>NC_141685.1:2138124998-2138724998 GCF_964263255.1 Lissotriton vulgaris
CTGCCACTAAAGCATGGAAATACCAGATTGAAAAACGCAACCTGCTCAACTTCTGATCCCAAAACGCATTCTCAAGTTCTCTCAAATAAAAGTATCCATGCACAGCTCAACAACTCTGCAAATGTTTCGCGACATCTCACAGGGTGGTGGTTTCGAAACGGGGACTGCGACTGCCCACGGACCCCGCAGGGGGCCACCTCAGAGGGCGGCGACCCTTAGTGGCATTTAGGCGCCTCCCCACTCGCTTCTGCGAAACTCCAGGAGGAGTCCCCTTACAGGGCACGCTGGACACGTCATGTCCGGTGCGCCGGGGGATGGGGAGGGGTATTTAGGCCTCCCCCCGCCATTGTTGGGCCTCTTTGCTGCCCGACATGCCGTCTCCCACCTTACCCGGCATGTGGCAGGCAAGGGAAGTATGAGGATGTTGTAATGTTTTCTTTGTCGTTGCAGGCGGAGTTACAGGACGATCTGGAAGCAGTTTGGGTGCAGAAGGATACCGCTGCAAGAGCACAACAAGGGTGCAAGATCCAAATCCCAGGAGCCTCATGGGAGGGTCCTGGAACAATGAAGTTGGCGCCCCGTTAATCCTTCGGGCGGTTGTGGCCTGAACAACCGAGGGCTTGCCTTGCTACGCTCTGCCCTGGAAGGGGTGTGAGTAATAAGGGACCAATGTGTCACGTGATCCAGTAAGGGTATCACCCCTATAAGGGTAGCGCTGATTGGGTTTCCACAGTGCTTGGCTCATCAGGCGGGCAGGGTAGCATAGGTTAGTATGGCTACCTGCCCTTGGATCGCCCGTAAGATAACCCACCATAATTTGCATACTGTTGTATGGAATAAACCCACAGCCATATTTTCACCAAACAAAAAAGTTGTGTTGTGTATTTATTTATGCATGCCTTTTCTACTTTGGTGCGGGTGGGGATCATCCTGCGCCGATAATGAAACTATGGGTTCAGCATGCAAACAAAGAGGAGATGAAGCTCAATACATCAAGGCACTTCATGGTAATATTTTGGAGAGACCGAGAAGCATTCCCTACTTTCAAACACACTTTTGAACCAACGGGTTCAAACATGTTTCAGTCGCACACCCACAGCAAAAAACTGCAGTCTGCGCTGGTGGCCACAAATGTGACAGGCACGGAGACTGTCGTCATTAGCACCTATAGGAGCCCATGAAGAGCAGTTATGTGGCGAGGCAGCTTTAAGAAAATGGGTTCTACAGAAACCACAAGACTAAGTTCCTGTAAAACCGAAAACGCGAAACCTATGTAGAAAAAAAAGAAAAAAAAGAAAATTCAGTCGTCTTTTCAGAGAAGTGAAGCTAGTGTAGCTAAGCAACAAAAACAAGGCTGCGATCAGAGATCATGTGCCAACACAAAATAAACTACTTCTGCTTAAACACATCCAGGAAGCCTCCAAGATTGGCATTACATTTTCATTCCAAAGTCTTTATCCTCCCCCTAAAGCACTGCCAGTCACGTGAAAGCCTCGGAGACAGTAACTTCAGGGTGGTTTCATATTCTCCAACTACTGCCACTTAACTATATAATATATGCTTGCATTGGTAAAGCAAACTGGTTTGGGTTGAACGTGCAAACACACTCAGTGTAGACACATTAAAGCCAAAGAAACGAAAAAACATATAGATTGAAGTTGTCCTCATTTTGTTTCCATATCAATTAAAGCAGGAGAAAATGCTTTACAAGTAAAGTAATCCTGCTCTCCTCCCAGGTGGCCTTTCTTTTCATGTGTCTGGCTCTCCCAGTGTTACAAGTGAGCCTCAGTCGGGGGCGGATACCGGTGGACGAGTCTCCCCATTATTTCTAGAGAGGAGACTCGGTTCCCCTTCGAGGCTGAAGTGTCACTTTGTGCCCCAGCACGGCAGCGGTTTCGATCTACAAATACTGTATGCTTGTAACTTGGCCATAGGGTGTATTTAAGCCTCCTCCTTCCCACTGCCAATATCCGATTGTGAGAGAGCCTCATTCAAGGTGATCTTTGAAGTTCTTATCCAGGAGTCACAGTGAACTTCACAACATTAACCCTTCTATGGCCTTATCGTCTTCAAATGTGCAAGCTTTTATGTTGGATAAAGAACAGCAGAAAACAATCATGCACTAACACCATGTTTTACGGTTTAAAAAAAACCTACACATTTTGTTTACTCTTAATGAAGTTTAAAGAGGTTATACCAAGTTCCACATAACTGTTTAATTCGAGTCATCTTTTCATCCATTTATAAGCTCAATTGCAAATCGAGGTCTGGAAACCTACATGATTCATAAAAAGTAAAACCAACCAAAATGTGCCTTTTTACATTTCGGTTTAATCATTGTAACTTGTTTTTATAAATAAATGTCATTCAATTTTAAGGGACGAATATTATGAGGCATGTCATTACTTAATGTGACATCAGCGTATGCCCTCTCAGGGTCATTATATGACTACACAAATAAACATAACACTTCCAGTGACGCCATTTTTAATAACATATGATAATTAGTCCACCACTAGTTTTCTTAGGACGTGTGCCCTGGTTGGCCCCAAACCTAACTCAAAGTACAATGTAATCAAAAAGTCTGACAGCTGCATTGTTAACCCAGATCTAAAAACACAACTACCTGAAAGCTGGTCTCTCCTAAGCCTCTTCTATTACAGTAAATTTGGTATCTGGGGATTTTCTCAAATGTATCTGTCCTTGCTTTGGGTCTGAAACCCAGAATAATGTTCAGCTATCCTACGAAAATATACAAGTAGCTAAATAGAGAAATGTGTTAAACACCGTAGAAACACAGTAAAACGAGGGGGTAAAGTGCTTTGCTATTTTATTGTTAATAAACTACAACGCGTGTCTGAGTCCTCCTATCCTGGCTGTACAAGAAATGAATGTTTTTCTGAATTCCAAAGAAGTAAAACAATGAAACTACTCGTTCCAGAGCTATGATGCACCTGCCCTTGCATAGGCGGTTTTTTGTAAAGAGAGTGTAAGCTGTCCACGAGCTCTCCAGTGATTGGCCGGTGGCTGTAATGGAGAGCTCCAGTCAAAGCAGGAGCTTGTGGTATCAGACCATGCCGAAAATCACACCAAGCCACATGTCACTGAATAATTGTCAGCGTATCGTGTGATTCTTTTTCTTGAAACTCATCCACTGCGCCTGCACTCTGCTGCATCGATTGTTGCACAGTGCCACACCATCACTTATCTGGGTTCACTCTGATACTATGGGCCAAAGCTTTGCCCTTTGAGAAACTGCACTGCTAATTAAAGCCACAGCTCTACAAACACACTACCAGTGTTTGTGATCATATACCACTGTCAGACCAACAATGGATCCTACAATGCTCCAACAGGCTCAGAATTTTAGACTGTGAAAATTGAACTCTGAAGCCTTTTCTTTAATTTTTAACAGGGTAGACACAGCCAAAAACGCAGTGGTCTTCCTCATTGCCCGAAAGTAGCTGTTTGTCCTGAAGGAGATTCATTCCTGCCTGGATTTTGCAAATTGTCTCTTTGGGATGCATTCATACCGCAAACACTGGTGTACTTTCCTAACTAGTCAGAGAGCATTGAACCGGGACATTCCTCAGCCACTTGGCTGGCAAGACTGATATTGTATTATAATGCCACAACAACGGGGTTGCTATAGGTTCGCTTGGGTCAACGCCATTACTTCATATACATTACCCTTTACTTTTACTCCAACACTTTAATGGTCTAGCAAAGTAGTAGGGTAGAGCACACTTACAAAAAGTTGGAATAGACATTGTAACTAAGTAAACATTTGGGTAGACAAACCAAAAAGTGGGTTGCCTTTGGACATGTACATGCAGTATCACTAAAGAGGTGAAGTTGCCTTTCGTTTTCCTTTCTGTTAGGTGCGGGAGGTTAATAAGTAGAAGCTTGACTTAAATCCCTTTCTCCCACTAGCTGGTGTCTTACCATTGTTAATATATCAAATGGTCATTTCAGGAATAAGATCTGTACTCGGCGTAGACATTTGTTTACAGTTAGACCTCAATATTTCCAGCTAGTTAATGAGGATTACTAGATTATTATAATATTGTGAGAGTTTGCCATGTACCATTTCATTTGGTCTTGCTCTGCCAGAAAACCACATCCATTTTACCAAAATGCATTAAAGTTGGAGTGCCACGTGCTCGCTAATTTAGGTATGCTGCATACCTGCCTCACATGTAAAGCTCTGAACCTTCAAACTCCAATACATCTCATAAAAACAAATTCTGGGTGCTCCTATTATCTTAGTGTGGGCAACCGGTCCTAGGATGCTGGTTTCCAGTCCAGGGAGGACCTGGCCTGGCAGTTCGGGCTGGACTTTTACCCATTGGGCGCAGGGTCAAGACTGATTTGCATATGGCTGGGTCCAAACTGGAATGGCATGGTGAGCAAAAAAACGATGGATTTAGGCCCAGATCTCTGTACTGGGGTGAATGTATGACATTGTTCTGCATTCTGTCTATCAATTGTTTTTTTTTCCCCATTATCTTAGTTGCATTAACAGAAGATCTCTTTCCTCTTCAGATTTCGGGAATAAGTCCATGCATCACAAATCCTTCCAGAGTGTGGAATGGCTTTTCTCTTAACATTAAAAATGACCCATCCTAACTTAGTTTCAAAACCCTCCTAAAGAAATTTCTGCACCCAACAGTCTAATCCCATATTCATGTTATACCTTACTATCCGACTCCAGCTGCTTTTCCTCAATAATTTAATAACTCCTAGCGTTCTTGTTAAATCAGAGCCAGTCTCTTACCCCATTCATTTAGAATATTCTGCTTAGTCAGTTTACCAGAAAAGAAATAATGACGAAATACAGTATGTGCAGGAGGAAGGCAGGTTGACTGGTGATGAGGCAATGTGGTATGGTGCACAGCCAACAGATCACATAGAGAGGATCAGACGCTCTTCCTACAGATGATCTTGCCTATATCAGACTACACAATAAGCATATCAAACTGAAGAACCACAAGAAAAGGACAAGTAATACATATCACTGCTAAAGCTCAGGCAACAGTGAATGCAAACAAACTCAAGAACATCAGGTTGTTTCTAACTGTCTCCAACCTAGTCTGTATATACAGGCTCATGAAAAACAGCACGAGTTTCAGTATCACTCAAACGCATGCATGTTAAACTAAAAGAGGAAGGAGAGGCATTTGGATATAACCAAAAGGAGAATGTTGAACATGAGAGTCGTGATTTTTTATTTTTATTTTACTATGCTGAGTTTCCCAGTTTTAGTGCACTTGGGATTCCTGCACCAGTAGATTATACAAACAGCTAAAGGAAACAAATAGAAAAGTGCTAAAGGAAAGTACTTCTTAGATCCCGCTAAAACAGTACAGAAAAGACACTTAAGTTAAGTGCTGCCAAAATCTATCGTCCAACAGATGTTCTTCCTTCACTTGAGGGTCATTCACATTTTGGAATGGTCAGAAGTTCACAGACTGCAGAGTTTATGAAAATGGCAAGCAATTTTGGTTCCTTTTGGGCTTACGACATCTACTGGTTCACAGGTGCCATAAAGGTGCATTCTATGAGCCTTAAGATCCATCTCCAATTTAATAAGTATCCTTCAGCCCTAAAGCTGCTAATAGGTGACTACATTGGTGTTTAAGCTTTAAATAATCCATACACCTCTGTAGTGGTGTAATCCCCTATGAACTGTGTTGATGGCTGAGCAATATCAGTCAAAAAAATATTTAAAGGCCACAGCAGCTACTGGGTATAGTGCAGTACATATAAGATGGCTGAAAGAAACTGGTGTCATGCAATAGAAGGAGCAGAGCTTCACTCTGCCACGGCCCAATTTACAAATCAGCTTAATTCAAGACATAGTATACATGCACCAACCTACTAAAGATGTAGACATGAATAACCTTGCGCACACAGGTACCCTATGTTAAGCATAGCTTCATTCCTTACAGATTTCCCCCACACAATCAATTGATAATTAAAACAATGTTAATACGCCTTTTCAAATTCAACTCTCACCAAGTTACTATTAGCAAGTCACATCAAAACAAAGATAAGTAGAAATACGTGTGTTTCTTTTTCAAAAAGTGTTTATAGTAGATAACATAGAACAATGTTGAGTGGCAGCTTTGTTCAGATGGAATTTGCTTCTTTGCTTTCATTATACTCACATAATATCATAATACTTGAGTATTTTATAGTTAACTTTTGTACCAGAATACATCGTCAAGCAGGCCCGGTTCTAGAGGGTGGGCCGGGTGGGCCAGGCCCACCCAAACATGAGCCTGGCCCACCCAAACATGAATCTTGGCCCTCACCGTGACGTAAGGCTGACGCCTTCAGCTGTTTATCAGATCTGGCTGTGGCACAGAGTATGAACAGAGCAGGTCAAAAAATGTGTGGCTATTGCTTCGTGTTTTTTAAAATCTGCAAAGGCCCACCTAGATATGTACTTTGTGTATGCTTCGAGAATGTGTGTATATTAGTTAATATGCTAAAAGTCTGTGAGGGCCCAGCAAGACACATACTTCGTGTATGCTGCGTATTTTTAATTTATATTGTTGTATCATTATCATGATGGATGCAAGACCCAACCACTAAAAAGCAATATTTTGTCTGTTCATAATTTTTAAAAGCACATAAACTGTATTTTATATGGATAGCTCAATGGGTTACTTGCAATACAGACGGTGCAATCATAAAATAGGACAGTGATCTATAAACTGACATCAAAGAACTGAATACAAACCTGAATCATATACTTAGAATTTATTTTTGTGTGTTTCAATATAGTTAGAATTTCCCTACTCTTTCATTACTCTAATGTTGCTAAAAAGAGTTTGTTTTGGCAGATATACATTTTAATCAGAAAAGCCAACCCCACAAAATACTGGGGTATGCTTTCAATCCTGCGTTTGTGCTTTTCCAGACCAAACCCTCTTAAAACATACTGACCACCAGTATGGATGACATGCGATTCCTACACCTTGTAATCCTCATTGGTATATGTGACATTCCCTATAGGCTGATTTACATACTTTTATAATTCATTTTCTGTGCATAATGTGTGCATGATGTAAAGTACTGTGACACCCTACACTATGAGTAGCAATATACAACAAATGAAATCTAATATGAGAGAGTGGCATCGGAGAGATGACACAGTTGGAGGATGGCAATTAGGGAATCCGAGGAGGAGGTCATCAAGGGAAGAGGCTATGGAGTGATGAGGGGCACTGTTAGAGGGTGGCAGTGAGGGAATCCAAGGAGGAGGCGATGGGGGGCTGGGCTACGGAGAGATGGGGGGCACTGGTGGAGGGTGGCAGTGAGGGAATCTGAGGATGAGATCATGAGGGAGAGGGGTTTTGGAGAAATGAAGGGCACTTGTGGAAGGTGGCAATGAGGGAATCTGAGGATGAGATCATGGGGGGAGGGTGGGAGATACAGAGAGGTGAAGGGCACTGGTGGAGGGTGGTAGTGAGGGAGTCCGATGAGGAGGTCATGAGGGGGAGAGGCTATGAGGAGATGAAGTGCACTGTTGGAAGGTTGTAGTAGAGGTATCGACAGAGAAAGAGGTCAGTGGTGGGGGCACCAATAAATAACTCTCCACATGTTCTGTATGCACAGAGAAGCAATCTTGTATCCTAGTGACTGTTGGCAAGTAGATATGATGTAATCTATGGCTTGTAGACTACCTCCCTAAGCGAAAAATTGGGACGGTGGTGGCCCACCCGAATGTACCCTTGGCCCACCCAAATAGAAATTTCTGGAGCCGGGCCTGTCGTCAAGCAGACGACTTGGAGACAATTAATATCCTGCTTCCCAACTCACACTCATTTGGAGGGTGTTATCTCACAAGGGCATTGACAAAACATAAGTCCCTACAGACTTAAATGGGGCCCATCTGCCCAGCATACCCTTTTCACCCTCCAAAAATGTTTTAACCTAAGTTAATTCAATGGGCTCACAGTTCAAAAACGTAATCTACCTTAGAGACTCAATAGCTTGAAATGGTAGACAACAGTTATAACTATCTTTAGAATTTGAAATTGTGGTATAAAACAAACAAGCATTTAAGGAATGCAAGATATAAGAGAACGAATACAGTTCACTGCCTAATATCACCTGACTCCAGTACACACAAAGTGCTCACTGTCTCTTTTTCCCAGTTACAATAACACCTTGGAGAGTGAACCAAAACTGCCTTTTACACAAAACAAAGGATAGGTTAAGAAAGACGAACATGTTCACTTGTCGGAAACTTTGGGATGCACACCCTTGGTTACTACAGACAGATAGATGAGAAATGAATAAACACAAGGAAACCGGTTTTAATGTAGAAGTGAAACCATCATCATGCTGGAAGTAGAAGGCAGTGATGAGGGGTGAAGATGGGAGAGAGAAGGAGGGACCCAACATACACCCCTATAATAAAGCACAAGTAAGGTAATAGGAGGTGAAGGAGGCATCACTGGGCCGAACAGACGGCTATAAGATGTATGGTGTCATGCTTTATGTGGTAAAATAGGAATGTCATGGGTAAGGCATATGAATTTGGAACTGGATTAATTCAGATATCTAAATGTAAACTAAATGTAAAGTTAACCATAGTCCTTACTTTTCTAAATACACCTGATCACAAAGAAGCAGTAAAAGGGTTAAATTGTAAACAATTAAAGTTAATGTAATAAAAGCAGACGTTTCTATTTGGAGGTTTAGAATTTGCTCTATATAACCTTTCGATGACTTCCAAATCGCAAAAAGGGGCAAAAGTTTGAATCAGAAAACAAGCAGGAAAAGTGAACATATTACCAACAAAAATCATAGAGACTATTTAACACATGTTGGCTTCAGGAAATGTCAAGGTCAAAAAGTGTTCAGTTGAACTTCTTTTCTTCGCTTGGAGTGCCGGTGTCCCTGCTAATCCACGTACTACTTCAGATGGTCAAAGCACTGCGAAGTCGAATGGAAATCCACTGAAACAGCTGCAGCCGTATGAGTCAGAACGCAGAGGGCGATCCTGACCGCTCCCTCCCCCAGACATCAAGCCAGTTTCACTTGGACCGCTTCCTAGTGCGCCCAGCGGCCCATCCCACTACTCTGCTCAATTCTGGATCCACGTTTGCTGCCTGACAGAGCGCATTCCTGTCAAGTACAACCCAGTCTCTCAAGTTCATGCAGAATGCTAACTCACCTCTCCCTCTGCCCAGTGCGGAGCGTGTCCTGCGCCTAAACTACGGCAGTGTGCTGCCAAATCACCGTCAGATCTGCCAGCACACACAAGATCATGGTACAGACTCAGTTTACCGGTACGCACATTCGCTGTGGTCGACTCCTACTATGTTACACTATACGCGTGAAGACAGTGTTTAAATCAAGGAGGACACACAATACGTTCTGTTTGGTCAACGCGTAGAATAATCAAAAGGACAACGTCGTCAAATCGGGCTGAAGTCAACTTTTGTTAAGAATTAGAGACTGGTTTACGAAAGGGGAATGTTTTGAGGATGCACCTATTTGCGAAGAAAATGCATTTTTGTTCAAGAGATGAGCATGGTCAAACAAAGTGAAATTAGGATAGAGGGCACATGACACGCCAGCGAGATTTCCAGGAAGGTAAAGGCTTATTTTTACATTACAAGAAAATAATCTTGGAAAATGCCTATTTTAGGGTGCGGGAGCGCATAATATTAGGGGTGCGAGGCGAAAGTGACCCACATTCACCTTTTCGGACACTTCTGAAGTGAGGACATCGGATGGGCTACTCTAGTGGGTTTGTCTCTTTTCCACGGACGGAACAATTCTCAAGATGTATAATTTTTTCAGACAACCCAAGCCACAATCCGGGCAGTGTCCCACCCACTGTGTAGAATGATTTACACCTTCCTTGCTACAACCATGTTCCATACAAATTACCGAGGCAATGCTACTAAATCCACTACTGTGCAATGTGTACCACAAAAGCACACTGCGTTTCTCTCTCCATGTACCGTACCACACCTGCACGGCTGTTGCAACATACCGGTTGCCGACATGGACCATTACTTAGACCATACAAGTCCCAACTGCCCCACAGAGCCAGAGCCCTGTGCACTATCATCCCCTAATAACCATTTCCACCTAATCCCATATGTTCTGTACTTCTAAAGTTCCCTTCCATCTTCCCGCCCAAAAAGCACTCCCAAAGTACACCCCCTTCCGTTTAATTAAGACAACTTTTCATCTCTTCCAAAGACCTCTACCGTGCACTTATAGTGCCCTCCCACCTGCCCTAGCAAAGTGCCGTGCCTGCTCAAGTCCCAACGCTGAGAAAGGTGAGCTGCCATCTACCCTCCCTAAGTGCCAAGCCTTGCCAAAGTGTCCTACATATACAATAACCTTTCCGACTGGGGCGGCAACCTCCCAAGCGTGAAGACTTACCTCCTTTCGCCTCCCGAAAGAAAATCTTTAAGCATCCGATTACTTCTGCTTTGCTATCGACTCCGAAAGAACTTGAAAATCGAAGGCAAAGAACACCAATTGGAAAGCTGGTTCGCGCAGACTGGCACCGTAGGGGTGGAGTAAGGAAAGGCTGGCTGCACCGCCCCGTGAAGCCTGTCATTGGCTAGGAGCGAGAATGACCAGCCCGGAAAAGATGACACAGCCACACCGGAAGTGATCGTCGAGCCACCGCCCAGGCAGGGAGCAGGATTCATCCACCCCGGATGTGAACGCCCCACCTTCACGCGGGCGGCTGCTGTTGAAGTGGTAGTTTACGGGGACAAACGTACAGCGGCCAGTGCCGTTGCCTTGGTGACGGGGCTCTTCGACAGACCGGCCCTGGCCGAGGAAGGTTCACCTGGTACACGGGCGCCGTCGTCGCCCCCAGCAGCGGCATTCCAGCAACCTGGAGAAGGCACAGTGACAACAGAAGTAGGAGATGGAATACAATGCCCCACAGCCTCTGGGAGGCCCGCGAGAGACCGTTATCCCCTGGCTAGTCGTGACATTCACCCCTCTCAGCTTCGCACCTGTTTTTCGTCCGTTTCCCATTACAACCTCACCTGCCGTTGATTTTCTCCGCTGTTTGCAACTTGTTATTGTGTATTAACTACTAGTTTGTCTTCTCTGTTAAACGCACGGTCACCGTCTTCTGCTTTTAGGTGCGCTATATAGGAAACTAATAAAATACATTGCTCCCACCCCATACAGTGAAGCGCACCACATGGTAGGTGCATATGGAGAGGTGGATGAGTCCAGGGGTTGCGTGGCTTCGATAACAAAAATGGCTATTTTTTATAATTTTTGCGGGGCCCTTCACATGTTCAAGGTGTTGTGGATAGTGCACGGGAGAGTAGATGTGAGTATTTTAGCAGTGTGGTACATTGTACTAGGGACGGTAACCCGGTTTGTGGATGGCCTGGTGATACATTACCTGGAACTTTCCTGGATATTGTCCGTCCAGACCCTCTGCCAGCACATACTTAGTCAACATACCAATATGAGACGGGGAAACCATTGGGCTATTACTTTTAGGCAACAATCTATCCTGTGACACACAGCATGGTTGTTTTTAAGTTTCAAACCTTTCACCATGAATAGATACACTCAAGAATACGCATTAAGACCATACTTTCATGATTTTGTTAAAATCAAAAGCAAGGAAAGGTGAATACGGCTCTGTATGTCCCTCAGTCTTGAATCCCTGGTATAAATGTCATAATACTTTGTATCAGCTTATGTAGTGTCTAAACATTTTTAAACAAAACAGTTGGTAGTAAAGTCCCCCTAAACTTTCATTTACGTTCAGTGAAAACCTTTTTTTTTTTAACAGTAAGAAATCGAAATATCAATATGCATGAAGCCTTCTTCATTACATAAAAGCACTAAACTGAATGATAATTCATACCTTACAGAAAAGCAGGAATATATTCAAGTAGGTTGTTGCTTTGTGCAGTACTGTACCCTCACAATGGTAACATTTCTTCGAATAAGTACAAGTGTGTCTTCGTCACACAATATGGTATAGTAACAACTATGTCCATTCTTGAGTGAAAATGTGACCTCGTTAGATGTGTTTTGTGGTTTATCTTGTATTATATGTTGTGTATATATTCTTCAATAGTCACTATGTGTATCGACCATTTTACGTGTACATATGTAGATATTTATGTTGTCTTGTGTAAATGTATATATATATGTGGATAGTGTATTTATTTGTGTATATTTTGATATTTCCAGCCTTGAAAAAGTCTTTTGTAAGACGAAACACGTGTCGGCAAGTCGTGTGCTGGGAGTTTATTTATGGAGAAACTGATTTTGGAATAAAAACAAATGAACAGCAAGATGACTACTTGTTCTGGATCTTCTGGTTTGGAAGAGTATTGATGAGAATGCCCCTATAGCTTAATTAATGGGATTGTACAAACAGACGGTCATAATACAAGTGTATACAACTCAATAAGTGATAGTAGGTGTGCTGGTAAAGCCCTACAATTTTACCAATTTGCATTTACTGAGTTTGTCTCCAGCTTCATGCCCATATACATTAGTATTAGCTGGTGTACCTGCTCTTAGGGTAATCAGAGAAAAAATTGGGATGATCTACGGCAGGGGTCTCCAACCTTTGTGTAGTCAGAGCTACTTCTTGCCAGTGAAAATAGTTGTGAGCTACTGAACCCGAAGCAACTCGTGCACTTTTCCGAGAGACCCCCCCCCACGCCCAGTTTCATTGACTTTAAGCCTAATTTCATCAGAGCCCATACATGTGCATTTCACTCGTTTTTCGTGCCCTTCTGCCCTCTGTTTCACTCGTTTTTTGTGGCCTTCTGCTCCGTTTCACTCGTTTTCCCCTTGTTTTTTGTTCCCTTCTGCCATCTGTTTCTCTCATTTTCCTCTTGTTTTCTGTGCCCTTCTGCCCTCTGTTTCCCTCTATTTTTGTGCCCTTCTGCCCTCTGTTTCCCTTGATTTTTGTGGCCTTCTGCCCTGTTTCACTCGTTTTCCCCTTGTTTTGTGCCCTTCTGCCCTCTGTTTCCCTCGTTTTTCGTGCCCTTCTGCCCTCTGTTTCCCTTGTGGCCTTCTGCCCTCTGTTTCACTTGTTTTCCCCTTGTTTTTTGTGGCCTTCTGCCCTCAGTTTCACTCGTTTTTTGTGGCCTTCTGTCCTCTGTTGCACTCGTTTTCCCCTTGTTTTTCGTGCCCTTCTGCCTTCTGTTTCCCTCTTTTTATGTGGCCTTCTGCCCTCTGTTTCACTCGTTTTCCACTTGTTTTTCGTGCCCTTCTGCGCTCTGTTTCCCTCGTTTTTTGTGGCCTTCTGTCCTCTGTTGCACTCGTTTTCCCCTTGTTTTTCGTGCCCTTCTGCCTTCTGTTTCCCTCTTTTTATGTGGCCTTCTGCCCTCTGTTTCACTTGTTTTCCACTCGTTTTTCGTGCCCTTCTGCCCTGTGTCACTCGTTTTTTGTGGCCTTCTGCTCTGTTTCACTCATTTTTCCCTTGTTTTCTGTGCCCTTCTGACCCCCTCTATTTTTGTGCCTTTCTGCCCTCTGTTCCACCCGTTTTGCCCTTGTTTTTGTGCCCTTCTGCCCTCTGTTTCCCTTGATTTGTGTGGCCTTCTGCCCTGTTTCACTCGTTTTCCCCTTGTTTTTAGTGGACTTCTGCCCCCCTTGTTTTTTGTGGCCTTCTGCTCTGTTTCACTCGTTTTCCCCTTGTTTCGTGCCCTTCTGCCCTCTGTTTCCCTCGTTTTTCGTGCCCTTCTGCCCTCTGTTTCCCTTGTGGCCTTCTGCCCTCTGTTTCACTCGTTTTCCCCTTGTTTTTTGTGCCCTTCTGCGCTCCGTTTCCCTCGTTTTTTGTGGCCTTCTGCCCTCAGTTTCACTCTTTTTCCACTTGTTTTTCGTGCCCTTCTGCCCTCTATTTCACTCGTTTTCCCCTTGTTTTTTGTGCCCTTCTGCGCTCTGTTTACCTAGTTTTTCGTGCCCTTCTGCCCTCTTGTTTCCCTCGTTATTTGTGGCCTTCTGTCCTCTGTTGCACTCGTTTTCCCCTTGTTTTTTGTGCCCTTCTGCCTTCTGTTTCCCTCTTTTTATGTGCCCTGTTTCCCTTGTTTTTTGTGCCCTTCTGCCCCCCTCGTTTTTCGTGCCCTTCTACCCTCTTGTTTCCCTCGTTATTTGTGGCCTTCTGTCCTCTGTTGCACTCGTTTTCCCCTGGTTTTTTGTGCCCTTCTGCCTTCTGTTTCCCTCTTTTTATGTGCCCTGTTTCCCTTGTTTTTTGTGGCCGACTGCTCTGTTTCACTCGTTTTTCGTGCCCTTCTGCCCTGTTTCCCTCGTTTTTTGTGGCCTTCTGCCCTGTTTCCATCGTTTTTCATGCCCTTCTGCCCTGTTTCCTTCGTTTTCCCCTCGTTTTTCATGCCCTTCTGCCCTCTGTTTCCCTGGGTTTTTGTGGCCGCCTGCTCTTTGTTTCACCCGTTTTCCACTTGTTTTTCGTGACCTTCTGCCCTCTGTTTCCCTAGTTTTTCGTGCCCTTCTGCCCTCTGTTTCCCTGGGTTTTTGTGGCCGCCTGCTCTGTTTCACTCGTTTTCCACGTGTTTTTCGTGCCCTTCTGCCCTGTTTCCCTCGTTTTTCGTGCCCTTCTGCCCTCTGTTTCCCTCGTTTTTCGTGCCCTTCTGCCCTCTGTTTCCCTTGTTTTTCATGCCCTTCTGCCCTGCTTCCCTCGTTTTTTGTGCCCTTCTGCCCACTGTTTCACTCGATTTTTGTGCCCTTCTGCCCTGTTTCCCTTGTTTTTTGTGCCCTTCTGCCCTCTGTTTCACTCTTTTTTCGTGCCCTTCTGCCCTCTGTTTCCCTCGTTTTTCGTGCTTTTCTGCCCTGTTTCACTAGTTTTCCACGCCCTTCTGCCCTCTGTTTCCTTGTGCCCTTCTGCCCTCTGTTTCACTCGTTTTCCACTTGTTTTTCGTGCCCTTCTGCCCTCTGTTTACCTTGTTTTTCGTGCCCTTCTGCCCTCGATGACGTCACAGGAGTCAGACTCTCGCGAGAAGAGTCTGCAGCTCCAGGAGAGGAGCGTCATCCTCTTCACCAGCCCCCACCCTCAGCTAAGCTCCAATCCGAGCGGCTAGTTTGGGTGAGGGCAGGCAAATGCAGCCGGAAGAGTAAATAGCTCATGAAGGGCTACACAAGCTACTCCCGGGGTCTCCGCGAGCTACCAGTAGCTCGTGATCGACCGGTTGGAGACCCCGGAATAAAACTGTGCATTGGCCGGCAAAACATAAAAGGTTCCATCCCTCAGATACCAATGAGATATTAATGGTCCGTAGAGTATGATGGGTAGGCCAATCTACCAAAACTATAAAAGGTGACTGTATAATGGTTAATTTTTGTAGGCCACAGATGGTTGGCTATCTTTTAAATCATTGTGAGACAACCTATTCCCTTAACACTAATATCTGCGCACTTCCATTGGGGTTCTTTTATAAAGCGCAGTTAGGGCCTTTGGACAATAGGCTCACCTTAAGGACAATGAATAGATTCCAAGCATTGTTGGACTTGGATGTCTAAGACTGACAACTATTTATACCCCAATTAGATAGAGAATTGATAACTAGCCTCTACACTTAGGTCTCCTATAAGCGACAACAAACCAAAAACGATTATTGATAACATTGAAGTTGAAATTGCCTTTAGTACTCCAACAAAGGTGGTAGGAAGACCAGACTCAAATAATAGCTACCAGGACAGAACTTGCAACCCTAAAGATAGGGAGAGGGCCATAATTCAAGATAATAATGAGCACTTAATGCTACTCTTGGTTGAGGAGAATGGGCTGAATAAGTCTACCCACACCAGAACCATGGGAGGGATACCAGAAATAACTTCGGTTGTCGATCCGGACTGGCAGGTATGGTGGCCGGCCGACATGTCTCCCCCGGGGCGGTCGTCTCAGTTAGCTAAGAATCTGGGAGTTAAAATTGACAACGGTCTGTCCCTGAGATCTCAGATCCTTACCCTCACTGGCACCTGCTTTGGGCTTCTCCGCATGCTTAGGAAGTTTTTTCCGTTGCTTTCCGAGGACCATAGGAGGATTACGGTTCAGGCCCTGATCGGGTCAAGACTGGATTTCTCCAATGTCCTATATCTCGGCCTGCCCGAATATCTCCTGCAACGGATGCAGGTGGTCCAGAACGCTGCAGCACGTGCCATTTTTGGCTTGCAGAGGCGAGTCAGTCTCTGGCCTGTTGCAGTCGCTTCATTGGCTGCCTATCCGACAGCGGATAGTTTTTAAAGCTTTAACCCTCGCTCACAAGGCCTTTTATGCCACGGGGGCGAAATACCTTCAGAAGAGGTTAGCTTCCTATCGTCCTGCTCGATCTTTGAGGTCAGAGTCGAAGTTTCTTGCCATTGTTCCGCGTGTGAGGAGGGCCCGTATTGGAGGTCGCTCATTTATGCCTCGGGCCCCTCAGCTTTGGAACACTTTGCCCCTGACGTTACGCAGCACCTCTAATCTGCTGGCTTTTAGGAAGGGTTTGAAAACCTGGCTCTTTGCCTCCTAGCTTCTTTTAATGCTTTGTTGACCCGGTTTTCTTTTATCTTGCTGTGTTGTGTTTGTCTTTCTTGGTTGTCAATAAAGCGCCGGGACACTCTTCTGAGTAGCCGAGCGCTATAAAAGACATAAAATAACATAACATAACAAAAATAACAACTATCTTACCTATAACTCCATTAACCTCTGAGAAGAATTGTTAAAAGAGAGAAACGAAGCAGAGGAAATAGACAATGAACAAAATAAGGAAGAATGTCGAGCAGAGATGAAACTAATTTCCTGAAATATTGCAGGGCTTAAAAGGAACATGGAAGACGTTGTATGGCAGGAATTCTTCAGGCAGAGTGATATTATTCTGTTACAAGAAACTTGAGCCTTGGAAACCCCTTATAAAGCAGGCTTTAAAACCTTTAGTATAGATGCCATTCCTTCAGCTAGAGGGAGGCCCTCAAGAGGCTTCTCTATTTGGGTAAAAGTGACCTTAGGCATAGATATAAAACCAGTAGAAACTCCAATGTAGGATATTATGGGAATAAAATTTACTACACCTGATAAAAAGGAAGTTTACATACTAAATATGTATTGCAGCCCATACTTAGCAAGCAAGGAATCCGAAGTCATTGAATATTTAGATCACTTCTTACCCTCATTTTACCCAAAGGCTTTGATAATTTTGGAGGGCGATTTCAATCCCAAATTTGAACCTGTGGTTGGATTCGAAAACATCTTCAAAGAAGAAGAGTTGGCCAATAATATCCCCCTGTTGAAAAGTAACCCCCCCCTGGTAGAACCCTGCACAACTGCTGTTGCTTAGTTATTAAGATTGGTTTCGGGGCACGGTCTAAGCTTGCAGTGGTCGACTGCCTTCTGACAGTCCAAATGCCCCCATATTTAGTAGAAGCAACTCAAAAAGCTGTATAGACTACATATTAGTTTTGATTGAATTGTGGCCAACGGTTCATGATCCAGTAGTTGATGATAGAACTAAGAGTGACCATTACCCCCTATGTTTGACATTGGCGGTTCATCTCTTTCAGTTAGTTGCTTTGAGGGCTAGAGACATTGATAGCAGTAATAAAGAACCATTACTAAGTAATAATCGTAGAGCTCTAAAATGGTCTTCGATAGGGGGAAATGAAATAGCAATTAAGCAGATCTACAATATTTTTGCAAATATGTTTTCCCCGTATGTAGATCTACCATCTCAGAGATCCAAAATGTGGAAATTCACAATAGACTGGTAAAAGAGCTTATACCTATACTAAGTAAGATTCTGAAGAAACTGAGACATGAGATGGCTGATCCTTGAGCGAGCTCCTCCGGGAGGCCGATTAAATCATTCCTCATCGTGCACTTAAGACATGGATCTAACCCACGAGAAACGCTGCCATAGCACTACCATTGTGTCCCTCACCTCCACTGCAAGTTTCGAAGTGCTCACACCGGCAGAAGTGCATATACGACTGCCTTTGCTGTAGAGGCCTACAGAGTGCCGCGACCAGCTGCGCCCGGCCCACAGTATCCTGGCTGGCCATGACGCACGGCACTCAACCCAGATCGCGGCGGGCTGCGCTCCCAGGGAGACGGGGAGAGCCGAAACTAACCTGCCGAAAAGGCGCTGACGGAGACCGGACTGCCGGCTCCAGCCACGAATATTATGTACTGGCGCGGGTATACTACATGTGACCCCAATAAGTGAGCCGAAGTCACCAGCTCATGAGCACCATAGCGCGGCTTGGCCGAAATCGCCGGCGTGGAGACCTGCGGAGACGGTGTCCAACTATGTGGTGGGGGTGCACCAAAGTGTGGTAAATAAATATTTACCGTCGGAATTTCTATGCAGTAAAGTTCAATAAAATAACTCAATCGGAAATAAGAGGCAGAATCCGTGGTATCTGAGTTTATAAGGGTTTTATTCCATAAAATGGAATGGTTCGAACCAGGTATCATGTTCCTTTCACCATTAAGGATCAGGAAGGGATAGACAATACTTTATTAACAGAATACAATATATATAGTAAATGCATATAATGGTGATGGATACAGAAGGCGTAACAGCTGAGAGAAACGAGATAAGAACACATGTGCGTAACAGAAAGGCGTGCACAAGGGCGTACACAGAGGTGTGTGCTAGAAACGTCACATGAAAGTGTCACAAGTGGGTGGATACATAGTGGAATCTTGCAGTGTCAGCAGAAATCTGTAGCAAGGATGCGCGCGCAGCAGCATGACGTGTGACTGACGTGAGGCTGGAGGGTGCAGGGGACTTGACATTTAGCACTAGAGGAAAGAGACAGAAGTCTGGCATGTCAGATCGACTCGTGTCAGATCGACTCGTTCCTAAATCATATCTGATATCTTGTGTTTGGGGAACTATATTATCTAGAAGGAAAGGTCTCTTGGGCAGAGGCTATTCTATACTGACTATTAATGCGTGCATATGTGACTACGTGTCTGCGTGTAATGCGAGGGGCCATGGGCCTACCATGGTAACGGGAGCAATGAATTACTTGCATGGAGACAGAGAGGCCGGGCCCTTTGTTCTGCAGCCGGGGAAATGTTTATCTATTCTGCTAGACTGGAATGTGTTTTCGAGGAGCTGAACTCGGCTATACTGATAACTTGAAGGCAAAATACTGTCTTTGGCAGGCAAGCAGGCCGAGCCGGGCACCGCTTGCCACGCAGGGAGTAGGACAGAGGTCAGGGATGTATCCCACGTTGCAGCTTTCAGGAGGCAGAGAACAGAAAGGGCTCGATGGCAGAAATCAGGGCCTAGCTCTGCAGGGCTAGGAAAACGTGAAAGTGCACTATGAAAAGACGTTGGCAAGGCATACTTAGGAACTGAATTATCGATCCATTCATGGTGGATCTGAAAGAGGACATGTTAACGTTGGACGCAAATGTATTTGCGTCTTCATAACTGGTCGAGGAGGGAAGTTACATGCACTTTAAGCTCATACATGGAGACGGTGGGGTTCACGTTAGGGGACACAATTTACCATAAAAATTCATATTACCTCATTCCCTCCTTGTCCCCTACGGACCCTTCATGATATATCAATCTTCATTAGTCCATCTATCTGTTCATATAACATCATTTGCTCTTCCTTTTTCAGGCGGGATTTAGAACGTGGACTTGGATGAGGAAAACATGATGTGGCGCACAAGCCGCAAATCGCTGGCCCACATTGTATACATAGGCAACAACTGAATACTATGAGAAGGGCTATTCCGAGGAAGGATAGGACTTTCCAACCCCAGGCTGATAACACGCTCCAGAACCAACCGGACCAAGTCCAGGTGCCTGGATTCTGGTGTATCTGACTTGCAATCTTATGGAGACGCGTTATGGCTTTATATACTGACGGTGCGTTTTCTGGAATGAAAACACAGCAGCTCGATCCGATGACTCTACAGGCTCCGCCCCTATCAGCCAGGATGACGTCAAGAACAAGACGATTTTGAAGGACAACAAGTCTCATAGCATACTGTTCCTCTGTTAAGTTGCCCAGGGCGGAAGTAGTTTCATTTACCACTGCTTCAAGGGTTCTAGTCAAGTGACGTATTGATTTGCTATTGAAGATAGCTCCTAAATAGGGAAAGAAACCTTTATTGAAATCTGTATATTGTTCCCATGCCGTTTCAGTATAGTCGACAATCGGGAGTTCTCTCTTGGGTCTATTAAGTACTAGACGGGAGTTCTTATGATAATCAGGTGGAGCTAGAAAAACAGGTGGCAGAAGGAATGCAATGTAACATGTCCCATCCCAATCTAGTGGCAAACGTATATAGGCTGTATGACCACAAATGAAATAGGAATGGCGGGTAGCTTTGAATGTAGACTTGCCTTTATCACTGAATTCGATCACAGTAGTACATTTACTATGACCTAGGGGTACCGAACCATTCTTTCTGACACATAATTCGCCTTTGACTGGTAACACTGACATATAGGGTAAGTCTGGTCCTGTATCGGACTGGACATTCAGAATCATGAGGTTAAGTGTATAATTACCTAATCCATATACTTCATTTTCTAGATCGGTCCCTGTCCTTTGTGGAAGACCCTCCTTGTTAGGATAACATGCTTTATGCAGAACTGTGTTCAGATTTCCCCATACCCAACTGCCTTGGTAGACTATGGAATCAGAGTCTAAAGAATTTATTAAACTAAACCAGGCACCACAGGAACCATTATGTGTGAACGGATACGGGAAGAGGGGCAGGACTCCCTTGTATTTCTGATAAGGAGGAAGTCGGCCACATATCCAACAATTGGTAGCATTGCTGGTCTGATGGGAAGATGTAACATACTGATAAAAGTATTGTTGCGCAGCGCAAGCCGGTAAGATAACTCATGCGGGGGTAATTCGCTGAAAGTATGCTCGACAGTGCTATTTGGAAAGAAATGTGCATGTATGGAGATAGGAAAATACATGTGTAGCAATAAACTTGCAGCAATAATCGTAAGACTCAAAAAAAACATAATCAATAATGTCACGATGCAGTGACTACGAAGAGATTTACAATATTCTCGTTTCTTGAGCTGTTTCTGTCTATCTCTCTCTCTATTGGGGTCTAGCTTGTACATGTCAGGAACCTGTCTAACCGCTTCACCTAGGGGAGGACTTAAACAATTAAACTGTCTGACTTGCTAGACCTCAACTTCAGGCGGTACTCCTGCTGAGGAGTTTTCTCTACCAGTGGGAGTTTAGTATCAGTCTCTGGGATGGGGCCGGGCTGGGAGTCTGACTCTGGCGGCAGTCCATGATATTTTTTTTATATGACTTGAGTGGAGCCAGCCCTTGCGGCCCTCCACCTTCACGGCTGTCCTTGTAGTTAATAAAACAAGCTTCGGCTCCTGCCAGCGGGGCTCCAGCGGACTCCTCCTGTCGAAGTTCCTAACAAAGACGAGGTCCCCCGGAACAATCTCGTGTGGCTTCACCTCGGTGTTGTCGGGAAAGGCTGCAGCCACCTGTGAACGACAAGATTGTAGTGCAGGGAGGAGCTTCGCGGGCAACCAAGATGGCCGCGTAAGCTCGGAGCTCCGCGGACCTTCCGATCCTCCGCAACTATCCTGCCCGTAATCCTGATCCACGAGGGTGGATACTCGTTGCTGAGGGCTCACTGAGGCGAGCACCGGTTTCAGAATTCAAATCGGTGTCTCCTACGCGGAGCTACGTCGAGTGGGACTCCGTGCCAGCGCAGTGCCATTGTCTCTGCGGACTCCGCCGCTACGCTTTGCTGCTCTGCGGAGTGCCTGCCTGCCTTCGTCAGCGGAGAAGTGTGTTGGACAGCGGTGCTATTTGGACTGCGGAGCTAACCTGGGACGGTATCCCATTGTCACCCCGGAAACATCTTCGACTCTCTGGGCTTGGACTTGCCTGGCATAGCCCTTTGTTCTCTGGGACCTAACATGGCGGGCAAGGGGGACCTCGACAGGCCGTCTAACAGAGGAGTGCGCAGTAAATCGCAACAGCAGCAGAATCGGATTGAGCGCTATACTCAGCCGAAGACACCGCCTGCTACTGGTCCCTCTGCCAAGAGCATCCCACATTCGGGCTCGCCGGACGGCTCTGAGCCCACCTTGAGCGACATTATGGGAGCCATTACGAATTTCCGGGCGGACATGCAGCAACAGCATGAAGTCCTCACGCACAAGGTGGATGGCATGGCCGTTGATCTGTCCCTCATCAGAGCCGACTTGGGCAAAACCAATGATAGGGTTAAGAATCTGGACATCAAGACGACCAGTCTTACGGGGGACGTCTCGGACTTGCAAACTGAGGTCCGGAACCTGCAGAGGACAGCGGAGCAATTCGCGAGGCGGCTGGATGATTTTGAAAGCCGGGCCAGGCGGCAGAACGTCCGCATTGTCGGTGTGCCGGAGGGTTCGGAGGAGGCGGCGACGGACCTCCTCGTTGAAGACCTGATCAGGACTCATCTGGCCCCGCCTGGCCTCAGCAACTTCTTCTCGGTGGAGCGTGCCCATCGAGTACCGGGTGGCCCGCCGAAGACGGGCGTGGCACCTAGACCCATCGTGGCCCGGCTGCTTAATTTCCGTGACAGGGATGCTGTCCTGCAGGCTTCCAGGCGACATGGACCACTTAAATTCCAAAATGCTGATGTCCACTTCTACCCAGATTTCACCAGGACGGTTCAGCGACAGCGCCAAAGCTATGCTGGGGTGAAGCGAAGACTACGAGACCTAGGCTTCAAGTACTCTATGATGTTCCCTGCCAAGCTCCGGATCGAACACGAGGGTCGTGCCCTGTTCTTTGACTTCGCTGAGAACGTTAGTGAATGGCTGGACACTCTACCACCGCGCCGAGAAGCACAGGAGGACCATGAGGGTGGCGCTGCCGGCGGCTCGGACCTATGAGACTTGGTTCTGTAGTGGGTGATTAATTGATTCTCTTGCTTGCCTCGGTGGCCTATCTAATGTGGCTTTGAGATGCCGTACTGTCTTTCCTGTTAGTACATGGAGGGTGGCGGGAGGTGTTCGCAGAGATTCCTTACTCCTCTGGGTGTCTTTTTGTAGAGTAGTTATGGGGCGACAGGCACACTGCTGGTTGGGGGGGCTTTTTAGTCACATGCAGGGGTGCAGGGTGGGGGGTGCGACTTTGGGAGTTTTGTTGTTTGTTTGTTCTATCTCTTTTTCTTCCTTGAGGCAATGGACTGTGTGTTTTCATATGCAATTGACGTTTGAGTTAGATGGAGTCGGGTGGGGCGGGTTGTTCGGGGATGGGGGGTAGGAAATTGAAAGTGCTTAGCTGGAATGTCAATGGATTAGGTGATCGGGTTAAGAGAGGGGTGGTGATTCAACTGCTAAAAAGGAACATGCCTGATGTTGTATTATTACAGGAAACGCACCTAGTGGGGAACTCTTGCAGGGCCCTGAATCGTAGGGGTTACAAAATGGTTGCCCACTCTGGGTTCTCCTCGGGCTCACGGGGGGCGGGCATCCTTGTACGTGCGTCCCTACCTCTTGAAATAGACGTCACGCTCCTGGATGATAGAGGACGCTACGCAGCGGTGGCGGGAAGATGGGAGGGGCGTTCCTTGGCCCTGCTATCAGTTTATGTTCCCCCTGGCCTCCAATCTAGCACCTTCCAGGACCTTGGGGGCGCCATTTTGTCCCTGCCTTCGGGCCTGTTGATCCTAGGGGGTGATTTCAATTCAGTCTGCTCTGGTACTCTGGATCGCCAGCCACCGAGAGACCTCCTGGGTTCCCAAACGTGGCTGCCGACCTTCCTTGACTCTATGGGTCTGGTGGATTGTTGGCGGTTATTGCATCCGGCGCTTCGTCAGTTTTCATTCCTTTCCGGTGCCCATGGAAGTCTGTCCCGCCTGGATTATGTCCTCACCCTGGCGGCGCAGTCGCCTGCCATCTCTGAGGCGCGTTTCCTGGCGAGGGGCGTTTCCGATCACTCGCCGCTGTGGATCTCCTTTGATTTTGGGGTCCTTCTGTCCAGCCGCCCGGCAGCGGTAAATCCCTGGTATTTCCGCAACCATAACACGCGAGCACTTCTGGCTAAGGCCATCGGCCTATATTTTACTGAAAACACTGGATCCGTGGGCTCTGCGGTCACTCTGTGGGAGGCCTTCAAAACGGTGTTGCGGGGCGAAGCCCTGGCTCTCATCGCGGCGGCTAAACGAACTCGTGATGCTGATCTTATGCAAGTTGAGGAGGAGGTCTTGGATCTCGAATCCCGCCTGGGGCCTGAGCCCGACCCCTCTCTCCTGCATGAACTCTCTCTGAAACAATCGGAGTATCACGATCTCGCCACGAACGCAGCCCTGATCTTAGCGAAGGAGCAGCAAGGCCGCATCTACGATGTCGGGGACAAGGCTGGTAAATTGCTGGCCTGGTTGGACAGGCGGGAAATGGCAAGCCGGGTGGTCCCGGAGATCCTGGGTGAGGACGGAGTGGTGGTTACTGATCCGAGTGCCATTGCCGAGTCTTTTGCGGACTATTTTCGGGGGGTTTATACATCCGGGTCGGATCGCTCTGAGGCTGACTCATCTGAATTCCTCTCGGCGATAGACCTTCCTTGTCTCTCGGAGGAGGACAGGGTCGACATGGACCGGGACATCACTGCGGACGAGATCGCTCTGGCGATCCGCGCTCTGCGTGCAGGCAAAGCAACCGGACCCAATGGTATACCGGTTGAACTATACAAGATCCGGCCGGACGTGATCTCCCCTCATTTGAAGGATATGTTCCTCCGTGCCCGCGAGGATGGTGTCTTTCCCCTGGACCAGCGACTGGCCACTATAGTGGTTATCCATAAGGATGGCAAGCCGCGTGATGTTTGTAGGTCCTACCGCCCCATTTCTCTCCTCAATGCTGAACCCAAGATCCTGGCCAAACTGTTGGCTAATCGGCTGATCGGGGTTATAAGCGACCTGGTGCACCCGGACCAGTCCGGTTTTATTCCCCGCCGCAATACTGCCCTTAACCTGAGACGCCTGCACGGGGTAATGGCCAGGGTTCACGCCATTGCGGAACCAGCGGTACTGGCCTCCCTTGATGCCACGATGGCCTTTGATTCCCTGGAATGGAACTATTTGTGGGCGGTGCTGACGAAACTTGGGTTTGGACCGGGTTTCCTGGGCTGGGTGCAACTCCTTTATGCTAGCCCTCTGGCTGCTGTCACGGTTAACGGTCGCTTGTCTGCTCCCTTTGCGCTTCAACGCGGCACCAGACAGGGCTGTCCCTTGTCTCCGCTCCTGTTTGCGCTGGCTCTAGAGCCTCTTGCGGCGATGCTGCGCTCGCACCCTGACTTGCATGGGATCTCCTGGTCCCCGGGCTTTGAGGACAGGGTCTCCCTGTACGCAGACGACATCCTGCTCTACCTCACCTCCCCTTGCAAGTCGCTTATTGTGGCGTGTGATGTGCTCAGGTTGTTCGGACGCTACTCCGGCCTGATTATTAACTGGGCCAAATCCTCCCTTTACATCCTCAAGGGTGACACGCCGCGCCTCCCCAGAGGTTGCAACATACAACTGGCCGGACAAGGCTTTAAGTACTTGGGGATTTACATCTCGCACAACCCTAAGGCAAGGTATGACCACAACTTACTCCCCCCGCTCCACCGACTGCGGAGGGATGTGGAGAGTTGGCGTAAACTCCCTCTCTCGCTACTGGGCCGTGCGGCGTTATTTAAAATGATGTCCCTGCCCAGGTTTCTGTATGCCTTGCAGAATACTCAGGACCTTGTTCCGGCCCGCTACTTCAGGGAGGTTGAGAGTCTGCAGCGTGCCCTTCTTTGGGATGGTCGACCTCGTGTCGCTGTCCAGAAGCTTACCATGCCATGGTATGACGGGGGCATTGCGTTACCAGACGTGCGGAGGTACTACTGGGCCTCTCAACTTACCGCTATCAACCATGGTTTTTACGGTCCCGTGGACAGCCCCGGCTATGCCATGGACCGATGGATCTTGCACGGGGGCAATTACTATCGCGCCCTCTATTCTAGATCCTTTGATCGGGACCTCACGGGCCCGACCAAGGCGGCGGTCCACGCGTGGCGAACGGTTAATAAGATACAGGGCTGGCAGGGCAGACTGACGAAATTCACCCCTCTCTTCGATTCCGACGTTTTGGGCAAGCTCTGGCACACCAAGGGCTTTGACAAGTGGGACCTCATAGGGATCTCGAGGGTTGAGGACATGCTTTCCAGGGGGGAGGTCAAGACTTTCCCGCAGCTGCAGGCGGAGTATAAATTGAGTGGGACGGAGTTCTTCCGCTACGCCCAGCTGCAACACGCAATAGCCGCCGCCAGACCGGAGGAGGGTGTCATCCCCGAGAGCTCTCCCTTGGAGGACAGAGTGCTGGACGGGCATATGCCGGACAGCGCCATCTCTCTGTCCTACAAAAAGCTGATAAACGTTCAGGTGGACCTCCTCCAGCGCTTGCGGGAGCAGTGGGTGGCCGATGGGCTAGAATTGGACGATGAAGACTGGCAGAGTGCTGTGTCCTCCCCCAAGGAGGTCGCCATTTCCTCACGTCTGCGGCTGGTCCAGTTCAAAATCCTTCACCGAGTGTACGTTACCGGCCCCAGGCTTGTGCATATGGGCTTCTCGCCAGATGGCCTTTGTCGTCGTGGCTGCGGAGCCCTTGCCACTTTTCTGCATATATTGTGGGAGTGTCCCGTTATTGCCCCTTATTGGGAGAGGGTCCATAGAGTGATGCGGGAGGTGACTGGAGTGGAGTTAGCTGCAGAGGCGCGTAGGTGCCTCCTCAATGTCTGGGAGCCAAATGACTACAACACGGCGCAGACCCGATGGGCTACACTGGGCAATACGGTTGCTAAACGGGACATAGCGCAGAGATGGGGATCTAACGTGGCCCCCCTGGTGGTGCAATGGAAGGCCAACATGGATTGGTGCATGTTGCGTGAAAAGACTGTGTACACTGCCAGGGGGCGACCTCAGACATGGAATAAGGTGTGGGAGCTTGGAACGCCTACAGAGGTGATTTGTGTCTACCACCTGAACCGGTGCCCCGTGATGAACGCTTATCGCCATAGACGTTGACAACAGCTATGCTACTCTTGTTCTGATTCTCCTGTTCTTCCCTCCCCCCCCTCTTTTTCCGCATCCTGTTTTAATTCTTTTCTACAACTTCTCTAGCCTCTGCCGCCTCCTACTGACTCATGGTCCTTTTTCCTTCCATTGCCTTTTCTGCGCCCCCGGGCGCTTCTGTTCACGTTTCTGTGTGTATATAAAATAAAAAACAACCTACATTGTTCTGACATGAATCGCTTGGCACTATGACCGTTCTGATACCTTGCTGCCTTGCCTCCGGGATGTTAGGCTGAATAGCTGTGTGCCTTATTACAATAAAGGTTTTAAAAAATGTAAAAAAAAAAAAAAGATTGTAGTGCAGACATCAAGGAGGCAAGGTAATCTGTCAGCATATTACAGTCAACATCTGTGATCTTACGAGGCAGAGGCGTCCCCCACATATTCGGTGGCCTACCAAAGACCACCTCGTACGGGGATAGCCCTGTTCTAGAGTGTGCAACCATTCTCATGTAAAACAATGCAACTGGCAGGGCGACTATCCAGTCTACCCCTTTCTCGGCACAAATCTTAGCAAGACGTGTTTTCAGTGTCTGATTGTGGCGTTCCACGAGGCCTGCTGCCTCGGGATGTCGGACGCAGCGGAATTTCCACTGATATCCTAGCAGGAGTGATACCTGCTTCATTAGCTCGGACGAGAATGGTTGGCCATTATCTGAATACACGACACGAGGCAAACCGTACCGTGGGGAGAATTCACGAACCAACTGTTTGGCAGTGGTCGGAGCAGTGTAATCTGGGACTGGATATGCTTCTGTCCAACGGGAAAGTGCACATACAACTACGAGGACATATTTGAATCCTCGACATCGTTCCATCTGGATATAATCCATCTGGAGGACTTCAAAAGGGTGGTCGGGAGGATTGAATCCACCTTGTTCTACAGGAATGCTTTTACCTGGGTTGAACTGACAACAGATCATGCAAGTACGCACTTTCTGTTTTGCTGCTGCTCGTAAATGTTTATTGTACCAGAGATTCTGTAAACTGTCTAACATGGCTTTTTCTCCTAAATGTGCTGGACTGTGTGCAGTGTTAATCATAACTTGAACCATAGAGTCGGGGAGAAACCATGTGGCTTTTCCCTTCGTCATCCATCCCTGGTCTGTCTGGATCCCTCCTAGTTCAGTCCATTTCTTTATTTCGTCTGGAGTAGCATGTGTCTGTATGTCAATTACATCTAGTGCGGGATCCTTAACTGTCATGCAATGTGTCGGTGTAGGAACTATTGTCTTTGTCATATCAGCTGCATGTGTATGAGTCAGAGCTGTGAGTTTCGCGGTTCGATCGGCCAGGTCGTTACCCTGGGAAATAGTATCTGTAACTTTAGTATGTGCTTTGCACTTCATGATAGCTATGGCTGATGGCAAATGTATTGCTTCCAATAATTCTTGAATGAGGGGACCATGTTGGATCTTGGCTCCCTGAGAGGTCAAGAAACCTCTTTCCTGCCAGAGTACACCGAAGTCGTGTACGACTCCAAATGCATAACGTGAATCTGTGTATATGTTAACATTCCGGTTCTTGGCTACTATACAGGCTCGTGTCAGAGCAATGAGCTCTGCAGCTTGAGCAGACAGTGTATCAATACGGTGTGTTTCTTTGACTTCAGTTTCAGTGGTCACTGCATATGCGGCCACTAATTCTCCTGTGCTTGTTCTCATACATGAACCATCCACGTAAAGTGTCAGGTCTGGGTTAGTCAGTGCAACATCTGTCAAGTCTCGTCGGGGCTTTGTTACTGCATTAATGATCTCTATACAGTCATGTGGAGCTGGATCTGTAATGTTCGAAGGTAACTGTGGCAGGATTTAGTATATTACAGCGTCTGATTTCTATGTGTGGCTGGAACAATGTCAATTCATAACCTGTCAGTCGTGCTATAGTCAAGTGTTGAGTCTGTGTTCTGTTTAAGAGAACTTCCACAGAGTGTGGAACTTGTACTGTCAGGGGATGTCCTAACACTATGGAATCACTTTGTCAGATTGCTAAGGCTGTCGCTGCAACTGATTTTAAGCACGCAGGCAGGGCCTGGGCTACTGGGTCTAATGTACTTGAAAAATAAGCACAAGGCTTATGTGAACCTGCTTGGTCTTGTGTGAGGACAGATAATGCTGTGCCATCACGTTCTGTAACGAAAAGTGTAAAAGGTTTGCTGTAACATGGTGTTGCTAAAACTGGTGCTTGACATAATGCTTTCTTTAATTCATCAAAAAGCCTGTGTGTGTTCCTGAGTCCAAGGGAGGACAGTCGAAGTCGCTGCCTCCTGTGTTGTCAACTGTATAAGTGGCTTGGCTAGAAATGCGTACTGGGGAATCCATTGTCTGCAGTAAGAGGTGAGGCCAATGAAGGCCCGCACTTCTTTTTGTGTCTTGGGTTGCGGTAAGTGTGCAATTAACTCAATGCGGTCAGGTGTTAGCTGTCTCCCCCTCTTGGACAGCAAGTGCCCAAGGTACACCACTTGCTGAACACAGAATTGTAACTTTGAAGGGGACACCTTGTGTCCCTTGTCAGCCAAGAAATGCAAAACCGTCAGTGATGCATGTTCACATTCAGGTTCGCTACGGGCGGTGATCAACAGATCATCGACGTACTGGAGTAGGGCTGTGTTAACTGGCATGTCAATACTGTCAAGTTGTCTTTTTAATGCTTGGCTGTAGATGCTGGGGCTTTCTGTGAATCCTTGAGGTGTGCGTGCAAATTTGAAGCTACGGCCATTTAAACAGAATCCGAAAAGGTATTGGCTCTCCGGATCAATGGGGACACTGAAGAAGGCGTTCTTGAGGTCAATTACAGTAAAGAACGTCGCCTCTGAATCAATAGCAGTCAATAATGATGAGATGTCGGGGACCACAGGATACTGTGGTACAATGCATTTATTTAATTCTCGTAAATCAATCACCAACCGATAAACGGGAGGTGCATTCGGGTCAGTACGTTTAAGAATCGGAATGATAGGGGAATTACATAGATTTGAGTCGGTTTCTACAACCACTCCCTGTGCAATGAGCTCTTCAATGATTTCCAGCAAAGCCACTACAGCATCGGGTGGTAACTTGTATTGTCGGATTCGGGGCAGTACAACTCCTGGCTTGAGTGTAACTCGGTATGGTGTGATGTGCATACAACCTACATCAGTTGGGCCTTGTGCCCACAAATGTTCTGGTACATTTTTCAATCTGACATCAAAATCTCGTAATACATAGTGACCCTTAAAGTCACGCAAAAACAGTCTAACTCCTTCCGGAGAACAACATATTACAGCTCCTAGAGCTTTCAGTGTCTTGATACCTAACAGGTTTTCTGGACATGACTTCGTGAGCAATAAGTCTGTAGTACGTGACAATGGACCAACTGCTAGGGGAACAGGTTTCGATACTTCATTAACAATGGGCTGTCCTGAAAATCCAAGGGAAACATTCTGTGAGCCTGAGAGGGGTGCCCCTGGAACCTCGTCGTGACTTATTGTTGTTCGACTTGCCCTGTGTCAATCAAAAACTTTCTATCTTTTCCTAATACTTGACTATGTACATAAGGACCCTCTTGATCTACAGGAACTTCAATGAGAGGCAAGCCAACCTCCCTCTCTAGGCTGTTTCATGAATATCGCTGATAATCGGGGTAATCAGATTGTGCATACTGGTACATCTGCTGTGAAACTTGCTGTGTCGCGGCAATGGGCTGTGCATGTGGTACCGCTACTGTCTGTCCTGTCTGTTGTGGAGCAGGCATTGGCTCTACGTTCTGTGGAATATGTTGCTGAACTTGGTGTTGGACCTGGTCTTGTCTAGGCTGACATGGTCTCTCTTTAGTTTTTCCTGTTGCTATATTGTATTTCAGAACCGTACATTCATTCACATAGTGACCTGGCTGTTTACAATAGTTGCATGTCCCTTTAACGGGAGCCGCCGTATTATTTGACTGCGTCATACCCTTTTTCTGACCGTCAGCTGGAACTGACTGAGCAACTAACATTTTCATTTTCGTATCTTTCATACGTCTCTGTTCGTGATCTTGTTCTTCCCTAATTCTATTCTGGTGGTACTGTAACATTTGTAACATTTGGGACGGCGTATTTGCTTGCCATGTACTTTCTACTTTCAAAACACGGTTCTTAACTTGAGGCAGGGAATTCTCGACTAATTTTGATACAAAGAGGTGTGGATATGATTCGCTACTTGTTTTCAGGCCACTGTTAATAATAAAACATTTCTCGAATCTAGAATAAAAATCACTAGTGTCTTCATCATGTTTCTGCTTACAGGCTGAGATTGCGTCCCAGTCTTCCTTTTTAGTTGTTAACAGTCTAGGCAAAACCTGTACTAATAAACCTGGTAATGCTTTAGCTTTATCCCCAAGGCCTAATCCTGCGGTACGACCATTTTCTTCAACTTCTAATGCAGCCCAATCTATCTTTGTGTCTCCCACCTCCCATTCTTTCTCCTTTAGTTTCTCGTAAATTCCAGCAGGCAACAGTACTTTTAACATTTTCATAATATCTGTATACGTGTAATCGCCCATGAGTAACATATCTTTAATCTCTCGGTGAAAACCTGCAGGGTCTTTATCATGACTGGGCACTATTTTCTTCATTTCCAATAATTCCATTTTAGTGATGGGTGTATATACGAATACACGTTCTAGTGTGTTATCGTCTTTTCTGACCGGGTGTACTTCCTGTAAGGGATTCTGTCTGTCAAAGTAAAACATTTTTCTTTCTGAGGATGGTGGAGCTGACATAAACTGAGGTTTCAGGAAAACACTATACTTGTGTCTATGTTCTAGAATTTCTTTGATTAAATCAGTACCTAGGCCTCTCCATCTATTAGAGAGCAGTTCTACTAATATATCCGGTAAGGGACCTGGATCAGAATGTTGGCTTTTAAACAAAGTAATGAGATGCTAAATCATGTATATACCGGCTAATTTTTGTTCATCAGGGGAAAGGTTCAAAAACGTCTGTGCTACTGCATCATCATTATATGTACTGGAATTGTTAGCCCATTGTACTGCGGACCGGGCTAGTTCTTGCTCATCCATGGAATTGAGTACATGGTACCCCATTCGATCTTGAAGTATTTTATCGGTAGCCTGAAACATATGTTCAGGAGAACTCGGATTTGATATAGCAGAGAGAAAAAGTCTTTTGCTTTCTGGACGTATTGTTTTCTTAAGGTATTTTCCCTTACCTACATATGCTATCATCTCTTTGTCTGACTGTTGCGAAGTTTCTGCTAGATCCTCTGTTTCCTCCTCCTCTTGCGAGGAAGTTGGATCGTCTAATTCAAGTTCTTCGTCAGGTGCTCGCTGGGCATGTATATCTATTATTTCTTTACGGATTTTTTAAACCATATGAGGTACTTGTTTCTCCCTATCATGTTTACCCTCCGACATATTCTGGCTCCATCTAATCAGTCTATCCATCTCACTTTGCGGAAAGCCTGCCTGATCTTGTTCTCTTATTAAACAATTAACCAAAAAGCGCATTATTAAACCTTTAGTCTCAACTTTCTGACGTGACATGGCTTCAGCAACAGACTCCGGTCCTTCTCCTGTTCTGATAAAATAATACAATTTGTCTAGATGTTCTGGCATTTCTGGTAGTAGCATCAAATAATCTGTAACGCGTCTCAAACGTATGGACGCTAACAACATGGGTCCTGACGTACCAGGCACTGAGTCATATCTGCAGTCTGTAAGTTCTCTTCTAAGTAGTTCGGCCGGAACGCCTTTCGGTGTCCGAGCCTTTGCTAAATCTCTCATTGTAACTCAGTGTATCTGTGGGGGTGTTTGATAACCTCCTGTAGCACCTCCTGTAGTGGAGGCTTGAGCATAACCTGGCTGTAGGGTCGGTACCTGCTGTAGCTGGGTTGGGTCCTGGACCACGCCAGTCCCAAAAGGATTTAATGGATGCAGTTGTTGGATACCAGGGGGAACAACGGGTGCGGGTAGCGGAGCTGGAAGGATCTGCTGTTGCGGACCTGGGGGCGGATGATCATGGGGTAGGAGGCCGTCAGCAGGTGCAGGTGGTGCGGGTACATGGGCAGGTGCAGTAGTATATGTAGGAGCTACATCGTCTAAATAGGAAGAAATAAAAATGTCTGCTGCAGTCTTGTGACGTAATTTAGTCGGAACCAATGGAGGAGGCAGATCTTTTGGTATTTCCGGAGTGGCCTTAGGTAAACCTTCGGCCAAAAGAGGATACATACCATTCACAAGGGTGTTTCATTGTCGGTCTACTTGCTCTGCTTTAACTCGTATACCTTCTTCAACTAGTACGTTTTCTCAGGCTTTGTCTGAATCTTCTCTATGTTTTTCTGCTTTTCTGAATTCTTTCTCTGTACGTCTATGCGATTCTTTACGCCACAATTCTATAGCGTCTTTCTGAGATTGTCTGGCCTTCTTTTTCCATAGCGCTTCTTCTACTCTCATGATGCAATCTGCATCCCATGTCCCTGTAACGGGCCATCTATATTTCTCGTCTAGGTTCTTAGTATAATCGACCCATAAATCTAGATATAATATGGCGTCTAAGCCATGCTTATGGTACATGAAATTTCCGGGAGTGTCCCTAGGTGGGACAGGAATCGCTTCCTCTAGTATCCCTTTCCTAGTTCCTATCTGTCTTAATTTGGAAAACAATGGCATCTTGATATTCGGTACTTGACACTGACTTGAACCTGAACACACTTTTGACACAGAAAACACGGTAATGTATATCAAACAGTCACTCACACCACGACATTAATCACATAGAAACATTTTGAACACATATTAACTATGCTTGAATTCTATAACTAAAACAAAAATCGAACCGTTGAAGACACGAATTACTTGATATACTGCTAAACAGTACAGATACACTGCTAAAACAGTGCAGACCGGGTCTGTGTACCCAAACCCGTCTTGACCGGATGCATAGTAATGCACCCGTCTAGATGCGTCCCCAGCAACGGTACTCACCGGGAAGCACGGAACGGAAGGCCTCGGAAAACTCGTCTGGACTGGACCGGACTGGACTCGACTCGACTCGTGACGTCACAGGCACGTCGGTACTGGTGGGCCTCTTGACACCTCGGATCTTGCTCTCTTGGCTGGGCTCTGGTCGGGATCCTCCGCACTCCTCACCGCCTCGTCTGGGTGTCGATCGCAGTCTCAGTCACCTCCGTTGGCCTGAGGGAGATACAGGAAATCCTGCGGGTACGCGTAATTGTCCGTCTCGGCTGTGGCAGGGGGCTAGGCCTGCAACGCACCGCCGGCGCGTAAGGTGGGGGAGGGGTTCCTATTCGGGCGCCAAATTAATGTGGTAAATAAATATTTACCGTCGGAATTTCTATGCAGTAAAGTTCAATAAAATAACTGAATCGGAAATAAGAGGCAGAATCCATGGTATCTGAGTTTATAAGGGTTTTATTCCATACAATGGAATGGTTCGAACCAGGTATCATGTTCCTTTCACCATTAAGGATCCGGAAGGGATAGACAATACTTTATTAACAGAATACAATATATATAGTAAATGCATATAATGGTGATGGATACAGAAGGCGTAACAGCTGAGAGAAACGAGATAAGAACACATGTGCGTAACAGAAAGGCGTGCACGAGGGCGTACACAGAGGTGTGTGCTAGAAACGTCACATGAAAGTGTCACAAGTGGGTGGATACATAGTGGAATCTTGCAGTGTCAGCAGAAATCTGTAGCAAGGATGCGCGCGCAGCAGCATGACGTGTGACTGACATGAGGCTGGAGGGTGCAGGGGACTTGACATTTAGCACTAGAGGAAAGAGACAGAAGTCTGGCATGTCAGATCGACTCGTGTCAGATCGACTCGTTCCTAAATCATATCTGATATCTTGTGTTTGGGGAACTATATTATCTAGAAGGAAAGGTCTCTTGGGCAGAGGCTATTCTATACTGACTATTAATGCGTGCATATGTGACTACGTGTCTGCGTGTAATGCGAGGGGCCATGGGCCTACCATGGTAACGGGAGCAATGAATTACTTGCATGGAGACAGAGAGGCCGGGCCCTTTGTTCTGCAGCCGGGGAAATGTTTATCTATTCTGCTAGACTGGAATGTGTTTTCGAGGAGCTGAACTCGGCTATACTGATAACTTGAAGGCAAAATACTGTCTTTGGCAGGCAAGCAGGCCGAGCCGGGCACCGCTTGCCACGCAGGGAGTAGGACAGAGGTCAGGGATGTATCCCACGTTGCAGCTTTCAGGAGGCAGAGAACAGAAAGGGCTCGATGGCAGAAATCAGGGCCTAGCTCTGCAGGGCTAGGAAAACGTGAAAGTGCACTATGAAAAGACGATGGCAAGGCATACTTAGGAACTGAATTATCGATCCTTCCGAAGTTTTCAGACCTACATTTTTTTCTTCCAGTAATGCACATGATTTTGCTTTTGGAAGCATTAATCTTCATAAAATGTGCTTCTGCAAATAAATGTAAAGCTTGCAGGCGATTAGACAAGCCCTTCGGAGTTAAGTCTAAAATGAGAATATCATCCGCATACATTAAAACAGAAATGGATGAACCTCCAACTACCGGGGCTAAACCATCACATGCAGCAATCGAAGCAGGTAGATCCGCAATATATAATGAAAACAACATGGGGGCCAATAGACACCCCTGTTTTAATCCATTCAAGGATGGGATAATCTGTGAAAGACCCCTTTCTCCGCCTTGTAGCACCTTACACCAGGTATTCGAGTGAAGGGATCTTACAAGTTCCAATAGATGGGGCGGCATACCCAATACAGCAAGCTTTCTCCACAGCGTCGGACGGTCCACCTTGTCAAACGCTGTGGAGAAGTCTATGAATGCCGCATATACTCCACCTCCTCGCACTCGTACATATTTGTCCACAATCTGTTAAATTATCAAGTGTACCATGCTCTTTACGGAACCCAGTCTGTTCCAAAGGTAAAATACTATTTGCCTCCACCCAATCAGTAATTAATATTAGAAGACACTTAGCAAAAACTTTTCCGATAGCATCCAGAAGAACTATCAGATGGTAGTTCATGGGTTTGTCCCGCTCTCCCTTCTTAAATAAGGGTATTAATATACTTCCCCTCCAAGATGTAGGAACTGATCTAAGTGAAAAGCAGGCTTTAAACAAAGGGAAAAGAATCCTGCTCCAAGAAATGACATCCTGCTTCAGTACTGAAATGGGCAACTCGTCCGGACCCATTGCTCCGGAAGAGCGCATACTCTTAATCGCCGAAGCAATGGATCTCTCAGATGGAGGATCCATAGTATACCCACTGTCCAAAACAAGGTCACTATCCTCACCCTCTACGCCATTTGACGCATACAGGTTCGATATAAATGAGATCCAATCATCTTCAGGGATAGAAATAGGAGTAGGGGAAGTTCTTGCACCACATCCCTTACCAATTATGGACCAGAATTCTCTAGATTTTCCATAGACAGAAGCCTCCCTTAAACTAATCCAGAGTGAGTCTTCTTTATCTTTTTTAAACTTTGCTCTCACTCTGGTCCTCCTTCTTTTTAGTAAGGATAACTTATTAGCAGTTTCCCTGGATCTAAAAAGAAATTGTTGCCTCACTAATTTATTTATTTCTTTATTTAAGGGCAATAATAAACTAGGAACAAAAATCACTTTCCTAGGATATCTAGGCTTCTTTGCAGTCGCAGTAAGCTTCTTCATAACGTTTTCAAAGTGAAAGAATTCCTTACCCTGCCATTCTTTTAGTTCAAGTAAGGTTTGTGCAAGAATGTTTTGCAAACCCTTCATAATAGTAGGGTTCCAGAAACATCTACCGGACTTACAGAGAAGAGAAACTTCTCTATTACTTAAAGACCAGGAATCAGTGACCGGAGGTTGTAGTGAAAGAGTTATACTGGTCACGTTATGGTCGCTCATAGGTGTTTGAGAGACCATTATATCCTGAATGAAGGAGAAAGTGTCATAATCCGTAATTACATAGTCAAGGATGGATTCACCCTTAGGGGACCTATGAGTAAATTTAGCAGGGGTATCAGAAGGCATTCTACCATTTACAATTAACCCCTCTAGATAGCTAAGTTCTTCTAACAATATCTTTCCTCTTTTGCTAGTTTTTATTTTATTCGGAAAGATAGATTGGGGTATATTATATGCCTCTTCTTTAGACTTATTTCTAAACAAGTCTATGCTTGAGTTAGAAACTTTGCTATTCAGATCGCCCACAAGTAGAATATAAGGGGGCTGGTCAAGCTCTAATAATTGTTTAACGTAAGAAAACATTTGCTTCAATACAGTATTAAAACCATCTTCAGGCGGAATGTATGCATTAATGATTACCAGGGAAAACTGGCTACCTACACTGGCTAAATTATTAATAGTTATTGCTTGAAAAAGGTTACTTGTGTCAACATAATGGGAAAATTGCCATTGTAATGAATTAGACAGGAGGAAGGCAATTCCCCCTTTTGCGTGACCTTTTTTCGATGGCGTAGCTGCTGCCTCAAGCACAAAGTAATCTTTCCCACCATACAAAATATTTTTACACCAGGTTTCTTGAATGCATATCACATCCGCATTTAGAGTAAATAAAAAATCAAATTTCTCCGGTCTATTATATAACCCTGCTGCGTTCCAGGATATGACTTTTAATTGACTGCTAAAGATGTTGAGACAGTATTGGATTATCCGTAATATTATTAGACAAAACTCCTGGAAGCCAGTTCCACTGATGATTATCCTCTGTTGTAGGAGCAATCAGGTTCAAGGGGATAGGTAGAACCTGAGAGACCATACGTTTACCTCTTGAGACCCAGATTTTTAAATCTTTATTGGATGTGGACAGATCTTCCTGCCTAAAGCCCAACTTTGTGGCCCCCTCTCTAGGGAAAATGTCCTTTCCAATATGGAAAGAGGGTAACACATCAATCCCTCTACATTGGAACAATTCCGCCTGTTGTAGTACAAGATTAGCTATTATTTTAGAACAGAATTTTGCCCGTACACGTAGCCCATTTTCATACCCTACTAAAGAAACCAAGTCAATGTCACTCGACTGAATAAGTTTTAAACATTCAATATCCTTAAAACAATTAAGCAGCCATGACCTGTTTAGGTATAAGTCAGAGTCAAATAAGGGCAGAAAGTCCAAAGTTAGGGTATCCACATAAGAATTAGGAATTTTAAACTGTACAGAAGGAGAATTTGTAGCAACATCAACCGGCAACCGAAAGATAGGTGCTGATGGATTAAGTGCCCCTGATGCCACAGGAATAGTTCTGGTCACCTCTTCGGTTGGAGCAATGGGCAATAATCCATAATCCTCTTGATAAGGGGCTCCCCCAACATTGGCACAAACATCAAGAGGACATTCAACTACAGAGCCAATAGTGCAGACAGCAGCCTTATTAGAAAAAGTGTCCAATAAAGAGTTTTCTTCAATGACTACAACATCATGCTCTTCTGTATTTAAATGTTTTTGGAAAATATTTTGCCTCTGTCTTTTTTTCTTGTACTTACGAACAGGTTTCCTATTTTTCCCTTTGTTCTTTCTGCTTTTTTCTTTATCTTTTCCATTTACATCAAGATTTACTTCAGGCTCCTTTTTATCAAGGGTGAAAATTGGGAATAACTCATTTCCAGCGTTTAAGTCCACATCCAACAAACTTTCTTCCTTTAGGATGGGTTCTGATACCTTCATACAATTTGAAACAGATGGAATAGGCATCCCTGAGGACTCATGTTTGTCAACCACTTCTGGCGTACCCGCCGGAGCATTTTTTCCCAATAAATTACCGCTATCCAAAACATTCTGCAAGACAATCCCCGGGGCGGGAGTAGTACCATTTTCTGTGCTTTTTGCCGATAATACTTTCAATATCTGTGTCACTGAGTCCAAGATGCAATCAGAGCTCCCAACAAATTTGCCCAATAAAAACAATATGGAAGCCAATAAATGTTCTAGTGCTATCAAGGAATCAGAGATAGGTCTATCGTCTTTGGGAAACTCAGGAGCGGTGAAGGGGCAGATACCGGATAGATTAAGTGGTGGGCTCCTAGAATCATTCTGCATTGAAGGAATGTCATTAGATGTTATAGAAGGAGTACTACTATATAGCAATAATCCTGACGGCGTGGCCCCATTTGTTGTCTTACTGGGATCAGGGTGTTTCAGATTTCCATCCTCCATATAGCGACCACACAATTCAAGGTCGATACTGGACAAAAAAGACTCTCCTTTTATAGCCACGTCAGGACATTCTGCACCATTAGGAATATTAGGTAGAGGGACTTTCGTATCTGCTATCCTATTATCAGGATGCTCTCCCCCTACAGTGCATACTGAGAGATTAGCAGCAATATTTAGTGGCAGGGGAGGCAGGATGTTTACAGAGGCTGGCTCAGGGTTGGAATCTTTCTCCACATCAGGTGGTGCACCCACCAAAGGCACCATCTCAGAACCAGCAACTACCGGGACTTCCAAAGAATTTCAGTAACTGCATCTGTCCCTTCAGTAACACACTGTTGTCGAATTTATTCCTCAGGGGGTTAGATCTGGTTTTTATACATGACCTCCCCCCTAAAACTCTTCCAGAGCGTAATTTCTTTGCAGTCATCATAAACGGAGAAGTAACCAAGCAGCAGGATATTGTTCAGAAGAGATATATATAAATAACAATAACTAGTCCATAAAAATGAATCATTGGAGAAGTAGACAATAGTTACTCGGCCAGTAATCAGAGATATCTCCTTCAAAGCTACACACCTCAAATCATAGAAATAGCTAACATGCAAAGAAAATGACGGGGCCCAGCCCAGCCTACCTCGGCCACCGAGGGCCACAGAGGGCCCGCCCTTTGCCCGGGCTTAGCCCCGGGCGCTCCCGCGACGCGGGTGGTGCCGGTGGTTTTGAAGGCGCCTCCGGGCGCTCTTGCGTCCCTTCCTGTCCCCGAGTGCTGGGGCACCTGGGAGATGTAGTCTCCCTCCGCTCGGCGGCCGCGATTGAAACAGCGGCGGCGGGAGGGAGACAAGTTGAGCAAGCGGCGAGTCCTTCGCTTGAATGGTAAAGGCAAAGTGAGAGTCCAAAATTGCCTCGCATAGAAATTACCTCCCTGGTCACAGCCTTTGCATGTCAGTCGCTGTTTTCTAGTGCCGGCTCACACCTCCCGGCACCTGCACCAGCTTTAACAGCGCAGTAGCGGTTCTCTCTGCCTCAGCTCCGGGGTGGCTCCTTACGGCGGGGGCCCCCGCCGCCCCCGTGCCAATAGGTGGAACTGGGCCACTGCAGTCTGCTGCAATCCACTCGCAGACCACTCGCTCCTGCAAGGGACCAGATGAGGAAACTGTGAGGGAACAAGTTCGGCAGGTTCAGCAGACCCACCTGTGCAGGCTTCCTTGAAGCTAACGTCTGCTGCCGTCTGCCGGGGCTTGTGGGCAAAGCGGGGAGGAATACCGGGGCCTCTCGTGGGCAGAGTGGGAGGAATACCGCGGACCTTGTGATCTGTTCCCACAATCTGCTCCCACGATGTGCTCCCACAACCGTGACCTGCTCGCTGCTCGTTTCTGCTCGTTTCTATACCTATCAAGACAATACAAGGCCAGAGCATACGGTGAAGGGGGTAGGCCAGGCAGAGCACTTTCCCACAAGATCAAACCCATACATGTCAATGCGCATATAACACAAATGTACAGGGTACACCGGTTTATGACACTCCCTCCATCTTAGATAACTTTCTGACCTACTACTCTACACGATACACCACGCAGACATCAAAGTCCCCAAAGGACATACATGATTACCTAGATGATATTGGATTAGCATGGCTCTCAGATACGCATAGGGAATACCTTGGCCATCATATAACCGAGGACGAATTTAGAGAAGCAATTAGCCTGCTACCAAATAATAAAGCCCCAGGACTAGATGGCCTACTGGGCGAATTTTACAAAGAATTTAAGGATCTATTGATACCCCACTTGGCTCAGATGTACGAGGAAGCGTATGAGGAAGGAGTCCTTCCATTGACATTACGAGAGGCGCTGCTGATAGCTCTTCCCAAACCGGGCAGGGACCCAAAAAAGTGTGAGTCATACCGCCTCCTCTCACTTATAAACATTGACGTCAAAATTCTGGCCAAGATATAAGCGACTAGAATACAACCGTTATTGGGATCCCTGGTTCTGCCAGATCAGGCGGGTTTTATCACCACTAGATCCACAACACAGAATCTACGTACCATGTTTGCCTTATACCATAGTCTAAACCCAGAATTGCCTGCAGCAGCTTTACTTTTAGATGCGGCGAAAGCTTTTGATTCAGTGGAGTGGGAGTTCATGTTTACAGTCCTGTACAGAATGGGATTTCCACTCCCTTTCCCGAAATGGATTTCCTTGTTGTACACTGAGCCCAGGGCTCAAGTACGTATTAATGGCATTACCTCGAAGCGTATTGAGATAAGCCACAGGACACGACAGGGATGCCCTTTGTCCCCTATCCTGTTTGCGCTCAAGCTGGAACCACTAGCATGTAAAATCAGACAGAGACACCCCGAAAGCGGCATTACAATTCAATCTTCACCCTATAGGTATTTCCCTATATGCAGATGACATGGTGCTTTACACCAGATATCCAGATACGAATTTAAACCCATTGATCAGAGAGTACATCAAATAGGAGAAGTACTCCAGTCTTAGTATAAACTGGGATAAATCGGTAGTGATACCTTTGACGGCAGAGACCCCACAGCCCATTTTAGACTACCCACTTCAATGGACGACTGATCCAGTGAAATATCTGGGAGTCTGGATACATCGCGACCCAGATGTAGTGATTAGAGAGAATTATGGATTAGCCATGACCAAACCAAAAGAGCAAGTTGAGAAGTGGATTAAATTACCTCTATCAATAGCTGATAGGATTGCTCTACAGAAAATGATTATACTGCCCCGATTTCTGTATTTATTTTGGAATATCCCGATCTGGCTCACACAAACCTTCTTTGCCAGACTACGCACAGCACTATAGCGTCTCCCATGGGCTAGAAAGCAACCCAGAGTAGGCTGGAAGACACTTACAAAGCCATATCATCAGGGTGGGTTTGCTGCCCCAGACCTACAACTGTATTATTATTGTGCGCAAGCTCAGCATGCGCATTATTGGACACAACCACACTCTCATATTCCGCATATAGCAGTAGAGGACCACAGTGTTCACCCAAAACGCTTAATGTACTACATATTGGACCACATCAGCTCCTATCCTAATGACTCAATAAAACCGGTCAAATGCACATCCAGGGCCTGGAATACTCTGGCACTGTGAGCACGGAAGCTACCGATGTATGCCCCGGCGCTTCCGTTAGCAAATCACCCCAAACTTTCGGTTACACAAGAAAAGAAGATGAGAACGGTGCTAGGAGATATGGGTTTATTGACAATGGGCGCGCTGTTCCTGAATAAGGACTTCATCCTATTCCGCAGCCTGTCCTTATGCGCACACCAAACGCCATTAAAAAAGTTTGCATATTTAAGACTACGGGGAGCAGTTAAAGATTTGTATGTATCATTCCCGGCAGAACCCGCACCACTACAAGCCCTACAGATACTTTTGACAGCTCCCACATACAACAACCTAGTCACACGACTATATAATGCTTCCCAGAATGAACAGGATCTAGGTCCTGATCGATCGTTCCAGAGATGGGAGGAGCTCACGAGCTCACTGGGGTGACCATATCAGAAGAAGACTGGAGCTATAGCTGTGCGCAATTACACTTACTCAAGTCGAACTGTAATTTAAGGATCATCCATTTTAAGTTTCTTCATCAGACCTATTACACGCAGGTCAAGTTACACCGATTTGGCCTTAGAGCGGATGACAAGTGTCAACGCTGTTCCGCACCCAGGGCTGACTTTTTACACATGGCATGGGCATGCCCCGGTCTGAATAACTATTGGCAGGAAGTGACGGCTGCGCTCACACACATGCTAGCCGAACGGATCCCAAACGCACCACTGGTATGCCTGCTCGGGATATATAAAATGAAATTGGCCAAAAGACGAAAGCTGCTGGCAGTGGCATTGTCACTTGCAAAAAGGCAAATAGCCATTAAGTGGGGTAGCAAAGGCCCCCCCAGATTTAAGGACTGGATGACTGATTTACTGTACTGTAAAGAAACACTAAGCGCTTATGAGGAGTAAATACCTCAGGCCTCCAGACCTAGGGATTTCTGGAAACCAATATTAGATTATTTACAGCAATGCAATAATGATTCTTGATCTGAAAGCGTAGAAAGACGCATAGTCATGGGAGGGAGAATATTATCCCAAGCGACCCCTTGGTACATTACAATAACTATGAATACTAACTTGGTGATTGCTAGGTCATGGAGGTTAAATATACGACCCTTTGATTGTAATTGTGTGGAGAAGTGTGGCTCACTGGTTAGAAGCAGCAGACCCTGAAGCAGAGATCAGGCCCAGGACCAGGGTTCAATTCCTGACGCAGCAGGGTCTTGGGCTCAATGTCCGCGGACTCGATAATTCTCTCGCCTTGGCGCCTACTCTAATCATGGGTCCCACGCTGCAACTCTGGGCAATAGCTTGCTTAATCTCCACAATGGCCCCAACAATACTGGGATGCCTGGCTTCACCTTGGGGGTGCCCAGGAGGGGCATCTCACAGGGAGAGCCAGGAAGGGTTCCACAGCGTTATACAGCGCCGGGACGCCCCGTTGCTGGGGCAGCTGTGCGCTTTACAAATATACTACATTTACATTTAATCATTTTTGTATAGATATTGCATAATATGCCGGAAGTCACTATGTGAATCTGTATTGTTTTATGTGTTTTTCTTGACGATTATTGAGAGCACGAGAACTCAGACTTATACATGTACATCCATATTGTAATGTATTTACCCTTTAATGCTGCTTGGTGAAATAAAAATAAAAACATTTTTAAAAAGTTTAAAAAAAACAAGATTCAGAAGGTACGTCAAAATGGGATATCAGAAGCTAGTAAGTTGAGTAGTCCTTGGTATAATAAAGAATGTCGTAATGCAAAAAAGGAGCTCATCCTGGCATCTAAAAATATAGTAGCCTTAAGGGACAAAAGGGCTCAATATACAAGATTATTAACCCAAACCAGAAAAGAATGGGACGATAACATTTAGACGAATTAATTATTGCAGCCAAAGCAAAAGATGAATCCGGATTTCGGCTCTTGTTATTGAAGGGTAATAAGAATGGGATATGTAGTAAAGACCTTTTTTAGATGCAAATATTTGGGTAAGACATTTTTCCTGTCTCTATTCTACATTTATGGATGACATCGAGTATTGGCCACAAGATTATGAAATAGCTTTAAGCCCTGCCCCATTATCATTTAGTTTGGAGGAAACCACGGCAGCAATAGATGCAGTAAAATCGTAGAAGGCTCCTGGCCCTGACAAGATACCAGGCGACCTATGGAAACATGATAAAGAGGTTTGGGGCCCTTACATTAATTTGTTGTGTAACTCTGTCGCACCCATACCGGAAACATGAAAAGGGGCAGAGATCACATCTATTTTTAAAAAGGGTAACCGCCATGACCATTCGCACTACCGACCAATTAGTTTAATAGACATTTTACAGAAGATATACGCAAAGCAAATTTTAGACAAACTGACCGATTGGATTGAGGAGTATAATATTTTTTCACAATATCAGGCAGGCTTTAGAACAAAAACTAATGCAACTGATCAGGTTTTTAGATTTCTTTGCATAGCCTGGAAATATACAATATTTAGGAAGGGTAATTTATATATATCGCCTTTGTGGATTTAAGGGCAGCATTTGACCTCATCCCTAGAAATCTCCACTGGAAATCCCTAAAAAATCAGGGGGTACCGAGGGACATCATCTTGCAGATAATAAGATTACATGAAGATAATTTTGCAAGGGTTAGATGGGGTCCAATGGGCAAACTCACTGATCCTATTCAGTTAAAAAGGGGTGTACGGCCCCCACATTATTCTCACTATATCTTAACGACATCCCTGAATATCTATTGGGTTGTGAACAGGATTCTCCTAAGCTATTGGGGGGGGGCCTGTATCGGCACTCCTATTTGCTGATGATACGATTTTAATCTACCAAACCCCTAAAGTCATGCAAAGTTTAATAAATACTTTTGGGATATATTGCGAGGCTAAGGGCCTGGAAATAAATTCTAGTAAAACTAAATATATGGCAGTTAATCCACATAACATTTTTAGGAAAAATGTAACTGTCAATAACCAGAAGATAGAAAATGTGCATGATTTTAATTATTTAGGTATTACTTTGGACACTAAAATGACATGGAGACCACAGTTAGAAAAAAGTAAAACTATACTACTCCAAAACACTCACCCAATAGTAAGAACATTTGAGAGTGGTTTGTCTAAAGCAGTCTCACATGCTCTTGAGGTATATAACTATTGAGCGCAATCAGCATCATTATACGGGGCAGAACTGTGGGGCCCCTCGACGAATAATACCTTTAAGGTGGGTGAAAATATGTTTCTGAGGAAACTTTTAAGTCTTCCGACTCGTATACCGATAACCCCAATTGCAATGGACCTAAACTTTTATCGCATAGACAATCAGGCAAATCTACGGCCACTATTGTTTTGCGTTCGCCTGTTGTCTACAGATGAACTTATTCACCATAGAGAGGGGCTTGAGGAAATCTTAAGGCTCAAAGGAGGTACTGGTTTGCCCTGGGTGAAGCATTTACATGACTGGTCTTTCAAAATGGGACTTAAGCACTTCTGGGAGGACCCTTCTAGTCTGACCATGGCTTCAAAAAGCTTTTAAAGCAAACTTTTTGGTCTTTTATACAAGATACTTTAGCCCATTGTTCAAATGTAGGATCATTGACAATACTGTTCCTCCTAATGAAAACAATCTGGAAGTTTGAGCCATTCCTAGACGAAATACAACCACAGTTAGCTAAATCTCTATATTTGAAATTCCGGTATGATGTTCTACAGGTAAATGCAAACACAGTAAAATGGATCTTAGGTCATGGGGATGTGGGGAGATGCGTTTTATGTGACACAGGCTCAATAGAAAATTATTTGCCTCTATTATTCTTCTGCCCAGCTTACATACAATGCAAGAAGAAATGGATTAAACTCATTTGCCGGCTTTTTGGCACTAGATCTTGCCATGAGGCAGAAAGATAAATATGATCGGATACCACACAACCAGTGGTTTTTAGTGTCAGCAGGTACCTGTTTGGTGTAAGCTTAATAAGAAACAAGGGAAGGCCTGAAATTTTAGGTTGCTACACCTGAAATACTTCAAGTTTTGCACATGCACTTTATGGTTATAAAATGTTATATTATGTTAATTTATTTTATAATGCGCACAGCTACCCAAAAAGGGTTTCCCAGCGCAAGCCAACAGAAGCTCAGCAAAGATCTAACATTAGCAAGTTTTTAATTGTTTATGAAAGTTGGGAAGCAGCTTCTCCCTCCGCATTGCAGCGGATAAGGAATTCCACATAGTGGGCCCCAGCAGAGAGAAAGAATGACCTCCCATTCTTGACAACTTAATCCTAGGAATCACAAAAAGCTAATCCGAAGAAGAGCGAAGTAGTCGAGAAGGATGGTAAGGGCGAACCAGATCTTGTAAATATTTAGGAGCAGAGCCAATCTTAATTCTGAACATATAGCACAGGGCTTTAAATTTTATACGATGTTCTACTTTAAGCCAATTCAGTTCTCTCAAAGCGTTAACCGTGTTAGCCATTCTAGGAAGTCCACATAACAATCGGGCTGCAGAATTTTGCACCACCTGAAGCTTACGCAACATATCTCTCTTGGACCCCAAAAAAAGGACATTACCGTAGTCCAGGCAAGATGTTACAAGCGCCTGGACGACCGTCCTTTTGGTGTCCACAGGGAGCATCCAGATGATTTTTTTTGCCATTTTAAGATGGTAAAATAGGTGGCTACAATTTGTACTGCCTGTTGTTTCATTGACAATTTATTGTCAATAATAAAGCCTAGTTTGCGGACTTGAGAGGCGGGCGTGGGTAAAGGTCCCATTTCATCTGGCCAATGTTGAGGGCCCCAGTGTTCAGAATTTTTTCCAAAGATAAGCACTTCCGTCTTATCCCCGTTTAACTTAAGCAAATTGAGCTGCATCCATGCTGCAATATTGCGCAAGCCCAATTGCAGAGTAGACGGGCCCTGTTTCCTATCAGCCGATAAAGAAAAGATGATCTGAGTATCATCGGCATATGAAAACAGCGTAAGCCCTGCCGCTTCAGCAATCACTGCTAGGGGCTGCACATAAATGTTGAAAAGGAGGAGGCTCAAAATAGAGCCCTGAGGTACTCCATACTGGGATGAAAAAGACTTAGAGGTGGCCCTAGAGGAGAACACCTGGAAGGTTCTATCCGATAGAAAGGAGGATAGCCAGCCCAGCGCCGAACCAGCGATGCCCAATGCCTGTAAAGATTTTAATAATACGGTGTGGGAAACTATATCAAAGGTGGCACTTAGATCTAATAATATAAGGGCCACTGTATCACCATCATCCAAGCGCTGACGTAACAACTCAGTGACACCCAGCAATGTGGTCTCTGTAGAAAATCCTGGTCTAAAACCTGATTGTGATGTATGCAAAAATTGAGAGGATTCCACAAACATAGCTAATTGGCCATTCACATGCTTCTCCAAAACTTTAGAAAAAGTTGGGAGCAGAGAAATAGGCCTAAAGTTGGACAACATGGCCGGATCTGCATTTGTTTTTTTTAACAGTGGCAGGACCATAGCATGTTTCCAAATCATTGGCATTACTGCCTCCATGAGAGAAGCATTTAGTAGCTAATGAAATGTATATTTAGTTACAGACTGGTTATTTTACTATACTAAGAAAAAAGCGTCTTTTTACTCACTATCCTAGATGTATGCATTGAATTGTATAGTTGAACTTTTGTTTTGAAAGCCTGAAATGTAATACTCCTTAAATGTATTTTAAAACAAAATTGTTAAATAGCAAAATTTCATACATATTTATTATTTTAATGTCAAAGAATGGATTATTACTCCATGGCGTGTCTGGCGGTACAGTGTTTTAAGTTTGTTATGATATGATGTTGACCTTTTGTAATGTACTTTTATTAATTGTCAACCTTTCATGTTTTTTTTTAACCGAAATAAAGATCGATTGATTGAATCCCTGGTATAAATCTCATAATACTTTGTTTTAGTTTATGTACTGTGTCTGAACATTTTTACAAGAAACTGTTGGTAGTAAAATCCCCCTAAACTTTCACTTACGTTCAGTGAAAACAGTTTTTTTTTAAACAGTAAGAAATCGAAATATCAATATGCATGAAGCTTTGTTCATTATTTAAAAGCAATAAACGGAATGATAATTCACATCTTACAGAAAAACATGAATATATTCAAGCAGACTGAATTATCACTTTGGAATGATTAGAATAATGAAAGTAATAAATGTGCATTTGAATTTGAAACATACACCTAAATAATTGAACATATATGATTTAATAGCGGGATACCTAGAAGAGAAAATGTATGATGATTAGAACACCAGTCCATAGACTTTAATCTGAATAAACACTATGATTTCTAAATTCTTGTGTGCTGTTCTATTTTTCAACACATTTTGGGTATAAACGTCTTTGAGGATCAGCCTGCATTAGCTCCCCAGGAGGCGGGAGTTTTGTTTTTCACCAGTGTGCATTCCATAAATTTCATGTGGGCCTCCCATGGCTCAGAACTCCTTGCGGCAAACCAGGCCCCCAGCTTTGTGAACTACCAGGATCTGCCTGCATTAGCTCCCCACGAGGCAGAGGTTCTGTTTTTCACCACAGCATGGCCCATAAATCCCCTGCGGCCTCCTGCAGCGTGCGACTCTTCATGGCACACCGAATGTCTGGTTTTGTGGACTTCGAGGATCAGCCTGCATTTGCTCCCAAGTAGGCAGGGCTTTGTTTTTCGCCACTGCATGGCCCACAAATCTCTTGTGGGCCTCCCGCAGCATGGAGCGCCATGGTGGCCTAGATAATTGGGCCCCACACCTGTCCCCAAACCTAAGATGAGAAACCTTGGCTTCATGTTCGATTCCACTCTTTCCTCTGACAGCCAGATTTCTGCCACTATGGTCACCTGTTTTGGGGTACTAAAGATGCTTCTAAAATCTTGGGACTCCTCCCGGACTCAACCAAGAAGACAACAAAGTTCTCCAAGCACACAGAGATAAAATTGAGGTAGTGGTATCAATAGTTCTTTTATTTTCATGTAGTTATGTACACCCCTTGCCAACACGTGTTTCGTCTCAGGCTGTTACAGCAGACTTCATTAGGGCTTAACATTTAGTCTCTTATACCTTTTCCTGAGTTGTACAGGTGAAGCATAGCAAATAGATTCTATTGATCATCTTATGCCGTCCCAATTCTGTATATGGGCTCCAGTCTGCCAGTGTGGGTAGTAAATTTAGTCACTCGTATCTAAGAAGCGTTATCTTCCATGTTCTCCAATGCCGCTGTGCGTGCTGGCGAGATCGATTGTATTTGCATCAACGCCAATGCACCTGATCTCACCAGCACACACAGAGTACATAACTACAAGAAAATAAAAGAACTATTGACACCACAACCTCAATTTTATCTCTGTGTGCCTGGTGTACTTTGTTGTTGATTCCAGGGCCTCTTCAGTTGAGGAAGAATGGATGGCTCATCCTTCTCCTGAGCACCAGAAAATACTTAGACACGGAATGAATAAGACTTTGAACTTTACTAGACTTATGTGGTAGAGTGTGCCAACTATCCCAGTCATCGCGCCTTCTTTGTCTTCAACCAAGAAGACGGTTGTCCAGGCCCTACTGGTATCCTGTTTAGCTACTGCAATGTATTCTATTAGGGGGTTTCCAAAGGTAGGTTGGAAATGCTCCAAAGGATGCAGAATGCTGCCGCCCGAATGCTACAGATCGTTTCGATATATTCCTCAATATGCATAGGGCTGGTTCAACTCCATTGACTCCCTATCTAGAATAAAGTATCCTTTGAAGCACTTTGCCTTTGACATACAATTCTGAATCAGAGAGGCCCACGCTAGCCTTTTCCTCTGATCAAATTCTACCTTCTGAACAGGCATCTCAGGTCCTCTGCGACCACAATGACTATGAGCTCCAGAGTCAACAGAGTGCGCCTGAGAGGTAGCTCTTTCAGTTTCCTTGCTGCCAGATTCTGAAAGTCTATGCCCTGAAATCCCCGAATGGATCCATCAGAAGTTCGTTTCCGAAAATAACTGAAGACCTGCCTTTTTTAGGCAGTGAGTTCCTTGGACAAGGTAGGTGACCCTGAAAAAACTCGGAGCAGAAAAAACGTGCCTCTAGTGGTGGAATCCATATGTGGTAAACAAGCACTCTATAAACCCCATAACATCAGAGGCCGAAGGAGGATGGGCTTGCCCCACTCTCTTGGCTTTCAAATCAAATTGGTTACTGTTGTTTCACAGCTGAAGGTGGTAGGCCTTTTAATCTTATACTATAGAGAAAAGAAAGGCAAACTTATCCAGAAGGAATAAAGAGGACCGCCACAAAACTACATCCTCATTCACTAATTATTTATCCTTCGTGATGTGGTTAATCAGCAGCAGACACAGCAAATCCCATTGGATGCACGTTATTGTAGAGAATCCTCATTCTTGTCTGGCTGAAGGTGTAGGAGGTTAGCTCCCAACATATAATTAGCAATTGCATTAGTGACCACAATCCTCTTGCTATTATTATGAATATATAAACTTGAATCAATACCCATGAAAAATACAGGCCCAATTAGGCACACACCAATTAAGAGAGGAAGGTTAAAATGTGATAGTCAACCCCGAGAGTTTTGTAACTGACTTAATCAGAAAAACTACACAATTCTTCTCTCTCGTTTAGATTCAGGGGCCAATATTTACTTAATTTTGAACAGTTTTGCACTTATTTTCCACACTTTCTACTATCTCCACCCACCTGTTGATGGTTTTATTCGGCCTGTTCTGCAGCACAGACTTCTTAAACAGGCCTTGCTGTCCCACCCTAGATCAATACTAGAGGTGAAAATGGTATACAACGTTAACAACGAAGTTTTTACCACGCACTACCACTACAACGCAGGCATTACCACGCATACCATTACAACGCATTGCGATGGGGGGCGCTCTAGGATAGGGAATAAGTATAATTTTATATACAACACCTTCCCTAGTGTCCACGAGGACTGGAGTTGGAATATAAAATTATACTTACCACTATCCAGCACCTCTAAGCGCTATGCGTTGTAACGGTATGCGTTGTAAATACCGCGTTGTAATGGTATGCGTGGTAAAAGTATGCGTTGTAACGTCATACATCCGGTGAAAATAGGAGCATTAAAAAAATCTATAGTAGAACGAAAAGCTGAAATAAGAGCGCAGGCATTAAATGACTTTATGGAGGAAAGGAAAAGCTAAGGACACTTCGAAATTTGGGGGAAGTAGATAATTACTCCTTTTTCACTGACACCTCAATCTTACAGATTGCGCATTAATTCCCATGGGGGAATGGGTAAGACACTATTCTCACATTTTTCATCAGTCCTGGGTGAAGAGAATATTTGTGAGCAAGCCACTAATTTTCCATTGGTCAGTGATGCACCTTGGGAGCTTTACAATTCCATCTCCGTTACCGAAGTAATTACCCCAATCGGAGTCCCTATGGGAAGGCTCCCGGCCCAGAGGGTGTCCGCATTGTTATTTTTAAAGCGAATGTCTATCGAGACTCACTAATTAGACATCTATTGAGGACGGCTGTGTTTGACCCTATTTCAGCTTCCTGGAAGGAAGCAACTCTAGTGCTCATTTTTTTAAATGGTGATAGAAAACAACCCAGCTGCTACCACCTAATCTCCCTTCTGAATTCCACAATTAAGATCCTGTAACACGTTTTATTATTCCGCCTGGAACAGTGGGTAACAGAATTTAATATCTTATCATAGGTTCAGTTTGGTTTTCGGACAGGAATATGCATGGTTGCACAATATTTTGCTCTCTGCCAATAGGTAAATACGTCAAGACAGGTGGAGTAGGTTTACATCTAGCCTTTATAGACCTGTCCTGTACCATTGATTTGGTGAACTACTCTAAACTCTGAAAAGGAACTTTTATTTTTGATTAAACAACTACGCCACAGTACATCAGTGAGGGTGCATTTTGGTCCAGGGGAGAGTGTACCCCTCCAATTCACTCTAATCGTGGTGTTAGACCGGGATGTATTTTGGCCCCTTTTCTGTTAATATATATTAATGAGGTGGAGAACTTTTTATTACTTAGAGGAAAAGATTTACCTAAAAAGGGGAACCGTCCCATATCAATTTTGTTATAAGCAGACGATGATACCCTTATCATGAACTGGAAATGACCTGCAGTTGCTCATTAATTAATTTTGATAGTTTATGGAAGATTTGGACATAAAAGTACATTTTACAAAATCTTTTGTTATGAAATGCGGCCCTCGCAAAACAAAGTCCAAATGGTATCATTTATGGGGCAATAGGCTGGAAAAGATATTGGTTGGAAAAAATAAAGTCTTATAATTATTTGGCTATCTTTTTTAATTAATTGTTAAAAGGGGAACTTCTTTTAAATTCTAGATGTCAGCAGATTTTAAGAGCAACTGACATTTTTCAATTCTCCCCTAAATTGGGGATTAATCGGGTGCGAGAAATTATTTAACTATGTCAAAGCAAGTGCCTGCTGGTGGGGCTCTCTGGGGCAGGTATTGTGAGCTATAGTAATCCAGCACCTCTGCAAAAGATTGAAGATGGTTTTATATGTAGAGTTTTATCCTCTCGCATAGCACACCTACCTATAGCAGTCAAGTAGAGCTCGGCCTAACGTTTCTGGAAGATGCAGTCAACCTAGATCTTTTGCTACTATGGATCAATATATGGGGCCAACCAGAAGCTGACCGGATTCACCTCTTTCTGGCGGTCTAAAACAAGATATTTGTAACAAAATCCCTTGGATAGTCTAGGCGAGACAAATATTTTTTAAATTGGGAAGGTCAGACTTGTTCTTGAATCCTTTTCATATAGATGTATATTCTAAATAACACTTTCAATTTCTTTACCATAGGTGGTGTTTTAACAAGCGAAATAAGAAGGCACATTCTATGAAGTCAGTGTTAAATTACACAGCTGTTTCAACCACTTCGGGGATGGATCCTTACTTGGATCTGATATCCAATTCTACCTGGAGATACTACCTCACTCCTGGGCATCTTGCACTATGATTTGCTTTCCCTATACAGAGAATCTGGTCAAATTCACACCCTAGGTGTCCATTTGATATGTTTTATATTGAAAGCACTGGACACTTTATATGGTTTTGCACATTATCTTCTGTTCCACAGAGGATTTGTTTTGTCCCTATCCTATGCACAACAACTATCAGGCAATATTGAATTGGAACGACTTCCTTGCCATTTTTTAGCACCCCACAAATATGTTATGCCTTCATTCATTTTATAAGAGTTGCTGTTGGGATCAGGAAATGCTGTGAAGATTCCTAAAAGTTCTGTCAAATGATCATTTTTATTTTATTACTATTAACTGTACATTTTAGATAATGTGTTACCAAGGACCTAAATTGGGAAAAAATAATTGCTGTATTTTATGAATTGTGTGTGTATGTATATATATTTATCACAAAAAGAGTTGCTTCAAATGAAGATGCCCACACAGGTGTATATAGCTGTAATTCTTTTAATGCAGACTGCAGCAAACACAGGTACATGGCCAGCAGCTGAAGTCTAATCGCTGATGCGTTTTGGGCTCCTGCCCTTCGTCACAGGCTAACTTCAACAGCTGAAGGAAACACCAGTCTCTGAGCCTATCCGTACATTAGTACCAGCCCCAGTGGGCGTGACAGCCCCTCCGCCACATGGTACTTATGGTTTTCCGGCTCAAAATAACTCATGCGACTTAGTGTTACTCCAGTGAGTTGGCATTCACGCTGTACATCGAGTTATTGATATTACCCATGTGGGTTGCTGCTGCCACCTGTACACTGTAGTGCTGCCGTAACCAGCCTGCATCACAGCACCGCGTCCCAACACAGCGACAGCCAGTTAGACATCGCTAGGGTCCGTCGCAACAGCGGGGCTTTCTTCGCGGCTAGGCACGCCGCTCACATACTACAACAAGCATTTACAATGCAATGGTTTCGCCTTTTGAAAAGTTTGAGCTATTGGCACTGTAAATGACAAAATTTGTATTTATGTGTTGGTCTTCACAACAGATAAATAAATGGCACTGTCATTTACAATGCCAATAGTTTAATCTCTGGCAAATGCCACACAAAGACACACATACAGACACATACAGACACACACAGACCCACACACACCAACAGAGCCCCCCCAACACACACACACACAGAGCCACACACAAACCCACACACAAGGAGCCACACACACACGGAGCCACAGACAGAGAGAGCCACACACAGAGAGAGCCACACACAGAGAGAGCCACACACAGAGAGAGCCACACACAGAGAGAGCCACACACAGAGAGAGCCACACACAGAGCCACACACACACACCCAGAGCCACACATGCCACGTATTTCAACGACCACTGATACATGATTAGATCTGGCTTTGCCGCATAAATTCAGGCGCCCTGCTGCAGAGTGTGGCCTGTTCTAACAAAATATGTATTTGCTGGAATGGGTCTTTCCTCCCAATATTTGAAAAAAACTCTACTTTGGAGGGACTACCCCCCCCTCCCCCCCGGCTCTCTCTCCGTACAACCCAACTCTACAGATGGGTTCGGGCACATCTCTCCCTCATAGATAAGTCCAAAAATCGACATGTATGACGTCAGCGATGCATGCCAGAAGCTTTGATGAGACTAAGGGCCAACCATTGTGCGGGGACCCTACCTGGTTTCCCATCCAATTTGCAGTCGTCAGACATAGAGGAGGAAATAAACCACCAGGGAGCCATGCATAGAAGGGGGGGGAGAAACACCCCCAGAGAGTCAGACATAGGGTGGGGAATAAACCACCAGGGAGCCGTGAATAGAAGGGGGAGAAGCATGGAGGAGAGAAGAGACCCAGGCGCCACTGGAGAGACCCCAGAGAGTCATACATAGAGGAAGAGGAAAACTCCAGCGAGCCGTGCATAGAGGAGAGGGGCGACTCCCCCAGGTAGCCGTGCCTGGAGGAGAGAACCCCAGAGAGAGTCAGACAGTAGAGGGGATACACCACCTGGGAGCCAGGCATAGAGGGGGAGAAACACCCCCAGAGAGTCCGACATAGGGTGGGGAGACACCCCCATAGAGCCATGCATAGAGGAGAGGAGAGACCCCAGAGAGAGTCATACATAGAGGAAGGGAAAAACCCCAGCGAGCCGTGCATAGAGGAGAGGGGAGACACCCCCAGGTAGCCGTGCCTGGAGGAGAGAACCCCAGAGAGAGTCAGACAGTAGAGGGGATACACCACCTGGGAGCCAGGCATAGAAGGGGGAGAAACACCCCCAGAGAGTCCGACATAGGGTGGGGAGACACCCCCATAGAGCCATGCATAGAGGAGAGGAGAGACCCCAGAGAGAGTCATACATAGAGGAAGGGAAAAACCCCAGCGAGCCGTGCATAGAGGAGAGGGGAGACACCCCCAGGTAGCCGTGCCTGGAGGAGAGAACCCCAGAGAGTCAGACAGTAGAGGGGATACACCACCTGGGAGCCATGCATAGAAGGGGGAGAAACACCCCCAGAGAGTCAGACATAGAGGAGGGAATAAACCACCTGGGAGCCGTGAATAGAAGGGGGAGACATAGGGGAGAGTGCCAGTATGGGTACGGCACCCCATAGAGCAAGCATAGGGGTGGGTGCAAGTGACAGGGCCCCGGGAAGAAGAGCATGAGAAAAGGACCACCTCCGCCGGGGAGCCTAGAATAGGAGGGGCAGAGTAGAATCTGCACCCGTTTACCGAGCGCCAAACACTAACGAGGGTGGCCTAGCTAGGGAGAAGCATGGTGTGAAGACCAGTGCGGAAAGGCTCTTTCATAGTACATAGCGCCTTCTTATGATCAAGGAGCTGCGAGGCCCGTGTGCAGCTTCTTACAGGGGGCACTCTACCGCCAGCAACAGACCCTTTCAGTTGGGTGAAACATGGGTTGCAGTCCCCGAAGCCGAGCCTGGTCCGCAGACGGAGCACGGACTTCTGCAGGAGTGCGCGGACGGCGCGCGTCGGGGCAGTGCTCTCGGAGCAGCCTCGAGGCAGGATAGGTTCACGCGCCCCGGTCCGCCCCGGCGATGCCAAGATCGAAAACGGGGGATATTATTTCAAAGGATTTTGATTGGTTATTGCCACGAGTCTTGATGTTCGAGCCAATATCCATATATGTATCTATATCTCTCTCACATATGTAGATGCCATAACAGTAAAAATAATTGTGGCACGGTAACAGGTGATATTTAAAAACTGTACAAATAACCATACAGCCACATGTTTATTACACAGGGCAAAAAAATACACGTTTTCGTACCGGGGTAAAGCAGAACCGACGTAACAAAAAAGATGCTCATGCCTCGCATGTAACAACTACTGCACACAAGGAAACAAATCACAGGACCTCTTCCATGTGATTCTACCCTACTGCACAAACTGTACGCCTTGAGCCATATTTTGGTTAAATTATCTTTTTTAAGCATGAACAATGCTGTAGAATAAACCATATATATGATGCGCAAATTATAACATGCTATTTATACCAATGTAGAGAGAGGAGGGGCATGACGACTCCCGAGATGCAAATATCAAATTCCCACAGTCCGCAATTATGATAAATAGCATATATATATATATATATATATATATATATATATATATGTATATGTGTGTGTGTGTGTGTGTATATATATAGACGAAGATAAATACACACACTATATATATATATATATATATATATATATATATATATATATATATATATATATATATATACACACACTCACCATACACAAATCAGGTGAATCCATACTTTGCAACAACAACAAAAAAACAAGCAAACAAAAATGTAGAGGCTGCGTTTTGTGCTTAAATGTGTTCGAAACTCTGCGCCCAACTCTCCCATATCTATACAGAGGGAAACATATTTATCCATGCATGCAGAGTGTAGACAAGCACACTTACGTATGTATCGATTGTACAAGGAACATAAAGGTAAAACACAAAACGGGTTATACGAGCTCCTACGTCAGCTTTGAAGTTACTCGTCGAGATACACTAACAGGTACTAGTATAAACAAATAATTTGCACACATGAATATGTTTCTGTGCACATCCTAGACAAAAAAATATAGAACTATAGATGTGCACATCCTAAAAAAAATGTAGAAGTACATATGTGCTTGCAAGTGTTTATACAGAAATGTGTGTCGCATCCATGTACAAGAACATGTATGCAGAAGATCCGTATGAGTTATTGTGTACACTGATACGTGTGTGATATTTTGCTATTTACATATAAGAAACAAACATTGCAAATCACACAAGAGCGAAGTACATGTATTTTGGAAGATGTTTACTTATCTCGCGTGCGGGAATCGTTAGGTTCGTGTGTGGTTGTGTATAGCTGTGTCTCTGTGACACTTTGCTATGGTAAAGTCATAGGCTAAAGTGTGTATCATCAATGTGTATAATCACTTTTTTAGCGGGGATCCGATGTGTCCCTGCGAGAAGCTACGCTGTGCCCCTGTCTAGCGCCCAGAGAGTTCGCCTGGTCTTCGAGGCACGGCCGTGTGCAGCCTCCCACGGTGGGAGCTTCCAGCAGGGCTGGGAGTGAGGGACAAGGCTCGGTAGCACACGCGTGCCGCCCGCGTGTCACTAGTGTACGGCGGCCGGCACGTGTCTGTGCTGGCTCGAGGGCCCCGGTACACATGCTGACAGAGCTATATTTATACCCAGGAAGGCCTTCTTAGAATTAACTATACACTGCCCGACTGCCTGCTTAAAGAAATGGGCGCTAACGTTGAGAGGCATTCTCAGGCGCCTGTTTGTGTGCAGACGCACAAACCGGGGGACTCCTGGCTGGAGCCCTGAGGTGACGCACCCGGAATTAGAGCGAGCAGACCCTTGCCGGCCAAGGACTCCCGCGCACCAGCCTCTCTCTCTCACCTTGTGATCTGTGGCATGTATCCTCGGGTGGAGAGACCGAGTTTGGAACGTCCCGCGGGGAGGCAAAGCCGATATACCAATAAGGCCAAGTATACAAAAGAGAGCGATTAAGAATCCGGGAAGATCGTGCTTGGCCTCCTCCTCGTCTCAGAGCAACGGCCGACGCCCCGCAGCGGTGCTCCTCCACTCCAATGGCTGCCAGGCACTTTTCGAGCCCTCCATCTCGGGCCTCGGTGCCTCCGCCTGCCGGCAGTCTCCACGGTTTCATCCGCGGCCCCGTATACGGAGGAAAAAGACACTCAGCAACACGGGAGGGGGCGGAGATGTTCCTAATGCCGTGGTTGAACCCGGGAGGGGCGGGAGAGAACGAGGGGGGCGGGAGAGTACACGAACGGCGGGAGGGGGGCGGGAGAGGACGAGGGAGGCGGGAGAGTACACGAACGGCGGGAGGGGGGCGGGAGAGGACGAGGGAGGCGGGAGAGGGGCAGCTAGGAACAAATAAGGAGACCCGTCCCGAGCAGCAAGGGAGGTGCCGGCAATGCCGGAACAGACTCGGGGGCGTTCCCAGCGTCGCGTGACGTCGGCAAAAGCCAAAGAATCTCGGGAACGCCCCCGTGTCTGGTCCGGCATTGATGGACAGGCCCCTCGTCCAATGGCTAGGCTCCATTTATGGAGCTAGCCAATGGGACGGGGGGCGTGTTCCAGAGTGCCTTACTGTACTCAATAGATTTCTCTGGAGGAGGAGCCTAACGGCTCCGTCCCCCAGCGAAACCTAAAAAGAGTTGCCTCAAATGAAGATGCCCACACGGGTGTATAGCGCTGTAATTCTTTTAATGCAGACTGCAGTAAACACAGGTACACAGCCAGGCTAACTTCAACAGCTGAAGGAAACACCAGTCTCTGAGCTCATCCTTACATTAGTACCTGCCTCAGTGGGCGTGGCTGCCCGCTGCCTCATGGTACTTGTGGTTTCCGGCTCAAAATAATTCATGCGAGCTCTACATCGAGCTATTGATATTACCCATGTGGGTTGCTGCTGCCACCTGTACACCCTCATGGGTGAGGCGCGAGCTTACAATCCCCCTGATTGATTGGTTCCAGTAACACAGTGTGCATAGGACCCAGCGTCAGGGTGTTAACAGCTCCTGGGTTGCTTGTATTCTGATTCAAGGAGGAACTGGCCTGGCAGTTCATGCTGGACTGTTCCAATTGGAGCAGGGTGGTGTTTTTAAGTTGTACTCTTCTCCTCATAGGCTTGGAGGTCAGTTATGTATCAGGACAAAAGATTGCACTGATAGACCATTACTTCTATTGCAGTCTTCATCTGACCAAATAATTATATTTACTTAAGTTCGAAAGTTAACAGGGTATGTAACAGATGCAAAAACACATGACTGTGTTGTCAGTCTTCACTTCCTACTAAGCGTTCCCCCAGCATGGTATACTGCACTGCCAAATTCTCCAAATACTACAGTTATACCTGCACTTCCAACTTTTAATAATGACAAGATAAAAGAAGTCCCTATTTCCTTCTTGTTTTGTAAATGCTTAATAGTTATATTCAAAACAATTTGGAAGATTGGAAATCCCATACCTAGCTAGCACTTTAAGGACAGTACATAGGGGAAGATTTCCAGAGCTGCTGTGAAATAACATTGGTATATCAGCAGAGCCATGAACAAGATCTAGCAGGGAAGTCTGTTCTCCCTGAAGCACCCAATAAGCATCCAGAGCCAAGAATCAAGCAGAATCTTGTCAAGGGGGGTCTATTAATTGAGTGTTGAACTTATGGGTTTATATGTCTCAAGTAATAATAGTGTCACAGGAAAAGTGTTACATAATATAGAAATATCTCGCTCAAAGAGATTTATTTTGAAACATGTTTTTATTGGCATTTGAATAACAACAATACAGACCTGTATATATGAACATGGGTCGATACATAGTATTCGGAGCGGATCGCACCAGATGACATCTCTACACTTTCATCCATCTACTAACTATAAAGAATTACTAGTAGCGTATGCTGACTTCTCGGAGGTCAGCGACCGAATCAGGATAACAAAATGATCACACAGTTATTTTGGTCATGGTGGGTTTCATATCGTATATGGCCTTAAATCTTATCTCGCTCCAAACTTTTTTTGATGACGATTCTATTAGATACAACTCCTCTGTGCGCCATTCATGTAACAACGATTGGGAGTTGTAGCAGTAGCACCAGAAATGCCTGAAACAATAATTGCAGAAGGCTAAGAAAACACTGTATCAATAACACGAAAACGTGTAACGAAAGTTGTCCAGAGGGTCTGAATCTAAGAAAACAGGAAGGTGTGGTGGAGCCTGCTTTAAATAAAGTGGTTCTAGAGGTAGCTAAAACAGTTACATTGCTTCGCTGGGGCCAGGCATGAAGGGAGGGTTCTATGACAGTTGGTTCCTACACGTCAGTTAATCCCAGGTGAAGGAGTATATCTCTTCAAGGGGGCTATGCGGTAACCTCATTTTATTGTGTGCCGTTTACCACTTCTCCTGCTGCACTGGCATTCCTGGTGTACCAGGCTCCAAGCAGCCCAGAGGCCTGCTAATAGACGATGCCTTATTTTCTTGCATCCTGCCTAATATGTGCTCTTTCTTCAGCTCTGGACCAAGTATCAACGTCCCTCTCCCATGTCATCACCACTGGGCCACCCCAACCATCCATCTCATAGCTATACATCTTCTTGCAAAGACTAAAGCCAGGTCTATGAACCTTGTGCTAACCTTTCATGCCTTGGGTCTGGTGAATAATCCCAGCAACCAGACCTCCGCCATATAAGGGAATGAGCGATCTAGCACCCCATTAATAATGGCAATGACAGGTTTCCAGAAGTCTTATAAACCGGGGAAGTTTGATGACGCGTGCAAACCCAGCTTTAGAATCTCCACATATAGGATAAGTTCGAAGATCTCCATACATGACCTTTACCTATGGTGTCAAATAGTTCATAGGTATATAATTAAATTGGACAATCTTCCATTTAGTGTTCCTACAGTTACTTTTAGGGCTCCCTTGAATCTCAGCCCATTCTGCATCTGTCAGTAATCTACTACCCAGTCATGTTTTCCACTTCTCCTGAGACTTAACTAATGGTTTTGTAAAGATCCCATGTTGCACTTTATAAAGCCATTTCAGGAGATGTCCCGCAGAGCCCAGGGTCACTAGAGTCTGAAGCACAGTGTGGGTCTCGGGTTCTCGTCTGCTTCCAGGCCACAAACTCCTAAATGTCCTTATCATGGCATGGTAAATCAAGAACTGGCCACGAGGTAAGTCATACTGCGATATGAGGTCATCCAGTGGGATAGGTTCACCTAGTTGAAAACAATTACTCACTGTAATGAGCCCTGCCGTCGTCCATTCAGACAATCATTGGCTCATAAATGGGGAAGGCGATCTCCATGAGGCAACCCTATTAATGGGATGTCCGGAGCCCAGAAAGGAGTTCTAGATTTTCGCTATAAGCATCACCGGCAGCATTGTAGTGCCACTTTCAATAAGACCCCCGGGGTGGGGGTAAGTATTTTCGGATTAAATAGTTTCACCAGTGGAAGCCCCTGATTGTCCACCAGTCAAATGGATCCCAGCGCCTTGATGTCTTTACCATCCAGCCACTGGGGCAACCACTGAAGCTGAGCAGCCAGGTAGTTTAATTCAAAATCAGGGGCACCTAAGCCACTATTTTCTAGGTTTCTCCGAAGTACTGCCAATAAGACTCTGTTGTGCTCTCATCCCATATTAATTCTCGGAGGAAGGAATCTTTTATCGAACCAGGATCGTGATGTCATGACAGGGAAATTTACAAAAAAATATAGGATTCTGGGGATCATAATTGTCTTAGATACGATGATGCAGGCCATCTCCAGTAATTTTAAAGAGCGCAAGAACTGCACACAGGCCTTAATGGATCGCATCACACATCCCAAATTGCTTTCCCTAAGGTCATCCAGAGCCAGGAGTCTAAGGTAATCCCTAAGGTCGAGGCACCAAAGAAGTTCCAGAGCGGCATTATATCAACTTTTAAGCTCTTTGAGCTGTGTCTGCATAGTGTCATCAGGACCCAGCCTGTTACCCAAATCATGTAGTTTGAGTTGTAGAGAGCTCCTCGTTGAGTTCTCTTTTGACCTCAACTGTTTGCCCCATGCACTGACCTCCCATCATACCCTTGAAAGCGTACCATTCAACAAGCGGGTCCATGGCATTGCCCTGGTTAAATAGAAGGTATTGAACAATGGTTGCCTGCAGAGATTCTCTAAAACACATCAATAGTGGCTATGATCTGATAATGTGCGATCTAAATATTCAGTATGCGTCATACTCGGGCAGAGGCTCACTAAGCAAACAAAGATATCCCCAGCTGTGTGTAAATCTATAAAGATGGGAGTAATAAGAATAATCCCGCCCTTGTCCGTGCTGTACTCTCCAGATGTCTATAATGCTCAGTGTCCTACCCTGTGGCTGAAACCCCTCAAGGTCTTATACCTTATATGCTAGCACCCCAGGCAAAGGAGGGGTAGATATGTCTAACTGAACATCTGTGACACAGTTAAAATCGCATCCTATGATGAGATCATCTGTTAGGAGGGAGTACAAGGGTATTGATAGTGCATGAAGGAAGGGGATCTGATCTAGGTTCGGGGCATATATACTACCCAGGGTGACCTTCCTTCCCAGGAGTCTACCTTTTACCAGAACATTTTTTGTAAGCAAAACAAAATGTCCAGGAAGACTATTACCATAGGTTTAATGGCCACCCTAAACCATCAATTGGAGGACGCCTCAGCTTTATTCAGCTCAATTTTTGATATTAATACCCAAAAGGTTTGTGCAAGCTTATACACTTTTGTTGTATGAATTTTCTCATTTGTATGCTTTTTTTGTCATTGTTGCACAAACCTTTTGTGTTGTATATATTGTAATTGAGTATATGTTCAAATGAATATTGTATGTCACTGTTTCAATTAAGTGTTATCCAATTCACGATGTGCACAATTGAGTGTAATTATTTTTCTATACAAAATATTAAAAATTGAGCTGAATAAAGCTGAGGCGCCCTCTAATTGATGGTTTAGGGTGCCCATTAAACCTATGGTAATAGTCTTCCTCGACATTTTGTTTTGCTTACAAACAGTATAGTGGTCCAGTCCAGGTAGTCACGGACCCAAGCCATGCTTGTTTATACTTTTACCAGAACATAGCGGCCATCTAGGTCAATGCCAGAGTGGGTAGCTTTAAATGGGGTACGTGCCCGAATCCAAAACAGTACCCACGGGATTACGCAGAATAAGAGGCTGCATAAAGTTGACCACGCCACCTTCGGCGCAGTCGGATAACCTCCTCTTCAGTAAGATTAGCCTCCTGTAACATCGCAATTTGAATACCTCAGCGATACAAATAATGATGGATACTATGTCGTTTAGAGGCGGAACTCATTCCTTGAACATTGCATAACAATAGTTTTATATTAGAACGAGCTAGTCTCATATCTGACATTGACAATGAGCCCTTGTCCTATCACCTCTTGCCCCCCCATGTACTCCTCAACATTGTCTGAGCTACCCATGACCCCAGGACAACACAACAACCCAACCACAAACTCCCACTCCCAAGGGCAATCCAGCAACGGCTGGACCCCAAACCTGTAAGGAAACAGCATTGTTATGGGAAAGCCACCTTCCAGTTCCTAGTAGGGTCACTCCGGGTGGGGGCAGGAAATAGAGTACCTAGAGCCCCAGTTCTGCCAGCCCATTGCTAGTAATTGTGCCCCTGGAGGCCACTGCAGGGAAGCCAATCTCAGGGCTCCCCCTCAGCGCCCCTCCCGTACACCATCTTCAACCCATAATCATCCAAAGATGAACACACATACATTAGCCTCATATGGCGGAAGTCAGATCACCAATCACAGCTAAATACAAATGGCAAGAAAGCAAAGATTAGGTATCAAATAATGTCATCTACAGACAGCGGGGTTGTGACTGGGAGGCCTCTTCACTCAAGAGTCGAAATTCAGAGGCTGCAGTGCGATGATCTGAAGGGGAGTCTTTTACCAGTCTCAGTTTTGTGTAATGAGACTATCTCCGCCACAGTCAGCAATGTCACTCTGCACTCCGGTTCCATTTGCGAGGAGGATGGCCTCTGTAGGGACGACCTCTGTCTGGCAGTTTCGGGCCTCCTCCGGCAGCCCACGAGCAGTGAATGCCAACCAAGTCCATACTGCCTCAGGAGAGTCACAAAAATATGTTTGGCTATCTAGAGCTATACGGAGTTTGGCAGGAAACATTAATGAGTATGGTATGCCCTCATCACAGAGAGATTTCTAGGCCTCCCCAAAGACGCACGCTAAATCTGCCCCTTGGCTGTGAAGTCCAGAAACACAAGCATCTTAATATTTTCAATTATGATTGGGCCACTGGTGCTAGCCCTCTGCAAGATAATGTCTCGATCTTTATAATGTAATAGCCTAACTACCACCAATCTAGGCGGTGCAAGAGGGCATGACGGCACCCGGTGGGATCTCTCCAAGGCAAAGAATTTTGTGAGGTGGTCGGGTGCTACTGTGGTGCTAAGCCATTGTTCCAAGTAAGAAACCATGTCTGTGCTCTCAACTCCCTCATGTAGTCCAATCACTCAAATGTTGTTGCGACAATTTCTGCCCTCCGCATCTTCAGTTCTACGTTCCAGGGTAAGCACTCTAGTAGTAAGATCCTCCAACTTGCAATCTGTTGATTGTTGTTTGGGGAGGAGGTCCTCGACAGACTGTTCTACGTTTTTAACTCAGTCCAGCAATTTGTGATGTTTTGCCTGTAGCAGGCCCAGCCCCACAGAGACTGTGCTAATGTCCTATTGGAGTGTTGCCTTAGTGTCTGCAAAAGTGTGCAGTACCCTGTCTAGGTGAGAGTGTATCAAAATGTCATCTCCCTCTCTATCTTCTTTTGCCCCTGTTGGTGGCAGCAAGGAGTCTCCAGTTGTGGGGCCTCCTGTGGGGGCCTAGATTTACCCATAGCTGCAGTCAATGTCCCCAAAAAGCAAATGGGGACCAAACCCAGTCAATGTAGCAGGACAAAATAGAGGGCTCATGCAGCCCAATGGCAATCAAATAGCATTGGAGGGTTAGGCTTTCCACACACTAGGCCCGGCGGAGGCGCTGCTGTCCTAAGTTGCTGCCCAGGCCTTAATCCGGCACCTCTCCCTAGTCACCACCCAAATATCATGCAGCACAGGCAGTAGGCGCATCACGGCCCAACTCGATTTTAGGGTACATCCCACTGTCCCAGCTACTGAATTGCAATGATCGCCGCAGGTGGTGCCAACCAGTAGATCCACAGAACGCTATGAACCCAGAAGGTAGGTCAATGCCTTAGGGCCACGCCCAGGCACTACAGCTGAAGCTAAACCCCACTATGAGCAGCATGTCGTAGGGATAGCTAGGGGGCATTTCACTCACTGCCTCTTCCCAAGCACCATGAACTCCTTGCAGCAAAACTCTTCGCCTTAGATCATATTTTAGACTACAACCGTTCACGTGACCATCCGCTATCATACCTTTTTTAAATGTAGCTAATGTAAGCAATGGAATTTAACTAAAAGGCAACCTTCACACTGCAAATTTTAAATGAACAAATTGTGGTCACTTTATCTATGCTAAATGCAATTTGTTTATCATTTTTGTGTATATTGTGATGATTTTTATTAATCAGCCATAAAGAATTTATTTACTTATCTCAGATTAAGTGCTGTGCTGCGACTAGGTATAAATCAACACTGATTTTTGTGGGCCAATTGGCCAAGCACTCGCAACAGCTGTATCGCCAGGACCTTACAAAAGTTCCAGATTCTGTGTACTGGCCCCTCTGTTCAGGAATTCTCTTCCTCTCAACATCCTAATGACTATTGATTACCTTAGATTTAGGCAGCTTCTGAAGACATAGCTTTTCATGTAAGCATACTATTGACATTTTGTGCCGAAGCCCTCCTCCTGTACTCAAGCAACAAGAAACCGATTGGTGAACGAGTACTATATAAATACTTTTAACATAAGATAACATCGGGCCCGATTCACAGAATGAATTTAAGACTCAATCCTAAACTTACTACTATTTTGGTATTCACAGAATGCACTCACTCATTTCGGTATTCACAGAAGGCACTTACTCATTTCGGTATTCACAGAAGGCACTTACTCATTTCGGTATTCACAGAAGGTAGTAGTCCTAAATTTAGGACTCCTAAATGCCTTCTGTGAATACCATGAGTCTTAAAATTAGGATTTTTCTCAGTTTAGTAGTAGTAAAGTTAGGACTCCTAACTTTAGGACTCCTAAATGCCTTCTGTGAATACTGAAAGTCTTAAAATTAGGATTTCTCTCAAATTTAGTAGTAGTAAAGTTAGTAGTCCTAACTTTAGGACTCCTAAATGCCTTCTGTGAATACTGAAAGTCTTAAAATTAGGATTTTTTCTCAATTAAGTAGTAGTAAAGTTAGGACTCCTAACTTTAGGGGGTTGTCTCACCAACGTTCCAGCTTTCACTGAGGCCGGGCTTTGCTCCGCCGCAGCACCAGCAGCAAAGGGCCGGGCTTTGCTCCGCCTGCTCCCCGGCCGAGCTTGGCTCCGCCGGGTCCCTCCCACCACCAGTGACGCCCTGAGCAGCGCCAGGAGGCGCATAAAGGCAGCGCCGGTGCGGAGTCCAGTGGGGTTGTCTCACCAACGTTCCAGCGTTCACCGAGGCCGGGCTTTGCTCCGCCGCAGCACCAGCAGCAAAGGGCCGGGCTTTGCTCCGCCTGCTCCCCGGCCGGGCTTGGGTCCGCCGGGTCCCTCCCACCACCAGTGACACCCTGAGCAGCGCCAGGAGGCGCATAAAGGCAACGTCGGTCCCTTGTCCCGCGGGACGCGCGTGGGCGCGCGCCGGGAGAAGCCTGGGACAAGGGCGGGGCCGTCTGCGGCCGTCAGAGTCCAGAGGAGGCCGGCTGGGCCACGGACTTTGGCTCCCTTCCCCTGGACCCTTCCAAACTGTGAGATTTATACCCTAAAAACTTTTTCCTTTATGCATTGTGGACCTTCGTTGTTGCACTTGAATTAGAAGTAGATTCTGGGTGACCTTTTCTTGATACAACAGTACCCGTGCAATAAATCTTGAAGTGCCTCAGGCTCCTTAAAATGTCGAAACTTAGATCGGCAAAAACATCGACTGAGACCAGGACAATGGATAACTATTTAGTTAAGGTGGTTAGTGAAATCAATAAAAAAAGGTGACTTTCATTAAATAGGGTAAGCCCCATGGCCTCACCTACACGTCCAAAATCCCCTCTAGCTTCCCCAGTCCTGGCGGGTAGTTGTAATGAAGATTCGATTGCAATTACTGCTAACGATATACCCCAAGAAGAGATACAGGAAGAGCGGGAAGAATTAACCGATCTTACTCCGTGTTTGACCCCGACACCCTCTCCTAGGCCTTCCCCAGCTCCATCGCCTGTACGAAGAGTTGTGAGGGCATGTAGGAAGGCACCTGTAAAGCGGGGGGGGCAGGAAATCAAAAAAGACAGGGACCATATCTACTAGTTCAGGGTGTGCAACTGAGCCCACAAATAATGCTGAGATGGTTAATCTGCTTCCTGACCATATTGAGCTATTGGCAAGTATCATTGAATCAAAATTCGAATTTATGATCAAACCTCTTGTTGTAAAATTAGACCAGGTTACACAAGAGGTTTCTAGATCAGGGGGTCTTCTGAATTCACACATAACCCTGACTAAAACACACAAGTGCGCCAATGCTGGCAATAATGTAATATGCGCTGCTGGTAGCTCCAGTAAGGGGGGGAATAGTGCCGCAGTTACTAAACAAACCATACCAGCTACTCAACCACCACTGGCACCAACCCCCAAACCACCTCCACCCCTAGCACCAGTAACTCAACCATTTCCAACGAATTCTGGTAGCCAGAATATTATAGTTGGGGGGAACAATGGAGGGAGAAATGTGCCTAAGAGACGAGCTACAGTTAATCTTCCTCCGGAGTGTGTTCCATATACAGTTGTATTAACTAATGTCCCCGAGGTTGATTCTTGTCTTACTGACCCTAGGCTAGAAACACATGTGGCCCTAAAAAATAAAACATTAGCGTGGTTGAATGGGAATTGTGGTTTTCCATTCGCCTTTTCAAATGATATAATCTCTACACGAAGAGTCAGTTGGATAGGTAATTCTAGGAAGAACACTAGGGGAACTGTATTATTGTAAATTTCAAGCACCCGCAACACGTTGCCACAGTCCTACTTAGAGCAGCTTCCTTACCTATAGCGGATAACACTGTATGCGCAAGGCCTCTTGGGTTTTTCTATAACCACCTTATTAATACTTAGTCTTCACATTCTGACCAGCCCAAGTTTCCTCTCTCCGTAAACAGACGGGGAGCTGCTTGTTCTGCGCAAAATGTATATCAACCTCCAAACAAACTGTATCCATACTGTTATCAGTTGGCTAGCCCGTACAATCAATTCGATCAAGCCCTACCATTAACCAATCGCTATACCCCTTTATCCTCACTGGAGGAAAATTATTGACTGCCAATTGAACCTAGGACTAAAGCTCAGCCCCCACCACCTACTTTCAGAATTGCAACCTGGAATATCGCCGGTATTAAGGCTAAAGCTGGAAATGATGTGTGGATTAATTCATTAAAAACCTTTGATATTATTGTTCTCCAAGAGACTTGGGATCAGTCTAATAGCTTTTCTTTGGATGGTTACAGCCATTTTTGCATCCTAGCAATCAGCAGTGCCGCAGGCAGAGCTAAGGGCGGTTTATTAAGTTTATTTAAACTTGATATAAAAGGCACATTATCTCAGTGTATTTCAGGATGTGAGAACTGCCTAATTGTTGAACTTTCTATCCAGGATAAGGCCAAGATCTTATTCATAAATTTTTATAATTCCAATCCAAATGAGTGCACTGATTATAATTTGGATGTACTAGATACATTTTTGTCAGCTTACAGTGTAAATGTGAATACTTTTGAAATAATATTCCTTGGGGATTTTAACATTCACACCTGTACCCTACCATGTGTTAGTCTAGAGGAAGAAGGCCCTCCATATTCTTCACCTATCCATCTGGAACATACCAGACGGGGGGAGTATCTAGAAAACTTCCTGGCTAGATGGAATTTATACGAGTCGGGTTGCGGGGATGGTAAAAGCAGGTCCCCTACATTTAAGGGAATTGAGGATGGTACTATCATTGATTACATTTTTATGTCTTCTTTTTTGTTGTGTAAGGTTTTAATATATAATACTGAGGTCTCGGTCTTTAGTGACCATAATCTGGTGTTCATGGAAATAATGTCCATGGACTTATTTTCCATGAAAACGGTGACACACAGAGGTGGCCTAAATGTGACCATTAAAGATCAAGGACGTAGGCTACAATGGAGAAATATAGTCCCCGAAACCTTTTTGCTAGAGGTATTGAATAAAGTCGAAGATGAGGTGGCAGTATGCTTAGCGAATCGGGTGCAAAATAAAGAAGAAGTGGTTCTTGCCTTTGATAATATCTGTAGTGAAATTAACCATAGTTTACTTGCCGGTCCAAGATAGAAGCCGCTTCATGGCAAGAGGTGGTTTAATAAAATATGCTCCAAGGCACATGGAGAACTACTTAGAGCCCTGTAGGCCACTCCAAAAGACCGAGCCCAAATAGCTAGTTTAAGAACTGTGTATAAAAAAGCCATCTTAGAAAGAAAAAGGAGTTGAAGGATGATCTTGGGCCCAATTACTTGACCCAGATACCCTAAAAAATAGTGGATTATTCTGGAAAATTGTAAACCAACCATTATTCTCGGGTGAGGAGAATTCCCCACTTGAGGCTAATATTCCAGATGAGGGGTGGATAAAACACTTTGGTAAAATATATTCTGACCCTAGTAATGATTCTCTAATGGGAGACACCACTTTCATCGTCGAGGGTACTACTGTAACCTTCGAGGTCGCAGAAGTGGAAAGGGCGATAGACCTGACCCTGAAAAACAAGGCTCCAGGACCTTCCCCAGTCCCGGCGGGTAGTTGTAATGAAGATTCGATTGTAATTACTGCTAACGATATACCCCAAGAAGAGATACAGGAAGAGCGGGAAGAATTAGCCGATCTTACTCCGTGTTTGACCCTGACACCCTCTCCTAGGCCTTCCCCAGCTCCATCGCCTGTACGAAGAGTTGTGAGGGCATGTAGGAAGGCACCTGTAAAGCGGGGAGGGGGGGGCAGGAAATCAAAAAAGACAGGGACCATATCTACTAGTTCAGGGTGTGCAACTGAGCCCACAAATAATGCTGAGATGGTTAATCTGCTTCCTGACCATATTGAGCTATTGGCAAGTATCATTGAATCAAAATTCGAATTTATGATCAAACCTCTTGTTGTAAAATTAGACCAGGTTACACAAGAGGTTTCTAGATCAGGGGGTCTTCTGAATTCACACATAACCCTGACTAAAACACACAAGTGAGCCAATGCTGGCAATAATGTAATAGGCGCTGCTGGTAGCTCCAGTAAGGGGGGGGGAATAGTGCCGCAGTTACTAAACAAACCATACCAGCTACTCAACCACCACTGGCACCAACCCCCAAACCACCTCCACCCCTAGCACCAGTAACTCAACCATTTCCAACGAATTCTGGTAGCCAGAATATTATAGTTGGGGGGAACAATGGAGGGAGAAATGTGCCTAAGAGAAGAGCTACAGTTAATCTTCCTCCGGAGTGTGTTCCATATACAGTTGTATTAACTAATGTCCCCGAGGTTGATTCTTGTCTTACTGACCCTAGGCTAGAAACACATGTGGCCCTAAAAAATAAAACATTAGCGTGGTTGAATGGGAATTGTGGTTTTCCATTCGCCTTTTCAAATGATATAATCTCTACACGAAGAGTCAGTTGGATAGGTAATTCTAGGAAGAACACTAGGGGAACTGTATTATTGTAAATTTCAAGCACCCGCAACACGTTGCCACAGTCCTACTTAGAGCAGCTTCCTTACCTATAGCGGATAACACTGTATGCGCAAGGCCTCTTGGGTTTTTCTATAACCACCTTATTAATACTTAATCTTCACATTCTGACCAGCCCAAGTTTCCTCTCTCCGTAAACAGACCGGGAGCTGCTTGTTCTGCGCAAAATGTATATCAACCTCCAAACAAACTGTATCCATACTGTTATCAGTTGGCTAGCCCGTACAATCAATTCGATCAAGCCCTACCATTAACCAATCGCTATACCCCTTTATCCTCACTGGAGGAAAATTATTGACTGCCAATTGAACCTAGGACTAAAGCTCAGCCCCCACCACCTACTTTCAGAATTGCAACCTGGAATATCGCCGGTATTAAGGCTAAAGCTGGAAATGATGTGTGGATTAATTCATTAAAAACCTTTGATATTATTGTTCTCCAAGAGACTTGGGATCAGTCTAATAGCTTTTCTTTGGATGGTTACAGCCATTTTTGCATCCTAGCAATCAGCAGTGCCGCAGGCAGAGCTAAGGGCGGTTTATTAAGTTTATTTAAACTTGATATAAAAGGCACATTATCTCAGTGTATTTCAGGATGTGAGAACTGCCTAATTGTTGAACTTTCTATCCAGGATAAGGCCAAGATCTTATTCATAAATTTTTATAATTCCAATCCAAATGAGTGCACCGGTTATAATTTGGATGTACTAGATACATTTTTGTCAGCTTACAGTGTAAATGTGAATACTTTTGAAATAATATTCCTTGGGGATTTTAACATTCACCCCTGTACCCTACCATGTGTTAGTGTAGTGGAAGAAGGCCCTCCATATTCTTCACCTATCCATCTGGAACATACCAGACGGGGGGAGTATCTAGAAAACTTCCTGGCTAGATGGAATTTATACGAGTCGGGTTGCGGGGATGGTAAAAGCAGGTCCCCTACATTTAAGGGAATTGAGGATGGTACTATCATTGATTACATTTTTATGTCTTCTTTTTTGTTGTGTAAGGTTTTAATATATAATACTGAGGTCTCGGTCTTTAGTCACCATAATCCGGTGTTCATGGAAATAATGTCCATGGACTTATTTTCCATGAAAACGGTGACACACAGAGGGGGCCTAAATGTGACCATTAAAGATCAAGGACATAGGCTAAAATGGACAAATATAGTCCCCGAAACCTTTTTGCTTGAGGTATTGAATAAAGTCGAGGATGAGGTGGCAGTATGCTTAGCGAATCGGGTGCAAAATAAAGAAGAAGTGGTTCTTGCCTTTGATAATATCTGTAGTGAAATTAACCATAGTTTACTTGCCGGTCCAAGATAGAAGCCGCTTCATGGCAAGAGGTGGTTTAATAAAATATGCTCCAAGGCACATGGAGAACTGCTTAGAGCCCTGAAGGCCACTCCAAAAGACCGAGCCCAAATAGCTAGTTTAAGAACTGTGTATAAAAAAGCCATCTTAGAAAGAAAAAAGGAGTTGAAGGATGATGCTTTGGCCCAATTACTTGACCCAGATACCCTAAAAAATAGTGGATTATTCTGGAAAATTTTAAACCAACCATTATTCTCGGGTGAGGAGAATTCCCCACTTGAGGCTAATATTCCAGATGAGGGGTGGATAAAACACTTTGGTAAAATATATTCTGACCCTAGTAATGATTCTCTAATGGGGGACACCTCCTTCATCATCAAGGGTTCTACTGTAACCTTCGAGGTGGCAGAAGTGGAAAGGGCGATAGACCTGACCCTGAAAAACAAGGCTCCAGGACCTGATGGGGTCCCTGCAGATGTTTTTAAATGTGCTCCAAAATTTTGGTCAAAGATCTTGTGTAACGTTTTCAATGCTCTAACCCAAGACAACATACCGGCCTCATGGAAACAATCAATTATCATTCCAGTTTACAAGAAGGGTAACAGGCAGGACCCCTCCTGTTACAGACCCATCTCTCTAATTGACTCTTCTGTCAAAATACTGGGACGGGTCATTTTGTTTAAATTGAATGAATGGGTGAACGAGAGAGGGGTCCTATCAAACGTGCAATATGGGTTTAGACCAAAGAGGAGCACACTAGATCAAGGTCTTAACTTGCATCTGCTAGTGGATAAATATACCAAGGCCAAGGAGGGGTCCATGTACTTGGGGTTCATGGACCTCTCGTCAGCTTTTGACCTTGTAAACCGGTCAAAGTTGTGGAGAATTCTACTCAATATGGGTCTTGACAGGGCTTTAGTCAATCTTCTGGCGGACTTACCTTCTGGGCTATTAGCTTCCGTCAGGGTCACTTCGGATGGTCGCTGTACCAGTCATTTTAACTCAGAAAGGGGAGTCAGGCAAGGGTGCATCCTGGCTCCCCTCTTATTTACGATTTACATAAATGCCCTGGAACCTGCACTAAAGGAGGCCTCCCTTGACATTCCGCGTGTAGGAGAACTTGGTATTCCAGTTCTCCTATACGCGGATGATGCTGTCCTTCTTTCGCGGACTGGGGTTGGTCTACAACGCCTCCTGGACGTCTTTGAGAACGTTATGGGTTCCCTGGACCTTAAAATAAACGTTAAGAAGTCCCAAATTATGATAATGGGTGGGTGCTCCAGGAAGAAGTATTCTAAAACCTTTACCTGTGGAAAAGAAGAACTTTGTAGAGTACCCACTTTCCCATATCTGGGGATTACTTTCGATGAGAGAGGGAACTGGGGACCGCAGTTAAAAAACAGAAACATTTCCCTGGCTAGAACCTCTTCTGCTCTCCAGGGTTTCTCGAAAAAACTGGGGGCCAGGTCAATAGTAACACTAATGAAAATTTATAAAGCAAAATGCCTCGCAGTGGCTACCTACGGTAGTTCAATCTGGGGAAACAAATTTCTGAGATCTGTTCTCTCTGTGCCACAGTCTACCACGTCATATACAATTCACAGTGAACTTGGGGTAGGTTTTATCTCAGATATGATAAAAATGTCCTCTCTATTAGCATGGTTGAAGACCTGGTTGAATCAGGAAATTCCCCTAAACCACATCCTTTTGAAAGACTGTTTACAGCTAGATAGAAATAATAAAATTCAGTGGCTGACATATATCAAAAATAGCTTTGTCAAGTTAGGGAGACCAGAGCTTTTTTCCTCACCAGAGTCGATAACATCAAAGGACATTGCACTAATTAAGGGTGCAATGGGAGAAATGCTAAGTCTGGAGAGAGAACAAATGGAATTAAAAAAACCTACTGTGAGGGCTAACCTCATTATATCTACCCAAGAAGGACCTGAAATGTATTTAAATATTGTGAATCGACCGTATCACAGGTTCCTCCTAACTCGATTCCGGTTTAATTTGATTCATTTGAACCTTGGATATTTCCCACATTGGAGTACCCCTGAAAATGCAACGCCGTCTTCTTGTGATAATTTTTCCACTCAGAACACAATGCATTTTTTGATGTTCTGTGGTCATTACACGGCATTAAGGGCGAAATTTCTGATCCCTATTTTAAAGGAGGCTGGGTTTATTCAAGTTAAGCCAGCTCTTTTGTATCTACAATTATTGCAGACCCCTAGGATCATGTTCCACGTTGCCAGTTTTGTGGTGGGTGCTGTTAGGATTAAGAATAGGAATATGAAAGATAACTTCTAAATGTTGAATTGAATTGGGATGAAATCGAGTATTATGTTTACACCATGAAAATGAAATGTGGGTATCTATAAAGTATGACGTTTTGTATCCTTTTTAGCATGACCTCATTTTTATGAATTTTTAAACGTAATTTTTAAAAACATTTGATATATCTTTTACTGTGTATAATTAATTCTGATTTTATCCTGAATATTTTATGTATTGCAGCATATGTAAATTTTGTATAGTACTATTGTATTTTTATGATATTGATTTATCGAAATAAAGTATTTTGACTGACTGACTGACTCCTAACTTTAGGACTCCTAAACTGAGAAAAATCCTAATTTTAAGACTTTCGGTATTCACAGAAGGCATTTAGGAGTCCTAAAGTTAGGACTACTAACTTTACTACTACTACATTGAGAAAAATCCTATTTTTAAGACTTTTGATATTCACAGAAGGCCTTTAGGAGTCCTAAAGTTAGGGGTCCTAACTTTACTACTACTAAACTGAGAAAAATCCAAATTTTAAGACTTATGGTATTCACAGAAGGCATTTAGGAGTCCTAAAGTTAGGACTACTAACTTCTGTGAATACCGAAATGAGTACGTGCCTTCTGTGAATACCGAAATGAGTAAGTGCATTCTGTGAATACCGAAATGAGTAAGTGCATTCTGTGAATACGAAAATAGTAGTAAGTTAAGGATTGAATCTTAAGTTCATTCTGTGAATCGGGCCCATCATACTTAATCTTGGTTAAAGGCCCAGAGGATGTGACCTCTGCCAGGTCTCCACCCAGTGTTATGCTCCATATAGGTACCCCATTATAGCCTCAGGAAGTCACCTAACCTTTCCCCTATATTCTCCCCTACCATTACACTGCATAACAGTTCTTAGTACTGGCCTTTTACCTAGTTTGGATAATGCAAAGATGACAGGGGGTTTTCTCTGAAAAGCCTAAGCTTGATTCATTATGCATTCTTGGAATCACAGCAGAACAGCAGGCCTACCATCTGCATAATAACTATGTACAAGGGCCATTCCTTCCGTCATCCTAGTCCGACAAGACAAAGCAAGGTATATACCCAGGGGTCCACCACTTTGGGTGTATATACATTATCTCTTGCTGAGATATTCAGAGGAAAAGAGGACTTCCATGCAGACACACTGACGCAAGATGCTGAGGCTCTGGCACGCAGACACTCCAGCTCGTAGAGGAGAGAAATTGTCCCCGCCATCTCTTTTTTAGTTTCGCCATCTCCTCTACCAAACGTGTCTCTTGCAAGCAGGCTATGTTTATGTTTTTATCACTATCAAAGGAGAGAGAGAGAGTACTAGGTAGCTAGTGCGTATCCCCAGGGTTTATATGTGAAATCAATAAGGACTAGCCTATTTGTGAATTTGCATAGACTAAAGACTGTAAGACAGGGTACCAACCCTTTTGTTTGTTCATGAAGCCCTCACCCACTAACCTGGTTGGTGGCATGCTTCATCATAGTGCCCACCCAGTGACACAGAGTGTGTCCCGGGTTTGCTTCGACGCCTGAATACAGCAGAGCAGGTATGTTTCTGAGTGTGCAGTGTAGTGACGTGAAGGTGAAAGTTAAAAGCTATTCAGGGATCCCAGTACCCGAAGCTATACAGGGATCCCAGTACCCGAGGGTATATTATATTTTAATAACTGTGTCACTGTTAGCATTAAAAAAAAGGCTGATGGATGTTATAGGAGTGTTAATTAGGGTCTCCTACATCCAGGTGTGGTCTACATGTTTCAGCCAGACCTTTATGATTAAAACTGGCTTTCCTCAGGACCAAAGTGTGTAAGGTGCTTTACATGTGTGAGGGGGATTCCCTCTTAGAGCATTGCTGGACATACAACAAGTATGACAAAACACACATACAGGGGAGAGTCTTACGGCCACATGCATCAACCTATTGAGGAAGTGCAAACGGTGCGAATCGCAAAATTCGGCCGTTTGCGATTCCTAAATAAGTTTTTGGGATGCATCAAGCATTTTTGGTAAAATCGCTATTTTTAGCGAATTCCAAAAATGCGATTGCTTTTAAGGAATCGCAAATTTGCGATTCCATAAAAGCATGCATGATTAATTTTAAAATTGCGATTTCGCAATTAGGGGGTGCAAATTACCACGAGGTTGAACCTCGTGGTAATTTGCGAAAATGTGTTAAAATGCTCTAATTTGCATTTCAAAACACTGTCATGTTACAGACACACATGTCCTTAGGACATGTGTGTTTGAAACATGCACTTCAAAATACATTTCAGGGGTGCAGGGGGGGGTCCTTTGGACCCCCCCCTGCACCCATGGAATGCATCAACATTAACATTTTGCGAATTCTAATTTGCGAATTCGCAATTCCCATTGATTCCTATGGGCCTTTTGGCCCATAGGAGTCAATGGGAATTGCGAAATCGCAAATTGGAATTCGCATAATATTTGCGATTCGGTAAAAATTGCGATTTTTACCGAATCGCAAATATTATCGCAAATATTATGCACTTTCAATCATGCATCCCGTTTTGCGATTCCTTATTTGCGATTCCCTAAAAATCGCAAATTAGGAATCGCAAAACCGGACTTTGATGCATGTGTCCGTAAGTGCCTTCATGCTCGAAATAGTTTTCTTTGAATGCTAAGGCTGCGCAGTCAAGGATGAATTGCTGTGGTGTATGGTACATCCAGGGGGTTTGCATCAGTACATCTTGTAGGACTTGCAGGGTGGCGTCTTGTGGGAGACTGGTGTAAAGACTTTCTATGTCTAGTCCCACCAAGAGTTGGGTGGTTTGATCGAAGTTCATATCGTTGATGATGTTCAGGAGGTGTTTGGTATCTTTGATGTAGGTAGGGGTTTCTTGTACAAGTGGGTTTAGGAAGTGGTCACAGTACCTACAAAGTGGTTCCAATAGTGAGTTGTTCCCTGAGACTATGGGCCTTCCTGGGGGTGGTATGGTGCCCCTGTGCACTTTGGGTACGGTGTAAAAGTAAGGTACTTTCGCATTTTTGGTGCACAGGTATTCTGCCTCTTGGGTTGAGATTTGTTCAGCGTCACTGGCTCTCTTTACCAGGGTGTGTATGGTGATTTGTAGTTCCACAATGGGGTGTTTATCCAGGCGTTTGTAATTACGTGTATCGCTGAGGAGTCTGTGGCATTCTCGATCGTAGTCGGTTTTATCCATAAGGATGATCCCTCCCCCCTTGTCAGCTGGTTTGATGACAATGGTGGGGTTATTTTGTAGGCGTTGTATGATGTCCCGATCTTTTTTTGATAGATTGTTGAAGGTTCATTTGGGGTTCAGTTTCTCTATGTCAGTGTAAACTGCTTGCTCAAAGGTAGAAATTTCTGTGGGTACACTGGTAGGAGGTGGCACGAAGGTGGATTTTAACCTGAGGCCTGTTTCATTGGGATTGATATCAGTAGTAGTTTCTTCCTGTGTCACTTTTTCAAAGAAGGCCTTCAGTTTGAGCTTTCTAAAAAACTCAGCTAGTTCGACATGGAGTTTAAATTTGTCCGGTCTTGTGGTAGGGACGAACGAGAGGCCTTTACTGAGGACCGCTGTCTCGCTTTCTGTCACAGGTGTGCTCGATAAATTAAACACCAGGGATGTGGGTGTGTCAGGGGTCACTACTTGTTCGTTCATGGTTGTTCCCGGGATTTGTTGCGGTTGTTGGCACTGAAAGCATACCCCAAAAGCATCTGTTGCCCTAACCATAAACATGCTATGTTGTAGCTAGTGTCGAGACCAAGAGCCCCACGTCCCCCGCATAGGATCCTGATGCAGCAGGAGCAACATCAACATTAGCAGGGCACCATCCCTAAACAAAAGGGAAGAAACAGTAAATATAGACACAACTATAGTAGAACTGTCTCAATATGGACCCTAAGGCCTGCCGAGTCACTCAAGGGGGAGCACCCGAGTCACCACTTTTACATCAAAAGAAATCCAGAGTGTCTGTTAAGGTGGTGTCCTGTTTGCCCCCTCAGGCTTATACACTCTCTATGTCTGAGCTAGGGGATTCCCAGCAGTATAGGGGACTTGAACAAGCCCAGCGGGATTGAGCGTATTTCATTATAGGTAGCTTGCGAAGGAGATGGGGAGCCCCCATTTGGAGGGCACTCCCACTGGAACCGCTGTTCGTCAAAGCACTCTTCTTTCCTTCTCCCACTCCTATGCCTGGTCAGTAATATCTAAGTTATAAGTATTGAAGTTAAAGATAACTTTCAGCTTCATAGGAAACATAAGTATATAGTGCAAGTTGAGGGCGCCGAGCTTCTGTTTGACCTCCTCAAATGAGTACCTTTGCTGTTGGACTGCTCCTGTATATTCTGGAAAAATCATAATCTCTGAGTTATGGAAGCGGAGCTCTGGATGCCCTCTGGCCTCGCAAAGAATTGCCTCTATGTCTCAATGGTGGTGGGTGAAGGGCCAGAGACCGGTGGGATATCTCCAGCACAAACCATGATGAGAGCTTGTCTGCAGGGACCCTAGACCTCAGCCACGTCTCCAGAAACGTTCTATGTTGGGGCCCTCAACCCCCTCAGGGAATCCAACAAAGTGGAGATTGTGCCTGTGGAAGCCATTTTCAGCATTGTCTGCTCGTTCCTCCAGCTGCGTCATTGTGGACAGTAACTTGGAAACTTATAGCTTGAGGGCGGCTAGGTCATCTTCCACCCAAGGGACATCTTGGTCTCTACTGCCTCTGAGTCTTGGATCGCCTTGAGTATGGTAGCAAGATTGGACTGTGCAGGAGGCTGTTGCATCCCCGGAGGAACATTGGGGGAACCCGCAACCTTCGAAGGCGGTGCAGTGTATTGGTCCGTCTTGGTTTGGGTGGGCGCCGGAGAGTGCAGCTGGTCTCGCCCCAGGGTATGCCTGGAGGTCTCAGGAGGCGTGGGGGTTGGAGGGGTCCTTCCTTCTCCAACCCCGTGGCCTGCTTACCCAAAGGTACAATCAAAAACAATGTCCCAATAGGTAAAAATAAACAGTCAATTAAGCATGCATGCACATCGCATTGCTGAAAGGAAAGAAGGAGAACACTCTTTAAGTTTTAAGACAAGATAGTCAAATCATCTTATTTATGATATACGTTCATGGTCAGTAATACACAGTTATTAAGCAGCACGTAGTAAAGTACGCCAATTAATACGTTTTTGACTTTACAGCTTATTAATTGGCGTACTTTACTAATATGGTTCAAATAATGCAAAAAATCTGTAATCTGTGATATCACTTTGTCACATGATACGAGCCACCCACTGTAGATAACTTGCACCTTGTTCATAGTGCGCCGTCCACGCTGTCTATTCCCTCACTTGCGTCGCCACTTTCACGACAGTCACTTTTGTAGAGCACCAAGTTTTATATGGTTGTCACGTAATTGAGTTTATGCAGTGCTGCTTAATAACTGTGTATTACTGACCATGAACGTATATCATAAATAAGATGATTTGACTATCTTGTCTTAAAACTTAAAGAGTGTTCTCCTTCTTTACTTTCAGCAATGCGATGTGCATGCATGCTTAATTGACTGTTTATTTTTACCTCTTGGGACATTGTTTTTGATTGTACCTTCCTTACCCAGTCCTAATCAGGTATATGGGTCATACTCCTGTTAACTGTATTATACTGCTTACCCAAAGGCAGCACAAGCAGCCAGGGCAGTGATGTCCTACATGTCACAGGTCATACATAGGACTCCAATGTGGGTTGCAGCTTATCATGTACACCAGGCCACCCCAGTCCACACGCTTTGTGTCAGTGCCTAAAACTATACTCTGCCGAGTAGGCCCCAAATCAAGGCATCAGCTGGCGGGAAGTCCCGCAGGGGGAAGGCTAACTATGCTCCACCCGGCAGTAGGGGGAGGGCCAGCATCAGGCCTCCCAGGGGCACCAGCAAAGTCTTGTGTGTCCCCCATCCCCCAATCAAAGAGGGGGGGCGATCTCAGGTCACAGTCCTGCAGGCCCTAGAGTCGCCTGAGCTCTGAGTCTGGCCAGACGGCTGCACTGCGACAATGAGCCCATGCGATGTGTGGCCTCAATGAGTCCCCCTGTTCACTGGGCACCCAGATCTCCACATTATCCCCACCCCCCAGTGGACACCAGCAAGGATAATCCTCAGCCTTGGCACAGGTCACCCGGTGGTACCGCTTCACGGCCCCTTTGCAAGATAGGTCCTGCATCAGGCCTGGGTTTCATTTAGGTTGCAGGCTTGAGCTTCCTGCAATACACAGGCCCGCATCTTGTCGCAGGTCAGTCGCCCAGGCTTCTTGGGTCCTCCTCTTCAGAGCTTCCAGTGGCTTTGCGGTTTGGCTCCCCTTCCACGTATGTGGGAGGTGTGTAGGCTGCTGTCAGACCACAGAGGACTGATGATACTCGGAGGGGGACCAAGAGGGATGTTAGGTTGCGGCCGGCATCTTGGCTGCCTCGACCAACCCTTCTTTTAGTTTACTTTCAAAAATGGATTGAAGAACTAAATCAAATAAATGCTGGCATATAATTCCATAGAGGGACTACAGCTATACTGAGGATCTTGCCTCCACATTTTACAGTTTTGGTTCCCATTTTAGTTCATGTAAGGACAGAAGTTACACACTCTTAAATATTCATCAATGCTGAAAACATTTTCATGTGTGGCTTAGGGAAGGAGGGGGGGGGGGAGAAGACCACGGACCAAGAACTGTGTGAAAAAGGCCACTTTTATTGGAACAGGTGCACATTTCATATTAATAAACCTCGGCAACAGCCTTCCAAAACGAAACCTCACTAAATACATCAGAAACCTAACCCCGCCCACCGCCCCTCCCCTCAAATTTTTCTGACGCCGCCCCCATCTGTACAATACAATATTTCAAACAGTACAAAACATTACATCACCGTATCCCTCAGTATAAACCTATAAATACAAACTATCCGATAAACTCCCGAGCCTGCCCCTTCACAGCTGTAAATCACCCAACCTGTGTAACCGAACTAAAACAACCAACCTATCCTTTCACTGTCGATAACCCAACTTAATAAATAATTAACAAACCTCTGCCAAACTTGTCCAAAAACAATTAGTATCTGCACATCACCTGCTCCAAGCGACAATACACATCATAAAACCCCTGCTCATCTGTTCCAACAATGCCACCAAACTAAAAAAAAAAGTAAGGAAAAATCTTAAATAGAAGAAAAAAGGGGGGAAATCACAACTAAAATAGGGAGGGAGAGAGGGAGAAAAAAAATTCCTAACACTAAGCTCCCAGCCACCAGGTCACCAAACCTAAAATGGTGGCTGGGAGCAGGAGCCCAAAGCATTTATGCTTGGGCTCCTATTGGGCTACAAACCAAAACAAGCCCGAAGCCTAAAATGGCCGAGATCCCCTATACCACCCCGCCCCTCCCAAACTGCCCGGGGGTGGGGGGGGCCCTCCCTGCGGTAGGCTGCCCCCCTCAAGCCCCCTTCTCGATCTTAGCTATATTTGTCTACCTTCGTCAGACAGCTTAACCTTTGACAACCTTACAACAAATGTTCCTGATTCTTCATGTCATAGGAGGCAAGATCAGAGCGCTATTCTGGACTGTTTGTATTTTTTGCAAGCTTACATGGAGTGATATTTGAATAAATATTAACACAATAAAGAAATCTAGACGAAAAATGTACTTACCTTCAGTAACAATCTGTCGGGTGGCTAGTCTACCTGCAGAATCTGTGTCTTTTGAATACCTTTGGTGCTAGACTGCATCCAGAAACATCTGTAGCTTTCCAGCACTGGCTCCATCTCGTGCTGGTAACAACATCATGGTGATATCACTACAGCCATATAGCACCCATCGTGGCACCCTCATCTGTTTTGTTAGTGCCCTGTGAGACAGAGACATTGTAAGGACCTCAATTGAAGCAATGCAACAGTTTCAATTGGAATTCTATTAATAAAGTCTATGACCACATATTCAGAATGGGTGGATAGGATCTGTAGGTGATCTTCAGGTTGGTAGAAAAGCCACCAGAATGATAATTATTAAAAGTAAGTCACTTTTTTCTGATGGTAATTAATGTGGCAGTAGATTTCTCCCCTTTTCAAAAGATTCCCAAGTGATGCCCTTCCCAGGCGGTGGGCCTCAGACAAGGAAATCCTGAAGAAGCAAGCATGCCATATGGCCATCCCTTCTCACCTCTGAATCTAAGCCATAATGGCTTGCAAAGGTGTGAAACGAAGCCCATGTCGCTGCCCTGAACATCTGAGCCACAGGAACACTTCAAGCCAAAGCTGAGGTGGAAGATTTTGCCCTGTGGAATAGGGCCATATTCCCTCCAGCGGCTCCTGTTTTTGCAATGACATAACACATTTTGATACACAAAGTTATCCAGCTAGACAAACTACATTTCTGGCCCACCGCCTTGCCTTTCTTGCTGCCCCTTTATGCAATGAAGAGCTGTTTATCAAACATGATCTTTTTGGTACAGAGTATATCAAAACTGCCTGCCTGGGGTCCAGCTGGTGTAACCATTCCTGTTCTTTGGTTGGATGGGATGGAGGGTAAAAGGCGGGAAGTGTGATGGATTGCCCTTAGATGGAAAGTAGTTACTACCTAGGGAAGGAAAGACACTTTAGTTTTAAGGATTAGTTTGTCACGGAAAATGCATGTACAGCACGTCATCGATCAGTGCTGTGTAACGGCGGCGAACAATCAGAGGTGTGCTTGCTACTCACTGACAGGCCACTACGAGAAAATTGCAACCAGAAATATCATTGTGAGCCTCAACAAAGTAACTGACAGCTGTGAAGTGGTGCTAAATGATTACCCATCAAAAAAAGTGGAAACCAGCTTTAGCTTCCATTGGGGCACAACAAAGGGAATTAGAGGGAACCTGTTTGTTAGCCTCTTCATAAATCTCATCACAACAAATGACTTAAAGAGGGATGGCTGATCTGATAGGCAGAATAAAACTCAACAAGGCTGCTATGTAACCCTTGACCGTACCCACTGCACATCCCTCATGTGCCAAACAAATATGTGAATTGGAGGACCTCAGACATGCAAACCTTCATGGGATCCACATGTTATTCAGTCCCTTATGTAACACATATATTTCACCTCCAGGAATAGACAGATTTTTTTGGGGGGGATGTTTGGCGAGAAGCATATTGGACCACATCAACTACCTTCAATGACAACTGGAACAAGGTCAGACATACCTGCTCAATGTCAAGGTATGAAGGTATAGAATGTGGTGGGTGGGAAGCAGAACCTGCCCATCTATCTTGAAGTGGAAGACTGGCCTGAGACAGGTGGTGTAGCGGATACTGGGAGTAGCGCAGGTCTGGGTTCCACTTCCCTGCTAAATTGAGACGATGAAGATAACTTGGGCCCAGCTATGTCCAATTTTCTCCAGAAGCCGAGAAATCGATGGGAGGAAATGCATAGTGAAGTGGAAAGCTCCATCAAAATGCATTCCCCCTATCCTCCCGACAATGGATATTAGAAGTCTCAGAACTGTCAGCAATGGGCATTGCAGTAGGTGCCAAATAAATCCACCTGTAGGTTACGCACAGGGAAGAGATGTCTGTATTACCTCGGAATGGTGATGCCACTCGTGGTCTGCTAGATGATGCCACCTAAAGTTGTTGGCTGTGGTGTTCAGAGAGCCAGCCACATTTTTGACAAATAGCTAAATGAATGTTGGTGCACCCAGGTTTAGAGTCAAGTGCTTTCCCACAGTACAGATGAGATTTCACTCCTTCCTGATTGTTGATCAATCCGGTGTAGTCTGTTCATCATGATTGGAATAGACTGACTACAAAGGTGAGGGAGGAAGGCCTTGTTGCTTGTTAAATTGCCCCTAGTGTGAGCAGGTTGAAGTGAAGTATCTGCCTCTGATCTTCAGTTCCTCCTTAAGTACTGGCTAATATATATATAATTCCCATTGTCCAGGTGAGAAGAAATCAATCCAACAAACAAACAAAGCCCTGGGAATATCGCACATACCTAATCATATTCAGCACGTCTACGGGGTCCCTCATTTCAGTAGTATGATAAGGGCAAGCTCTTACCACCCTCCCTGTGCTTTATTGTCTGCGGGTACACTTGGTCTATCCCTTGGCACTCAAGTGTCCCTGAATCTTATTCTATACGCCACAGTGGTGAGTCCAATCAGGGTACACTTCATGAGGTCAAAAGACTTAGCACTTTTTCAGGCAACGTCAAGAGTCTAACCCTGTGAGAATAGTTCCCTTCCTATACTGACCCACTCAAATGCAGTGAACCATTTGGTGATATCATCACTATCTGAATATTTAGTGACAAACCCTTTGGGGAGTTTGGAGTCATAAAAACCTTCACTATCCCTATTTATGTGTATGCTGCCACCAGAGATAGATTCTAGACCCATCTCTTTCCTTTGTCTTTCTATTTCCAGGATCGGAGCTTCTAAGTTCAGTCTCCTGGTCAATCTTTCCAGCTTGAGGTACTCGTCTCAGTGGGTCTCAGCTGTATTTAAGGGGACTGATTCATTTTTATTTTGTAAACTGATTCATGTCCATCCTCAGTATTATCTTCATTGACATTATAATCATCCTCAGACTGGGCTACCAGGTCTGGGCGATCTTTCTAAAACAGAGTGATCTGTTTTTGGAGATATTCCTTTTTTGGACTTTTGCCAGTTCTGAAACCAAACCCTCTATAGAGGGCCCTGTATCTAGCATGGCTCAGGTATATGTAAGGGGTCAGGTTGAGCTCCTGATCCTGGCTTCAGCCATTATTTTACTAAAGTTGGGACCTTTTTATGAAGTTAAAAAAATAACCACACACAAAATAATTTGTTCTAATTGAAGTACAGATTTTTAAATCTCTAAACATGTTTGTTTCAGGGACTTAACCAAGGCCTTGGTAGTTAATTTTTGAATTTTTGAAAAATAGACCAATCAAAAATTTGACTAGCTAAATAAAAATTTTGGATTTTCTTATGTGGTCAAATATTGCCAAAGTGCTTCCAGCAAATGCAAATTCTTCCCTCATCGCTGAACCACCAAATGTAGGATGCTAGCTCCCTATATAGTGTACTAAAAACGAAGTACACTGCGCAGAGAGTCCAAAGAATCCCCAAATGGTGCACAGAGTTAAAGTAAATAATTCCAATTCTCTTTTTGCAGTTGCGTGGACTAAGCATTTGTTGTACTGACATAGGCAATAAATGAGACACACTCTAGAATAAATCTGAGACCAATTGTTTTAAAAATGAAGTCGATTTTATGTATTTTTAAGACCAAGAACAAAGTTCTAAGTTAAATACTTTCGGAGTTACAATTTTTCAAAGTTCGGCAAATATATCACTTTTGTGCGCAATTACACATCATGGGAAACAATGGGGAAAAAGAGGAAAAATCCATTTATAATCAGGCAATGCTTTCACAAAGTTTACCTTCTTGTTTTAGGTCGATGTCGGGACCAGGTCCAGAGTTCCAGCAGGAGAAGTTCGGGTGTGCCAGGATTGCGTGGGATCAGAGTGCTGAGGGTCTTGGAAACTGGTGCAAAAAGACGAAGAGGGCCACTTGAAAATGCACTGATAAGGTAGACTTACAGGTAAGTCCGGTGGGTCTCCCCAGATGGAGGAGGTCTCAAGGGCCTGGGTACCATGGAAGCAGAGCTGGATAGTATGGTGCTGGGGCCGGGTGCAGAGTGAACAGGTCAGCCGGGCATCATGCATCTTTAGGATCCTCATGGTCAAGAGCAGGCAACTTGGAGAGGTGATCTCGGGACAGCTGGGCTACTCAGAAAGTTGTTCTCGGGTGTTTCAAAGTCTCTTGACGGGTACTTGCCTCTGGTATTTTGGGAGTCCGGGGTGGACTCTTCTTTTTCCGCTGGCTGTCTGGTACCTCAAGAATTGGTACGCCATGGCTCCGGAAGGTTTTGGTTCCTCCAAACTTGGTTGAGATGTAGAGCTGACTCTCCAGAGCTGTTGTACCTCTTCTTTGGTGCTGCGTCAATGTCATCAGAGAGCAGCAAGTCAACAAACCAGGCTTTACTGGATTGGTGCCAGCAGTGTGCAGGGGAGTGATACTTTCACTCCCCCTCAAAGGTTTTAGGTGCTCCGGGGTTCTTGAAGTCCTTGCAGGACGACACAGCAGGCAGCGATTATCGAGTACTTGGAGCAGGTGGCAGGGATTGGCATCTTTTTTCTTCTGCAGCAGGACTTCAGTTCTCACGCAGCGGGTCTTCTTTGTCCTGGTCTGCTTTGGTCTAATGAATCTCAGGTTCGAGCCTCGGGGAGCCACCTAAATACTTAATTTAGGGGTGCGTTACAAGGGGAGACATAATAGCCAATGGGCTATGTACTTTTAGGGTATCCCTTTAGTGACACTTCCTATGAGAAAGGGCACTACCCTAGCCCTGATTGGAGTTTTTTTCCCACCATCTCAAAAAGGTGGAATTTCAGGAGGGGGGTTAACTTTGCCTGCCCTGCCCTAGGGGTGTGCAGGCTAAGGGGTTCCTCCTTCTCATCTAATTTTCCTGCCTTTCCTCCTGCCAAAAGTGAAGCAGGAAAGGGGACTTGGCCTCCCCCACTATAGGGGGGTTCTTAGGTTGTATTTCAAAAGGTGGCATTGCCTTTGAATCTCCCCACCGAGGAAGACCATTTTGTCCTGGAGTAGGTGTGAAACACCCCTGCCCAGAGCAGGTATTGTTCACCAGTATTGAATCTTTCATAGATTCACATTCTTGTAACTACCCCGTTTCATGGTGGGAGTCTCATGGTAAAAGAATAACCATAGCAGTAAAAGAAAAAACTGCATAGAAAACCCATAGGGAAGTATATAGTTTGGTAGCTTATCACCATTATTATGTGGTCCAAATACCAGCCAATCTGCTGCCAGCCCTGAGATCACAATCCCCAGCAGAGCCACCATACCTCAGATTTTCGACCGCTGTCGTGTGAGAAGGAGTCTCCCTGAGCTCTGCTCAGTTCTTGGTTACTTGGTGAACTTTTGACCTTTGTTACAGTTCTTGGATTGAGGTACTGTTTTTCCTCTCTTACTTCACCATGTCTGAAGGCTCTAAAAGGAGGCTTTTCAGATCTTGCAAATCTTATGGGAAGGCCAGATTATACTCTGAGGACCCTCACAAAGAATGCTTATACTGCCTTCACCCTAAGCACGTCCCTAAGGAGTGCAAGTACTGTCGCTCTTTCTCGGCAAAAACCTTGAAAGACAGAAGCGCGTTTGATATTATGGCTTTAAAAGAAGAAGTCTGCCTCAGACTCTGACTCTGATGAGGGATCTAAAAGACACTCCTCTTCTGAACATAATAGGAGTTGTCGGAGGAGAAAGTTGAGGTGAAGAAGCAGAAAACAGAGAAAGCAAAGACCAAAGAATCATCATCGTTGTCTTTGCCTCAAACACCTCTTAAAAAGTCTTCAGAGGCAAAAGATCAGTCATCACTCCCGTCGATGAAGACCAAGGTTTCCTAAGCCTTGACACCAACGAAGACGTCGATGACCTCAATGCCGACTACATCATCGACGAAAATAGCGTCAACGATGATACCATCAACGTTGACGAAGAGTGCACAAAACTCGTCGACGAGCGTACCGTCGACGACGACTTTCAAATCTCCAATGACAAGATCTATCACAATAAAGATATTTCCACCATCGGCGGGCTCGTCGACGGCCAAAGAAAAAGCAGAATTTACTGCTTGAACAAAGATCTCACTGCTTCCACCTTCCAAACTCCTGGATTTACAAGAGTCAGAAGATGAAGAACCGTACGGATTAGCTTATAGCCCTTCGCAACTCCAGATTAAAAGCCAGGAGACAGATGAGGAGGACATCGAGGAAGTTCAGGAAGAACTGCCGTTTAAAGTTCGGCCAGTTCAAGGAGCCAAAAGGTATGAATCATTCCAGGAAGCCTATGAATATGATGAGAAGGAGAAGGGAAAACGTAATATCTATGCCTATTTCCCTAGTCTCTGACTTGAGGCATATGCTCAACAACTATTATTTTCCAGATGCCAATACTCCTGCCACCAACACCACGAGTGTACCACAGCAGATAGTTCAGACTCCGTTAGTTCAGCCTCCACCTCAGGTGCAAACGGTGCATACCCCTAAAATAATAACAGTTAGGGATGACTTTACAGAAAGTGAACCGGAGGATCAGCCAGAGGAAAGAGAATTAATACAAGAAGACCCTGGAGTCGATGAGTGGGACCAATATGTAATTTCTTCGCCAGGTCCATCGCCAGCTCTGGCAAACTCGCCATCGGAGGACATGGCTGGTTTTCCATGATTTAATGGAGATAGCTTCCAAAAGATTCAAGCGTCCTTTACGGGTAAAGGAAAATGAGTGCTTTCTATACGATTTTAAGGAAACTTCCAGAAAATCTATAAGGCCAATACCAATCATTGATCACATACGGAATGAGGGACTGAAGATTATGCAAAATCCGGCCTCGTTGCAGTATCAGTTCCAAGGATCGAGAAAAAGTATTGTGCCCCAGAAACATCACCAGCATGCCTGATCGGTCATCCTCGACCCAAATCACTAGTTATGCAGGCAGCACAGAGATGCTCCAAGAACCAGATCTCTATCTTGTCAGCTCCTCCTGACAGTGTGGGAAAAAAGATGGACAGCGCAGGAAATTGCTTTGCAGTGTTGGCAGCGGCTTCTATCAAATGCATTAGCGCTTGTCAGTCGTTATAACTGACAGATGTGGTCAGACATTGCTCCACTTTTAGCTCATCTTCCGGAAGACAATAAGGAAGAGGCGGCTAAAATTTTGCAAGATGGAACCAGGGCTGCTTCCGAGTCCATCGACATAGCCATTTCGTTTATTGGATTCAGGCAAATGGCTGGAGCGGTATCGCTTCGGCGTCAAGGGTGGCTGAAGGCTACATCTTTCAGGCCCGAAGTGCAGGCAAAGATCGTGGATATGCCTTTTGATGGTGAGAACCTTTTCGTGAAGCATATTGATGAGGCGTTCAAGGAATAAAGGCAGACACAGATACTGCAAAAGCCTTAGGCTCTCCGAAGCAAGGAAGTTTTGAAAATTTTCGTGGAAGAGGATCAAGAGGTCAGTTCAATCAAAGATCTTCCTTTCAATCTAACAGGTATCAACCTTATCAACAGGGGTACCGTCAATACAACAATAATCAACAATTTCGCTCCTCTAACACCTCTTATCAGCAGCAGTCTGGAAGAAAGCCTGCCGCGAGTGGACGTGCACAGGGCTCCAATAGGAGACAGTGACGATATTCAGGCGCCGTCCACTACGTCAGGCCCCCAATCAGATCAATTACCTCTCTCGCTATCGTCATCAGTGGCTGTCAATAACATCGGAGAGGTGGGTGTTGGTGGGTGTTGGACATTATACATCAATGCCGCACCCTAGAGTTTATACAAAAGCCTCCAGCGCGACCTCCCATTCACAGAAACCAGAATCATCTCTCGGCACTCAAGGCGGAAGTCTTGGCCCTCATTGTGAAAGGAGCTATAGAGGAGGTTCCAACTCTACAGCAAGGGAAAGGATTCTACTCGCATTTTTTCCTCATGAGGAAGAAGCAGTACGCCAAATGGAGGCAGGTAATGGATCTGAGAGGCCTAAACAAATATATCAAGAAGACCTCGTTTCGTATGCTGTTGTTACAAGACATTCTCCTAATGTTGCACAGAGGAGACTATATGGCATTGTTCGATCTCTTAGATGCCTATTTTCACATTCCAATTCACATCAAACACAGGCAGTATCTACGATTCACAGTAGCGAGGCGCCACTACCAATTCAAGGTGTTACCCTTCGGCCTCAGATCCACGCTAAGGGTATTCACAAAATTCATGGCGTCGGTCGCAGCGCATTTGAGACAGCAAGGCCTCCAGATATATCCGTATCTGGACGACTGGCTTAAAAAAAGGTGCATCGTTCAAGGAAGCTCAACAAGCTCTGGAATGCTGCATGGTTCTATTCCAGAAATTAGGACTGCGAATCAACCCTGGATCTAGCGCAGTCGCTTCAGTTCCTAAGAGCCAAATTACAAACTCAGGAAGCAAAAGCGTACCCCTCGGAAGAGCGCACGCAAAAAATAATGGATCTGATAGCACGATTACAAGAAAAAAGGTTCACTTCAATATGAATATACAAATCATTGCTGGGAATGATATCATCCTGCATTCCATTAGTCCCCAATTGTCGACTTCGCATGCAGCCACTGCAAGAACTACTCCACAAGCAATGGGTCCAAGCCCAAGGATCCTTTGAAGATCAAATTACTCTCAACCCTCAGATCAAAAGAGTTCTGTCATGGTGGGGCTTCAGGGACAACTTATCAAAAGGTCTACCTCAATCTCCAAGCTATGTCATGATGACAGATGCCTCATTAAACGGATGGGGAGCGTATCTTCAGGAACTAGAAATACAGGGTCATTGGACATTGCAAGAAGCCCAGTTGCACATCAACATGCTCGGGTTAAGAGCGGTGTTCCTGGGTCTGCAGGCTTTCCTGCCCAGATTTCCAAACTCGCCTATTTTAGTCAAGACAGACAGTACAACAACAATGCTTTACTCACTGAAGCAAAAAGGCACAAAGTCAAAAAATGTCTCAGCACAAGCCCAAGAGATTTGGATGATACAACACAACATTTCCCTGCAGGTCCAGCATGTCACTGGAGTACAAAACACGAGAGCAGACCACCTAAGCAGATCGGCCTAAATCTGTCATGAATGGGAACTAAATCAAACTCAGCTCTTAAGGATATTCAGGTTATGGGGTACACCAACTCTGGACCTATTTTCAAATCAGTACAACCAGAAATGTAAACATTTTGCAAGTCGATTCACTCAGAAGGGATCGTGGGAAAATGCGTTACACATTCGTTGGACAGGGATATTTACAAACGCATTCCCCCTGTTTCCCCCTGTTTCCCCCTGTTTCCTCTCATTCCAAAGATTCTACGGAAAATGAGAGATGAACCGTGCCATTTGATCCTTATTGCCCCAGCTTGGCCGAGACAGTTCTGGTTCTCTGAACTCCTTCAGTTCTCGGTAAATCCCAGAGTACAGTTTCCATTGATACAAGACCTGATCTCCATAAGAGAAGAGCTAGTTCTTCATCCGCAGCTAACCTCTCTGAACTGGTCAGCCTGGAACCTCATGAGCATGAATTTTATTCCTTAGACATCCCTTAGGACTTCAAGGATTTATTAGCAAACTCTTGAGCACTATCTACCAATAAAACGTAGTTTTGTCATGTCTCAAGAAACCTCAGTTCGAACCAATTCACAAGGCTGACTTACAGTTCGTCTCTAGGTAAGTGGAATTATTACTTGCCTGACTTTCGCCAGAAGGGTCAGTGAGATCCAGGCGTTCACTGTCTCAGAACCATTTCTTCAATTCAAAGAGTCATTCTCAGGACAAATTCAAAATGTTTCCCCAAAGTCCCTACGGTTTTCCATCTCAATGAACCAATTGTATTACCTACATATTTTAAGAATCCATCTTCAGTGGCAGAGAAATCGCTGCACACATTGGACATCAGACGAGGTCTCAAAATGTATATTGACAAAACAAAAGCAATTTGGAAAACAGACCAATTGCTTATCACCTTTGCTGGGCCCAGGAAAGGTTTAGCTCTGTCAAGATCCTCCATTTCAAGATGGATAGCCTCGGCCATCACTTTATGTCATGAGAAGGCAGGAAAGCCTTTGCGCGCTAGAGTTTGCGCTCATTCCACAAGACAAATGGCAACGTCGACCGCCTTGTTCGCGGGAGCCTCGCTCCCGGACATTTGCAGAGAGGTGACATGGACAAATGCGCACACGTTTACCAGGCATTCTTGTCTGGATACAGCGAGGAAAGCGGACACCGCAGTTGGACAAGCTGTTTTACGGCACCTCTTTCACTAAGGTACCTCTCATTCTTTATATTGTACTAGCAGCCCGTCCCGACGTTGTCCAGGTATGAATTGCTGCCGGCCAGTAGTATATTGTTATGTAGGATTTAGTTTAGATAGCATTTCTTATCTGTGACAGGCCTGTGAAACGCTCCGATTCACAGTGCACTGCTGATGCACTTAAGAGTGCGCGTTCAGTAGTGTGTGAACTCGAGTTTCCCTACTTTATTTTTCCTTGCAATATTATATAGCGCGAACTCGACAACATGGCATGAGCACAATTTACATTACAGAAGAACACATTCATTTGTGGTAGGCACGGGGAGACAAAGCGATTTGCCTGGAATCACATGATGTTGAGCTGATGCCAAGATTCGAACGTAGCTCCCCAGCTCTAAAGTTCGCAATTCTAGAACTTGTGGCGGGAGGTGTGTCTAAAAGTGTATGTCGGTGCTGGCCATCAATGAGAGAGACCTGTGCATTTTTCAAATGGGTGGTGAGGTTGCTGGAGATGTGGGCCGCCGTGCCACCAATGTACTTACCGGGGGAGGGTAAACACCCATTATTCCGCAACTTTCTTTCCGCATACCATGACTCCGCATACTTTCATTATGAAAGTACCATGACTCCGCAATGCCATTATAACGCATGGCATTACATTTTATATGCTTTTACCACGCATACATTTACAACGAAATTCGTTGTAAATGCATGAATGGTAAAAGCATGTTTCTTTTTAATGTTTGGATAAGGTAAGTATGGGATAGGGGTATACGTTTTGGGGTACTGAGGTATATGTTTTGGGGTGTTTGGGTATTTTAAGGGTTCAGATATAGTTTTGGGTTATGGGGTACAGGGGTAGTTTTAGGGTTTAGGGATAAGTGTGGGTTTTGGGGTACAGGGGTATTTTTAGGGTTCAAGGCTAGGTTTGGGTTTAGGGGTATTTTTAGGGTTCAGGGGTAGGTTTGGGTTTTGGGGTACAGGGGTATTTTAAGGGTTCAGCGCTAGGTTCGGGTTTTGGGGTACAGGGGTATTTTTAGGGTTCAGGGCTAGGTTTGGGTTTTGGGGTACAGGAGTATTTTAGGGTTCAGGGGTAGGTTTGGGTTTTGGGGTACAGGGCTATTTTTAGGGTTCAGGGCTAGGTTTGGGTTTTGGGGTACAGGGGTATTTTTAGGGTTCAGGGGTAGGTTTGGGTTTTGGGGTACAGGGGTATTTTAAGGGTTCAGGGCTAGGTTTGGGTTTTGGGGTACAGGGGTATTTTAGGGTTCAGGGGTAGGTTTGGGTTTTGTGGTACAGTGGTATTTTTAGGGTTCAGAGCTAGGTTTGGGTTTTGGTATACAGGGCTATTTTTAGGGTTCAGGGGTAGGTTAGGGTTTTGAGGTACAGGGGTATTTTTAGGGTTTAGGGATAGGTTTGGGTTTTGGGGTACAGGGTATATTCATAGGGTTAAGATAGGTTAGTGTTTAAGGGTGTTGGGGTATTTTAAGGAGTAAGGGTGGGTTATGATTATGGGGTGCAGGGGTATTTAAAGGGAGCAGGGTGGGATTAGCACACGATATGAGACATGGCATGAAGGGCGGAACGTACCACACGCCCCCAGCGTTTGTCACGCCCCCCAGCACACACTCACAGCACAACGCAGACACGCCCACAAGGGACTACTTTGCTGGCACGGTTCTTTTACCTTTTAAATGTATATGGTGGGCGTCTGCATAGCCTATGTCCTTCTGCTGCAACTGCCCTTTCCAACGCTGTATTGGGTGTTGTGATTGGTGCTGTGGTTCCTGAGATTACCCGCCTCAAAGGTTTGGGCTCTCTCTTTATTATATTAGTATGGATATTTTGATCAGAATGTCTGTCATATACATTGTTGATTGTTTCATATTTCATATTGACATGGTGACAAGCAAACCATGCATACTTTTATCTTTGAAGCAGCATATCTCACTATAATTCTCTAATAATAGGAAGCAGAGCCCTACATAAAGGGGTCTATCCTACAAACGCTGCTTGGGTTATGCACTGCTTACTATTCCAATACAAGCATGTGAATCTGGAGAAAAAACTGGTTACTTACCTGTACACCATGGTTCTCCAGTATTGATATGTTTCATAGATTCACATGCGGCCCGCCTGCCTCCCCGTTTTCAGCGGATAGACCACTTTTTATCTCTCGATATATCCTTGGCTCACTCTTGGGCTGGTTGGAAATCTGAGGTATGGTGGCTCTGCTGGGGATTGAGATCTCAGGGCTGGCAGCTGATTGGCTGGTGTTTGGACCACATAATAATGGTGATAAGCTACCAAACTATATACTTTCTTATGGGTTTTCTATGCAGGTTTCTCTTTTACTGCTATGGTTATTCTTTTACCGTGCGACTCCCACCATGACGATGGGAAGATACAAGCATGTGAATCTATGAAAGATATCAACACTGGAGAACCAAAGTGTACAGGTAAGTAACTCGTTTTTTTCTGTCCTCTGAGAGTGCTGGCTCTCACCCCATGAGGTCAAAAACATGTCTGGTGGTGACAGGCTGGAGAAAACTGGCTAGAGACACCACTAGTGTTTGGTTAAGTTTCAGGGGACCTTCAAAAAGGGTCTCCTGTGTGAATGTATCAATACATCCAACAGTGGCATCAGTGAGAATTTATTATGACAAAAAGTTTGGTACAAAACATCTTAGAAATCAGTGAAGACATCATGAAGATAGGAAATTCGTGTTGATAGGTTTCTAGCCCATGTACTCTTTATGACTTCCCTGTTCACTAACAACTTTACAGAATAGACTAGACATTGTAGGGGCATATTTGCTCATGCTGATATGCCAACACATATGATATATTACACCCTGGCTGAGGGCTAAAGGCCTGCAGTACGGATGACTTACCTATATCTTATGCAGTGCATGGAAGGCATGGAACACAGGGCTGTGTGCCAAGTCGACTCTTTGGATTTTCCTGCACCAAGACACGTAGCCAGCAATGGCAGAGTGCATATCCTTGATGAGGGGGCCCTGGCGTGGCACAACCAGTGGTGCAGCCCAAGAGGACCCATTTCAGTACCCATGCCCTGGGTGCAACTTTCTAGTGTCTTACAGGGGTAGCTGAAGTTGTGCCAATCATTGTAAAGTGTTTTGGGTAAGACATCTGGCACTGGGAACCTGGTTAGCAGGGACTCAGTACACTTACAGTTCGAAATCAAATCAGGCATCATACAAAAAGTGGAGGCTAACCATGCAAAAAGAGGCACTTTCCTATGCTACTGCATTATGTTGCGCCACAGGGCATTTTCAGAGAGGTCAAATTCTACAAGTTGGGGGACTGCATGGTTAGCAGAGTGTTGTATATGTAAAAATCCCATGGGAGAAGCGTTTTGGTATCATGTGCAAGTAACCAGAGAGGTGCTCTTATATTGCCTAGGGGCACATCACCTAGCAGCGTGATGGAGAACGAGATGTGAGCTAGGCAGACAAAATATAATTTAACGAATTGGGGATTATAATTAACTCTGCAAGGCCAGTGTTCAGTTGCTTTGATCGTCCTTGAGGGGAGCATGAGAAGACTATGGCTGCTTGGTTGAATCAGTCGGGGGGTTGCTGGTGTAGTTGATCATAGTACATCTATTCTAAAGCATCAGCTGGACAGATCACTGATGAAAATAAGGATCACCTTTCCTGTTAAATCAGTTCTGGAGTCACAGACATCACAGATGTGCTTCTATGATCTTGGTCAAAGTCTTTTGTAACAAGGGGGAATCCAATGATAAAGCAGAGACTTAGTAGTGACAGAGTTCAGTTAGAAAGAAGCAGGGTATTCTCTGAGAGAAGGCTAGGTACAAAGAGTTACACATCTTTTAGATAAATGGAAAACAGTCACTGGACCTGATTCAAGAGATCCAATGCTTAAATAATGCTATCATTCTTGTACTCATTTTCTAAATTTCACTCTTTTCAAATCTTTTTTCTCTACGAGTTTCTTGGATAAATACCTCTATAAACCTCAACGTAATAGCAGGCATAAGGCTTCAAACTTCGTAGTAGAAACAGTAGAAGTGTTTAGATGTAGCTGGGTGAGGAAGAAGGATGAGACCTACAATCTGATGGCTTAGTCCTTTTACAGATCCAAAATTGACTATAACTTGTAATTTTTTATTCAGGAGTCAGAAAGGCAATATGTGCCTTGCCACACGTAAAACTTTGTCCTGACAGCCCTTGTACATTTGAGGGTTTTAAGGTACAGAAGGAGGTCTAACATACACTGCAGCTATGTGTTTGGTGCGCTAGTCAATTGAGAGAGTCCGTTTACGTTCTTGTCCCAGAATGCAGTATCATAGAGTATTAGATATGATTTTTTCAATTAGAAATGGGAAAATTGAGGCTTTAAGAATTGAATTAGAAAAATGAAAACTTACAATAAAATCAAAAATGTACACAACATGTAAAAAAGGTAAGCAAGGGGGTTAAGTTTATACATAGGGTAAGGAGTAGAGGTAGCAATAGTGTTATGAATAATGTTAAGGATAGGTTGACAGTCTGGGTTAGTCCTAGTGATAAGATTCCTGGTAAGAGACAGTGTTAGGCTAATTGATGGAATGTCATTGTCATGTGAAAATGAATGAATGAATGAGCAAGCCATTGTTCTCTTGAGGATGAGGACGTCTTGATGCAAGCAGTGATAAGGGCTACAGGACTTAATTGATAATATATTATTCACAACACAAGCTATTGGTAATGTTACGTTGTGTAGATTTGTAAGGCACACTCCAACACTGGAGGGATCCTGGATGAGCAATTGTAAATCTATCCAGGCCTTGGGGCTGATATAATTCCTTGAAGACCCAGATCTTCAGATTCTTTCAGAGTTCGACATGTTAAAAGGACGCTCAGCAGTGTAGTGGCAGGTCATGTAACGCTTTAGAAGCAATGAAGGAGAAGGATCAACCTCCAGATCTAGAGTTCCATATGCGTGGGATATGTACAAGCAGGAGTGGAGTGTTTGAAGGGTTTGTGAAAGGGGATACAATTGTTGAGGTATGCTGGGCCCGAAATATGGAGTGCTTTGTGGGTAAGGAGTTTGAATTGTGCTAATTTGTGTATGGGTAGACGTGGGGCGCTGAGAATGATTCTGGCCGCTGAGTTATTATTCGTCTGCAGCATCCTGGTGAATTCTCTGTTGATCCCGGCATAGAGGGTGTTCTCATATTCCAGCTTGCTGGTGACAAGGGCGTGTATTAGTGTTTTTCATGTCTTGATCGGGAGCCATTTGAAAATCTATCTCAGCATTTCAGGGTGTGGATGCATGAGGCAGTGATGGTGTTGACTTGGGTTACCATGTCAAGTTTGCAGTTCATGATGATTAAGGCTCCCAGTTTCCATTTATACAGATTAATACAGATAGAAAACAATGAGAGTGTATTTATTTTCCTTTTTGTATTTATTTTTAAAATAAGAAAAATACAGCCATTTGTGCTTCTTGTGGATGACTCTCCATGCAGTCTTTCGTGATTTCCAGGACAACAGCTGAGAAGATACACAGCATTGGAAGTTAAAATACAGGCATATGTTAACATATATTTGTATTATAATGCTGATATTTACCTGTGGGCATTAGGTTTCACTCTATTTGGCTACTTAATTTGCTAAACCACTGCAGGGAGCAAAGTATGAGCACATGTTTATCAATTAAATAAATGTGGAAATATACCATTTTACAACTCTATTTATTCCCAAAACACACAATAAATAAGGATAAATACCAATAGGTTGGGCAAAACATAAATATTGATATGTCAAAAAAATAAGTATGATAAAACCGGGAGCCCTAATGATAATCCAGAGGTTCTTGGCATGGGTGGTGGGGATGGGTGTCGGTCTCAACTAAGCTTTCACCATGTGGAGTCCAGTGGTGAGGGGCCACTTCTCGAGGAGCACAACTTTGGTCTTGTCGGAGTACAGCTTCAGACAGTCATGTAAACTTGTACCGGGTGCTGAGTGTTTTTTCCATGAGGGAGAGGAAATGTAGTGTGTCGTCGTCAGCTCGGTGATTCCCCGGGAACGGTTCAATGCCAAAAGGGTCCAGCTCTCGACAGTCCCAAACCCGAATGCTATAACAGTGCAGGGGAATTGGATGATCAAGCGGGGGAAGGAAAGGGAAGGGATCAGCAGGGAGGGAGATCTGAAAGGCAAAACAAGAATGGTAAGCTCTGGTTATACAATATCCCTCCTATGGCTAAATATGCTGGCTTTTCATACCTGTAACACAAAACAGCAATTCCCTCGTCCAATTTGAGGAATGAATAAACGTCCTTGCAACTAGATCAGCAAGGATGAGGGTCTGCACTAAGAAAGGAGCATAAACATAAGGGAATCTTAATGCCTTTTCCCCATGATACAAGCACACTCTTATTATTCTGCTCATATATGATACATATATTGGATAGAACTATACACAACAGCCCACATAACATGTTCTGCTTCACAGGGGAAGAGCAGTAAGCCGCCTCTTGAACCCCCTGTTAAGGATTAAACAGACAATAAATCACCAAAATGCTTCTTTTGATTCTTTATGTCGTAGTTAGTTTTTTGAACATATCAGAACAATACTTGCGCATCTCGGCTAATGCGGCTACCTCTGCTTAGCCTCATGGGAAATGTAGTCCATTTCCTTTTCGAAAGTGAGCGGATCGCACCCCTCATCGGAATAGATTTCCGCGAGTTGTGAAAGACCTAGGGCACCCATTCCTTCCCACCAACCCATCAACTAAGACCATGCCCTGCCATAACAGGTAAGGAGGTGAGGAAGGGAGTTACTGCTTGATGTACCGCTAAGGGGTGTGCGGATGACGAGGGGCAGAGAGTGTGTGTGTACAGTCGTTGCAAAGGAGGGGATGCTGTTGTGAGAGATGATGTAGGTCAGAGGGATCCTGTAAGTGTTGAAGAGAGCTAGGACCAGGGAGGATCATTGCAGGACTCCACAGATGAGGTCATGGGCATCTGAGGTGATGTAAGGTGAATTGGGTCCCATGCTGACTGACTGGGTCCTGCCCCTCATGAAGGAGCAGATCCAGCAGAGTGCAGCACTTAGTATTCTGACATTGTGCAGGCATTGGATGAGGATGGGGTGGAAGTCCAAGTCAAATGTTGCTAGAGATCGAGGTACCTAGAGAACCTTCTGGTCGCTTGAACGAACCGAATCTCATATAGGGCACCTTCTCAGATAAGCTAAAATGAGTGGACCTTGGCTCTCTCAGATGGGAGGTTTCGTTAACGGGGCACAATGGGAATGTATAAACGCCCACGATCTAGCCTCCAGCGCATTGCTATCTCTATATTCTAAATTCTATCTCACCCGTAATGGTTCAACAACATCGGAATATTAACGCCTTAACCACTGCGGTTTTTCCGCCCCAGAGCGGGTGTTCTATTAGGTGGGCGGGGCTCCGTCGGTCGTTGGCCGATGGCAGCACTAGGGAGGTAGTTGGCAGACGGGAGCATGCAAGGGGCTAATTAATGTTTCTATGTTAGGTTTAAATGTATACGTTCTATAATGGTACATGGAACACCACTATCAAGGAACACAGTGGAGGTGTCGGGAGAGAGGAAAACGCTTCTTCCCCTAATGGAGGAGGAGGGACCCTAGGGAAGACAGCCGTGGGAAAGTTGGCAGGTTAGCACAACACAAGGTAGGAATATGGTAATCACCACATTAACTGGGAATGTGAAGGGCCTGAGCTCCTCTGTGAAACGCCATCAAATATGGAAATGCATTACGGACAGGTGAAAGGACAGTGGCCTTACAGGACACTCACCTGAAAAAGTCAGAAGAACACAGATTACGCCATAGAGACTACCCCCTGACATATAAATTAACCACAACCACAAAACATAATGGGGTGGTTCTTTTGTTCCGCAAATCGTTACAATTTTCCCCAACAGGATATAAATTGGATAGAAAGGGCTTGATGGTCATAGTAAAAGGCCGGCTCCAGGGCCATTTATGTACCTTCGCCACATTGTATGTTCCCAATACCAATCAAACACCCTTCATACAGTCCTTCCTAGACACGTTGGGAGGCTTTGCAGAAGTGGAAAATCATAATTCTGGGAGACCTTAATCTGACATTGGACCCCATTTTAGATAGCACACACCCTACCCAACATAATACGGGGAGGGGAGCTTCTCCAAAACACTGAAAGAGAAATTCGAGGAACTAGGGCTATTAGACACCTGGCGAACCCTACACCCGCAGGATAGAGACTACACCTTCTTTTCACACTCAGACAGAAGCTACTCACTCATAGATTACATCTTTGTGAGCATCACACTGGTACAGGCCATACTTACAGCTACGAACAGGCTCTCAGACCATGCGCCCTTAGAAGCGACCTTAGTCTGGGCAGCTCCCCCACCAAAATATAGACGTTGGTTTTTCACCAAATAGCTAACATGAGACAGACTTCTGAGAGATAAACTTCGCACATTGATAAAAGAATACTTCCAACATAATAATACGGGGACACATCTCCCTCCATCACCTGGGATGCATTTAAAGCAGTGATAAGAGGGCAGTGTATGGCCCTGAACTCCTCCCTGAATAAACAGAGAGGCGCAGAGAGGCAGACACTTGAGGCTGAACTTAGCGCAGCCAAAAAGTCACAGAAAGATAACCCACCCTTGGCCCACCAACAATAGGTGATAGCACTAAGGGGTAAACTCAATGCCATTTACACCAATCGAGCAGAACTTAACTCTCCTATGCTTACAATGGACAGGATACGACCAGAGTAATAAAGTAGGCTCAAACTTAGCTCGACAATCACAAGTCAAACTGGAAAAAGAATACATTGGGGAAATTGAAGTCAGTTCGGGAGTTCCACGGGATCTGACACTGAAAAGGCACAGATCTGTGGTAGCTTCTATGAATCTCTATACACAGCACAGTACCCAACAGCACATGCCCAGCAGGTATATTTGGAAGGGATCACCCTACCCCATGTAACAAAAGCACAAAACAAGTGGATACGGAGCCCGATCACGGAGGAGGAATTAATCAATATGATCAAGGCCAATTACGTCACCCCAATGGCACGGGTACTGGTCAATGGAGTGAGCTCAAAAATGTTTCTCCTAAGGCAAGGAACTAGACAGGGGTGCCTGCTATCTATTTGCACTAAGTATCGAGCCACTCGCCGCTAGAATGCGCTCTATACAGCAGATACGAGGAGTCCATTTTGGTGCTACGGAACATACAATTTCTCTCTTTGCAGACGGCGTCCTGCTCGCCCCGACTTCGTGCCAAACATCACTGCCCCCACTTATGGAAGAATTGAAGGCATTCAAGAAGGTGACCGACTTTCGAATGAATTGAACAACATCCTTTAATCTTAATCTAAATTTATCACAGGCAGATAGGAACTCCCTGGAGACAACCACCCATTTTCAATGGGCCAAGAAAGATATTACTTACCTCGGCTTAAAAATAACCCAACGCCTCGAGGGGCTATACAAAGATAGTTATCCCCCGGGCCGCTGATACCCCTATTGAAAATAGACTTGAAACGATGGGCACCACAATATCTGTCATGGACATGTCGCATACAGGCAGTGAAGATGACGGTTCTTCCTAGGCTTCTCTATCTGTTTCAGGGCCTGCCTGTCGTCCCTGACAGGGGGCTCTACGCTGAACTCCCCTCAATAGTGACGCGGTTTATTTGGCAAGGACAAAGAGCTCTCCTCCCTTACAATGTGCTGCACACTTCTAAATCGGTGGGGGGGCCGGCGTTGCCAGACTTCCACCTCTACTACAAGGCTGCCAACCTCCGAGTGATTCCTGAATAGTTGGCAAGGGAATCCGATAAACACTGGCTGCATATGGACAGGAAGGTGGCAGGGAAATACATTTGGGATTTGAACTGGATTTGAATAAAAACTATTGATGTTCGATCTTATTTCTTCTACATTTGTGACTACTTTTTGATGAACTCCTCACGTGTGCTCTGGACCTTGTATTTACGATTTCAAACAAGACTGTAAACTTCCAGGTACGGAACTATTCCGATATACCCAACTTAAACACTAGGTCATGCAGACTAACATAAGGGAGGCTTCTACCAGGAATTTGACTCCTTTGGAACAATTTGCCAAAAGAGGCTGTGGTAGCGGAGGTTTCATCTCCTGTTTATACGCACAGTTGCCAGCCGCACAAGCCCAGGTAAGGCCACAACATGTAATACACTAGGAACAACCTCTAGGGCAACCCATTTCAAACTCTAGTTGGTCAAGGTTATGGCGAGACATTCCACAGTGGGTCTGAGGGAAGCAAATCATAAACTCATGTATGACTAGTATTTATACCCCACCAAACTCAAGAAAATATTTTCCCAGTCCTTAGAACTATGCTGGAAAGGCTGTGGCATGATGGGGGACTTTAAACATATCTGGAGGGACTGCCGACCATCCGCCCTTTCTGGGCTGAAATTCTTGCCCAAATGAAAACTGTACCAGAATACTTGATCCCAAAAGACCCCACATGATCCTTCTAGGGCTGCGCAATGACAATCTCCTCTATCAGACGAGCAGTGACAACGCAGTGATTTGGCTGTGTCTGGGGGAGGCGAAGATGGCGGTGGCAGCTGCATGGAAGCGCCCTTCCGCACCCTCACACACGCAATTGCATGCTAGACACCTCAACAACCAACTGGACCCCACATCCCTCCTGGACAACTTCCACAACATTGGACTCTGCCAGATCGTGACCGAGCCCAGGCACTCAGCAGGACACACTCTTGACCCCCCTCTTCACTACAGGGAACTCCATCACCTTCAGCCACACCACCGAATTTCCATGGACCAACCATCGCTGCGTCCACTTCACCTTCTGAACACCCACCATCCACAGACCCCAGAACCTGCTCCCAAAAAGAAACTGGACCAAAATCACCTAGGAGCAGCTCACCTCCTCACTCAACAATACCACCTCAACCTTCACGGAAAACGACGATCCCAACATCGCAGCCCGAACCCTGCATAGATGGATCTCGGACAGCCCCAACACCACAACAACATAGCCCCCCTCAAGAAATACAACAATACCCGCGCCAAGAAAACCAGATGGTTTACCACCAAAGTTTGAGAGTCCAGACGCACTTGTCACCGCCTCGAAAAGGCCTGGAGGAACACCAAATCCACAGAAGCCCCCAACTTCAGAGCCGCCACCAACGCCCACCACCAACTCATCAGAAATGAGGAAAAAAGCTATTGAAGACAGAATCGCAACCCACATGCACAACAGCAAGGAACTCTTCAGCTTTATCAAGGAGTTCGACCAACCCAACAGCGAGTCTACTGACATCCCTCCTTCACAAGAGCTCTGCGACAAACTCAGCACCTTTTTCCACCACAAAATCAAGAGCATCTACAACAACTTCGACGAAGACAACCAACACACTGAACCCTCACCAACCACCCCCGACACCCGGAAACCAGCGATTGACAACTGGACAGCACTCACCACCGAAGACACACTGAAGACAATGAAATCAATCCACCCAGGATCCCCCACGGACCCCTGACCCCACCATATCTTCATCAGTGCCGCCGACACCATCGCACCCATGCTCCGCCGCCCCATCAACCACTCCCTGGCGACGCCTCATTCACCGACGACTGGAAACACGCCGAGGTCAACCCCCTCCTAAAGAAACCCTCAGCAGACCCCGCCGACCTCAAAAACTACAGACTCATTTCCTTGCTCCCGTTCCCAGCGAGAAAGCCATCAACAGCCAACTCGCCACATTCATCGAAGAACACAACATCCTTGACTCCTCCCAATTCGGCATCAGAAAAAACACAGTACGAAAACCGCCCTCCTCGCCACAACAGATGACATCTGCACCCTACTGGACAAAGGAGAAACAGTAGCCCTCACCCTCCTCGATCTCTCGGCGGCCTTCGAGACAGTCCCTCACCGGACCCTAATACGCAGACTCTACGACGCAGGAATCCAGGACAAGGCCCTCGACTGGATCCGCTCCGTTCCCTTTGGCAGAACGCAGCGGGTCAGACTCCCCCCTTTCCTCTCGGACAAAACACCTACCACCTGCGGGGTCCCCCAGGGCTCCTCCCTCAGCCCGACACTCTTCAACGTCTACATGGATCCACTCGCCCCCATCGTCAGAACCTACGGACTCAACATTGTGTCATACGCAGACGACACCCAACTCATCCTCTCCCTATCCAACGAACCCAACACCGTCAGACACAACTTTCGAGAAGGCATAGACGCCATCGCCAAATGGATGAAAAACAGCTGACAACAACTAAAAACCAACCAAACAGAAGTACACATCATAGGCCCAAACCCCGACACCTGGAGCGACACCTGGTGGCCCCCGCCCTCAGCAACCCGCTAACCCTCATGGACCATGCACACAACCTGGGAATTATCCTGGACTCTGAGCTCAAAATGGACCACCAGATCAACTCTGTCTCATCTTTCTGCTTCCACACCCTCCGCCTCCTTTGTAAAACCTTCAAATGGATCCCCCACGAACACCAAAAGACCGTTACCACCAGACTTGACCACGGCAACGCACTCTATGCCAGAATAAATAAAAACCTCACTGCAAGCTACAAAACATCCAGAACGCCACCGCAAGACTTGTCCTCAACTTGCCAAAACACTGCCACATTTCCCAGCACCTGCGCACACTCCACTGGCTCCCCGTCGAGGCGAGAATCACCTTCAAGATACTCACCCATGCACACAAGGGCCTGCACGGCACCGGACCGGCATACCTGAACAGCTGACTCAAATTCCACGCACCCAAAAAGACCCTACGATCACCCCAGCTCTCCTACGCCGTGGTCTCCTGCACCAGAAACACCGGATCGGGAGGCCGCTCCTTCTCCTTCACAGCCAAAGCATGGAAAGCCCTTCCGCTCCACCTCAGACAGACAACATCGTTCCCCATCTTCGCAAGAAACCTCAAAACCTGGCTCTTCGACAGTCCCCCCCCCCCTCCTTGATGAACCTGCACACCCCCCGCCCCCCCCTGCCCCCCTCTCCCCTTCCCCTAGCGCCTTGAGACCCTTACGGGTGAGTAGTCGTGCTTTAACAGACCCCTGATTGATTGATACTTGATAGTCTGTGAACTATACAGGAATGAAAGAGAGGTAACTCATACAAAAAATAAAAGCACAGTCTAGTACAAAGTAAAACCTTAAAAAGAAATGGTCACAAAAGGGTTACAGCAGCAGGCATGACAAGCCTGCATTACTGGGGTAGTAACATACCTAATGAAATACCAGGAGCAAGTATATATCCTGCAGAGTACATTTTTACAAAAAATATATCACATGTTCCATCCAGGTTAGCATGTGTGTTACAACAGCAGGCATGACAAGCCTGCGATAAAGGCACAGTAGCATACCAAGTGAAATGCAAGGAGCACGTACATATTATGCTGAGCACATTAAAATGAAGCATATGTTACATGCTATATGCTATCAGCACACATATTTTGGGCCACAGGTTTTGGGGAGGCAAAATTCTGACTAAAAGTATGCAGTTTTCAGAACAGATCTTGATAAGAGTTCGGTTTACGGACTATTAGGGTACACTTGGGATGTTTGGCAGTGGAAAAATAGTTGTCAAGTGTCTTCTAAACATTGGAGTTCTGTGATTTCCAGGTGGAGTTCTGAAGGGTGATATTGTCAGTCCCCCTTAAATAGATAACCCATTTCAGATCGTAAAGAGGGAGCAGCCGTACTCTTCCAATTAGTGAGAACAGACTTACAGTCTAAATATAGTAGTATGTCTTCCAGAAGGCTGTCACAATGCAAGTTAAGGGTCTAGGAATACCTAAATTAGGGAGAGAAAGTCCTTTCTCAGTTAGACCCCAAATAGAGTGCAGATAAAATCGAATACACAATTTCAGAATGGTGAGATCACACGCAATAAAATAGTTAATGGGGGAGGTCACCAGTGGCTTCATTACAGTTTCAGCACGTTGAATTCTCTCTAAGGGACTGCTTATGAAGTCGAGCAGGGGTCCAGAATGTCCTGTGCAGGAGCCAGCACTTTGTTTGAGAGAGCGAAGGGGAGACCCTATGGGTTACAACTGATTTTCAGATTAGCTGCCAGGAGTCTGGAGGGACAGTCCCTTAGACAATCCCATTTCCTCTGGAGTTTCACGTTGAGGGATGTAGATTTTGGCTTTAAACGGTGGTAAACCCTGGAGGATTGGTGGCTGGTCTTGTTGAAAGACAGCATGGTCTTGAGAAGAAAGGTATCTCTTTTGGGGCATTTAATTGTGGACCTTTTGACTTTGAGTTTGAGAAAGTCATAAAAGTCAATGTCTAGCAAGTTATATTGTCATTGAAGTTCCCTGAAGGAGAGAGGTGCTTGTCGGAAGCCCAATTGCCTTGGGAACTGGAAGCCTTTCGATGCCCATGACCCCATATATATAGTTTCCCCACGTATTCTGATTTTAGGGTTGTGCCAGAGTGACATCATATTAGGATGGGCAATTGGCGTCTCTAGAAGTAGAGTTCTTTTTTGTGTTGTTGAAGACATATTTGGCCAACGAGGGGAATTTTGTTTTACTAGTTAGCAGTGAGATGGGGTGGAGGCCCCCTAGGGTTTCTTTTTCAATTAGTAGTCATGTGGGGGTATAGTTTGTGGAATGGGAGAGTCAAAGGGAGCCTTGTCTGCCTATTAAAGCAAATTGGGAATTTTGGAAATCTGCCAGATTAACGCCTCCTACCTGAATGGGCAAGCATAGTTGTTTTTTATGGAGATTCTAGAGCGTTTATTTTGCCAAATCAACTTTCTCAGCAACTTGTCTAGTTTGTGATTGAATTTGTGGGGTAAAATACTGATAAGGTAATTATCGATTGGGGTGACTATCATCTTGATGGTCTCAATACAACCCGACCACTTGAGGAACTTTGGACTCCAACCATCTAGCAGGGTCTCAATTTTCTTTAGTGTTAGGCTTCGTTATGGTGGAGCAACTCAAATAGGTCAGAGATAAATTCTAGGCCCAAGTATTTTATGAAGTGGGGCTGCCAGGCCAGTCCTGTGGATTAGAAAAGGTCGCTAGCGCTGAAGTTGTTCAGACCCATGATTTCAGAGTTATCCTTATTGAGTTTATACACAGAAACACAGACATAGTCCTCTATTGTCTTCAGCAGAGAAGGGATTGACTGGGTATCATGTTCGGTCATGATCAGGATGTTGTTGGCATAAGCATCCACCTTCACTGTGGTTTTGTTAAAGGAGATGCCGGCTGAGTGGTTAGTTCGTATCCTATGGAGTAGGGGCTCTACGGTCAGGAAAAAAGGGAGGGTGACAAGGGTCAACCTTGCCTACAGCCTCTCTCCAAATTAAAGGATGGGGATAAGAGTCCGCCTGATCTTACCATAGCATAGAAACCACTGTATAGGGCTATGACCATCTTGGTGAAGGCCTCGCCTGGGTTATACTTCAGTTGAGTCTCAAGGAAGAATGTCCAAAAGACCATATTGAATGCTTTTTCAGCATCTAAGGTAACTGCGACGGTGTCAGAATTCGCGAATTTGGCAATCTCAGTGATGTGGCAAGGAGGCGGGTATTGTCATTAGATTAGCTATTCCAGATGAACCCCACCTGTATTTGATCGGTTAGGGAAGGCAATAATGGTTCGAGCCTTTTGCAGAGGATTAATTATTGAAATTGGTCTGTAATTCTTCACCAGGGTTGGGTCCTTACTCTCTTATGGAATAACCACTATTTTGGCCTTGCAGGTTGTGCCTGTGATGGTGCCTGAATCTGAGAAGTGACGGAATAGGGCCATTAACCCCTTCGATGCTTGTGACAAGGTCAACTCGTCATGGGTGTTACCTGCGCTGTGCGTTTGACGAGTTGACCTTGTCACATAACAAGGGATTTTTAAAATTGCAGCACAGCACGGGAATGTGCTGTAGCAATGATGCGGTTAATGTGGGGCTAAGGACAGAGGAAGATGTTTTATAAACATTAGCTGTGAAGCCACCTGGGCCCGGGGCCTTATTATGTTTAAGGGATATGATAGCCACAGCAATCTCCTCCATCGTTATTGGTGAGCTAAAAGTCAGCTTATTTTGGTCAGTGATTGTAGATAGTATTTTTGTATTTAGGTAAGCCTTACAGTCTTCCACTGGAGGGTTAGAGTCTTCTTTGTATAGGGATAAGTAAAAGTCTCTGAGGATGTCCAGGATTTTTTCAGGGTTGGTATGGGGAACATTTAGGGGCCGATTACCATGGCGGGTGGAAACTTTCCACCCGATGCCATCTCAAAATCATGACCGACTGTCTCGCGGTCAGCCCGACCAATTACGATGTGACCAAACACTGTTCAGTCGGAGTCCCATTGTTCGCTATGGTAGCTTGTGTTCCGCCCAACAACACAGGCTCCTAGGGGGAAATGACGGGTGTGTTAAAACCCTGCACCCAGTCGCGGGAACCCCATTTTGCCTGTCACACAGTGCAGGGTCATACTTGGGGGTCCCTTAGGTACCCCCTCGACCACCAACCATAAAGCACAGAAGCAAGGGGGCTCTGCCAGGGGCCCTAAAATCGCTTACCGTTAGACTTTTCATGTCAGACAGTCCGACTCGAAAAGGCTGTTGGAAATCGACATTGTAGTCGGTCAGTCGGAACCGCTGTCCATAGAGGTGCACGATACGGTTCCGACCGACGCGACTACTCCGAGAGCCAGTCTGATCCGAGTCAGAGTGACCGAGCGGTTTATGTTCTGACCGCGAGCATTGTAATAGGTTGATTGGAATGTAAGAGTTCCAACGCGGTCGAGAAGATTCCAACTGTCGGGAGGAGGCTTTCCACCCGAATTTGTAATTGGCCCCTTAGTTTATCTTTGAAAGAATGAATACCCTTATGGTTCTGCTTATGTTTCAATTATGAGGCCAGAATTTTGCCAGCTTTGTTTACCCCACATAGTTTTAGAAATTTATACTTTTTGATCCAGACCCCAGCCCTCTCACGCAGGATTCTATTGTATTCAAATCTTTTATTGGTGAAAGTAGAGAGGGTTTGGGCATCTGGAAAGGAAATGTGAGCAGTCTCTAGGGATTTAATCTAGCCTTCTAAATTTAGAAGGTCTGTATTATGGACTTTGTTTAATTTAGTTAGGATTTTGATTAAAGTACCCCTAACAGTAGCTGTGAGTGCATTCCAATGAGTATTCGTAGCTGTATCTGAGACCATATTTTCTTTCACATAGTTCTTTATCATATTTTTGATAGTGTCTCTAGAGGCAGCGTCTCTAATGGAATCATCATTGAATATCCAAATTTTGCTAGGTGTTCTTGTGTTTGTGCCCGTGAAAGATAAGGTAACAGCAGAATGATCCGAGACTCATCTTGATAGGATGTCTGTCTGGTCCAATAGATGTATATGGGCCTTAGAGATCATGAGGCAGTCATCCTGGAGTAGGAATTGTGTGGGTTGGATAAAAGGGTTAAGTCCCTGGTATCGGGATGTTGTAGTCTCCAGTAGTCAAGGCGGTTGAACCTGGAGCAGAGTTAGAGAAGAGGTTTGTGTGATCTGGAGGGCTGTAGTGAGGATCTGTATTTTCTGTTGATGGTCAGGTCTATAGGGAGGTTAAGGTCTCCTCCTAAAATAATGAGACTGTCTGGAGGAATTTGGTTTAGAGGAAGTGATAGGGACTCCCAAAACACTGGGTTGTCAGTGTTTGGGCCGTACACGTTGAGGACGTAGAAAAACTGGTGTTTTTGGAGAATTTTGACAAGATCCATCTTCCTTTATCGACTGTAATATGAGACTCAGTAGATAAACATGATGTTTTAGTGAGCAGCATAACTTCTCCTCCCTTTTTTAAGGATGGCAGGGGAGCAGAGAACGCCATTAAGCCAGTTTTTCGCAAACGATGTAATTTCCTAATGGGTGACTTATGTTTCCTGTAATAAGATCACGTCCGCTTTGGGTTTATAAAGGTAATTTTCAATTTTCCTTTGCTTGACTGGGTGGTTAAGACCCCTGACGTTTAGAGAGACTAGTTTCAGATTGACATCAATGTGACCATTATTTATGTTGTGGAGGTATGTATGTGGTTGTGTGCTGTGTGAATAGGGTGACTGGCATGTGATTGAGGAGCATCTGGTGGTCTCTGGCAATAAGCATGGCTCTGATAATGGACCTGTGGGAGTCTGTGGTATCTGAGATATCAGGCAAATACATAGAAGGATAGATCATGAAGCCATGAAACTACTCTGACTGCGGAATAAAGCAGCTACTCACCAAGGGGAATATAAGAGCAAGGATTGTCAAGTCACACAGAATATCAGAAAGTAAACAAAAGCATACTAAAAAGTATAAAAGAATGAACCAAGTAACAGAAAAGAACCCATCCCTAAGATCCCTCCTTGACCTCCCTCCACTCCCACCAATTTTACTACAGAATACATTTGAAGATTCTTTCACAATTATACTCCATTAGATTCAGATGTTCCTAGAATCTTTTCAGGTAACATGACTTGAAACATAGTATGTTATTCAGCTGGGACTGTTGGGCTGTCCTTGATTAGGTACATTGTATTCAATGTGACTGGGAAAGTCTCAGTCTTTAAGTGTAATACCCACAACTTTTTATTACAGCAAAGAAAACAGCAACAACAGTGATCACGTGCTACATTACGATGTCACATCCAAAATGGAAGCAATCACAATTTGACTTAAGTTAGCCTGAGCTTGATTTCTCGAGCATTAAACAATATAATACTGCAGAAAAAGGATGGCTGGGTGAAAGTTGTGAGGCAATTTAAACTCAAAATATAAATAGCTCAAAGGATAAGGTGACGGCCACCCACCATCAACCAGAAAGTACAGAAAAATCTATACTATATAAAGCCAAAAACTAATATATCCTGAGCTTGCATCAACAATAAATAGAGTGCTTAGTAAATCAAGGTCGAGACGATCTTCTTATCTTCGTTTATTACACAGCACTTCTTCATCAACAATCCTAGCCGCCAACAGGTGTTTCGTCTTTAGTGATATAAGCCACAGACTTCCTCAGGGCTATTGGTAACAGAAGATTCTTTAAGGTTAATGAAAATGACAAGCAGTATCGCAGTATTCAATCACAAAAATTATTCAGCAGAACAGTGGTTCGTGGCGAAGTAGGTCAATCGCTTCTAAGAGTCTTCACAAATATTGAAAAACAAGAACGAACCTAGGAACGGCGTAGTCCAGTACAAGTCTCGAGCAGTGGCTTATACCACTAAAGACGAAACACGTGCATTAAACAATACAAATCAAAAAATAGATCCCACACTATTAGGCCCCTCAACTCCATTATCTCTTCCATTCCGAAAACCAGAAGTACTGAGCACCACGTTTTTGATCAATGCAAAAGTAATAAACTTTGAGGTACATTTTGATCAGCAGTTGTCAATGGCTTCAGATAACTGCTGTGGTGAAGAGCTGCACCTTCCAACGTAATGACTGGGATTGTTCTGAATTTCCTGTATATTCCTAATAGGTTCCCATTAAGCAGAACCATCACCCTGCCCTGACTAGATTATGCTTTTGTGCTTTACACTGGTTTACTGAATGAAGTGTAGTACACAAATGTGTAGTACATAAATTCCTGTTAATGAAACATCATGATTTATCATAAATGAAGCTCAGAAAATCGTCAATTATCAGCACAGAAATTAAACTAAATTAGAAAAAAACTAGAACTGAGTAAATGTTATAAAAATGCAAAGTTATGAGGCTCTTCATGATGTGTGAATGCCTGAGGACATGGAGGCTGCGAGCGTTGATAGTTAAGCATTTTACATTGGGAAGTCAGCTGGCTGTGAAAAACAAACAGACTCTGTTTTCAATAGAGATAATATAAAACCCATTTAATTTTGATAGCTGGGGGCAAGTCGCCTTCCGCCACACGTGCTTGGTCAGTAAGACTGGTGGGGCGTGAACCTCAGATTTCCTAATAATTTGGGTAAAATGCATAATAGGGAAGCAGGGCAGGAGGGGGGTGTAAGAGCAGTAGGAAGGAAAAGGAGTATAGATTGTGACTATACTCAAAACACCCATGTAGCACATCATGTCACATGTATGACATCTGGCGCTACACTTCTTGGGAAATGTAGGCAAGGGAAGGCCACGTGGACCCATGCCGCGGCTAGGGTCACAGCTGCTTTTTTGCAGGTATTTCATCCACTGTAGATGCTCAACAATTTAATTGAGAGACATACCTTGCAAAATTATGTATGTAGTTTACAATATTATCAATTGAAAGTAATGATTTAAAATAAATGTTATAAAGACTCTGATTTGGCCACGCTATGTGTTGTTTGTGAAGTATCACTAAAAATGGCGATTCTAGTAATTATTATTCCTATCTGTGCACACAAAAAGGTTCAGTTGCATACCCTAAGATGTGGTAACCATGTTACCATAAGGGTCTGGATAGGAAGTGGTGGAATTATCATGTTACATATGCATGGAATATTAACAAATAAGGTGAGCGTATGATAATAATATAAAAGCAACACTTCCTTAGGATAATGAAACGTGTTTGTATCAGATGATGATTAGGGTCATCTCCAAACCTGCAGTGTAAAGCAATAGCAGATCACAATCAAATATTGATAATCTTATTTGTGACCACAGAATATCCTCAGTAAGGCCCCTAATGCATGTCCTTAAATGGTAGATCTAGGAGCAGGACCTCTGACCTTCTGATCAGTGAACCCTGCTCAACCCTCGCGCAGCTCTGTCTCTGCGCCGCTGCCCCCAGCACATCTCTCTGGTAGGTGTTCGAGGCCCTCCTCCACCCGCAGGCTCCTGCCTGCGCCTCATCCCTTGTGGTCCAGTGGGAGAGCCTTTCTCGTCTGCTGGTCCTCTGTGCCTGCCATCTCTGTTTTCTGCCTCCGTCATTTTTTTCTGTCTGCCTTATTTTTTATTCTTTTTTTGTGCCTTGTATAATTTTTGCCTTGTTGTTTTCTGGCTGCCTGGTGTCTGTCTGCCTTTTATTTTTTGCTGTTCTCTTTTGTGCCTAGTTGTTCGTTTTTTCCCACTTGCTGCTATTACCCCCCCCCCCACTGATTCCCGCTCCCGTCTCCTAGCTGCGTTCCCTCCCCGTCCCCTATTTAAAGGCGGCCACTTCGAGACAAGCTGAGAAGGACCTCTGACCCTCTGGTCAGTGAACCCTGCTCTCCCTATGCGCAGCTCCATCTCTGTGCCGCTGCCCCAGCACCATATATTATTTTTTATTCTCTTTTTGTGCCTTGTTGTATCGTTTTTGCCTTGTTGTTTTCAGTCTTCCTGCCTTTTACTTTTTGTTATTCTCTTTTGTGCCTTGTTGTTCGTTTTTTTCCTCTCGCCGCTGCTGCCCCCGCTGGTTCCTGCCTCCCAGCTGCATTTCCCTCCTCGTTCCCTATTTAATGGCGGCTGCACTCAGTGGGTGCACCAAAGGCAAGTCCGTCTATGCCCGTCCGTGACCCGACCGCAGCCAGCGCCAGGGTCCCTAGTTCTCCGACCGCCCACCGCTACGACTCAGCCGTCCACCACACACTCAACACCGGGAGGAACAACAACTGCCAGCTGTCTACACCAAACACCACCCATGGCCAGTTCTCCTGCCGCCAAACCTTTACCATACTCTGCACCCCCACAGCCACCGCCCTCTTGCCGAACGCCAGCGCACCCGAACCCCTCAGATGCAACCTCCTCAACGTATGCTCCCTGCACAGACATACAGTAGAGATCTGGGACCTCCTCAACACCCTCTCGCCAGACGGCGCCTTCTTCACGGAAACCTGGACCATCTCCACCTCTGTTCTGACATCGCCACCTCGATCCCCGATGGATACAAGATCCAGAGGAAGAACCGTCCCAACCACCCAGGAGGAAGACTCACCATCCCGCACAAGAAATCCCTCCGGATCACCACTTCCAGCATCAACCACTTCTTGTCCCCCATGGAACACCTCCATTTCCAGATCCAGACCAGCCCCAGGACGACCCTACGAGTCACCCTCGCATACAAGCCTCCTGATCCACGAACTACGTTCACTGCAACCATCACTGACCTCATCGCGCCTGGCGCCATCGCCTAATTAGACCACATACTGCTCTGAGACCTTAACTTCCACCTTGACAACCTCAGCGACCCCAACTCCACCGGTCTCCTGGACAATCTGGCCAACATCGGACTAAAACAGCTTGTCAGCACCCCTACCCACAAGGCAGGACACACCCTCAACCCCATCTTCGCAGGAGGGAACAACATCCATTTTAGCCACACCACGCTACTACCCTGGACAGACTACCAATGTATACACTTCTCCTTTGATAAAGCCACCACTCACAAACCTACACCACGCCCTCCATGAAGGAGCTGGAGGAAGGTCACCAAGGATCACCTCAACTTCACCCTCAACAACGATCCCCCTCCCACCACGACCGACGCTGTAGTATGTTAGTTTACCAACTCAGCAGCCAACAAACTCAACAGATGGATAACTAACTGCGCAGACAAGCTCGCCCCCCTCTGCAACTCCGACAAACAGCGCGCCATGAAAGCCACCTGGTTCACCACCGACCTCCGAGAATCCAGACGCACCTGCAGATGTCTCAAGAAAATATGGAGAAACAGCAAAACCCCAGAAGATCAGACCACCTACAAGGACGCTATGACAGAATACCACCAACACATCAGATCCACCAAAAGGACCTTTACCAGGACAAAATCCTCGCCAACTTCAGCAACTCAACGAAACTCTTGAGCATCTTCCAAGAATTCACTAAAACCCCCAGAGAAGCCTCGAACATCACACCTTCCCAGGACCTCTGCAACAAACTCGGCTTCTACTTTCACCTCAAAATCAAGTTCCTCTATGACAACTTCAGCGAACAGACACCAGACACACCTACCCCCAGCAACGCCAGCCAGCCTACTATCTCCGCCTGGACCCCGGTCACCATCGAAGACACTGCCACGACCATGAAGAGCATTCATTCAGGAGCCCCCATGGACCCTTGCCTGCCGCACATCTTCCACAGAGTCGCCGCCGGCATAGCACCCAAGCTACAACGCACCATCAGCGCCATCTTCGAATCCGGCACATTCCCGACGACTGGAAATGCACAGAAGTCAAGCCCCTCCTCAAGAAGCCCTCTGCAGATCCGACGGACCTCAAAAACGACAGACCCGTCTCTCTCCTCACCTTCGCGGCTAAAGTCACAGTGAACATCGTCAACATCCAGCTAACAAACTTCATCAAAGCAACTCCATCCTCAACTCTTCCCAATCCGGATTCCGCAGCAACCACCCTCCTCGCCGCTACAGACGACATCCATATCCTCCTCGACCAGGGCCACAAAGCACCCCTCATCCTACAAGCGCTCTCTGTAGCCTTCAGCAACATCACCCACCGCACTCTCACCGCCAGACTTCACGACGCCAGCATACAGGGAATGGCACTCGACTTGATTCGCTCTTTCCTCACAGGCCGAACCCAAAGAATCAGACTCCCACCCTTCCTATCTGAACCCACGGAGATTAACTACGAAGTACCCCAAGGATCGTCTCAAAGCCACACACTCTTCAACATCTACATGGCCCCCCTCAACAGCATGGACTCAGCATAGTATCCTACGCTGACGACACTCCGCTCATCCTCTCCCTCACAAAGGAACAGAACACCACCAGACTCAGCTTCCAGGAAGGAATGAAAGACGTTGCATCCTGGATGAGCAGCAGCGGTCTGAAGCTCAACTCGTAGAAGACAGAAGTTCTCGTCCTCAGACCCACGCCCTCAGCATGGGACAACAGCTGGTGGCCCACCGCCCTCGGCAACGCCCCCACTCCCATGGACCACGCCCGGAACCTCGGCATCATACTCTACTCCTCCCTCACCATGACCCGACAGATAAACGCCGTCTCCTCCACGTGCTTCAACACCCTCCGCATCCTTCGCAAGACATTCAAATGGATCCCCCCTAAATCCAGAAAGACCATCACCCACGCACTCATTAGAAGCAGACTGGACTATGGAAACCTAAGGGAGACCTCCACTCTGCCGACCTTGCCCTGTCCGAAGCCCCGCACATCTGCAGAGCCAGAGTAGGGGGAAGAGCCTACTCCTACATGGTGGAAAGACCGGGAACAAACTCCTGCTCAACATCAGACGTTCCCCCACTCTGCACACTTTCATGAAGAGCCTCAAGACCTGACTCTTCAACTGATGATTCAGAGCTGCACACCCACCCACCCCCAGCGCCTTGAGAACCTCACGGGTGAGTAGCGCCCTTCACAAATCCCTGATTGATGGATTGAGTGCTGTTCAAAGAACAGTAGAGATGCCGTTATGTTGTTGCTATGGAATGTAAATCTCTCAATGGCATATCCTTCTAGATCATTCTCTATGTGCCTTTTGTACAATCTCTAATAACTCTGTGTAGTATGCTTGTAGTTGAAATCAGAGAGGAGATCCGAGGTGTTGGTTAACCATAGGAGGTTTATTAGAAAGGAGTAAATCAACCCACGACCAGTAAAATTGAGTATCAGGCTTGCAATGGTCATGACACAATATCATAGCATTCTAAGAACATGGAATAAGAACTTAAGAACAACATTCCTTAAAGAGCAAGTATAACAATGTGCAATACATACTACACATCCTTCCCCTAATAAATAAAGAAGAATTGCAGATAAAAGAAAACACAGTAATATAAAAACACATACATGAAAAAAAAAACATTAATTCAAAACATAATCATGGAGTCTCACAGGAACAGATCTGATTCTGCGACTGAGATCCCTACCATCCCCCGCACCAATGGAATTGGAAAGAGGTTGTAAAGTGGGCAGAGGCGTAAAATTATTTGAATCACCATGTGCTAAAAGTGAAGAATCAAGGCCAGGACGATTGACAGGAACAGATGGAACAGATGGAGACATTGAGGATTCTCCAACCCCAAACCAATCAGAACTACGATCATCGGATAAACCCGAGGTTTGCTTGTTAGAAGAAATAATCTTTGCTTGTTGATCAGAAATCTTAATGAGAGCATTCTTGTTCCACCAACCCCTTTCAAATAAAAGAGCTGCAGAACGAGAGACTTTTAAGACTTTAACAGGAGCAGAAAATTTGGATTGCCCCTTAGTTATTTTAACAGGTTTCTTAATGATGACCCAATCACCAGAAATAAGAGGTTTTTCTGTGACATGCATGCGTTTGTCATAATTACCTTTGTAACTCTCCTGTTTGTTCTTAACATGTTCACGAATCTTAGTTAAATCCACATTGACAAGAGAACTCTTCATCAACCAAGAAGGGTTCAATCTAGAAGTAGGAATTCTACCCCGAAGTAAAACAAAAGGGGACACTCCTGTGGTACTGTGCGGGGTACAATTATAGTTCCAGATTTTCTCGCTAAGAAATTCAGCAATATCAAGTTTATTAGCACAAGCTGTTTGAACAGCTGCCTTCAATAAACGGTTTGCTCTCTCTACAAGACCATTAGAAGCAGGACTGTAAAGAGGAACTAAAATGTGCTTAATATCTAAATTATTTAAAAACATATCCATCTCTTGTGAAACAAAGTGCGAACCGTTATCGGAAACAATTTCATGTGGAGTACCATCGATAACAAACAAACTCTTTAAAAATGAAACAACAGCAACAGAATTAGGATTCTTAACTAAAGAAAAATAGATCCATTTAGAAAAGTAATCAATGGCCACAATTAAGAATTTGAAGTCATCATTAAAAACAGAAAATGGGCCAGAAAAATCTATGGCAATTTTTTGCCAAGGAGACTCAGGCCATTCTACTGGAACAAGTGGTGAATTGGATAACTTCCAATGTTTATCAGAGCATAGACACTGTGGACATTGGTTGACAAAGGATCTAACCTGATTATCAATACCAGGCCACCAATAAGTGGTTTTAATCTTGTTGGTGGTACCAGTGATCCCAGGATGAGTTTCATGCGCTACAGAAATAATGGATTGTCTGATGCCAACCGGTGGGACAAATTTGTCTTGCCTAAACAAAATGTCACCTGACACCGACAATTCAGATGCAACTTGTGCATAATGTTTCTCCTCCATTGAAATGCTTCTATCCCTGGGCCAACCTTTAATCAAAAATCTCTTAACAATGAGTAAGCAAGAATCGTTTTCCATGCCATTTAACCAATCTTGTTTAGTAATTTTTGTACCTTGAAGAGCATCATCAACGGCAAAAACACATTCTAAGTCAGAATTGACTAAGTTACATGTGGATAAAGGAATGCGTGATAAACAATCCGCACGAATGTTTTTGCCACCAGGTAAATATTTTATCTCAAAATTGAATTCTTGGAGACGTGCCAATAATCTAACTAAGCGAGAAGAAGCTCTATTGGAGGAACTCTCGCCAAGCATATAAATTAAAGGCTTGTGGTCTGTGTATAAAAGAAATCTGGTTCCCCAAATGTACATTTTACATTTTTCGACAGACCATGAACAAGCTAAAGCTTCTCGCTCTATAGTACTGTAATTTACTTCAGCTGAAGTCAAAGAACGAGAAGCAAATGCAATGGTGCATTCCTCACCCTTAATCATTTGACTAAGAACAGCTCCTAGACCGCGGGAGCTAGCATCAACAGTAATGATGCTTTGAACACCATGGGAAAAGGGCTTGATGGCAGGAGCAGAGAGAATCATATCTTTGACAGAGTCAAAAGCAGATTGAGATTCAGAGGACCACACAAATTTAGCATGTTTTTTTAACAGATCTCTAAGTGGTTGAACTACAAGTGCATAGCTCCTAACAAAACGAGCGTAATATTCACTCAACCCCAAGAATGCTCTCAGCGAGTCTTTATCTAAAGGAGAAGGAGCATTTTTGATAGCTTCCAACAAAGAAGATTTGGGTTTGATGCCATCTTTTGAGAGGTTGTGGCCTAAATAATCAACCTCATTAGCTAAAAATTTACATTTCTTCTTGTTGATGGTAAGACCATGACTTTGTAGAGATTTTAAAACATACTCCATCAATATGTAATGTTGATCCAGGGATTCAGAATGAACCAAAATGTCATCCTGGAATGCTTGAATTCCTGGACAATTATAAAAAATGGAGTCCATTAATCTTTGAAATATACTGGCTGCAGAAGCAAGCCCAAATGGTAACCTTTTATACATATACACACCAAAAGGTGTAACAAACGTTGTGAGAGGTTGAGATTCTAAAGATAATGGAATTTGGTGGTACGCTGAGCGCAAATCAATAGTGGAAAAATATTTGCTACTACCGATATTGGCCAGCATATCATGGATTTTAGGCAAGGGATGCACATCAATGACAATGTTGCGATTGAGCACACGCAGGTCTGCACATAAACGAATTTCCCCAGAAGGTTTTCGTGCTACGACGGCAGCAGAAACCCATTCTGAAGATTCAACTGGACAAATAATGTCTTGAGCAATAAGGGATTCAATGTGCTTTCTTAAGTCCTCTCTAACAGATAGAGGAACAGGACGTACCTTTTGGATAACAGGACAAGCGTTGTCTTTTAACTTAATACTATGCTCGAAATTCTTTACCAAACCAATCCTGTCTTCAAAAACAACCTTGTATTTTTCTAAAACATTGCAAAGAATGGGGTCATTACAATAATCAAAAACAGACAGTATAGGTAGATCACCCAAAGCAACAGGTTCAGGATGACCAGGCTTTAAAATAATGCCAAGTCTGGCCTGATCTTGCCAGCCTATAATATCCCGGCCATTCTGTGCAACGTAAATTTTAGTATAAATAACACGACCTTTAAAATCAATGTTATCAGGAAAATATCCACGCATGGTTATATCAAAACCCCCAAAAGCTTTAGGATTAACATCAGTAGTAAGTAATTCTTTGTTATTCCAAGAGCACTGAAAAGTAGTTTCATCCAAAATGGTAACAGGGGATCCTGAGTCAGCCATAACCTGTATGGTCTGAATGCCAATTGAAATGGTGCAAATAGGACCCTTAATACTGAAATCACATAAAGCATTAACCTGAATGAATGAAATGGAAGAAAGATTTAACGCATCGCAAATTTCTTCTTCAGAATAAACCATATTAACTTTAGACTTATCTTTAGGTAAACGACACGATGCAGCAAAATGACCTATACGTTTACAATTAGAACACCTTTTACCTTGTGCTGGACACTTAGGGTTATTTCCAACATGAAACTTTGAACCGCACCTGTAACAAAATACATTAGATTTTGGTTCATAAACTTTTTTGCCAGTATTGCGGTTAGAAACAACATTAACATTACAATTATCACCAGATGCCTGCGAAATATTGCAAACACTTGAAGAAGCGGCATGTTCAGCTAAAATTTTTGAGGAAACAACGGAACACTCAATGCTTTTCGCAATTACAATAACTTCATCTAATGTTGGATTTTTACATGTCAAAATCCGCTCCTGGATTTTCTTATTGAAGCAATTAAAGACTAACTGATCACGTAGAGCAGTTTCCAGATAGGTACCAAATTCGCATTTTGATGCAAGAACTCGTAGAGTTGCCACATAGTCTTCTATAGACTCTTCTTGTAACTGTTTCCTTTTGAAGAACATACCATGACCGATGGATCATCTTTAAATTGTTTGCCCAGACGTGTTAATGCCTCGGTATACACATTCCATGAGTCATCATCAGCAGGAGCTTGAACAACTGCTAAATTGTCAAATAATTGTTGGCCAGCATCTCCTAAATGATTGAAAAGGATAGCTCTTTTTCTGGATGCAGGGTAATCTAAAGCATCTATAGCTTCCAAATAGTTTGTAAACACACGTAGCCATTTGTGCCACGGTGTAGGAGGCTTGCCAGGAACAATTAAAAACGACGGAGGTGCTACAATCCCATTGTTGTTATTACCTGAAGTAGCCATATTAAATTAAAAAAAAAGAAAAATAATAATATTTTAATAATATTTTAATAAAATTCTTACTTGTCAGCCTTTAAGAGTGAATTGTCCGGTAAAACGATCTTTTAAACCAGACAGGAAGCGACTATAATCTTAATAATAGCGTCGCGTTGACAAGAAGTTCAGTTGAGCAATGCCTGTCAGCGTTTTGTAGAGTTGACGCTGAGCGCTGAAAGCGACGTTTTTGTCGAGTTGACGTTGAGCGCTGAAAACGTAAACAAAGCAGGAGCGCATTCAGATTACGGAATACGCTGGGCGCATTCCAGAGTGACGTCGTTGACGTGCTGCGCGTGTACCAGAAGCGCGTGAGGAAACAACTCTTCAACTTGCTTCACGAGCGTAGAACGCTTCTCGCATTTGAAAACAAACGGTATGATCCAGGCAGCGTTTCAAGATAGCTTTCAGGTAATTTTAGGAATAAAATAACTCACAGTTTTTGTAGAAGTGGTCTCAATGAATGAGAACGAAATTTCGAAGGCAAAAATCCGATTTTGCTTGAAACGGTGGAGCCAGTGACCTTAAAGTTCATGGGTCGAACTGCTCACGTCGGTGGGTTTGACTCTTACAAGCTTCAAATCGTCGCCAATAAATGTAGTATGCTTGTAGTTGAAATCAGAGAGGAGATCCGAGGTGTTGGTTAACCATAGGAGGTTTATTAGAAAGGAGTAAATCAACCCACGACCAGTAAAGTTGAGTATCAGGCTTGCAATGGTCATGACACAATATCATAGCATTCTAAGAACATGGAATAAGAACTTAAGAACAACATTCCTTAAAGAGCAAGTATAACAATGTGCAATACATACTACACTCTGGCATCTATTTATGCATAATTTTATTTTGATATGAGGCCTGTATTTCAGCTCAATATTGAAAGACATCTTTGGTTACTATGTGGGTTTCTAATAGCTTTAATACGGTAATGTGTGTCTGTTTTTATTCTAATGTGGAATATGGTAATTTTAGTTGACTGCTACTGAAAATCTGTTGCCCGAGTGACACGTTAGTATGACGTCTACTCTACTTATGATGATACAAGTCTCCACTTATGACTGTACTAGAAATGATGTCACAAACCAGCCCTAGAGAGAGAATGTATTTACTGCACAAACAACATATGGGGAACTTTAACATGGAGCTCAGGCCACCCAAACATACAGATACCAAGTGTTACAGTTCTAGCCAACATAGCCAGTGACAGACCATCGACTTAACGATGCAGCACAACATGACTCTTTCAAAATAGCACCAATGCTAGACAACGCTCTAGTTGATTGACCGCCAGGCTGCAACATGTAGTGATTGCGGTTGACTTTTATTATGAACTGACCACTATGGCGCCCAGTCGCACAGATTACAAAAATATTGTGCCACCCTGCTGGCTCCACACTACACAGACTGAAAACAGTACACCTTTCTGTTGTTAAATGAGTGTACATATTTACATGAGTTTGTTCCCCTCATCTGAGCACATGGCTTACTTTTCATTTAAAAAGACTTTCCTATTGTGACTTAAGCTTTTATTTGTGTGATAAATTCAACAGATGCCTGGTACCATTGCATGTGACACCCCATGTGTTCCACAGAATGTAAGGCTAAGAGCACACACTTAGTTTTAATATAGTCATAATATTGCCGAATTTCCAACTAACAGCTATTTGAGATGTTTGATTTTCTTAGAAGATAGATGCGAGTCTAGTGCCCAACAGCCCATGTACAGGTGAATGGAGTGATCTCTGATGAGTTTCCTATCCATCAGGGAACTAGACAGCTTTGCCCTCTTTTCACCCCTACTTTTTGGGTTAGCTATTAAACCCCTAGCTAGACTCTTATAATGTGATGCCCAGATTTGGGGTGGAAATGGGAAGTCCACATTGCACGCTACACCGATGATGTGGTGTTGTACCTCTTGCACCCGGCAGACAGTGGCCCTCTATTCCTTTGGTTCTTGCAATTGTTCGCAAGGCTTCCAGCTTGGTTGTTAACTCCGCCAAGTCAGTTTTGGTGCTGCTGGCGCCCACACAAGATTGCTTTGATTAGCCAACTAACATCCAAATACGCCACCTCCGTTATAGTTATCTGGGCATACAGGTGACACTCATTCCCAAATTGAATTGGTCTCTAAACATTACCCCTCTAACTCGCAAAATCACAGTTGATCTTAAGAAGTGGCTGGCATTGCCACTGAATGCCACGGGGAGGATCGCCATATATAAATGGATGGCTTCACCAAGATTCCTATATCTTCTACAAAAGTTTCTAAATGCATCCCTCGGCATTGGTTCAAAGTGATGGACTCGCTAGCCATCTCCTTTTTTTTGGGACAACACTAGGGCTCGCTCGGCCTTTTCCATTTGTAAGTGTGCTCCGTATGAAGGGGGGCTGGATATGGTTAATTTATATTTCAACTACATAGCCACACATCTTCTAGTCATTAACAATTGACTTACCGGGGCCTGGTAGGATCCAGCATACAGGCATGAGCTCAAAACACTGGGTCTCTCCTGCATTATGACGTTGCTCTATGGTACTACCATACCGAATACAATGCTGGAGGTGACCTGCCTGGTATTTGCTGGATTGAGGGCAGCCCAGAAACATGTAGGGTAGTGGAAGAAACTCACTCAACAAACACCGTTATGGCAGGGCACATGGTTGGGGGAGGTGGAAACACTTGAGGGATTTGCTCATTTTCCTTCAGAGTTTTATGTAGCGCGAACTTGACCCGAATCAGGTATCAGAGCGCTTTACATAGCACCAGTTGCATTACATGAGGACACATTCATTTTTGTTAGGCACGGGGAGATTAAGTGATTTGCTCAGAATCACAGGATGTTCAGCGTTCTCGAGACTCAAACCCAGTTCCCCAGATTCGAGGTCGACCGCCCTAGCCGAAAGACCAACTCCTATCCCCATTGGGACACCATTGGTATCACACTTCTAGGTTATGTGAGGGAAGGCTCACATAAGGTCTCCTTCCAAGATCTCCAACAAACCTATTGACTCTCCAATACACAATTTCATAAATTTCTACAGCTGCGCCACACACTACAAACTCACATCCCCTCGGACACGACCATCTCAGAGTTTAGCCCAGTAGAAGCAAAGATACTCAAGGGGGCCCTATTGGGGGACAGCGGGGGGTGTCCCAGTCTATTGCACCCTGATCCTTAATGGCCCTGGGTCATTGGACACCAAGACGACCAGTTGTGAGGCATGGATAGGGCCCTTAGAAGATGCTGGCTGGCGCGACGCGCTGATGGCCCCTAGACTACTCACAATTTCATCTAAAATTCATTTGGTTCAAACCTATTACCTGTCCTACACTGTGCCTACCCTACTCCAGTCAGGATGATTAATGCTGGCCTGGTGATGGACCCTAATTGCTCCCACTGTTCCCACAGGCCTGCAGACTTCTTTTGCATGGTGTGGTCCTGTCCTGTCATAACCCGTTACTGGGAAGCGATTATGGCTAAACTATTGGACGCCTTGGATCTGACGTTGGAACTCTCACCTTTGCTGATCCTCTTGGAGGTGGATGGCGGTGTGGGAGGCTCTAGGGTGGACAGGGCTTTGTTGGGAACTGCTCTCTTAGTGGCTAAGAGAGATAATGCTGCACATTGGAAGGGCACTATCGCTGACATTGTGGAGGCGTGTAGTAGATTGGTGCGCGCAACAGGAAAAGCCTGTGTATGAGGCCAGGGGATACTCAGCGAAATATTGAAGAATTCGATGTAAATGGCTTGGGGCTTCGGTAGTGGACGCTGGAGTAGAATGAAAATGCAACAACCTATATGTCTCTTTCTTCATGTGTGCGCTGGTTTGATCAAGCTGCTGGGCTTGCTACTAACTGTACTTAAATAAAAATAAAATGTGTTTATCAACAAAAAGTAGATGTGTGCCAAACAATACTTGATAAAAAAGGTCGTACGGTCAATTGATTACCTTGGAGAACTTCTCTTCACCAGTTTGCAAATGGAATCACTTCACACTATGGGCCCTAAGTATGTATTTTTTTGGGCAAAAATTGATTTAATGAATTAATTCCAAGGTCACAAAACTTTTGTTAATTGCTTCACCTCTTTAAAAAATCTCAGACCTATTAGCCATGTAGGCGAAACATGCGTGAGCAAAAAAAAAAAAAAAGACCTAACAACTAACAGATCTATGTAAACTGAGCTAACATTTTGTGTTGATTTGTGAAGATAGGAAGGCAACCAAAATTAGCAGCTGATCACCAAAAAGGCTAAAAAAACAAAGGGTAATAACTACTTGATCTATTCACATTGAACTAAAATGGGTTGTTGAATTATAAAACAAACCACCAAAATGACTGCAGGCCTGCTGTAGAAAATAATGTTTCCCATTCTGTGTCTACGGGACACAGCTTTAGTACATATGGGTGTAAGATATTTGGATAAAGTTTTCTTTTTCTCTTGGTGTTAGTTTCCTGAAGGTGACATTGTATTCTTTGAACTGAGGTGTAAACTGCTCAAACATAATTATCAGCGTTCTGTCTGAATAGAAGAGTCAACCCCAAGTTGGCAGTACATGATCAAAATCAGTCAATACCCTCTAGAGAAATGGTGCTGCAACAAATTCACATCTCCCCAGAGACCCTCGATACAGTTATTCTCTAAAAGATAGCGAAGGTAGCATAATGTTTCCTGACTATCAATACTATTATAAAGTAATTTGGCAACTAAAGACGAGGTACAGTAAGTGATATGGACGGGTGCAATGCGTATACATAGTTGGCAGTAGCTGCAATCATTCAGAGAACGATTCAGAGCTTTAAAGAATTTCAGACTACGTAAAAAATATCTTGGAGGGAGGATCTCATGAAGGAGCCTCGTTACGCTTTATAGTCTAATGTTAGGGTGGGATAGTTGGAAGTCTTGGTCAAGAAAGCATTACCTTCTTATTTATTTTATCTGCTCTTGAAGCAACTCAGAACTTGAATCTGCTTCCTTGAGGAAGCTTCAATGGTGATGAATCAGGGAGTAGGTCCGAGAGATAGATTAAGGTGACCTTTTTAGGAGATGGTTGATGTCACTCAAACTCACAATTATACACAGATTACCAGTTTGCAATTCGGGATGCCCATTGCAAAACAATGCCAAATAGTGTGGATGATGGATCCACCAGAAGACATCTTAAGTGAAGGCGTTTGACTCCGCTTCCCAAATGATAACTTCAGGGTGAGGTTTGTCCCCTACAAACTAGTAGCTTCAGGATCACAGTGTATTGTAAGATCTGGTTTACAATAGCCGTGGTCAGTATGCAGAGCGTACCCAGGGACAGGAGTGCCCAGGGACAGTGAATGGGCATGGCCACAGTACACTTTTGAATTTGATGTAAGATGAATGTTCTCCATACTTTTTTCAAATTAATGTGGATGCCTTTCTTAGTGGGAGTGCCTCTAAAGCTACAAATGCTCCCTGAACTGCATATTTGCGCATTCCACTTTGTTCTTCACGAATAACCAAATATGCCATAAAATTGTGTAATGAGGTATTACTATACATTTTAAAAATTGCAAATGTAGAAAGCATTTTGTTTGCATAACTTTTTGTGAGGCATTCATTAGGTAAAGCTTACAGAAACAAGCAAATATTGAGCAGTTGTGAAGAGCGGAACTAAAGTAGCTACAAACTTTATTCCTCTCCAGTTGCTGTGCCTTCACACATATCAAGAGTCCTTCCACTTGAGTGAAATGTTGTTTTTGTAGCATTCCTTTTAGCTAGATTCTCCTACATTAACCACCGCATTCCCAGCAATGCTCGACTTCAAATCTGCCTCTTAAAGGCAATTTTTGTTAAACAGATTATTTTGATACAGATTTTCCATTCATAAACGTTCAATTTTCCAGTCCTCGCTATGCAAAAAGTGTAGGTCTAGCCTGTTCTACCAGTCGCACGAGCCAAGTTAAAGAACATTTATTATTCCTTCATCCGTCTTTAATGACAGGATGTTTGTTCTATCTTACTACACTTTCATAAGCCTGGGAACCTCGTGCCAAATCCAGGTTAAAGATGTGCATTCGTTTCCAACCTTTATATGCAACACAATACATTTTCAACTGCAGAATGAACAATATTTATATACAATTGGATTTAATTTGTTTATTTAAAATATTTGATATAAAGGAGCTACTTACCTAAGTAAACATTTTTTTTAAATTTATTTGCTCATATTCTGTTGTAAGATCAGAGGCGAAGATATTGCTTGATTTTCCTTTACTCTAAGATAACAGCCAAAACATTAACCGAGATATGCATCTTTAATTCTACTTCAGCTGGAAAACATGAACTCTGCAGCACCCTTTGTGGGTTTGCTGGAAGTACCTTACAGTTGGGCATGGTCTCAACATTATTCTGGAGAGGGCTTGCGTGCCATTCCAAGGCCTTTGGTGGTCAATCATAGCAATCAGGTCCAAGGGAAGCAAAGAGTGTGTAACAAGTCTCTGTTTGCTCTGCTCTAGCACACTGTGGTGCAGCACCCATATTTAGTCAAAATGCGTCTTCTGAGGAAGACTCTCATAGAGTTGGAGCCCCCTATTCTCAGGCATCACTGAAGTTCTCTCATCCGCCATCTGTTGAGTGGCACTAACAGATGTATAAAGTTATTAGACTCAGGAGGCGTAAGAAATGCAGAAGTTGGAATTACATCAGAGTTATAAACGACAGCATCATTTTGAAAATATCCACAAGTCCTTTGATGGGAAGGAAAGGACTTCATGGAGGTCGTGTCCAGCACCACCGCATGACGACCAGGATCTGCACTGGAGCAAGATAAGATATCTAGACATTCATCGTAAAGGCCAAGTTGTGGAGGAAGGTCCAGTTCACTGAATATGTTCCTTGACTAGCACTGCAGACCCCGCTTTCCCAAGTCATTTGTCTATGTAGAGAAATGCATGGACTTCTGACCTAAGTAGTGACCCCGCAACAGCTGGGGATACAACGTCCTTATATAAAATATCATTAGCTTTAAACATTGGGAGAGACATGGGAAAGGGTATTGGATCCATTAGAGGGCATAGGTTGAGACTGGTCCAGCTCAAGGTATTGCTCAGAGCATACTAGATCAGGAGCATGTTATTTAAAGGTCAAGATCGAAACACCTACATGTATGAGATGCAACAGAGAGGGCACAGTCCTGTCTACTATTTGGACTCATTGTAGGATCCAAACGTACTGGAGTGAGATAATAACCAAATGATCCACTATCCAAGAGTCCAAAGTCACAAGGACGCCTTCATTTGTAATGCTAGTATCCCCAATGATACAGATATGCCTAGGGACAAACTCCTGTTCTGGCCACCGTATTTTATTGTATTAAAAAGGGATATAGTCAGGAAATGGAGCAACAACAACTACTGACAAGCTGGCAAAGATGGAAATGTACCAGGAAGTTTATAAAGTGGTATATGAGTGTAGACGTTGTCTGCAAAAGTTTAAGAAAGTGTGGGGCAGATGGAGAGCCCATTATGCAATGGAAAAAGAGCACCAAATGCAGAAGGGAGCGAGATTGAAGAACCTGCCCAGACTGATTAGACGAGGAGCATGTAGGACACTTATATTAGCTTAACTTATCTTAAATATTAAATATGTAAGGAAAGGGAACTAGCACATTTGAACCCTCCTGGAGCACTGCAAGAATGTAGTATACATTAATTGTATTGTTGTATTGATTACATTATTTACTGTTTTACCTAAAGATCTGTGTGAGAGGAGCTTTTGGGAATGAGTCTGCTCAATTCAAACATTTGATAAGGTTTACCTCTGGCTGTATTGGGTGCAATGGCCTTTTCACTTGTTTTTATCAGTTTCATCATGATAACCCTGTGGCCAATATTTTAAAAGATGGGACTGTTGTCATCTTCCCTGCAGATTTCTAGAAATACGTGCCAGGATGCCTGTGTTCACTCACTATTATTTGCCCGTTATTTAGAGCTGTACTTCCACTGGTTGATAACATATAGGAATATTATATTGGTTACCACTACTAGGTATTTAACTTAAGTGATCTCATATGTAGATGACATGGCAACTGTTACATTTTAAGTCAATTCTAACATAAAAGCTGTTGAGCATGAGATTTGATTTTCAATTTTGAAAGCTCTCAGGATATCATTTCAGTAAATGTAAAATACAGATTATATAGAATAAGTATTGTCATACGAAATAGTACCATCATAATTGTATTTACTGGTAACTATAATGTTAGATTTGAATAAATTAAGAGCGGTTATTTTAGAAAACTAAGACAAAACTCCTAATTTGACACTGTATACCAGTTGGTCTTATTGGGAGATATAATATAATAAAGATGTTCATATTGCCAACATATTTTATATCTTCGACAAGCAATTACTTTGGGTTGAATTTGGCCCTCTCTGAATGATCACCCCCCCAAACTTTTTGCCTTCTACTCTCATGTTTTGCTGAATTTGTTTTTTTTGGCCTTAGGACTCTGCGCCCTTAACCACTGCTAACCAGTGCTAAAGTGCTTGTGTTCACTCCCTAAAACAGGGTAACATTGGCATACACCTGATGAGCACATTTAATTTACTGATAGGACCCTAGTAAATTGGTATACCATATACTCAGCAATTATTGGACCACCCATTTAAGCTTAGGCCTGCCATTGCACCTTGTATACAGTTTTAAACTGCCAGTTCGACTTGTCAGAATAAAGCTTTCGCCAAGCCTAAAACTCAATTTCTAATACATATAAGTCACCTCTAGGGTAAGCCTCAAGAACTCATAGGCCAAGGTGCATTATATTTAAACCGATGGACATGTACTTTTAAGTTTTACATGTCCTGGTAGTGAGAAATTCACACAATCGTTTTTTAGTACTGGGAGGCCGGTCTTTCCCGTAGGATAACATTGGGTTACCTTATTACATTTAATAAGTGATAACTTTTGTTTGGGAGCAGGAATAAATATCAAATCTGGTGTCTAAGGAATTGCAATTTAAAACCCTCTTTAGTGGTAAAGTCGGATTTTAAGTCACAGTTCTGCTCCCCTCAACCCAGGCTTTCTGAGTGACTCCAATGGCTAGTTAGCTGGTCTCCTGAGCTACAGGGACACAACAAGCTCCAGAGGCCTTTCTGCAACTGCCCAGTTGACCTGCTGCACTGGACCTGACTGAGCCCTGCTGGAGTGAGTTCCTGTTCCCGAATGGTGCCTCCCAGGTCTGGGATACTTGGTGTTTCCAAATCAAGTTGTTTTGTGATAAATAATTTTGATGTCTCCACAGTACATTTTGGAGGTTTGGCTGTCACAGGTACTTGGCCCACCCACACAAGTGTTGTACCATTTTTATCGCGAGACCTGGGGAAACACTGGGTGTTAGGACAGTTGTGTCAACCCGGTGATCCACCACTTTCCCACACAGAAATTTGTTTTTTTTCACTAAATTTGAGGTTTGCAGGGGATTCTGAATTGGAAAACGTTGGGGGAATCTACGCGAGTCACACCTCCCTGTACTCCCCGAGTATCTAGTTTTCAGAAATGTCTGGGATTGGTAGGTTTCCCTAGATGGCCACCGAGCCCGGGTTCTAAAACACAGGTAACTTCCTCACAAATCAACTTCTTTTTGTTATCGATAATTTTGAAGTCTCCGCAGTTTCTTTTGGGCTCTTTCCTGTTGCGGGCACTAGGCCTACCCACACAAGTGAGGTACCATTTTTATCTGGAGACTTGAGGGAAAGCTGGGTAGGTGGAAGTTTATTTTATTTATTTTGAAAGTTTTATATAGCGCGGACAAGATCTTTGCAGATATCAGAGCGCTTTACATAGAAGGGGTACATGAGGGAGCATAGTCAGACAGATAAATCAATAGATCTAACAGTACAAATAGGTGGCTGCAAAGCCAATCATGTGAGTAATAAGACAACTAATACAAATAAGCAAAGGGGTCAAACATGTAGTACAGATCGGTGCAGAGTATTAACAGAGTTCGAGATAATAGTTCAAGTGTATTTAGCCATGAGGATAGCTTTTACTTCATTTGTGGCTAGCTGTTGATTCCAGAACTTTCTATCACAGAATTGAGAGAAAAATTTGTTTTTTTTTAACTACGTTAGAGGTTTGCAAGGGATTTTGGGTAACAGAACCTAGTGAAAGGCATACATGTCACCCCATCCTGGATTCCCCTGTGTTTCTAGTTTTCAAAAATGTACAGGTTGCTAGGTTTCCCGAGGTGCCGGGTGAGCTAGGGTCCCAAATCCACAACTAGGCACATTGCAAAAAAAGATCAGTTTTCTGTAGAAAAATGTAATGTGTGCACGTTGCGTTTTGGGCCGTTTGCTGTCATGGGCACTAGGCCGACACACACGTGAGGTACCATGTTTATCAGGAGACTTGGGGGAATGCTAGGTGGGCAGAAGTTTGTGACTCCACACAGATTACAAAACTTTGCATCAGAGAAATGTGAGTAAGAGTTGTTTGTTTTTACAAATAATGTATAGGTTTGCTAGGTTCCCTTAGGTGCCGCCCGAGCTAGGGTCTGAAATCCACAGCTAGGCACATTGCGAAAAAAGGATCAGTTTTCACTAGGAAAATGTGATGTTTCCACATTGTGTTTTGGGATGTTTCCAGTTGCAGGTACTAGGCTTACCCACACAAGTGAGGCACTATTTTTATTGGAAGACTTGGTGGAATGCTGGGTGGGTGGAAGTTTGTGGCTACCTGCAGATTACAGAAATTTCCATCACAGAAATCTGAGGAATTTTTTTTTTGACAAAGTTTGAGGTTTGTACGGGCTTCTGGGTAACAGAACCTGGTGAGAGGCACACGGGTCACCCTATCCTGAATCCCCACGGTTGTCTAGTTTTAAAAATGTATAGGTTTGCTAGATTTCCGACAGAGCTAGAGTCCAAAATCCACAGCTACCTTTTAGCAGGAAAAAAACCAGACGCTTTCTTCTGCAGCTCTTGTTTCCTATTTTTCTGAAAAAATAACAAAAATTAGCTGTATTTTGGCCAATTTCTCGGTTCAATTTCTCGGTTCCTTCCAGGGGAATCCAGAAACCCTGGGTATCCTTAGAATCCTCAAGATGTTGGAAGAAAAAGACGCAAATTTGGCATAGATACCTTTGTCGACAAAAAGTTAGAGGGGCTGAACCCGAACTACCCCAAATAGGCAAAAAAGGCTTAGCAGGTGGTAGGCCCAGCAGCAAAGAGGTTAATACCATCATCTAGTTAAGTCTTGGTGCCGATTGTACATGGAGTCTGTTGTGCTTCAATGAGGTAAATTAGTAAAGTCTATTTTAAAACAGTGGCAACGGCATTTAGTGTTTGGCAAGCATAGCAAATACATTTCAAAATCAAAGCTAAATAGATATACTGCCGTTTGGTGATCTCGCATTGCGCCTGATGATTTTCGAGATGATAATTGTTATTATAATCGCTAGAGAGCTGGGATCATTCCGCTTGGGCAACTCTGACAAGATCACTCAATGTTATCTTTCTTGAAACTAATGAGAACTTTCCAAATACCTGCAGTTTCAGGGTTACTTTGGGTATGTTGGCTGGCTAAATATTAACCTTGGGAAGTCAACTGCAGGTCACACGAGCAATTTAAAGATCCGCAGAGGGTGTAATATATTTAGTGAGGAGAGGCTAAACGATTTGGTAAGCCATGCTTTTTACTCGAATCAGAAAATCGAAATGAGAGTGACAGAGAACTTTATAAGAAATCTTTGGATTGGGTCAATTACTAATATTTGCGAACCTTTAAGTACAGCATGGTAATGTTATGTTATGTTATGGATTTTTTATATAGCGCATGACTCACCCGTGGGCATCTCAGCGCTTTACCAATGGGAATCCAGAGACGGGGAAACATTGAAAAGCTTTATTATGAAGAAGCAGGCTTAATAAGACTCGATTTCGTGTCTATTAGACGCCAGCTGGGCTATACAAACGAGGGCGCCACAGGGATTCCCAATGCCCTAAATGCCAAAGCAATGACGCAGATCAGTTACACAGGTCTGCTTTAACAGAGGTTAGTGGAAAAGTGCAAGAAATCTAAATGAACTCTGTCACACTCAAGGCCAGTTTAATTTTCCAGCCACGTTATAGTGCTAGGTTTGGACCAGTCCGTCTCTGCCAGATATGCTCAATTGTTTCTGTTCTGGGAATGATTGGAAGGTTATGCACTGACACTGAGTGGGCGAGCCCGCAGCCCCCGACCTATGGCTCTGGTGTGCTAAATCTGTGAAATGTTATCAGCTTAATGTCCCTTTGTACAAAGATGAAGGGGAGACACAAACGGAATAAGGTTTTTTTAAGATCTGGGGCCACTGTATGGTTAGATAGACTTTACTCTTGAAAAATAATAAATTCGATAGGTATATACATAATGGTATCTTATTGTTGACAGCAATCACAACAAATGCTGTTGCTTTAATGGCTAGCACATTTTATTAAGGACGCACTTTGGTGTCTCTTGTATGAAGGGATGTTGCTTTTTCACTTTCAAATAAAAAAACATTTAAAAAATCACCTCAAGAATCTGCTAGGCAGCTCAACTGAACCGAAATCTAAAAAGAAATATATGTCCTTGTTTATCACATACTGCAAATGTCATTGCATCAAGCTGCATTTGGGCACAGCATGACTGGATGAAGGTTTTTCTTCTTAAGCAAACGTATAAGGCATTACCTGAAACACTTCAAAGTCAGAGTGTGCAGACGGGTCAGTTGATGCATTACGCACTTTAGTCACGTATGTGCTAATGATTAAGCCAAGTGCCTTTCTGCCTGATGTATGTTATCTTCTATTTACATTATGAGGCCCCACTCCTCTTTCGTGGCTATGGCACTTCTTCCGGTCTTGCCCTAGTTCTGTGAAGCCTCCATTGTCCTTGTGGACATCAAATTCTTCCTGTCAAATAGAAATATTTTCTATAATGAACACAACAAAATGCTTTTGCATACGATTGAACTCTGCTTGACTAGCAACTTCTTTATTTTCAACAAGGAACTGTTTCAACAACTCAGGGGTGTAGCAATGGGGGCGTGTTTCTCTCCCAGCTATGCGTGCTTGCACGTTGGCTGGTGGGAGAAGCACGTCCTCATGCAAACCCACATGGTTGACTTTTCACAACACGTCATCAAATGGTGGCGATTTATAGATGATGTGTTTGTTATATGGAAGGGCACTAAAGAATCAGCTCTGGACTTTGTCAGCAAGATCAACAGAAATGCCCTGAACTTGGAATTTACAGCTCAAGTCAGTGATTCAAAGGTAGAATTTTTAGATGTTGAGGTCTTTATTGATGGTATGACTATTTGCACTAAACTACACCGCAAAGTAACTGCTGGAAATTCCATCCTTCATGCCAGTAGTGCTCACCCAAGGCACCTCATAAAAAGTATTCCTTACGGTGAGTTCTTACGTATAAAGAGAATTTGTAGTAGGAAAGAGGATTTAGACATATGCCTGAATGAGTCTAGGATTAGATTCTTAAATAGAGGATATAAAATCAAAGATCTACAATGGGCTCTTGATAAACTAAATAGGGTTGTTTCAGTAGAGGAAACAGAAGTAACTGACGTGAGTCCTGCTTCAACAAATGTTTCTCCATCCATAAGGATAATTACTACTTTCAGTAATCAGGAGCAGGCTGTCAGAAAAATTATCAGTAAGCATTGGTCTATCTTGCACACTGATATTACTCTATCTCCTGAACTTCAAAATCAACCTACCATCACTTTCAGACGTGCTCCATCTATGCGAGATGCATTATTTAAAACTAATCCTGAAGTGGTGGACAAAACAAATTGGTTGACTGACAAGAGGGTATTTTTTAAATGCTTCTCTTGTCGTGCATGTAAGTTCGGTATAAATAAACAATCTTTCACGGATCCTTTTTCAGGAGCTCTAAATAGGATTAATGGATACTATAATTGTAAAACTGACTGTGAGGTATATATTTTAGAATGTACTTGTCATCTTCAATACATTGGCAGTACCAAACTCCCTGAATGACAAGCTGCACCAGCCGGGTAAGTTTCAAAGGTTTTCTTTATTTGGGCACAAAGAAGACGCGTTTCGAGCACACAGGCTCTTGGTGTGTGTGTATATATATATATCTGATCTATAAAAAATACCATAATTAAATGTTTTCTCTAAATTTCCCAGCAGTAATCTGGTGTCCGACTATTACTCCACCTTCTCGATTATCTAAAATGTACTTGCTTGTCATAACTTAATTTACATCATAACAGCGTCACTTCATCCATAACATCAAGAAGATGACTTTTAAGTATAATCTAACACACTTATGAAAATATCACTGCTGTACTCTTTAATTATTTAAGTAATGTACTTTTGGTAACTTAGGGCTACGTGTGGTACTAAGGATCTGGCTGGAAATTAACGTATGTAAATAATTGGGTGCTTGGTTTAGTGTATAACGCTAGTATTTATTATTTTAATTACAATTTATTTATTTTAATTAAATGGCATTTAGAGGTATGGCGAAAATTGGTACCCACTGAAATGAAAATATTACATAAAAAATATGGTTCCACAGTCCGGAAAGGGGGTGGGGGGGCTAGGGGGCTATAAGAATTGTCAAATAAAAAAAAAGTCGTCCTCAAGTCTCCTTGCATGTGCTGCATCCTCCTTACTGGTGGCTCCTGCAATGGAATTGCAATTGGTAGAACGGTGGCCGTGGGGGCCCCTATTACCTGAACTTGAAGGTTCTGATTGTTCTTTTTAATGTTTATGGTCCCGACGCTCCTAATAGTCAGTTTTGGTCCTACATCACTTAGAAACTCCTACAACACCCTGACGATAACCTAGTTTTAGTGGGTGATTGTAATAACTTTGTTGATCCCTTTCTGGACAGGCATTCATCATCTCACTACATCCCAAACAAAGCATAAACAAATATTTGTACATGCTATTCAGCAATGTCATTTGACAGAGGCTTGCTGATTTTGCAACCCCACTCAAAGTGAGTATACATATTATTTTCCAGTACACCACACACAATCTCGGATAGACCATCTTTTCATTTCACATTCTCTCAATCTTTAAACACAGCAGATATTGCTTCCATTCTAATCTATGATCATGCTTCGGTCTCTGTTCATCTAGAGCTTCTCCCTAGACACGTCCCAAAAGGTGGAGGTTTAATAACTCCTTGTTGTTAGACACCGCTTTTACTTATTGCTTTCACAAATACTTTCATTTTAATCATACAGAGAATATCCTTTTTATATGGGATGCTTTCAAGGCATCTGCTTGTGATTTTATCATTAATTTTGTATCTAAGAAACAGACACTTTCTCAGGCCCAATCTAAACAAGTCTTTCGGGAGATCAAGGGCCTCGACATTTCATATTACACCTCTTGTACACAACACTCATTACAATAACTCATCAATGCTAAGCTACATTTCAACAAAGTCTCCAATGAAAAAGCAGGCATTAACCCTTTGGATGCGTGCAAAATTTTCCCGAAGTAGGTGAAAATTACGTGCGCTCACAATTCGGACGGCTTCCGGCCGTCCGACGCACACGCCACCCGTAGCGTCAGGCGGTCGGGATGTCCGACGCATCCTAAGGGTAAAAGAAAGCAATGATGTGTAGTTTGTAAATGACCATTTTTAATCACTTGATCAGACCTAGGTGTTTCTCTGTCCCTACTGTAGGATATTTTTCCCTAATAATACAATTAAGTAGAAGAGATGGAAATAAGGAAAAAGAACCATCAACTGTAGGTTATTAGAATACTGCTAATCAACAAGGAGGTGGCTGTCACCGGCACTCATTTTTTGGGGGGGACTGGGGCTTATTTTTCCATCATCAAAGTTAGAATCAGAGCAAGAGAAAGAAAGGCAGAAAGGAGAGAATGAAGGAAGAAAAAAGAAAGATGCAAAGATATGAAACAGTGACAAAGGGAGGAAGCAGAGATGAAAATGAACCTGCAAGAATGAGGTAGACACATGAAATGTATGGTGGTGGAAGAAAGAGGCATGAGTTGGAATCAAGAATAGCCAACCATGATATATGGTAGCCCAGGCATTCAGCAGCACTGGCAGTGGACTCTTAAGAAAAACTTTGGGCCCTTGCGATTATGTTTCGCCTCATTCGCACTGCGAGAAATATTACTCGCTGAGAGTGCATATATTGTGTCCGACCGTAATTCTGCTACTGTTTGGGAGTTACATACAGCATGTAGAAAACGCTGCTGGGTTATGAACATGGGGTCAGCGATTTATAAAGAGGTACGTACATGCGCGTGAGTCAGTTGACGATCAATTAAGAGGTAGATATGTCTGTGTATGTCAGAAAATTGTGATGATCAGCCACCACAATCATATATGATCTAGTGCAAATGTGCACTGCTTTCCCCAGTAAAGCCTGCCAATGCAAGAAGGAGTCATAAGAAAAAAAATAGGACCATATTTTTCATCCTCTTCCTGGGGGCTGGAGACATCTGTCCAGGAAGCATGGTGACACGAGACCTGCAAACAACCTCAGCAAGGTTATTTAACTGAAAATGATTAGTTGTCACCCGCACACCTATATCCTGGAAAAAAACTGACAATCAATTTTTATGTTGAACTGATGGCATGATGGGCTGCCCCAAACACCTGTAATGCATCTAACATACTTACCAGTGATACATTCCATGGGAGAAGTTCTTGCAGGTAGAATAATCTCTCACTGAACTCAGGGTACAGGCTCGGGTGAAGGAAATACAAGGCAGAGTTAGAGTTAGGAGGCCGGTGCTCGTTTCAAGAAGCACACATCATTTAAAACAGTATAATAAAACATGGAAATACCATTCTTGGGTTACCAGCTGTCTTGTCCAAACGCGCCTATTTCTTTTATTCGATTGGGTAAATGTGATTTAGGATACCATCATACTAGAAATAATCCCATTTAGCAGTTTAATGGCAAATCTGTGTTTTCATTAGTGTATGCAAATGGCATTCCCTGATGTAAAACAATATTAATATAGGTTAGCCATATTTTGTGACTTTGGTCAAACTTCTACCACTGTTACCTGCAACCATCATCATTGCGCCCATAAGAAGCTGCGTAACATTATGTAATTGATTATATGACTCTAGTAAATGTACTGTGATTACTCCTTTTAAACTTGCACCCTCTTCTAATGTACTGTTCTTCATAAAGGAGAACAGGCCTGGGGTGCTTACATGTGCGTCTGGAACGATGCTTTATTTGAGCCAGTGGTTGCAGGTGGGGCCAACTGGCACTCATTTTTTGGGACCAGCACTTATTTTTAATCAACAGGTTTTGATTCCTTGCAAGAGAGTGAAAAAGACGGTTATCACGGTGACAAAGAGAGAATTCACTGATGAAAAAGAACCTGCAAGAATAAAATAGACAGTGAGTAGTGGTAGATAAAAGAGGTTATGAGTTCAAATCAAGACTACGCAGCCTTGGTATTTAACACCCCATACCTTCCATGGCACCTGCCGCAGGGCTCTGAGCAAATCTTTGGGTCCCAGCACTTATTCTTTTAAAAGATAAGCCCTGATCTGGTGTGCTGCTGACAGACATGACCCTGCAGCTCCTACTGTAGACTGGTGTAGCTGCAGAAAGGACTCTGCTTAAAGAAGGTATGAAGCCCTACATATCCACTGCGTAGAAAATGAGTCAAAAAGGCTACATCTGGAGAGCTTGGGTCCCTCCTCTTCCAATCCAGGAATCTGCAACACTTTATTTTACTTGAAACTGGTTAAGTAGTCCACAGAAAGATAAGTTGTAAGCAAAACAGAGAATGGTCCTGAGCAATATTTCATTCTTCTGGGTGTTACACGAATCCTGGTGACTTGTGTAGCACTCCTTGTGAGGGGAGGCTGCCCATGCACGATTCAAATAGGGCACAATCAAAAGGCAGATTTGGTACAAAGTGGAGAGCATTTTTCCTAGTTGCTAGATGCAGTGGAGGTTAAAATAGATTTCAAGACCATTTCTCCGAAAGCCTAAATACTCCAAGCTGAAACTGTCCCTAGATGTAATGATCTCTGGTCCATTTTACCGGACTTAACACAACTGGCCATCAGTAGTGCAATATGAAGGTGTCATGATGGATCATTGTCCTGAGAGCAGCTATATATGAAGCCCACTAACTTGTGTGGATAAACCAACTGCTGCACTCAGTAAGTAGTGCTGTGTTCTGGATCCCACCACTTTTACATCGATCACCAGGTTTAAAAGTGTTTGATATACACTAATCGTTTTCTGAACAGACTGCTATTATTTTCATATGGTGTAGATCCGCGGTTTTTAACCTTTTGACTTCTGTGTAACCTCAATTAACCTTTATAGGAACCCGGGGTGCCCAAAATGCATCATTTTTGGAATCCTTATCAAGGCAGTCCTGGTCAAAGGGTCAACTTCCCTCTCAGTGCTGGTAAAAGTCCAGTGAGCACTGGGTTACCAGTCGCCTGGTATTGTGGTCACAGCCAAATCCTTCCCTGGATAATAACTCGACTTTTGGGCAACCAAGTTGTACTACGATGACTCTCCTGGGCTCAGCGAACTCGGAAGCAAATTTGACCACTGTGTTCTGTTCTCTGGTGCTGCACGGCAGGCGCTGACGGCGATCAGAAGATACTGGGCTACCAACTTGTCCGAGCCGGCTTCTCAGCTGTTGTAGCCCTGCGCTGTGAACAGGTGGTCAGCCAACTGCTCCTTGGTGTCTCTTTGCTTTGGCTGGATTCTGGAGATGACTTGTCCACGAGCAGGACATAGCAGGTACTATCGCTCTCCTTTGCTAGCCTCCAGGTTCAGCAGGTGAAGACTCTCTGTGCCAGTTTCAGGGTGCAACAGGGCAGTCCTTATTAGGTTCTTTTTCCAGTTCAGACGAGATCTAAGTGCTGGGTTTAAGGGGTGCTCTATTTATACTTAGAAAACGTCCTCAGAGTGGGATGCGGTTGGTAGCCAATGGGATACCATGTTTCCTCCCATCTGATGACCACTTCCTAGGAAGGCTGGCATCTGGCTATCCCAGGATGAACCATTCTGCCCACTCCCAACATGCCAACACCCCACTCTTGGCGCCCATGGCTCCCTAGCCCAACCCAGAAGAGTGGCTACCAAGGGGGCTAAACTTCCCTGGAATCCCTGTTTGACAACTGGATTCCTCTTCCCTGTCCCCAGTGCCAGCCTACCAGTCTAAACAATAGGGCAGCCTCCCTCTCAAGTGTTTCCCATTTGCCCTTAAAAGGTGGCTTCTCCTTTGAAGCTTGCCTTTTGGGTCAACACTTGTGTGTTTTCCTGCACACAAATGTTTCACCTATCTCCTGAACAGGACCCCATTGTCTCCTGTCCTAGGAGTTGTTAGCACGTCTCCCTAGGAGGGCAGAAAGCTGTCTGCAGGACAGACCCCGTATACAACATTAAACAGGCACTGGAAATCTTGGCCAACTTTAATTGGCAACTTCTAAAGTTGTGCTTTGTCCGCAAGTGACATTAATTTTGACTTAACTACTAAACAGATTTAATGCACTGATTCATTTCATACCGTCCAGTACTAACTTTAGTAGTCCCATTCAAAGGTTAGCAAGGCTGAGATGTCCGCCTGTAACTCGACTTGACAATGGGGCTTCTAGCCTTTCCACAGTAAAAATTACAATTTAGGGTTTCTACTGCTGGGACATGTAAAAGTACATTTTCCACTCTTTAATATACAGCACCTTGCCTTAGGGCTCTTTAGCCCTACCTTAGGGGGTGATTTCTATAAATTAAAAAGGGAGGTTTGGGCTTTGCCATTACCTTAAAGGGCAAAGTCGAGTTAGGAGTTTTGACTGCCCTTCCAGTCTGCACTGGCAGCATGGGATCCATGCTATACTTGTCGCACTCGTAGTGGCAAAACTAGTGCTGCAGTCCATGAGAGACACCTCAACTTACAGTCCCTAGGTAAAACTGGCATAATATACCAGGCACATACAAGTTGGGCTATGCCAATTGGGGACAAGCTAATTAGAAATGCACCATTTTAAGGGTCAGAGCACATGCACAGAGTCTGTTTTGCAGGGCTCAAGGCTTTTCAGAGCCATTACACCAGTACATAGTAGTCAAAATGGGAGCAAAAAGTTGGGGTGAACCTGCAAAAAGTCGGTTTCCTTATAGTCTACAAATATGATGTCTACCAATGGTACACAAATTTCGATAACTGGGATGTGCCTTACATTTGTCTACCTCCAAATATTTTGTGTCAGCCATTAGTGGAGGTAGGATATTGTGCCCTTACTTGCTCAGATTAAACCTTGTAGCTGTGTTGTCTTTTTAAACTTTTACTTTGTTCTTGTAAATCTAACCATAGGTCCAGAAAGATTTCTTCGCTAGAAAAATAGTTCTGAGTCCTAGATACTTTGTATTACAGTGCCTTCTACGAGGTCCACAGCCCCTTTATCTTCAGTTGTCCCATGAGTGCACTCAATCCTGCTTGGGGGGCATCTGTTATGATGCTTTGTGGGGCTGGTGTCTTGAAAAATCTTCCTTCTCCCTTTGTTTTTTTCTACCATTTTGTTTCCGTGAATCAAATGAATGCGTAATACCATCACCCCCAACAGTTTCATTACAGTACTCACTAAAATTTGGTGAAGGAGATTTGGTAAAGCAGAATCTGTTACTGCAGTGCTTACACCCTTATAAGTACTGGGTAGGCAACTGCTCTCTTTGGGCTCCATGCATCAAACCAAAAACCTGTCGCAAACGGGCAGATTTGCAGAATCTGCCCCTTTGCGACCTGTATTTTTGCATTTGGAATGTATCATCCCAAAAAATCGCAACTTAAGGAATCGCTAAACTTGCAATTACTTAAATTGCGATTGCATTTAAAGAATCGCAAATTGAGATTCCTTAAATGCAATGCATTAAGCAAAAAATTATTGCGATTTCGCAATTAGGAATCGCAAATTACCATCAAACTAAAGTTGATGGTAATTTGCGATTGCTTTGAAAAATGCACCAAAGTGCATTTTTCAAAGTCACCTTTTACACACATTTCAAAGCCACATTTTACACACACACACATGCCCTTAGGGCATGTGTGTACGCAACATGTGGAAAAAAGGGAATTTCAGGGGTGCAACAGGGTATCCTTTTTTAACCCTTGCAATCGGGTGCGCAATTTGGGAGTACTTCTGGAATACACACAAATTGTGCATGCAATTCCCATTGATTCCTATGGGCCTCTAGGCCCATGGGAATTAATTCCTTAATTGCGACTCGTAATTTGCGAGTTGCAATCAAGGAATTTTGAAGAATCACATTTTTTTGCGCATACTTAATGCTTTGCATTTTGCGATTTCTAAATAGCGAATCGGTAAAATTTGCTATTTAGAAATCACAAAATGTGGGCTTGTTGCATGTGCCCCTTTGTGTCTATTTTCCGACCCCTCAAGATTATTTTCTTTTTTGATGAAAGTCATCATGAAGAGGAGGTATTTCTAGGGTTCTGGGTTCATCAGGATACAAAAAAATAGGCATCTTTGAGATCTATTGTCACCAAGTAGCTGTTATCCTTCTATAAAGATACCACTTTATTTTGTATTTTTTTTTATAAATCTTTTCATTAACTTTACTCAAGTAAACATCAAGTACAATCAATATTTCCAACGGTATACAGTGAGGCATAAACAATACTAAGATAATATTACATGCACGTCAGGATGTAAGGCATATAGAACCCCCCGTGGAATTCAGCTTCCCATATTCATCCCTCTGTACTTTCGACCGGGGCGCCCATATTTTTTCCCATTTCTTAACATCCCCCCTACTTTTGTAGACCGTTTCCTCAGCACGCTGGCACCAATCAAGATCTCGTCTCCACTCCTCCAGCGTCGGAAGCAGAGGCGCCCCCCACACCCTGGCAATGTTCCGCTTCGCGATCCCTGCTGCATGGCCAACCATATTCCCTCATATCTGGGCCAGTCTGAGTCACCTTTAATCATTAGTAGCAACCACTTCGCATCCAGGGGAACTGTCACTGCCACCACCCTGGACATAGTATCAGTGACTTTTTGCCATTATCTAGCAATCTCTGGGCATTCCCATAGGATGCACAGGAAGGTTCCCTCCCCCCCGACATCCCCTGGCACACAACGCTGTAGGAATACTGCCCCAGGTATAGAGGTGAGTATGAGGGTAGTAGGCTAGGCTCGATGTGATATCTTGAGTTGTATCAACCTAAATCTGGAGCAAACTGTGATTTCTCCTGGGCTCTGGATCGCCTCCTGCCACTCCTCATCGTCTATGGTTCCCAATTCTTTAACCCATGATTCCCGGAGGGTCCTTAACCCCTTCGATGCTCATGACGAGCTCAGCTCGTCATGAGGCACGGTTGAGCTGTGCTCATGACGAGCTTAGCTCGTCATGAACAATGGGAATGAAGGGAATGCAGCACAGGAGGAAAATATCTCAAGCACCCAAGGTGTTAAGGAGTCCGGCACATTGTTTATCAACTTACGATAGATGGTGGAGGTCAGTTTCTCAAAAATTGGGTCTAGTAGCACCCTGTCTTCCAGTGGGAGTATTCTGGAATAGAAGTGTCACTATGACTGTGGGTGCGCAGCGCGTGCAGGCACCTCAGATGTTGGTATCTCTGAGTCTGATTTAAGGTGCATTCCTGCTGAAGTACCTTAAAGGTGAGGGGAGAGTCTCCTTTCCATACGACTCCCAGATACTCGATGCCTATCAATTTCCATCCTTTGAAGCCAGTTAGTGCCGCTACATGCCACAAAGGATCCCCCACCCACAACTGGTTTCTTCCAGTCAGTTTCTCTGTCCAGGCCAGTGATTTGTTAGCCTTCCTCCAGCATTGCATCACCACTTTGGTGTGCCCTGGCCACTCAGGTAGAGTCTTTCGGGAGTAGAGGAGGGGCTCACAGTTTCTTCCCGGCATGACAGCTCTATCTGCTCTATAGGCCAGTTCCTCCATATCCGCTTACACCAAGGCGTTGATAACCTGCAAATGCGATGCTCAGTAATAGAGCCTGATGTCGGGGATTGCCAGGCCCCCATCATAGACTTCCCTCTGTAGCTTGTGCAGTGCGATTCTTGGTGAACCCCCCTGCCACAAAAGCGTTCTAACTTCCTGCGCTACCTGTTTGAAAACTGTCAAAGGGGTGTTCTGGAGGACATAAAGTAGTGCAAAATTATCAAAAGAGAGAATGGACACTTGTAACTACGTGACCGTAGGTTAAATTAAATCACCCTCATAAACGCTATGTTAATTGTGCAGTGTATATCGTTTCTCCGCCCCACATACGCGTTACGGCATTGTCATTGGGTGTCCAAAAACGTGCTGTATGCCAGCCTCAACCTGAGGCAACCTCTGGCTTGAGTAGTAGTGTCCAGAGATAGTGGGAGACCCCCAAAGAAAGTGAAAAGGAATTGGGAGGTAGTGTTTAAAAAGCAAAGCTCCACCGTAAGTACATTTTAATGTAAAAGGGTAGAGTTTTGTTATTAAAAATGGTGGGTATAATTTGAAATCGTGTTACTGAATCTCATTATAACACGTGGTTCACAAGGTCAACATGTTTCTGCTCCATTCCGCCCAGCCGCGTCTACGGAGCATTCGTCAGGACAGACACAACAAACAACAAATGTGTTACTTACACAACTTGTGAAGTATTCCAATAGTGTTAGGCTCAACACTTAGTTTCTAACTTGTTTAGATTTCCTACAATAAAACCAAAAGAAACATAACATACAGATATGGGGGTGCAGGTTCAGCACTATGTGTAAAAACTTCAATTTGAGATTATTAGAAAAAACGTGCTAATATTAAACACTATATTCAGAAGGATAATCCCACTGAGGACCGCTAACGTCTGTGCCACACTCAAAGGCGAAATCTTTTCAATGCAAATATACACACGGATCTCAGGGTCTCACTGTGTGTTATATGGTTTTGATCTGTATGGAAATTACCCCTCTGTTAAGATCTATGCTTTCGTCAAGTTGGTATAGCAAACTGGGGTAAAGAAATTCACGATTATATTTAAATTAATGGCCAAGGGCTCTATATAGTGTGACCAGGTGTCTGATGGTTATGTCGCACTAGTTCTGAGGTTGCAGAAGGTATGCGATTTTAGCCCTCGAATGTATTCAGATAAATGGCCACGGGCTGTATATTGTGCAACCAAGAGCGTGATGGTTATATCGCGCTAGTACTGTGGTTGCAGAAAGTATATTGTTTACGCCCACTCATGCAGAGTAAGTAATTATGTAGTCTCATACAGAGGTATCTTAGTCTCATCATGAATTACTTTTAGCCCACAGTTATAGTGCGTCGTGGAGCGCTCACTGTAAAGGTGTATTTTAAACAGTGTGTGAAGCGTTCAGAGAAACGCGGTATTAGTTGCGTTATCTGGTGCGTAATGCATAAATCCCTGTTTAAATGGTGGAACGTTAATTGTGAGACGCATATTGTATTACCTTATTGTTGGAAACCTCTTGCTTCAGCAGGGAGCGTGGGATTCTCTGGTCCCGAGCTGGGGAGAAAACCGCAGTTGTAAGAGGCATAAATCTTACCCTTCGGTGAATTGCAGACGCCGTCGGCGCCATTCTCAACCGCATGGAGAACAGTTTTCCGTCTTTTGCTGACTCTGCCCCTGGTCAGTGGAGACCAGTTTTCTCTTCCTATTTGAAGCGTCTTCATAGAAAGGGGACTATGTTACTTACTTCCTTCTTGGAAATCGAAAACTTTATTGTACTTCGAAGCGGCTCTGTGTTTCACAATATAAAGCATTTAAACCCCACGTTTATGACAGATATTTTTCTTATGATGTATAACAGTAAAGGAAGGGAGGGAAAACCTCATTTAGTGCTCATTAGATTATAATTTTATTGCCGCGATATTAATATTAATATCGCTTTGTTAGGAGAGTCATGTACGGAGTTAGGGTTGCAATGTTACGCATTGAGGATCAGTATATAAAGAGGCAAAATAATCTTCTGGATGGTACACTAGAGTTTGTTTAACTGTGGTATCGATGTTTATAGTCGCTTAGATGTTAACAGGAAAAGCGTCTCTTAACGGTGTTGGTTCTATATTCCAGATGTTCTCCGAATTTTTTATGCAAATTTATGCAAATTGATGCCACAGTATATTATCATTTAGTCCTGTCAAATGTGTCTGTAGGCGGTTCACCCATCTCTGCTCTTTCTCAAACAGTAGCTTCTCTGCATTCATGGTCTTGTCCGTAAGCATTTCCAATACAGTCCACCTCAATTCTTCAGCATTATGCCCTGCTTCAATGAAGTGTGAACATAATTTTGTGGTGTTTTTCTTTAGCTTGATATTGCTCTTATGTTCTCTGTTCCTCGTTTTTATTTTCCTGCAGGTCATGCCTATGTACTTTTTGTCACATGCGCAACATATCCTATAAACTATATGAGTAGAATTACAATTTGTATGTTGCTGTTGTGTCCAGTTTAAGGACTCTGTTAGTTGTAATGATTTTGACGTTTTCGTAAGTTTACAAACTAGGCAGGTACCACACGGATAGTGGCCGGTGACCGGAATCATGTTAGCATTCCTTGTTTGTGTTGGTTTCTTTGTCTTGAGTGGTCGTGTATGGACCAGCCAGTCCTTGAGGTTTTTTTGTCTGTCTGTTTGCAAATCTGGGTTTGGGCCAGTTGTGTTTGCCTGTAGCGAGAATTCACCAATTCTTATTGACTAGTTTCTGTATGTCATATGTGGCTGGACAGAACGCAGTGACACATGTCACTAGATCAGGGATGGGCTCTTTTACATTTGATTGTAGGAGACACTCTCTCGGCTGGTTTTTTGCTCTTTTGTGACATTTGGATATTGTTGTTGGTGTATAGTCTCTTTCAGTTTTCGACTTAATTCTTGTGCTAGTACCTTGTAGTCACTTTCTTTACTACAATTTCTCTTAAGCCTCAAAAATTGGCTTTATTGCAAGTTGTCCCGTAGGGGTTTTGGATGATAGCTTTTATAGGACAAGAGGCTATTTTTCGCCGTTGGTTTGGTATATGTTTTTGTTTCCATTCTGCCTGCTTCTAGGAAGATTGTTAGGTCAAGGAAGTCCAGCTGTCTATTGTTTGATGTGAATGTGAACTTTAGCCATTGGTCTCTGCCATTGAGCCAATCCATAAATAAATTGAGGTCTTTTCCAATGTGCCAGATCATTAAGATGTCGTCTATGTACCGTTTCCAGTATAAAATACTGGAAACGAAAGGATTGGTGTTATTAAGTACAAAACGACTTTCAAACTGGCTCACGTAGAGGCCCGCTACTGAAGGGGCAAATGCACTGCCCATGGAGGTACCATGGCATTGCAAGAACAGGTCCCCATGGTATTCGAAGTAGTTTTCCATCAAGGCTAGACGGCAGCATTCTAGCACAAAATGTCTTGGTGTATGGTGAGTCCAGTCCTCCATAAATAATAGATCTTCTAACATTTGTAGAGTTTCCTCTTGTGGGAGACTAGTGTAGAGGGACTCTACTTCTAGACCCGCCAGTAACATGGTGTCAGGGTCAAACCTTTTTCCGGATATTTGAATTAAAAAGTCGTGGGTGTCCTTCAAATAAGTAGGGGTCTTCTGTACCAGTGGTTTAGATATTCATCAGCAAATTTGGACAACGGCTCCAATATCGAACCAATTCCCGAGACTATCGGGCGTCCCGGGGATGGGGATTTGTTCTTATGGGTCTTTGGGAGCGAATAAAAGAAAGGTATTCTAGGTTCTTTAGTTGTTAAATAATCCGCCTCTTTCTTGGAGATTCAAGTGTTCATCTCTGCTTCATTGACCATGATGGAAATGGTGTTTTTAAGCCTAGGCGTTGGGTCAATCAGGATCTTCCTGTAGAATTTGGTGTCAGACAGGAGAGCGAGGCACTGTTGGTCATATCCTTCCTTCTCCAGGATTACTATGCCTCCCCCCTTGTCCGCGGGCTAAATTATTATTCTGTCATTTTGTTGCAACTCCTCCAGAGCTAGGCGTTCCTTCTTACTTAGGTTTTGGAATGATCGTTTGTTCTTGTTGTCCAATGTGTCTACTCATTTTAGTAAGGCCTGCTCAAAGGTCTTTATTTCAATTGGGATTGCACTATTCGGAGGGTTAAAGGTAGAGTTTTGTCTTAAAGATGTATCGCCTTCGTTTTGTGTTGTTTCTACACCTGAAAAGTAGGCTTTCAGTTTCAAAGTTCTACAGAATTCTGATAGTTCACATTTCAATTTGAAGGTGTCAAGAGGGGGAGTTGGAACGAATCCCAAGCCTTTGTTTAGCACTCTAGTCTGGTCTTCAGACAGGGTCATGTCTGTCAAATTCACGATTAATGATGGTTCTTGCTCGTGCTCGGTTTGTCGGAGGACATGCTCCGTGTGAACATGTTGCACTGCTGATCTTGCCAGGTCAGGTTTTTTCTTCGTCCACGTGGTTGGGTTTGGCCTCTTACTAAAAAAGGCTGTTGTTGATGTGGGTTTTCTGAACCTGGTAAATGTTGGTTTACCATCTGTGGCATTTGATGCATACCTTGATTATAAGGGTTCATCCACCCGGCATACTGGGGTAGGTATGGTTGGAAAAATGGCATCTGATTCCCATGTAGGTATGGTCTCTGCCACCTATTGCCTCTCCGCGGCCGTTGGTAACGGTAATTATTGCGGCCTCTTGTGGGGGTTGAGTCTTCTGAGCTCCCTACTGAGATATCTGAAGAGTTCCACCCTGTAGAATCATTGTCTGAGCCTGGGTCTTGTGCTGTATACTCTTCTTTGGAGTACGGATTCATCTGTTCTTGGCTAAATCTTTTAAAATCTTTTCCCAGTTTCTGTAATTTATTCTGCATGATGTACTCTTCTGTATCATTCATTTCTTTTGTGATATCTTCTAGCTTCTTCTTATATACTGAGGGGTTTATACCTTTTTTAAGTTCGTTCTCACATGTTTGGATTTGGACTAACAGTGCTTCGGATAGTCTCTTGGCTGTTTTCACAATTAGGACTAAGTAGTCCAATGTGCACTTCCATGAGATTGAGGACCAATCTCGGCGAAATGCTAAGTCTTGCAAAAAAATTCTGGGAGCATTGTTGACCCATAATCCTCTGGGTTCTGATTTGGATCTTAGATATTCAGTCATAATAATGCCATGGATGGCTGTTCATATTTGTTCCAAAAGCCATCCATGGCATTATTATGACTGAATATCTGAGAACATGTGAGAACGAACTTAAAAAAGATATAAACCCCTCAGTATATAAGAAGAAGCTAGAAGAAATCACAAAAGAAATGAATGATACACAAGAGTACATCATGCAGAATAAATTACAGAAACTGGGAAAAGATTTAAAAAGATTTAGCCAAGAACGGATGCATCCGTACTCCAAAGAAGAGTATACAGCACCAGACCCAGGCTCAGACAATGATTCTACAGGGTGGAACTCTTCAGATATCTCAGTAGGGAGGGAGCTCAGAAGACTCGACCCCCAAAAGAGGCCGCAATAATTACCGTTACCAGCGGCCGCGGAGAGGCAATAGGTGGCAGAGACCATACTTACATGGGAATCAGATGCCATTTTTCCAACCATACCTACCCCAGTATGCCGGGTGGATGAACCATTATAATCAAGGTATGCACCAAATGCCACAGATGGTAAACCAACATTTACCAGGTTCAGATAACCCACATCAACAACAGCCTTTTTTAGTAAGAGGCCAAACCCAACCACTTGGACGAAGAAAAAACCTGACCTGGCAAGATCAGCAACGCAACATGTTGACACGGAGCATGTCCTCCGACAAACCGAGCACGAGCAAGAACAATCATTAATCGTGAATTTGACGGACATGACCCTGCTTGAAGACCAGCCTAGAGTGCTAAACAAAGGCTTGGGATTTGTTCCAACTCCCCCTCTTGACACCTTCAAATTGAAATGTGAACTATCAGAATTCTGTAGAACTTTGAAACTGAAAGCCTACTTTTCAGGTGTAGAAACAACACGAAACGAAGGAGATACATCTTTAAGAAAAAAATCTACCTTTAACCCTCCGAATAGTGCAATCCCAATTGAAATACAGACCTTTGAGCAGGCCTTACTAAAAGGAGTAGATACATTGGACAATAAGAACAAACAACCATTCCAAAACCTAAGTAAGAAGGAACGCCTAGCTCTGGAGGTGTTACAACAACATGACAGAATAATAATTAAGCCCGCGGACAAGGGGGGAGGCATAGTAATCCTGGAGAAGGAAGGATATGACCAACACTGCCTCGCTCTCCTGTCTGACACCAAATTCTACAGGAAGATCCTGATTGACCCAACACCAAGGCTGCAAAACACCATTTCCATCATGGTCCATGAAGCAGAGATGAACACGTGGATCTCCAAGAAAGAAGCAGATTATTTAACAACTAAAGAACCTAGAATACCTTTCTTTTATTCGCTCACAACGACCCATAAGAACAAATTCCCACCCCCGGGACGCCCGATAGTCTCGGGAATTGGTTCGATATTGGAGCCGTTGTCCAAATTTGCTGATGAATATCTAAAACTACTGGTACAGAAGACCCCTACTTATTTGAAGGACACCCGCGATATTTTAATTCAAATATCCGGAAAAAGTTTTGACCCCGACACCATGTTACTGGTGGGTCTAGATGTAGAGTCCCTCTACACTAATCTCCCACAAGAGGAAACTCTACAAATGTTAGAAGATCTATTATTTATGGACGACTGGACTCACCATACATCAAGACATTTTGTGCTAGAATGCTGCAGTCTAGCCCTGATAGAAAACGACTTCGAATACAATGGGGACCTGTTCTTGCAATGCCATGGTACCTCCATGGGCAGTGCATTTGCCCCTTCAGTAGCGGGCCTCTACGTGAGCCAGTTTGAAAGTCGTTTTGTACTTAATAACACCAATCCTTTTGTTTTCAGTATTTTATACTGGAAATGATACATAGACGACATCTTAATGATCTGGCACATTGGAAAAGACCTCAATTTATTTATGGATTGGCTCAATGGCAGAGACCAATGGCTAAAGTTCACATTCACATCAAACAATAGACAGCTGGACTAACTTAACCTAACAATCTTCATAGAAGCAAGCAAAATCGAAACAAAAACATATACCAAACCAACGGCGAAAAATAGCCTCTTGTCCTATAAAAGCTATCATCCAAAACCCCTTCGGGACAACTTGCCATACAGCCAATTTTTTGAGGCTTAAGAGAAATTGTAGTAAAGAAAGTGACTACAAGGTACAAGCACAAGAATTGAGTCGAAAACTGAAAGAAAGAGACTATACACCAACAACAATATCCAAATGTCACAAAAGAGCAAAAAACCAGCCGAGAGAGTGTCTCCTACAATCAAATGTAAAAGAGCCCATCCCTGATCTAGTGACATGTGTCACTGCGTTCTGTCCAGCCACATATGACATACAGAAACTAGTCAATAAGAATTGGTGAATTCTCGCTACACATCTTTGGATTTGGACTAACAGTGCTTCGGATAGTCTCTTCGCTGTTTTCACAATTAGGACTAAGTAGTCCAATGTGCACTTCCATGAGATTGAGGACCAATCTCGGCGAAATGCTAAGTCTGCAAAAAAAATTCTGGGAGCATTGTTGACCCATAATCCTCTGGGTTCTGATTTGGATCTTAGATATTCAGTCATAATAATGCCATGGATGGCTGTTCATATTTGTTCCAAAAGCCATTCATGGCATTATTATGACTGAATATCTGAGAACATGTGAGAACGAACTTAAAAAAGGTATAAACCCCTCAGTATATAAGAAGAAGCTAGAAGAAATCACAAACGAAATGAATGATACACAAGAGTACATCATGCAGAATAAATTACAGAAACTGGGAAAAGATTTAAAAAGATTTAGCCAAGAACGGATGCATCCGTACTCCAAAGAAGAGTATACAGCACCAGACCCAGGCTCAGACAATGATTATACAGGGTGGAACTCTTCAGATATCTCAGTAGGGAGGGAGCTCAGAAGACTCGACCCCCAAAAGAGGCCGCAATAATTACCGTTACCAGCGGCCGCGGAGAGGCAATAGGTGGCAGAGACCATACTTACATGGGAATCAGATGCCATTTTTCCAACCATACCTACCCCAGTATGCCGGGTGGATGAACCATTATAATCAAGGTATGCACCAAATGCCACAGATGGTAAACCAACATTTACCAGGTTCAGATAACCCACATCAACAACAGCCTTTTTTAGTAAGAGGCCAAACCCAACCACTTGAACGAAGAAAAAACCTGACCTGGCAAGATCAGCAACGCAACATGTTGACACTGAGCATGTCCTCTGACAAACCGAGCACGAGCAAGAACAATCATTAATCGTGAATTTGACGGACATGACCCTGCTTGAAGACCAGCCTAGAGTGCTAAACAAAGGCTTGGGATTTGTTTCAACTCCCCTCTTGACACCTTCAAATTGAAATGTGAACTATCAGAATTCTGTAGAACTTTAAAACTGAAAGCCTACTTTTCAGGTGTAGAAACAACACGAAACGAAGGCGATACATCTTTAAGACAAAAATCTACCTTTAACCCTCCGAATAGTGCAATCCCAATTGAAATACAGACCTTTGAGCAGGCCTTACTAAAAGGAGTAGATACATTGGACAATAAGAACAAACGACCATTCCAAAACCTAAGTAAGAAGGAACGCCTAGCTCTGGAGGTGTTACAACAACATGACAGAATAATAATTAAGCCCGCGGACAAGGGGGGAGGCATAGTAATCCTGGAGAAGGAAGGATATGACCAACAGTGCCTCGCTCTCCTGTCTGACACCAAATTCTACAGGAAGATCCTGATTGACCCAAAGCCAAGGCTGCAAAACACCATTTCCATCATGGTCCATGAAGCAGAGATGAACACTTGAATCTCCAAGAAAGAGGCGGATTATTTAACAACTAAAGAACCTAGAATACCTTTCTTTTATTCGCTCCCAAAGACCCATAAGAACAAATCCCCATCCCCGGGATGCCCGATAGTCTCGGGAATTGGTTCGATATTGGAGCCGTTGTCCAAATTTGCTGATGAATATCTAAAACCACTGGTACAGAAGACCCCTACTTATTTGAAGGACACCCGCGACTTTTTAATTCAAATATCCGGAAAAAGGTTTGACCCTGACACCATGTTACTGGCGGGTCTAGATGTAGAGTCCCTCTACACTAATCTCCCACAAGAGGAAACTCTACAAATGTTAGAAGATCTATTATTTATGGACGACTGGACTCACCATACATCAAGACATTTTGTGCTAGAATGCTGCCGTCTAGCCTTGATGGAAAACTACTTTGAATACAATGGGGACCTGTTCTTGCAATGCCATGGTACCTCCATAGGCAGTGCATTTGCCCCTTCAGTAGCGGGCCTCTACGTGAGCCAGTTTGAAAGTCGTTTTGTACTTAATAACACCAATCCTTTTGTTTTCAGTATTTTATACTGGAAACGGTACATAGACGACATCTTAATGATCTGGCACATTGGAAAAGACCTCAATTTATTTATGGATTGGCTCAATGGCAGAGACCAATGGCTAAAGTTCACATTCACATCAAACAATAGACAGCTGGACTTCCTTGACCTAACAATCTTCCTAGAAGCAGGCAGAATGGAAACAAAAACATATACCAAACCAACGGCGAAAAATAGCCTCTTGTCCTATAAAAGCTATCATCCAAAACTCCTACGGGACAACTTGCCATACAGCCAATTTTTTGAGGCTTAAGAGAAATTGTAGTAAAGAAAGTGACTACAAGGTACAAGCACAAGAATTGAGTCGAAAACTGAAAGAAAGAGACTATACACCAACAACAATATCCAAATGTCACAAAAGAGAAAAAAACCAGCAGAGAGAGTGTCTCCTACAATCAAATGTAAAAGAGCCCATCCCTGATCTAGTGACATGTGTCACTGCGTTCTGTCCAGCCACATATGACATACAGAAACTAGTCAATAAGAATTGGTGAATTCTCGCTACAGGCAAACACAACTGGCCCAAACCCAGATTTGCAAACAGACAGACAAAAAAACCTCAAGGACTTGCTGGTCCATACACGACCACTCAAGACAAAGAAACTAACACAAACAAGGAATGCTAACATGATTCCGGTCACCGGCCACTATCCGTGTGGTACCTGCCTAGTTTGTAAACTTACGAAAACGTCAAAATCATTACAACTAACAGAGTCCTCAAACTGGACACAACAGCAACATACAAATTGTAATTCTACTCATGTAGTTCATAGGATATGTTGCCCATGTGACAAAAAATACATAGGCATGACCTGCAGGAAAATAAAAACGAGGATCGGAGAACATAAGAGCAATATCAAGCTAAAGAAAACCACCACAAAATTATGTTCACACTTCATTGAAGCAGCCAATAATGCTGAAGAATTGAGATGGACTGTATTAGAAATGCTTACGGACAAGACCATGAATGCAGAGAAGCTACTGTTTGAGAAAGAGCAGAGATGGGTGAACCGCCTACAGACACATTTGACAGGACTAAATGATAATATACCGTGGCATCAATTTGCATAAAAAATTCTGAGAACATCTGGAATATAGAACCAACACTATTAAGAGACGCTTTTCCTATTAACATCTAAGGGAGAATAAACATCGATACCGCAGTTAAACAAACTCTAGTTTACCATCCAGGCGATTATTTTGCCTCTTTATATACTGATCCTCAATGCGTAACATTGCAACCCTAACTCCGTACATGACTCTCCTAACAAAGCGACATTAATTTTAATATCACGGCAATAAAATTATAATCTAATGAGCACTAAATGAGGTTTTCCCTCCCTTCCTTTACTGTTATACATCATGAGAAAAGATATCTCAGTCACAAACGTGGGGTTTAAATGCTTTATATTGTGAAACACACAGCCGCTTGGAAGTACAATAAAGTTTTCGATTTCCAAGAAGGAAGTAAGTAACATAGTCCCCTTTCTATGAAGACGCTTCAAATAGGAATAGGAAACTGGTCTCCACTGACCAGGGGCAGAGTCAGCACAAGACGGAATGCTGTTCTCCATGCGGGTGAGAATGGCGCCGACGGTGTCTGCAATTGACTGAAGGGTAAGATTTATGCCTCTTACAACTGCAGTTTTCTCCCCAGCTCGGGACCAGAGAATCCCACGCTCCCTGCTGAAGCGAGAGGTTTCCAACAATAAGGTAATACAATATGCGTCTCACAATTAACGTTCCACCATTTAAACAGGGATTGATGCATTACGCACCAGATAACGCAACTAATACCGCGTTTCTCTGAACACTTGACCCACTGTTTAAAATACACCTTTACAGTGAGCGCTCCATGACGCACTATAACTGTGGGCTAAAAGTAATTCATGATGAGACTAAGATACCTCTATATGAGACTACATAATTACTTACTCTGCATGAGTGGGCGTAAACAATATACTTTCTGCAACCACAGTACTAGCGCAATATAACCATCACGCACTTGGTCGCACAATATACAGCCCGTGGCCATTTATCGGAATACATTTGAGGGCTAAAATCGCATACCTTCTGCAACCTCAGAACTAGTGCGACATAACCGTCAGACACCTGGTCACACTATATAGAGCCCGTGGCCATTAATTTAAATATAATCGTGAATTTCTTTACCCCAGTTTGCTATACCAACTTGAAGAAAGCATAGATCTTAACAGAGGGGTAATTTCCATACAGATAAAAACCATATAACACACAGTGAGACCCTGAGATCCATGTGTACATTCGCATTGAAAAGATTTCGCCTTTGAGTGTGGCACAGACGTTAGCGGTCCTCAGTGGGACTATCCTTCTGAATATAGTGTTTAATATTAGCACGTTTTTTCTAAAAATCTCAAATTGAAGTTTTTACACATAGTGCTGAACCTGCAACCCCATATCTGTATGTTATGTTTCTTTTGTTTTAATTGTAGGAAATCTAAACAAGTTAGAAACTAAGTGTTGAGCCTAACACTACTGAAATACTTCACAAGTTGTGTAAGTAACACATTTGTTGTTTGTTGTGTCTGTCCTGACGAATGCTCCGTAGACCCAGCTGGGCGGAATGGAGCAGAAACATGTTGACCTTGTGAACCACGTGTTATAATGAGATTCAGTAACACGATTTCAAATTATACCCACCATTTTTAATAACAAAACTCTACCCTTTTACATTCAAATTTACTTACGGTGGAGCTTTGCTTTTTAAACACTACCTCCCAATTCTTTTTCACTTTCTTTGGGTGTCTCCCACTATCTCTGGACACTACTACTCAAGCCAGAGGTTGCCTCAGGTTGAGGCTGGCATACAGCACGTTTTTGGACACCCAATGACAATGCCGTAATGCGTATGTGGGGCGGAGAAATGATATACACCGCACAATTACCATAGCGTTTATGAGGGTGATTCAATTTAAACTACGGTCACTTAGTTACACATGTCCATTCTCTCTTTTGATAATTTTGCATATTGAGTCTGGGGAAATGAATGGACCAGAAATCCTCCTCTCTATCTGTTGATTACAAATGATATAAAGTAGTGTCATCATTTTGAATAAGGCCGCCCTGCCCATGAGTGAGAGCGGAAGGGTGCACCAATGTCTGACATCAGCGCTAAGGTATCTCATCTGGGGCCCAAGGTTCCTGTCTAGGAACGCTTTCTGATCCCGCCTAACATGGATACCCAAGTATTTGAAGCCCCCTGACACCACCAGGGCTGCACACGGGACCAGTACCCTAGGGGGGCGGGGAGGGGGGGGGGGGTTACCCGATAGAGGGAAGATCACAGACTTGGACCAGTTGATATTATAGCCCGAGCAGCTGCCAAATAGTTTGAAGATATGTAGTACTAGTACCATCGAGTGGTATGGTCGTGCAAGGTACAAGACAATATCATCATCATATAGCTAGATTTGCTCCCCCCCTCCCCCCCGAGACAATAGGCCCCCCTGTCTGGTGCCCCTTCGCAGTTGGAAGGATCTTGATACCGCTCCGTTCACCCACACCCTAGCCGTGGGTGCCTTTTACAGTAGTCTCACCCAACCACAAAAATTGGGACCGAAGCCCAGCCTGTGGAGGACCATAAATAAATAGAGGCATTCAATGCTATTTAACGCCATTGACGCGTCCAGCGCCATCAGTGCTGTCTGTTGGGCCTCAGGAATACTAGTCATGTGAGTATGCCATATTGTCTCCGCAGATTGTGCCGAGTGCTTCTACAGGGCATAAATCCGGATAGGTCCACATGGACCAAATCCGTTATGACAGTCACCAGACTGTCTGCCAGGGCTTTGGACAGAACCTTGGCCTCCACATTGATGAAGGAGATAGGACGGTAGAAACTACACTGGTCAGGCGGCTTTCCGGCTTTATAGATTACCACTATCGTGGCCGCCCACTGGTCCGACGTGAGTTGACCCAGTTCTCGCTCCTCAACCAGCATGTTTCGGAGTGGGGGTATTATTACCAAGGCCTGACCTTTGTAAATCTCAACGGGGAGCCCTTTAGGACCCGGTACTTTTCTGAATTTCAGGGAATCCATGGCGCTACCCAGTTCCTCGTCCATGAGGTCTGTCTCGAGCACTTCAGGTGCCTCTTCCGACAATGTAGGCAGGGCAAAGTCTCTTAGAAATTCTGCACAGTCGCTCTCCGACCTGGTGCACACTGGCGCATAGACCCTCTCAAAATGCTTGGCGAAAGCTTCTGCTAAGTCGTTGCTTGTAGTTTGTAGTGACCTAGTTGCAACGCATACCCCAGTCCCCCACGATCTCTCCCTATCCCGTCGCTCCATCCACGCCAGGAGTTTCAAAGCTTTATCCCCAACATCGTATAGACGGTTTTGTATCGCTAACGCGTATGCCTGTGCTTCGCCATCCGCCAGGGCCCGCAGGTGCCGCGGCCTCAGGGCCAGCTCATGTCTCAGGTCAACACCGGTAGGGGTTGCCTCGTCACCCTCCATCTGACTAATTTCGTGCTCAAGCCACCTCATCTGCAGGGATTCCTCTTTTTTTTGTGCCCCTATCAGTGCCTGAGCCTGTCCCCGCAGCACCGTCTTGTACGCCTCCTATAGGGTAGTGTGAGAGTCTACTGACCCCGTATTTTCTTTAAAATAGAGCTTTGAGCCCTCTCGGAGTTTGCTCCTAAGCGTTGGGTCCCGCAGGCGCCAAGGATCAATTCTTAAAAAGTAGCCTTATTTAGGGATGGGCCCTTAAGAGACACTAACCGGAGAGTGGTTTAAGATACCCCTCGCCATGTGTGTAGGATTAAGGAAGTCCCCTACTCTGTCACTGCTCCTGTAGAGGTTGTCTATTCTAGAGAAGGAGCTGTGGTGTGCTGAATAGTATGTGTAATGCATCGATAGAGGGTCGTGCGCCCGTCACAAGTCCATCAATCCCATGCCCATGGCAAAATCCGCTAGGCCGCGTTCCCCTTGCCGACCCACATGGGAGCCAGACCGGTCCAGTTCTGGGTTCATGACTGCATTCATGTCCCCACCTACCAGGAGCGTGCCCAGGGGAACGTCAGTCACAGCGTCAAAACCCGGAGGTACATAGCAAGTGCACAATATTATCAGGCGCACGTCCCATTTACTGGCCGCCGCAAGAAAGCAGCAGTCTTCGTCCATCCAGGTGCCTGTAATAACATGGGATAGCGCGTTTTGTGTCACAAAGTCTAAACACTTTTTGGAATCAGAAGGTGGCCTGAATATAATCCCGCGTCTATTTCTGTAGAGGGAATCTTTCTATAGCATTATTTTACAATAGCTCTTGGACTACTTGTTAAAGGATTTAAACTTGGTCTTTTTTTGTAGAACAAAGCAAGACGATGGGGGTCAAACCCTGTGCGCACTGGAGAGTTAGTCCTTTAAATTATTTTCCTCTTATTATTATTTCATGCTCTACTTCTCGTGGTCCACCGTCACAACCACGATTTTACACAATCATTAAAAATACTCTAGAAGGAGCGTTGGTATATATCATCCAACTTGAAATTAATTAATATTTTACACAGCCGCTGTGTAAAATATTAATTAATTTCAAGTTGGATGATATTGATGACATGATCTGATGCAAAATAAAGAACACATTATGAAGCAGACATCATAAGGATCTTCTTTGTTTTTTTGCACTTTTGATTCTATGATTTTGCTGTTTGATGGTTTTCGTACAAACTCTGAACAAGAACCCTATTTAATTAGATTTAGCACCCATATGCCTCTTATTGGGGACTCCTTGGCGTTGAGGTAGTCCACTGCTTTGCCCACTACCGGTGTTAGATGTTGATGGGGAGGGAGGAAGTCATTTTGCATGTGGCAGCTGCTCTAGAGGCCTGTCTTCTGGGATTGCCTCTTCCTCCAAAATTGTTTTATGCCTCTTAGGGTGGCTGCCAATGAGCTGATTGCGAGAACCCGCCACCAACCGATTGCCTTTGAAACTAGGGGTTTAAAAAGTTGGCTATCCTGGCATCCGTTCCTGAGAAGCCACTTCTAAAAGCTCCTCTCATATTCTGCAATGCCTCCATTGCTTTATCTCTTTCATTTGCTTTTGTCATGGCTACCTGTGAATGGTCAACTTCTGGACCAAATAAATGCCTGCCTTTGAAATGACTATTGATTACATTGAACTGCACTTAAGATTTGAAGCCTGAGATGCATAAGCATGCATTTCTATGCAATAAAGTTTCAGCAGTGTGCTCTCTAATAGTTATGTCTACAGAATTTAGTGCTGACATCATGCAAAGGGGTTGATATAATGCTCCCTTCATCTATTATGGATTTTGCTCTATTTTTAAGTTTTATTGTCCATGCCGTCCCATTGTTGCTGTACATATCCACTGAAAAACGCACTGGAGTTTACTATACGCCACAGCTCTCTTCATTTTATTTCTCTTCATTTTACTACCCACAAATTTCAATCTTTTGCTATCTATATCTCATGGTGGACCTTGAGAATCAGGCGGATTGTGCTCTTTTTCTTTTGCTATTGCTACTGTAAGTGAGCCAGGCTCTACTTGTGTTCTTATGTATTGTCAGTCCTGTGGTGAGTGAGTAAATAATTCCTAAAGCGCACGATCACCAAAGTATATTGGTGCTAGCGGTGCTCTGAAACTACAGTTACCCAGCGGAGACTAGATGGAGGAAGAGGAAATAAGGACGTCATGGTTCACCGTATCAAATGAAGCTGTGAGGACAAGGAGGATCAAGACTGCCCTCCCTCCCTCACCCACAAGCCTATGGTTCTCCTCTCAGGCCATCACCAAAGCCGATTCTGCACTATGATTTGGTCTGAACCCATATTGCGTTGGATTCAGTAGGTGGAGGTGTCGACATAGTTGGTAAGTTCCTCATTCAAGGCTTTCTCCAATACCTCAGCAGGCAAAGGTAGGCGTGATATTGGGAGGTCATTTTTGGTCAAAGTAGGGTCTAAAGATGATTTCTTTAGTATTGGAAGGACAGAGGTCTTCTGGATAGTGGCCTTCCCATATATTCATGTTTAGTAGCAGAGTCAGATGTGTTGCTACCACTTCGGGAGACAATTTTAGGACAAAAGGTGGGCAAGCGTCTAAGGAGAAAAGTGATATTATGATCTCCATAAGTCTTGTCACTTTCTCCACTGATAGAGGTGGAAAGCTATTAAAGTTTTTTGAGGGGCACTTCGCTTCCCTTAAAGCATGTGATACCAGCCATGAGACCATTGGAGGGATCTGTGCTACACTTGCACCAGTTGATGCTGCAAATTGTTTAAAGATGCAGTTGGCTTTCTCTTGAAAGAAGACTGCCAAGTCATTGCAAACATTTTGATCCGTGATAAAGACGTTACCATGATCACAGTTGTATAATTTAACCACTGTTTTAAACAGCTCTGGTGGGGAATTCTTTGCTGCCCTGATTTTATTAGAAACGTATTGAGTTTTTACGGACAATGTGAGTTCTTTATAATCTTTGCACAAGAGGATATATTTGTTTTTCTCCTTTAGGTTTTACTCTTTCCTCTAGGTTAGTTCAGCTGCTCTACATTTTTGTTTCAGTTTCCTCAACTCCGGGGTATACCATGGGCCTTAGGGATAGTTCCTAAAGCTCTTTACAGATTTAGCTTGTGCTCGTGGTTTTAGCACAGAATCAATCAAACCCATAAAGTTGGAGGTGGCTGAATCAACATCTGTCGTAAAATTTGGACTTGGGATGCCCAGGGGGCTTGAAAGCTGCATTGCCTCAACTTTGTGCCAAGACTGAATCATGATGCCTTAACTTTCCGCCCAGACCGAACCATGATGCCTTATATTTCTTATCTAAGCACGGTGTCACTGCCTTTGAGGTAGATGATTTAGAGAATATAACTCTACTATGCGGTAGAATGCTTGGTACCATAGGAAGCTATTGATGTTTTTCTATGCAAAGGGCTTACTGCTTCTGACCTGAAACCTGAGCTTTTTGATGAGAAAGGTCTTGTTCTACCTCCATGTGGACAGCCAATGCATCAGCTACTCTTTTAACTACCCCATGATATGTAGAAATTATACATCAGTGGGTCTAGGTTTTCCATTTGCTTTGTGTGTTCTAACTTCTCTTGGTCTTTTGATGCCTACACCTCTGGGGGTTTATATGCAACAACGGCCTTCTCCAAAGACCTTTTTAATGAGGTTGTCTGTCTTCGTGTTTAAAGCCCTCTTTTTCATCTAACGATAAGTGATATCGGAAGACTTTTTATGTGCTGCCCGTTTATCCTGCAGGGTTGAGGGCCTATCATTCCTGGTTTGTGCTTGATCATCCTCTGAAGTCGACCTGATACCTTTCAGCAACTCCCTCAAGGTGGTATTGTCTTTGGACCCAGTAGGAAGAGCTACATCAACAATTTCAGCGACTAATGCTTTCTTCATCACTGTTTGTCTTCATGTTCGCTTGAAGATCTTGGCAATTTTGTTACAGACTTGAATATTTTGCCTTTTGATGGTTCTTATAGCCTTATGTTGTGGGGCACTATAGACTTAAGGTCTAGTATCTTTTTGTGAGTTGATCCATGTGCCTTGACACTGTAAAACAAAACTTCTTTAAGGTCTATATCAGAGTGGGGCTCCCCATCAGTCCATCAGTGAGGTGCTATCTCCTTCTCCTCCTTTGAAAACAATTTCCTCCGAAAAAACCCTAAACTGTAGCTGGCACTGGGGATTTATGGGCAACGTCATAGTGAGTGATACTGACTGCACTTTGGTCAATGCCCACTAGGAATAAATCTGCAAATAAAAAACTCCAGGACCTAACTACTACATACCTAAGTAATGCACAGCATGTGACTCTAGGAGAGATTTACGCTGCAGACATTTTAAGACCCAATGGTAGCGGAGGTCCTTTAACAGGGTATGCACAATAAATATGTTAAAATCAGTACTTTAAGTATAGCATTTTTGTCAAGGGAACTCTTTAATCTCAGGAATTACTATTTGCACTCATATAAAAATCTCCAAATTAAGCAAACAGTAGAAATATACTTTTCCAACCAATGCTCAGAAAAACAGAGGCATTTACCCTTGTATATATTCACTGTAGAGTCTAATACAAAACTGTAAGTAGCTCAATGGCATAGGCCAATTGTTTACCCCAGCCTGAATAGGAAAGCACTAAAAGCCTGATTGGTTCCATTGAACCTCAGGGTGTTAACCACCTAAGACTTCTCACTCAAGTTCCTATTCCTAACTTCTAGAATACTTGAAGAGGCCATGTAAGGTATCCCGTGAAGTCTACAACACCTAAATATGTTGTAGACAAAAAGAAAATTCTATTAGGTGAGAGAAACCCAAAGACTGGACTGACTGACATGTTTTCTATAATGAGAACTAAATTGTTTTTCTCTCATCTTTTCACTTTCTCTGCTTGTAGTGCTTCATTGTTTTTTTCTTACCCACGCACTCGCTCCTTAAAACAATGGACAGCATTTAGGCTTACTCGCACTGGTTTATAGCCACTGAACCAGGAAACTTTCAAAACTGACATTAATTTCTGGTCCAGGCAATTATATACTTCCAGTACTGCACCACGTTGGCCACTGGAAGGATGTCTGATTATATTTGTCTATAAGACTATCATAATGCAATACTAGAGTAAGTATGCATTATTTTACCATTCGAAGTGTGTATTTCATACTGGAATTTGCAGACCCAAAAGAAGTATGTGCATGGCAGTTTTCTTTTTTGTAGCCTGTGTTCATATGCTATCATCAAAAATGGTTTATTACCGGGGTGTGGTCTAGCAGTGCATGGAGTAGGTCGTGCTCCGGAGGCTCTCCGTGCCGCAGCTGCCTTTCAAAGCTAATATCACGGGACAGAGGCATCAAGGAGCCCGCTCAGAAGGCATATTGGGCACCAGAAGGGCTAGCGAGTAGGTTGGTTGTGTGTCTTGCTTGCATGGACTAGTTTGCCTATAATAACACTCGGGGAGAGTGAAAGTTGCGGTGGAAGCCCCCATCTTGAGCTACACAGAGAAGCCCTGGGACGGAGAAATTTCGAGCGGTCCTCCCCTTGAAAACTGTGGGCTGCTCAGACGAGGGGAGCGCTGAGGACAGGCACGACTGCAGAGGAGTCGCTGAGGGCGATGTGGTGACCTGAAGTTGCCTCTCAGCTGCACAGACTACGCGGTGGCCTGCCTGGGGTGGACCCGGAGGCCACCATATCAAAATGCATGACAAAGTGGTCAGTAAGTGAGATGTTGCGTAGCCAAAACACGCAGAAACAGTGGATCACATGAGGCGGACCCTTAGCTATAAAGTGCCACATCGCAGCGGCCTGCATGGGGTAGGCGAGAGGAGGAGAGATACACGCCTGCAGTAAGTGAGGCTTGATCCCTGGCAGAGCAGTCATTGGAGGCCGCTATCTTGGCAGACGCAGATACGGGGCCGAAGGGATCGCATATAGAGACCTATTTGCCCTAATACAGCAGACAACCGCACTACGACAGAACCTCGGAAGAAAGATAGTGATTCAATGCAGCAAACGGAGGCGAGTAAGTAAATACCTGGCGTTTCGACAGTCTGCAGAGCGGGTTCCCTCGCACCCGCGGGGACCGGGTCATCAGCGAACACAGAGGCCGGAATACCTGTTTGTACAGGACAGCAGGGAAGGTGACACAGCCAGAAGAAGCTGTGCTGCCTTAGGAGGCAAGCTTTATGGAAATAGGGTGACTGTTGAGAGGGGAACTGAGAGGAACGACGCCTTTGACTAGGTGGAAAGACAGCGAGATAGCAGTCTGATATGTAGACCCTCTTTGGATGATGGAGAGTCCTGGGGGACTCCCCCCTTGCACTTACACAGGAGTGGGCAATGGTGTGACATGGGACCAATGGCTAAAGGGAGCCACATCTATTGAGACACCCAATAATACGTCCACGGAGGCCCTGCTGGGAGTCGGTAGATTCGCAAGGGAGTCACATTGTATGGGACGGCAGGGAGAGGTATGAGACTCAAGACTTGTAAGTTAATAGGCCTTGATTGGGCTCACAGCGCAAATATGCAGACTCGCCCACACTTCGCTAAGAAGGCATTGACAGAAGACTTGGGAGTGTATGTCCTCTCCTCCCTGTGGTGACTCCACATAGCACTCCAACTACACTCCCGGAGAACTCGCAGACCCTATATCGCTAATGACACCGGGCCTGACCAAGATGTCCACATAGGAACAGCACTTAAGTCGTGCAGAAAAGCATTGGAGGCCCCTTACCAGCAAAATTGAACGGGACAGCGGTTTCCCACATACTGAACTACTGCACAGCCCTCGATCACGGTTGCAACCCTGCCAGGAATAGACTATACTGCATGTGAAGGCAGTGACTGTTGCCTCACAAACTCTGTTGCCCACACTTCAGTTGACTCTGTACTACTTCACAGAACATCTATACCACCTTAAATCACCAACATTATCCAGCTAGACGTGCGACCCTGCTGACCTCTAAGGGAGATACCACTGGTATTGACTATGCCACGGTACAAGGCAGGTAAAGACACCACCACAAGCCTCAGTGAAGACAACCCTGTGGCAAAGGGCTGGCTCTCCAATCCTCACTCCCATGGTATCCTCCTTAGAAGGGGCAACAGAGCTGCTCGCCCATGCCTTCATTAACAATTTCCTCCATGAAATTAAAACAGAAATTGGCTCCCTGAAAACTGAATTCACATCATGCCTTAAAGAGCTGAAGAACGATATCACTTACATTTGTGAGAGAGTTGATGATCATGAAAGAACAATAGACAATCACATGGAGGACTAGGAAACTCTAAGGTAAACAAGCCTCTGCACTCTAGGAACAACACATTTAACTCCAGATAAAGCAGGAGGATTTGGAAAACAGAAGTCGAAGGAAAAATTTCAGAATTGGAGGCATTCCTAATGGGACAGATGTTTCAGCATCATGGCTTTCGTAGGAGAGTTGCTCCACGACATCAGAGGAGATGATGACGCATCCAAACTGGCTCTAGACCGATACCATCGAGTAGCTGCTCCCCTGAGCCACCCTGATCTGGTACCAGATATCCTCACCAGAATTCAGTTTTTTACATAAAAAGAAGCAATACGCCAGGCGTCACGAAATAAAACTGAACTGACATACAAGGGTCATACAATTCAACTTTTCCAAGATATTTCTCCAGTGACACTCCGAAGTCGGGGAAACTTCAAGCCAATAACAGATAAACTCTGTGAACTGGACACTAAATACCAATGGGAACATCTCTTCGACTTAATCTTCATCTGGGAGGGCAGTCGCCAGGTGTTGCTCTCTGGTCAGGAGGCTAAGCAACTTCTGCAACTCCCTAAGTCCCCCAGAGCAGCCAGCCCCTTCCTCTCTGGCCCCCAGCGTACAGGGAACCTGTGCGCCCTCAATGGGATAAAGTACTTCGAATACGACTGGGACCAGACACAAAGAATGATCCTTTGCTCAGGCTAAACAGGATATTATACAACATTTCCAAACCATGGAGGGTGAGAAGTCGCCCACGCCCTCCTCGGCAGCCTCAGAATAACACTATCATCTCGCTGGGCCTAACGTGCCAAACCAAACCTGAAGTAACTATCCAAAAGATGGTGAGACACATTATACAATGAAGATTCACTCCACCTGCCTGTACTAGGCCAGGTAGTGGGACAGGTGGACCCCCAACCAGAGATGTATCTGTGAAAAAGCCACTTCTAAGCTGTTTGTAGATGTTGAAGTCTTCTTTATTAGGATAGATTATTACAGCGTCCTATCCACAGAGAACTCAGCAACAACTGCCTCAAAGCTAGGCAACATGTCATCACATTCTAGATTACATAGCCAACAAGGTTCTCTTATGTACAGGCATTACTACAGGCATTACTACAGTATCCTTTTCTCTAGACCTGCGATCACCGATCCTATTCCTGAGAGAGGGACATCTCTGAAATGGACCATGCACTGGCACTGTGTTCATTCTTGGACTGGAATGGAACTTGTTGGCCCAGTTGGCCGCTCAATGTTATTGATACTTTTCATCTTTCTATCCTCTAACCCGCCCCTCAATCCAATGAAGGATGGGAGGGACCCTGTACCTTAGGGTGGCAGACACACGTCGCGACTACCAGGGATGTGGGACATATCGGTGTATTTCCCCCCGGGCATAGGCATTACACCGATCGATATAACTCTCGATAGAGCCTTCGAGGGGAATGGAAATGGATACCAATCCAGGATTACCACCCATATAACCCAGTGCAGTTTCACTAGAAAACACGCTCTCCATCCAACAATGACCACTGCTCCCCATTTAAAGATTATCTCCCTTAATGTAAAGGGCCTTAACTCCCCCAATAAACGACATCAGATTTGGCGCTATATCTTACATCAATCACAATGGGCTTCATGACTCAGCTGCAGCGTGAAGGACGTATTGCCTTTACGCCAAAGTGAAGAACACACAGGATTTGACACAATCTGCTTAAAGTAATATATGCAGCCATGAAGGAGATGCTTTGAGCGATACAATTCATATGCGCTGCAACTTCGTGTTGAGAATTAACTGGCGTGGTACAATAATACAAATTTCTGTATGCATCAATCGGATATATGGCATTCCTCCCATTTAAAAAAAAAAAAACATGAATCCTTTGGCCGTCTGGTATAATATAGTATACCCCCGGAACCTGTCAAATCATCTGGGACCTTGTACCCCTTCTAAATAGATTGTTTGGACGCTCAGTTTGAAAATTAATTAGTCCAGATGATGAACTTGTAATTAGAAAATCGTCGAAACGCCGTAGACGCACATGTGGCCATAACTAAGGAAAGACGCACCGTCTTGCTTGTTGTTGTTTCAGTTTTGTCCTGAACTCCCCCTGCTGTGTAATTCCTTCTGTTCGCTACTTGTCTGGTTCTGTATTGTATATTAATTTCTTTTGTTGTAATACTTTATTCGATACATGCATCATAAAAGTACAAACATAGAAAATACATTAAAAAATGTATTGAGGGGGGAGGAGCCTAGTCTGCGACCAAGATGGCCGCCTGATCCTTCGGCTCCGCCGACCCTCTCGCTTCCCTCTCGTCCCGTGGCTTATCCTGGCATCAATCCTGTTCCCGAGTTGCGTTTTCGGGTCTGGGAGGTGACCCCGACTTCAATGGTGTGTCTCCCCAAGCGCTCCCTGCGGTGGACACGGAGGGACGTCCTTACCTTCTCCCGGACGCTACCCGGCGCTGAAAGGTCTTTGTTCTTCGAGATCGGCTGACCTCACCCACAACAACAGCGGCCACAGTAGACGGAGCTGAACGCCGACGGAGCGCAAGGCTGAATTGTGTCTTCCCGCTGCTGCATCGTATTCTGCCTCGCTCTTCTCCTCTCTACGCGAAGGGCATGAAGGCTGAGATCGCAACATTGTATCACCGCCCAGGCTTGTGAGTGCTTTGTTTGCTTCTTGTCTCGCTCTTTGATGCGGCGGGAGCCATTTTAAACACCGCTCATCTGCTACTTGTTTCTCACAATCCCGGGCTGTGATTGGCGACACGGTCACTGCTGACGCTGCGTTTCTACCTGCACAGTGCACAATGGCTTGTGTTCCCCGTATGCCCCTGGCCCGTCGATGCTATGCGGTGCGCCGGCGAGGTGAACAGTCTTGCGATGGAGACGTGGATGACCAGTCTTGTGGGTTGCTACGAGCTTCAGAGCCCCGTGAACAGAGGTCCGCTGCATCCTTCCCTCCCGAGGCACCAGTGCGGATCGCGGACATCCTGAGAGCCCTGGATGCTTTTCGAACTGCTCTATGTGACACTGCCTGCGACCTAGGGCACCACCTGTATGCTGCTCTCCCAGTTGTGCCCTTGCCTGACCGAACGCATTCACAGTTGCAGGACACTGCGCCACATCTTGTGTCCGACTTCTGCGGACCACGTACCCAGGCGCACTCGGATGAGTTGGAGGTATGTGATCCCGATATCCCCGAGCTGCTGTCTGTGATGGAGATGCAGTGGTCGGATGCCTGTGTGCTTGCTCAGGAGGTGGGTTCTCGTCTTCAGACGCCATGTTTGGATACTCCTTGCTGGCCTGTTGGAGACGCTTCCTACGTTCTTCTGCAGCTGATGCTAATGCCCAGGCCGGGTGGACTGTTAAAGTATGATATCCCCCTCTATATCATTGGAGCACGCATGGCATTGATATGGACAGACTTTGTTGGACAGCGTCACGCTCTGCTGGGGTCGCTTTGTTTGTTCGTCCCGTTCAAGATGGCTACCGTGCAGCTGGACCACGTTGATACTCCTGATCGCAGGGGCCAGGGTTGACCTTGGGAGGCAGGGTTGAGGGTGCCCCCTCTCAAGTCAGGACTGTTCTCCTTGTACTGCTGATATGCTGACGGACTGCTGGGGATATTGCACATTGATATGGTATTGGTAGCGGGGGTCGGGGTAATGGCGGCCAGAGTAATACGTGCTGACAGTTTTGGGTATAATCGTATGGCCCTCCTCCGGTCTTATGTGAACTGTGCTCTTGCTTTTTCTTTCTTCTTCTCTTCTCTTGTTCTAAATTTCGGGTTCTTATGGGCGACAGGCACACTGCTAGGGGGGGGGTTGGCCATAGCCTCCGCATGCGTGCAGGGTGGGGGGTGGGAGGTGGGGATCTTGTTCCGTTTCAGTTTCTATGGGCCTTCTTTCTCTTCTTCTTTCTGTTATGCTTCATTTTTCTTCCTTTTGGGTCAGTAGGATTCTTGGGTGTAGAGCTGCCTCTTCTTTCCGCTGACGGTCTTGTGCCTTTGTGGCGTTAGATTTTACATTCGTGGGGAGAGCAATGGCCAGTATGTTCTGTTGGACTGTGCTATCATCCTGATTAGTGTTATTGTATGCTTCTTGCCAATTGTCATCCTTCGTTTTGTAGTTCAACTTACTGGGTCCATTGCCTGTGATGTACTTTCGGTGGATTGTATGCATCTGATCCTTCATATTTAAAAAACCTTAAAAATTAACCTAATTTCTCCTTTACCTGGCAGTCCCCCCTTCATATGTCGTGTTTTGGACACTTGTTGCCTTTTGTCTCTAGGACTGCTGGGCCGACCTATCCTTACTTTTTGTGCTTCCAATTGCTTTCGAGGCCGGCCTGCATGGTTGTAGGCCCGTATTTGTATGCTTCTGTTGCACAATAAAGGTTTCAAAAATTTAAGAAAAAAAAAAATGTATTGAGTATTACAATTCCTCCTAAAAACATGGCATCATTACAAACAATTAAGAGCTGAAGGGAAAATATCATGATTAAAATTCATACTAAGAGGTGATCTGTGCAAGGATGGGACAACAACTTTGACCGAATAATCCAGGCGCTAGCCAAAAACTTAGCAACCCCGCAGACAATAAACATACAAGTAGTGTTAGTTGAAATAATGCGGAGAGCTGATCTATGGTCCCTAACTCCTAGCGTTCTACAGACTGGCTTCAACCATTTAACTCTAGCCTGCTTGTATGCTTTACATGCAAAGAAAAAGTGGCCTAGAGATTCTTCCGGACATGGGCAACCTGGGCATTTTAAATCCTCTTCCCTCCTATCCTTCCACCCCTCCATAAACTTTTTGAGAGGAAGGATGCCATATCTTAATTTCAGAAACAAGGTTCTGTCTCGAGGAGTCTGTATAAAATTCAGAAATGGCTCTAACTTTACAAGGAGCTTGTGTTAAAAAAAATTGTTAGTTATGGGACCCCAGTTTGGGTTATGCAAAACATTGGCCTCTACCTAGTCCCAATATAATTTTTTTACTGTTTGTTTGGGTGGGGGGGATTGGGAGGACCAGGAGTCACTCAAGCCTATAGATACCACAAGCTTCTTTAAATTGTTTAGCCACTTTATTTTGTTTGAAACATTCAGACTAATTAGCTCGTCCAACACTAAGGCATATTTTGCTAGTTCCGGGGTCCTTCTAAGGCGCACCCAGAATAGCAATGGTCGGAGTTGAACTATTTCAGAGATCGATCTTTTGCCCATGTCAAAAAATAATGGTTTCAGAGGGGTCGAGAGAGGGAGCGAGACTATGTCTCTCAAACTTATTCTCTGTCCCTACCAGTGCTTTGGTGTTCTCACCGCCCCATAATTCGGATCCGTAGACTGCAGAGGCTAACGCTTTCCCCTCATAGGCTGCTAGGGCAGGGCCTATTGGTCTACTGATTGAAAGTCGCTGATTCTTTAGTATTGCACCAGAGACCCTTTTAAGATTTAAAACCATTTTACACAAATGGGATTCCCAGCTCATGTTGTTACTGAGCCTAACCCCAAGATAATCAAATTCATCCACTACCTCTAGAGGGGACCCATTCAAAGAGAGATAAGCCTTCCTATGATTTCTTTTGGCAGACATAACCATCAGCTTCGTTTTCGCAGTGTTCACCGTTGACCCACGGTCTTTGCAAAAGACATTAAAACGATCAAGCAGTTTTTGCAGGCCCTTGGGGGTTTTGGACATCAGGAGGGTGTCGTCAGCAAAGAGGAGTGTGGGTGTTTTCTGCCCGGCAAGGACAGGGGCATCCGCTGGGTCTTCCCTCAAGTAATTCACCACCCCGTTTATAAAGAGGGAGAACAAGGTCGGGGCCATCACACATCCCTGCCGCACCCCTCTACTGACTGGGACCCTCCTGGTCAATTGGCCCTGATTCCCCCATCGAATCCTTGCATAGTTTTCTTCATGGAGTTTAATAATAAACTGCAACAGATAACTAGGGAACCCCATATCCAAGAGGACCTCCCAGAGTTTAACACGTGGGATGACGTCGAAAGCGGTTTTCAAGTCTATGAAAGCCAGGTATAAACTACCCCTGGTAATAGACACTGACTTCCAATAGACTGCACATAACCGAAAAACCTGGTCCATGGCGCCTACATTACGCCTAAACCCCGCCTGGAAGTGGGTCAAGATGTCATCTTCCATTAGCCATATCTCTGTCTGGTTTATGATGACCCTGCCAACTACTTTTTGGATGGTATCAATTAGACTTATTGGTCTGTAGTTGGCAGGGTCCTCCCTATCACCTTTGGTAATACCTTTGGTAATGACCTCTGCACCTTTCCAGGATTCAGGTACAGGGTTCAGGTTCAGGTACAGGGTGACAGGACTGAATTAGATTCATTAGACTGCCTATGAGGTCAGCCCATAATTTGGGGTCATGCAATAGTAGGTCCCCCGGCAGGCCATCTGGGCCAGCCGCCTTTCCCGGGATTATTTTAAGGATGGCGTCCTGAACTTCTCGAGGTGAAAAAGACTCTTCATTAGTACCGAGCTCTATGCTGGGCTCGCTCTCGATAGCCGTGACTGGGGATTTTGGCTGGCCCTCAACACTAACCTCGCAATACAAATTTAAAAAGTGGGAGTACCATTGGTGCTCGGTTATGTGATTTAAAATCTGCTCTGCCCCTCTTCTATCAAGAGTGTTAATCAATTTCCAAAAAAGAATGGAATTTTTTCCACAGGCTGCAACCTTAAGTTCCTGCCAATGCTCCTCCTCCCAATCCTTCTTAGCTGCTGTTATGCTTTTATGATAGTCTTGTCTAGCTATTCTCACTGCTATGAGGCCCTTACTTTTTATGGCCAGCGTGATAGCTTTCCTCTTTATGTAGCAGTATATGTTCCTGAGCGCACTACTTCAGATTGTTTTAAACTATGTATTGAATAAAATGTATATATTTTTCAAACATTTTCTATAGCAGTTTCCTGTTTTTTCTTTTTTCCCCCTCCCCCTCCTCTTTTTCGTTCTTCTTTTTTCTGGTTCATTAATACATTGTTATTGAATATTTGTGAAAGTTGATACTGATCACTTGAACTGTTGTTAGGATTAATTATATCTTACATCAAGACCATGATATCATCTTCTTATAGGAGACACATCACCTACAATCCGACACTCACCGTATGGCCCATCCGAAATACCCAATTCAATACTGGGCAACCTCTGCAACAAAGACTGCTGGAGTTGCAATATTCTGTAAGTTAGGAATCGGCCGAAGTAAAACATAAGTAATAAGATGCAAGGAGGGCATTAAAATTGATATTCAACTGGCGGTGTGCTTCTTACTCTTCTCAATGTGTATGCACCTAATCACACACAGGAACTCTTTCATAGGGATCTATTGAGAGAACAGGTGACGTGTGAGAACCAACTCATCTTTGGGGGCGACCTAAACTTGATGTGGTAGCACTAATTCCTTTCAAGGAACTGGGGCCAAGTCTGCAACTCTACACACCTAGGGCTCATAGATGCCTGGCGCTACTACTCCCCAGATCTACAGGATTACTCTTACTACTCACATGTGCATCGCTCCTATTCCCGCATAGACTACTTGTTTCTCTCCTATGCACTAGTGCAGGATGTAATCTATGCCTCCATGTCGGATATTTCTGTCTCAGATCAAGCGCGCGTGGAACTACTGTTGCAAAAACACACTAACTCCCCACAACATATTTCTTGCTGGTACCTTCCCCTGCGACCCAGTAGATGTAGCAGAGATCAGGAAGGAAATTTCAGCATATTTCATATCCAATGACTTTCCTGAAACACCATATCCAGTAGTATGGGACGCTTTTAAAGCATCCATTAGAGGAGTAATCACCTCCAAAGCGATAGCCCGTAGCAGAGAAGCTCGACTGGTAGAGACCAAATTGGCCAGCGACATAAAAGCTTTGGAGAAGCTATACTATTTGACGCCCTCACAATCGAATAAACAACGCCTGGCAATACTCCGAGGCCAACCCAGAACACAGAACGGAAAGGGTGGAACGTGCATTGCTGGCGTTAAAACAAAAAAATTATGATGGGGAGATAAAGTGGGCTCAATCCAGGCACGTCAATTAAGACAAAGGGCAGCAAAGGCTTATATTGCTAAAATCAAAACTGCAGAGAATACGTGGGCCACATCTGAAAGGGATGAACTGGCAGCCTTCCGCACATACTACTCTGTTCTCTGTGCCCAAGATACTCCCCATTTGAACACAACACATGTAATACTCACTAATTGCACATGGACCCCTTTAGACAAACAACACACACAGCTTCTTGAGGTACCAATCACGCTAGATGAGCTTAGGATGGCACTGAAGGACTTGCCGGGCCCGGATGGTCTGCCGGTACACTTCTACCACATTTTCCTTCCACAAATCCAAGATCACTTACTACGCCTACTTAACTCATTCACAGACATTACAGGCCAGACAGACACTATGGCTATGGCAAAAATAGCACTTATCCCTAAACTGGGTAAGGAACACACTTTATGCTCCTCCTATAGCCTCATTGTACTTCTCAACACAGATCTCAATATCTACACAAAAATACTAGCCAATCGCTTAGACCCATACCTTCCGGGACATATTAACCAAGATCAAGTTGGGTTTATAAGGCACCGTCAGGGAGCAGACAATGTGCAGCAGATAGCTCACTTGGTAGAAAAGGCGCACAACTGGAACATCCCTGCCTGCTTGTTATAGTTAGACACAGAGAAAGCCTTTGGTCGGAGCATAAGAAAGCCGTCTTTGAGGACCTCCATACGTGGAAATCTTTACCAATTATCATGGCTAGAGTGCCTTAATGCAGTTAAAATGTCTGTTTTGCCAAATGTCTATTTCAAACACTACCCACACCAATACCACAGCCTCATATTCTACACCTACAACGAGACCTAACCACTTTCATATGGGGGAAAACAATCACGTTTCCCTAAAAAAACTCCTTATGCTACCTCGAGATAGAAGTGGATTTGCGTGCCCCAAAATCCTAGAATACTATTGGGCATCAAATTTACGCTACATTTGTGAATGGGTGGTTCGTGAGAGTGAAAAACATTGGATAAACATGGATAGGGTGGTAGCCTGCAAACCCCTATGGGACTTAGCGTGGCGTGATCTCGGCCACAACCACAAAAACGGTATTGAAATTTGGGACAAGATTGCAACTTTCAAGGGCCTAACTTCTTTTGCATCCTCTAGTACTCCACTGGCACGCAATCCACACTTTCCACCAGCACTGCAACCGCATTCCTTCCCAACATGAACAGAGAGGGAATGCCGAACAATCTGGGACCTTTTTGAGGGGGATCAATTTAAAACCTTTAACCAGTGTAAAAAGGGATTCCATCTGCTGGAGGAAGTAAGGTTACAATACTACCAGAACAGACATTGGCTATACACACCATCGAACATACAGGGGGCGACCCAGCCCCCCACCGCATACTAGACAATGGTTCGCTCATATGACGGGTACCGGGGTCTGATCTTGCGAACCTACCAAGTACTGCAGCACTCTACTACAATTCAACCCCACACATATCCGACGTACTGGCAATCGGTCAGCACGGAAAAAGCTTACTCCTAAGCAAGGGGAACAACTTTGGCGGGATATACCGAAAACATTCAGAAGCATACCACAGCGGGAGACCGCATATAAACTTATGACAACATGGTTTACACCCTCCAATGGCTGCACAAAATGTTTCCCAATACCCTGGCCATCTGCTGGCGCTGTCAGAACGCGATTTGAAACTTTCAGCACATATGGTGGCACTCCGTTACTGACCACTTATTGGAAAGAAGTCCTCAGTCATATTAAGGATTTAATTGGTTATCCCATTCCTTCAACATCAATAGGGAGTATTCTGGGAATTAGGACTTCAATCCTCCTTGCTATGACTCATGAAGAGTGAAGTATAATATTCCAAATGCTTGGAGCAGCTAAACAAATAATAGCGGTATACTGGCGAAAGACAGACACAGGGCCTATTCACACTATGGTTTACTCGCCTCTGGCATACTATGGCGATGTAACTTCTCACGACTCACTTATCCAACAACACAACTAGGTTTACAAACACATGGCAACCTCTGTTGGATTATTTTTCCAAATTAGAATACACCTGCTTTACTCCACCAAAACTTCGAGCCCTGCAACTGTTTGAAGACGACCTCAGCATACCAATATACTACAAGAAACAGGTTGGACGGCCTCCCCAAGGAGCCCATTACATAGTCCATAGCCTGCCAAACATAGGCAGTCCCTCCCTCCCAATTCTCTTCCTCCCATCTATGGGATTCCCCTCCTATCTGATGATAAGTTTCTGATTTATTAGTGTTAAACTCAGGACCATGATTATATATTGAATGCCAAATAGAACTAAGTATTATTGCACCAGATATAAGTAATTTGATTTTGAATGTAGAACCAGAAACAGGTTTGATGTACCTGTACACAACCAGTGCTCAAGACACTCAGTGGTCTTTGTTTAACTGTCTCTTTTGTTTTCCATTTACTAAACTAAAAAAGAATTTCCCCCCACAATATTTTAAAAAATGGTTTATTGCTTTCAGTGGCAGATAGTATTACACAGCAAACATGGTCAAATCCTATGAATGTAACACGCAAATAACTCCTCCCAAGAACACATCATTACCTTCTCTGCAAGCAAGGCAAAACATTTTCAAGAGAGGTGCAGGTGCCGCCAGGTTACTCATTTATTTATTTATTTTATTTGCAAAGTTTTATATAGCGCTGGCTAGACTAGGAGGTATCAGAGCGCTTTACATGAGGATCAGAGCGTTACAGGTTGCATAATTACATCAATTACAAACTTCAAGTAAAGACATAGGAGAAAACAGAAACATGAGATGCTGGGGATGGAAGGAAACACAACGGGGTGACGAGAAAAACAATGTCAGATGTTTGGCTGGGTAGGTGACGTCTGAGGGGGTGAACCAGAGCCAAACTCCTCTATAGCTGCATAGGACAGCTCCTAGGGGCATGGGTCAAGTTTGCTCGGGCTCCGCGGTAAGTACAAAACAGTTATGGTATCCGCCCAGGGAGCATCGTCAAAGTTCCATTTAAAGGCACCGGTCCTGGTGTTACCAGGAAGTGCTGTCCACTACGTTCTCCAGCTCGCAACCAGGACAAAAGTGGTGACAGGAGTGAAGCTGGAGAGTGAAGCTGGAGAGGAGTTGAGCATATAGACCTGTTCCTCATCAGCACACGATAGCCCCCACAGCGATTTTAAAGATTTGATTCTGGACACCACTTTAGAGTCAGGCAAACCGGGACCTGACCTTTCTTTGAATAAGCAGGACTCACTATGTACCCAGTATGGAGTGCTGATAATAGGGAGCACCTGGTAGTGTCCCAGCTGACCTGGTGAGGCGCGCCTCAATGCCTCGCTCACCTTCTAAGCTCGTATGGGCGTTGGGACGGTCCCACTCGGCGGCACTAGATACCATGACTGTTCTTATCTCCCCTTCCCTGGCCCTTGGTAAAGGCGCCAGGAGCTGGTGCAGTATCTCCACAGGCTGGGGTCCACCCGCTGCCTCTGATATCGCCACCACCAATGCTGCCGTCGCGGGGTTCAGTGGCGCTGGGATCGTGCTTGAGGTGCGGTTCTGCTGAGCTGTTTCCGGGGGCAGCATGCACAGCCAGTCAGCCTGTCGCGCTGGAGAAGCTCACGGGGAAAGCGTCTACGGCCTGCAGGGGAAATTGTTTTAATGTTTCTCCATGAATCCCAAGTTTACCCTGTAAGCATTTGTTTGTAGTGTGTACTGCTGTAGATTCACATGCTTTGCATACTCCTGCCAACTAGCGTTGGGCTCGGATTTTTGCAAGTTTTTTTTCTTTGAAGCAGTCTTTCGAGTCACGAGGTATAGGGTGACTCCTCACTTAGGGCTTGATTAATTTATTGATGGGAAGGGAACTTCATTACGGTGATGATGGAGTTCCGTCCCTGCCAACATTGCGGTCTGTCCGCCCCCCTGATTTAATGTTGGATGGACCTTAAATTTGCACATGGTGGAGCGTACTCTGTGAACATCATAGCCAAGCTTCTCTGATGGCCCCGGGAAGTAAGAGCAGTCGGAGAAATGGCTACATATCCACCCATCCAATTTAGATGAGTGGACATGTAGCTATTGTTTACTGTTCCTTACAGCCATGCACAACCTGGCTGTACCGGAGAGTAGAATTGATAACATGCTCCCCCTGCCATTGGAAAAAGATTCCATGGTGGGAGGAGCATTATATTTTCTCTTTTACACAAAGAAAATCACATTTTGTGATTTTCTTTTGTAAACAAATAACAAATACTCAGTGCTACATGGCTGCATTCTGCTGGTGCAGCCCTGAACACAGAGGTAAAGGGAACAGGAACAGCCATTTAGGAATTAGGTGGGCAGTCCCTCCATCATGGGGATGGAGTAATTTCTTCCATCCCCATAGAGGAAAGGCAGGCAGTCCGTCTAAATGTAAATCAGGCCCTTACTAGGCAATACTCTATGTCATATTGTTTTACACACAGTGGGTTAGAGCAGTATGTAGTGGTGAGTAAATGCAGCATGGGCACATGAGAATTGCAAAAAGAAATAGTTAATAAGGAAAGAGATCTGTGATAAGAGTGTCACTTCTGACATCTATGGTACATAGGGTTCTCTCTGCTACAGAGTCTGGTTGAGGGAAGATAACGGGTAGCTCTATGGTTTGGTTAAGATGAAAAGGAGAAACCACCTTAGGGAGGAACGTATGGTTAGTTTAGAGTACAACCCTATTTTTGTGAACTTGAATGAAGGATTCTAGGTGGGTGAGGGCCTGACTCTTAATAGGCTTAGGTGAGGTTATGGCCACAAGAAAGGCTATGTTCCAGGAAAGGTACTGGTGAAGACAAGAGTGTAGGGGCTCAAAGAGGGGTCTCATAAGTCTGATAAGGACTATGTTAAGATTCCATGCTGGAGGGATGACTGTTTTAAGGCCATCCATGAATGCTTTAACTGGTATGCAGAACAGGGAGGATTGTTCTCTATTTTTCATGTATGCAGCCATAGACACTAAATGTAGCTATACTGAAGTGTAGGCCAAGCCTAACTTTTGGATATGAAGCAAGTAGAATGCGATATACTGGACTGCAGATTTTGCAAGTGCCCAGTTGTTTTGAGATGCAGCAATTGACACATTTCTTCCATTTGGCTGAATAGAAGGCTTGTGTGGAATGCTTGCAAGACTCTAATAAGATGTACAAGCTGTCCTGTGGAAGACACAGCTAGCTAAACTTTAGGAACTCAGGCACCAAATTGCTGGATTGAGCTGCTTGGGGTCAGGATGCATGAACTGACCTTGGCTCCTGGTGTGAAGGTCCAGCCTACTGGGGAGCTTCTTGTGGTGACTTATTGACATTTCGAGGAGTCTGGAGTGCCAGGGCTGTCTTCCCAGAAAAGGCCTAAATGGAGGATAGCCGGAGAGGTTTGCCGCTTCTTCAGAGGAAAGAAGTGGAAGAGGCGGAAACAAATATCCCTGACCTGTTCATCCATAGTGCATTGCCCCTGGACTTTTGAGTGTGGGCATTTGTTTGGGGGGTGGAAGGACTCGCAGGTTTATAAAGTGCGCTACTCACCTGTGAGGGTCTCAAGGCACTAGGGGGGGGGAAGAGGCGGAGGGGGGAGGGGGAAGGAGGGTGGCCGTAGGCAGCTTCGGATCAGTCGAAGAGCAAGGTCTTGAGGTCCTTCCTGAAGATGTGCATGTTGGGGGATTGTCTGATGTTGACCAGGAGTTCGTTCCAGGTTTTGGCAGTGCTGTAGGAGAAGGCCCTTCCTCCTGTTCTGCTTCTGCGGATGCGGTGTGTCTCTGCTAGGGCGAGGTCTGCCGATCGGAGAATTCTTTTTGGTGCGTGGAAACTGGCTTTATCGTTGCGGTATTTGAGTCTGATGTTGTGGAGGGATTTGTAGGTGTGGGTGAGAAGCTTGCAGGTTATTCTCTTCTCGACCGTGAGCCAGTGAAGGTCTCGACTTTGTTGAGTCATGGGTTTGTGTCGTGGGTTCCCGAGACGAGCCTGCCGGGTGCATTTGGATGGTTTGGAGCTTGTGTATCAGGGTCCTGTTGATGTCAGCGTAGCGGGCGTTACCGCAGTCTGCTGGTTATGTGTGCGTGGGTGACGGTTTTTCTGTGTTCAGGGGGAGCCATTTGAAGGTCTTTCGGAGGATGCGGAGGCAGTTGAAGCTGGTGGATGTGACAGCGTTGATCTGGCATGTCATTGTGAGGGAGGAGTCAAGGATGATGCCAAGGTTCTGGGCATGGTCTGTTTGGGTGGAAGGATCCCCGAGGGTGGAGGGCCACCCCATGTCGTCCCAGGCGGAGGTCGAGGGTCCCAGGATGAGGACTTCAGTCTACTCCATGTTCTTCGGTCAGCTTTCCTTCATCCATGTCGCGCCGTCCTTCATTCCTTCCTGAAAGCTGAGCCTGGTATCTTTGGGATCCTTCATGAGGGAGAGGATGAGTTGGGTGTCATCGGCGTAAGATACTATGTTGAGCCCATGTTGTCTGATGATGGCGGCGAGGGGGGCTATGTAGATGTTGGAGAGCGTGGGGCTGAGCGATGATCCCTGTTGTACTCCGCAGTTGATCTCTGTGGGTTGGGAGATGAAAGGGGGGGGAGGGGTGAGTCTGATCTTCTGGGTTCAGTTGAGGGAGGTTCCTTGTATCCCGGCGTCATGCAGTCTGGCTGCAAGGGTGTGGCGTGAGAGGGTGTTGAAAGCAGTTGAGAGGTCTAGTAGGATGAGTGCTGCGGTGTGTCCCTGGTCGAGTAGCATGCGGATGTCGTCAGTGGCTGCGAGGAGGGCGATCTCGGTGCTGTGGTTGCTACGAAATCCGGACTGGGAGGCGTCAAGGATGGAGTGCTCTTCGATTCATGCGGTCAGCTGTGTATTTACGACTCTTTCAGTGACTTTGGCAGCAAACGGGAGCAGGAAGATTGGCCGGTAGTTCTCCAGGTCTGTGGGGTCGGCCGTGGGCTTCTTGAGGAGGGACTTGACTTCTGCCTTATTCCAATCATCAGGGACTGTGCCGGCTTGGAGGGATGCGTTGATGGTCCATCCTAGTTTGGGGGCGATGGAGGTGGGGGCCCTCTGGTAGATGTGAGGTAGGCAGGGGTCCGTGGGTGCTCCAGATCTGCTTTTCATCATGGTCGTGGTAATGAGATCCACCGTTGCGGGGGTCTAGGTGGTGATGGTAGGCTGGTGGTCATCGAGGGGAACGGGGTGGTGAATGGTGTCTGGTCGCTGAACTGGTCATAGAGGGTCTTGATCTTCTGATGGAAGTAGGAGCTGAGTTTTTTTCAAAGTTCCTGGGATGGTGCGACGTCAGTGACCTCGCTCGGCAGTTTGATGAATTTCTGTATCATGTTGAAGAGTTCTCTGGCGTTCGTTGGGTTGGTGTTGAGTTTGTTCTTGATGAAGGTCCGTTTGGTGTCCCTTTAGGGCACTCCTATGGTTGTTTCGTTCTTCTGTGGCTTTCCGGTTATGCCATATTTTCTCGAGGCGTCTGTGGGTGCGCCTGGCGACTTGGAGTTCAGGGGGCGATGTTTGGCAGGGTTGCAGAGGGGGGCGATCTTGTCGGCGCATCTGGCGATCCATCGATGGAGTTCTTTGGCTGCAGAATTAGCGTTGGTCGTGGTAGGGGGTGTCTAGGAGGAGGGTGGAGTTGAGGTGCTCCTCTGTGATTTTGCTCCAGTTCCTTCGTGGCGGGCGTGGTGCTGGTTTGGGTGCAGTGGTGGTGCTGAAGGTGAAGTGTACGTAGTGGTGGTCTGTCCAGGGGGGCTGGGTGGTGTGGCTGAAACCGACGTTCGACCCTCCTGCGAAGATGGGGTTGAGGGTGTGTCCTGCTCTGTGCGTGGAGGTGTTGACAAGTTGTTTCAGTCCGAGGTTGGATAGGTTGTCGAGGAGGGTGGTGGAGTCGGGTTCGTTGTGGTTGTCGAGGTGGTAAGTAAGGTCTCCGAGTAGGATGTAGCCTGTGGAGGTGATGGCGTGGCGTTCGATGAGGTCGGGGATGCCCATTGTGGCAGATATTTCACCATCAGGTGGATGTGGTGGTGAAGCAACCAATGCCAAGTGGTCTGTACCAGGAGGGAGGGAGGCAGGGAGTGAATGCAGCCCTGTTTCAGTAGGTAATGCATAGCAGTCATGTTGTATGTCCTGATGATGACTACCTTCCCCTGAATTAGAGGAAGGAAGGCTTTGAGGACGAGGAGTATGGCCAGGAGCTCAAAATAGTTGATGGGGTCCCTTTGGCGATGAGAGGCCCATATAACTTAGTTTTTGGCATGGCTAGGAACCCAGCGACTCCCCCCCTGCAGACTACTTAACCCTTTGTGTGCTTGTGACGGAACCGTTCCGACACGAACCTCGGGTGGGCTGTGCTGGTGACAGAACGGTTCTGTCACGGCCCGCTCGCCGCGCCTGCGTGGCGCGAATTCTGCACCTGCGCTGACGTTCTAAAGAGCGGGCGGGGCCATGGCGGAATCGTTCCGTCACAAGCACAGCCCACCCGAGGGCCATGACGGAGCAGTTCCGTCATTAGTACGTGAGCGCCGCGCGGCCCCGCCTCCCTCTTAGCGCTGCGGCGGAATAGCCGCCGCAGCTAAGGGGTTAAGGGGAGTACATGGTAGAAGGTTGAGATGATCCCTGCTGAGAGTATGTTTGTGGGGTGGGATGTTAGGAGGGGGTGTCAGAAGTTCTAGACAGCAGCACTGGCAAAGACCCACTTGCTTGATGGGATTTAATGCCAAAGAGAACGGAAATCTAGATATTCTGCCCACAAAAGATGTTGTGTGATCGGGGGGAAATGGTGAGTCTGTTTTTGATGGTGGAGTCCCCTTTGCCAAATCTTCCCTTGCCCCTGTCCATGTTATTGCCCCTGTAAGCACCCCTGGTCTAACCGGTCTGTGTCTGCTGATGGCAGGACCATTGCTGCCTCTGGTAGGAGGGGGAGCATCTAGGCAGGGGGTCTTGGAACCGGACCTATACTGGTGTCTCCGAAACGAACTACTTGCTGGTTAGTTTAGGGGAGGGCTTAAAATGTCTCCCCTAAGAAGTCATCCCCTTCATTGAAGAGATGCATGTCCACCTTGTGGGAGATCTCAGCCTTTGAATCACCTCATAATAAGCTGTTGGGTCAGTTAGGGGTCATGCCCTTATTGGATAGTGATCCAGATCAGGATCTCCTGGGAGACTGATATCATAGTCATCCCACGGGTCATCGGTGGACAACGGATTGAATGGTGTATCACAAGGGTCTGTGGGCTGGAAGGGGCTACCTTCACTGTGAGAAGAGTTTGGAGAGCCCTCTGGGGAATATGGAGGTGGTGATAAAGGAGGTGGAGCTGGAGGCGGAAGAGGTGGTGGTGATGGTAGAGAAGAAGAATGAGGAGGAAGAGGGGCAGGAGGTACATGTGGTAAAGATTGGTATACTCTTATGCTTGGGAGCTGGGGGAGGCTCCAAAGCAAGCTCTTCCTTGAAGGTCAGCTTTCTCCTCCAGGATAAAGTCTCTGAGGGCTTGGGATTAAGTTTTGTGCACATCTTCCCTGTCAGGGGATGGATGAAGAGACATTTCTGCCTCACATCTAGCTCCATCGGAAGCCACTGGAGGATCGGTTGCTCTGAGTCATCGGAGGATACCATTAAATTGTGCCTTGATGCCGACGAGGTCTTCAACACGGATGGAGTCTCTGGACTCAAAGAGGTTTCTGACACCAATGGTGTTTTCGGCACTGAAGGTGGCTTTGAAGCTGGGTATGGTCTTTGACCTTGAAGGGCTGTGAAGTATTTCTGGACTCGACTGCAGAGAAGAAGTCAGTGCTGGTGTATGGGAGCACAGTAGTCTCCGAGGTCTCTCCTTCTTAGAGAGGTTAGGCAGAGCACTGAATGCCAGCAGGGTGATGGTTTGGGCGATGTGGAACAGCTTCACAACTTTCAAGAAGGATGCTTGTGTCTACAGAACCAGCTTGTCAGAAAGAAGATGGTATAAGGCAGGTTAACCCACACATAGCTTGAAGCTCACTCACTCACCGAAGCGTTGGTAACGAGGAACACCATCTGTAGGGTGAGGAGCCATAAAGCACAGATGTGAAGTAGCTCAAATGAGTGCACATCAAATATGTGAGGACCAAGTTAAGGTTCCATTGTGGCATGAGAAAAGAGGAGGGAAAGAAGTGTTACAGGCTTTTCAAACAAGGCATCACAACAAGGCATTTAAACAAAGACAGCTGGTCTAGCAGGCGTAAAAAGGCTGAAAGAGGCGAACGGTAGCCTTTAAAACTGTGGCCAAAGCAAAGCCTTACCAAAATGGAGACAAAACAAACAGAACTTTTGATAATCTAGCCTGAAAAGGGTGAATCTAGCGTGCACCGAATCAAACCACAAATCTGTCCCAATGACAAGCGTATACAGTTTTTGTCGAGAGACATCTGGCTGCCGGGATATCAACCACCCCGGGAGGAAGGTCAAAGCTGTTCAGCTGTTGGCGCTCAATATATAGGCATGAAGGTGGAGATTGTGGAAACCTGGGAACAGAAACCTGCCTTGTTGCTGGAACAGCAGGTCCTTCGGGAGGAGAATCCTGATCGGAGGACATATGCTCAAGCCCAGGAGCTCTGGATACCATACTCTCTGTACCCAATCTGGGGCCACTAGGATGACTTGGACCCAGCCGGCCCTGATCTTCTTCATCACTTTGGGCAGAAGAGGTATTGGCCGGAAGGCATACAGGAGTCCCAAGTACCACTCTGAGTGGAATGCGTCTTCAAGCAGAACACCTTGGAAACTCCAATGTGCAGAACTGCTGACATTGTGTATTCTTGGTGGTGGCGAATAGATTGAGCCAAGGTTATCCCCATTAGCAGAAGAAACCTTACACCACCTCTGGGTGTAACTGCCACTCGTAATCTTTTAGGAGTCGATGGCTGAGTTTGTCCGCTCCGGCATTCAACGATCCTGCCAGGTGATTCACTACCAGAAAATCCCCATGGCAGTGGTGTTAATCGTGAGCACCTGTACTAGCCTCCCCTTGATAAATGAAAGGAAGGCTTTCAATGTCAAGAAGATGGCCCGGAGCTTCAGAAGGTTGTTAAGGAGCCAGGCCTCTGCCTGAGATCAGAAACCACTGATCTATATCTCTCTCAAGTGTCCGCCCCAAACCAGAAGTGATGCATTGGTCATCCTATCAGGTCTAGGTGGTGTAGGGAAAGGGGTCTACCGCTGACCAAACAGCAGTCCAATAACCACCAATTTAGATCTTTTGAAGTCTCCTTGCAATATGGACATGGTCAGAGCTGTCCCTTTGATGATGGGCCCACTAAGATTTCAGATCCCATTGTAGTGTCCCCATATGCCACCTGGCATGCTTGACTAGCAGGATACAGGAGGCCATCAGTCTGAACAGCCTCAGAATTGACCTCCCTGAGACTCCGGACAGAGGCTGAAATGATCCTCTCCTGAATGTCCTAGACTCTTCTTTTTGGCGTAAAGGCATGAAACTGAACCGAGTCCAAAATGGATCTGATGAAGCAGGCCATCCCGGAAGGAGTCAGGTGTGACTTTGGCACGTTGATAGTGAACCCTGAAGATGACAGGATGGTCGCCGCAGTCTGGAGGTGATGTAAAGCTTTATGGTTAGACTCCATTTTTGATTAGGCCCAGAGTCCATCTTAGGTACCGTAAGTCGCCATCTTTCCTGAATTATTCAGGATCAAGGTCATGTCTGCCAGTGATGCAGAAGTCGTCTGACCTTCTCTTTCTAGGAACCTTGGAAGTGTCAAGGCATTTGACTAATGACTTGGATATAACACCTGATGTGACATCAGTCTGGAACAAGTGTATACGTATCACTGTGTCAAGTTCAAATAAGGACAAATACAGACATATAGCCAAGATAGTGTAGCGTGAATTGATGTCCTTTCATCTCATATGCTCATAAGGAAACATCTGGGACGCACACCTTGATGTACATAATCTATGTCAGACATTCCTAAACATGTCAGAAATTCCAATCCCTTGTCAGGAGAAGCCCTTTGCCTAGAGTCATTATCACCCACTGCCAGCGCACTTTGAAGGTAAAAACAGAGTCCCAGAGGAAGGCCACTACAGTAGCGTGCTTGCCCTTTGCAGGGAACACTGCCATCACACCTCTGCTGATAACATCTATTGCTGTCAAGAAGGTATGCAGTGTCTATCTTCTCCCTAAAAAACTATAGACAGCAATTTGCTCTACTCTCTATGCTCTCTTCATGTAGTGCATAGAAATAGGTTTTAGGGTGATAGGTTCCAAATGACATTTTAATCAAGTTAGAAATGTCCATTTAATTCTTGTTCAAAACGTGCCTAATTGCTTTTTTCATGATATCCTGTGCAGCTACTTTAGATGTGCTGAGAAATAGATGCGCCCTGTTGTAATAAATGCTTTTAGTCAAACGGGTCTATTCTTCTTAGTGCAGTGTGTGTGTGATATGGTGAGTAACAAAATAGGTTTGTTTCTAAAACTACTGCGCCCCTGTTCCAGTGATTGTAAGTAACCTAAAAGCAACAACTCTACTTCAACATTGTATTGGGTGGGGGTCTGCGGGTCTGCAATAACCTGTCTTTCACAGTCAGCGCTGGTGCATTAAACTGAGTTTATCTGTGTCACCCTTGGGTGGAAAAGTAAACCACCAAAGTCGCAGTTTGCGCAACACAGGTTGTTGATGTCTGCCCGGGGCAAGCTTGCCTTCAACTTACAGTCACTGAGGTAGGGGGAAGACTGGGACTCCTGGCTTCTGAAGGAGTAATGCAACCCCTACCATCAGATTTATATGCACCCGAAATGTGCTGGTAAGACCAAAGTACTATACAGCAAACTAAAAATGATTTTGTCACACCACAAGCCACATTTTCGAGCCAATGAGCCTGCAGGATATGTATATGGACAAGACCTGGGCCAGTGTGAGCATCTTGAATTTATGAGAGGGCACAGTTTAAAACAGGACAAATGCTACTGTTCTTCTTTGGCACCGTACAATAGCAGGAAAAACAACAACAACCTACTCTGGCACAGGCATCGTCTCAATAGTGCCTTTGGCCAAAAGGGATTCCACTTTCGGCCATAAAATGGACAGATGGTCTTTTGTGAGTTGTTCTCACAGTGGTGGGTGCACCGCATTGACAATGAAGAGTGAGGTGTACCCCTTTCGGACTACTGGAAGGACCCACCTGTCCAGTGTTATTGTCAATCGATCCAGGAAGAATCACTGGATCCTTCTTCCTACCAGGCGGCTGTGCTCCACTAATGGCATGCTTAAGAGGTTTTGAATGTGGGGCTGTTGGGGGCAGAGGTGTCAGTGGACTGAATGGCTCTACAAGGGTGGTTGCCGTCGCAGCTGTGAAACTGCTGGGCAACTTGCTGAGACTGAATTGGGTATGGGCTACCTCTGCCGAAGCCACGAAAGGAACGATAAGGCTGATGGGCTGGTGTAGCTGGGCAGATACGCCCAGGGAGCATGCTGTGGTCCTGCTCTCTTTGAACTGATCCAGAGTGGAATCTGCCTTGCTCCCAAATAGAAGAGTCCCATCACAGGACATGTCCATGAGGGACGATTGGTCATCACCTGAAAAAACCCACTGACAGCAGCCAGGCATGGCAGTGAATGGTGATATTGGTGCCAACAGTTCACCCGATGGAATAGGTGGTGTCCAAGCCACAGCGGACTGTAAACCTGGCCATATCAGCACTGTCCTGTATGGCTTTTGTTAGGACATCCCTGAGTCACAGAATCCCAAAGAGCGTGAGAATAGCGACCCAGCAGGCAACTGACATTCACGGACCTGAAGGCCAAACTCGTGGAAGAAAATACCCTCTTTTCAAAGGTGTCGTCTTTTTTGGACTCCTGGTTGGAGGGTGGGTGAGGGAAGGGGGGGAGGGGGGAGTAGTTCAAAAGATATCCGTGTTAGTCTGACTGGTCTTGCACCACGAAGCTTTCATGGGTAGGGCACACAGACAAAATTGCAGGTCCACTGGGGCAGTGCCGTGGCGTCTCACCATTTGGCGATTGACTGGGTGGCCAGAGCAAGGTTTGGTCCGGACCACTCAGAGAGTATCTTTAAGTCCCTCATTCAAGGGAAAGAGGGGCTCAGTGGATGTTTGCCCCAAGCTGCAGCACATCCATCAAGACATTAGTTTAAATCTCTAAAGTGGGTTGCTGCCTTATGCATGACCACTGTGTGAGATGCACAATCCACTCTCCTCTGTGGCTGGCCTGGGGGTGAGAGAAGACCCAACTCGGGGTAAGTGTCAAGGCCCCTAGCTTCTTGAAGGTCATCATACCAATTTTCTTTGAGGTATGGTGGCCCTATCTCATCACCCACATCATAATCATTGTCCAATTCCGTACCAAATAGGGAATGCAAAGTATGTGTTTACCCATGTCGAGGTAATAAATCAAGTGATGGAGGTTGATCTTTGACAGAACTCAAGTGCGGCCTCAGTCAGAGTCGTACCGGTGCCGATACGGAGTCAGAGAGCCCAATGGGTACCATGTCCTCTGGCATTGATAAGAGTTGGCATTGGTGTTGAACGTGGCTCCAACGGCGCCGTCGTGCAGGTTCCAAGAAGGACAAGGCCCAGTGGAGGATTCAGAGGATCCAACTGGTGCCGAGAGCAAAGCCACTGGTGGTATCCCAGATGAAGGATCTCTTCGTTCCTTGGTGCCCGTAGGAGTGCCAGAGGGAGTTGTTAAGGTTCAGAAGCATGATCTTATGGAACTCTTTGATGCATCGGTGTCGCAGAGGCCCCAGAAACTTGGATTGTACCAGGACAAGTTGTGGAATGGGCTAAGAGGTCAACCAGCTTTGGAAGCCATATCAAGCGGCAAGGTGAGGCCCTTGTGCCTTCTCATTGTAATGTGAGTGGTGGGAAAGGGCTGAGTCCTGCTTGGATTTTTCATGTTTTTTTTTCTTCGATTTACTCAAAGACTTGGAACGCGACAAAGACCTCGGGAATGACTCCTGCAATTTCTGGACCAGGACTGATCCTTCAACTTCAACTGGTCTCGCTAGGAAATATTATGATGCTAGGCGATATAGAATTTCGCCTAGTGGTTGTGTATGATTATCAGGTTCATTCACGCACAATCACTGCAATGCCTTGGAGTCATGGCTTGAACCTGGGCATCACAGGCAAACCTGATGCGGATCTGTTACAGACATTTGTTTGCAACAGTCCTTAACGGACTTGAAACCTGCTGTTTTCAGAGGTGACATTTCCCTTGCACACAGAAACATTTTGAAGTAAAGTATCTCAAAGAGACGAGAGGTTGCTATAGATCTAGGTCTGATGGCATGGAAAGAGCAGAATTGATATCAATGTGTGAGTGGGGCCTAAGTAGGCTGCACATGTCAACGGGTCCGGAGCAGAATGACATCACTGCAACAGCTACACAGCACCACCTACTGGCATGCAGAGGTACTGCTGAAAAAGTTTCCATATCCAATCTGATGCCTGGGAAATTTTCAAACGTTGAGGACTCTGTGGGTAGAAGTCTCTATCAGAAGGCTTTGCTTTAGTTGATGGGCTCGATGCCCGACAACTTAAAGGGCGGTGTTGGTGTCCCAGGCCTTTTTTGAAGGCCTGGTTTGCGTTTTAATTCCTACCATACCCACAGTCCTGCTTGCGAGTGAGGCACCCATGCCCAAAGAGGGCCTGAGAGCCTGATGGTCAGTCTCCAGGAAAAAGATGCGGAGGAAAGCAGACAAGAAAGGCTGTTTCCCCTCTAGTATCTGAGTTGAACTGACTGATTGGGCCAGCACAAGAGTGTGAGGAACGTAGCGAACCTCGAGCGCCAGTAATACGCATCAGAACCTGATAGCGGGAAAAACATCTAACATGTATTTGGATGTCCATGCCCATTGCCAACTAAGGGAGGATTCACCATATATCTCATGACTCGAAAGACTTCATATGCAAAACAACTTGTAAATGTGCAATCTCAACACTAAAGTCAGGAGTATGCAGAGCATGTGTACACATGACACAAACATAACTATCTTCCATTCTTCAGAGTATAGCTTACTCTGACTTGCTTTTGTGTCTGTTTTGTGACTAATATCTAATATTTAACTGAGACAAAATGTTGACAAGCTACTGTGTAGGTGTGGCCACGCTGAAATAGAGCTATTTGTTTAGTTGTTGCTGATGAGAGAGGTTGGTGGAGTAGGACTGAATTGTCAAGGATAGATCTAACTTCTAAGACCAAGCTCCTCCATAGCAACTCTCATTTGAAAATCGGCAGTAATGTCTTCTATGTCTTCTACAATAAAATACAAATCATAATTGTGGTATCACTTTTATTGAAATAAATAGAACCTGTACAGTACATGCACAATGTCATAGATACCATAGATGTGCAGTGCTGCTGTTGTAGCAGCAGCCTGACCACAAACATTACTGATGATGTTAAGGATTGCAGACATTTTTCTCACCACAATAAGGAGTCCACAGCCACAATTTGGAACTGCTGTTTGGGGTGTTCTAGGATCGTATTATCACATTTAATCATTTAGAAGTATACACAGGACGGTTCATTTGTACTCAGATAATCTTTTTAAGAATTCAGTGCAAACAAGCCTGATGCAGAAAATATATGCTGGGAACAAAAGAATGGCAAGATTCAACATCAAGTGACTCCATGTAGGAAACGCATCACTTCAATCTAGAAAGACGCTTACAGGGATGTTTCGAAGGCAAAATATAGGATGGGCAAAATCCCCTTTGACATGCACCATTGCATGGAGTGATATAAAGCCAGCATTAGTGGCAACCAATAAATACAGTAATTTATCTGCTAAGCAGAAATAGGAGTTCACCATTACAACCAGTTTCTACTGCATCCACTTGTGGCACATGGGTATTTTTTTTATATTTGACAATTATAGGCCAGAATCCCAATAAATAATGCATGTTTACACTACTTTATTCCATTTCAACATTCACAAAAACATCTAGTAGTATTCCTCTCTAACTACAAAAATTGTAGATTTCCAAGGTACATTTGTTGGAAGATAATCTGTGGTTGCATTCTTTCTGCAGGTCGACAATGTACATGGTTATATACATAAAGAAACAATGGTGGCTATGCCATCCAACCCCGCACATAGATAGTAGCACATTAATAGCACTGCAATGTTGTTGAGGAGTACAAAAAAAAAAATCTTTTCATGGTGCTTTTCCAATAATGGATCTAATCACCTGGAGTGGTTTGGCTAGAACACAGAAATCCTGGTTGGCAATACTCAATAAGAAAACCGAAGCACACACATGCAGTCCATGGTTGAAGTATCCATTTGATTTATTAATCTTCCGGTTTCAGAATTTGTAGTATTAAAGATGCTTTCTTCTCTGCACAGACATGTGGTGGTTCAGTAGCACAGACATGTGGTGGTTCAGTAGAAGCACATTCTTCATTACAGATAGGCAGCTGACATGTTTTTCGGGCAAAGACTTCCTCAAGGCTCCAGGTACAGACTTCAGGATGCTGCGTTCTGACTACCAGACTTATCAAGGTCTTGCGCTGCACACAACCTTCCTGCATGATGCTGATTTGGATATTACTATTTAACCTAACGACTGAGTGAAACCCTTCTTGATTTTGCTGAAATTTACGCTTTACTGGCCTAATATTATCTCCACTATACAGCCTTGAGGAAGTCTTCGGAAGAAACACGTCGGCTGCCTATCTGTAATGAAGAATGTACTTCTACTGAACCACCACATGTCTGTACAGAGAAGAAAGCATATTTGGCACTACAAATTCGGAAACAAGAAGATTATTATATTGAATTTATACTTCAACCATGGACTGTATGTGTGCGCTTCGGTTTTATTATTGAGTGCACATGATTATGGTTATTGAAAGTATGCATTTTAACTTTATTTCGCGTCATTGTTTTGCAACATATCTTCTGCACACACCGCACACTCCACACCCCATATGCCCACTTATTCGAACCCGTTTGCTAATTATTTTCATTGCCAGAAATGCCTATATTATAACTCCTGTTATACACTTAAGGCTGCAGAATATAAGGTCATCTGGTGGATTTTCAACAGTTGTAATTTCCATCAATAGTCAAAGCGGTCTGCAAATCTTGAATGCAAGAATGAGACTCGCCATTTTTGCCTCAAAAGAAATTGTATGCACCTAGATGAAATGTAGTTAAGCAAAACGTTCTGTGGATATAGGCTCTAGATACTGAGCAGACAATTGCAAGGGAAACACTACTGCATTATTAAAAAGCAGCAGTTTATTAGATATGCAAGAACCCACATATTCACAAGTGAACCAAGCAAAAACAATTCCTATCTGGTATTTGCACTGAATCTAATGGAGAGAATATTACTTAATATTCCATCATTTTGCTTAACTATTAGAACCCATCACAATCAACAGCAATTCATACTACACAAACATTACCACATGTTAACACCAAAAATACAGAGCCTACAATGAATCGAAAATTAGAAACCCCATGAACTCAGGTTCAGAAACCAAAATGCACTAAAACGCATTTTTCCCAAAGAAAGAATAGTGTACCTTAATCATTCCAGCCTCTTTCGTAATCAACAACAGGAAAACTGGAAGAGAAGAGCAGAGATGACTGAGAAGATGTAACGATGGGGATGTATCTCATGAGAAAGGAAAACCATGAGAAAAAGAGGGTGTTGGAAATGAAGGAGGCATCGAAACAGTGTAAAGACAAGTTCAAATGCAAATATTCAAAAACATGTATCATTAATGATTCCATTCCCAAAATGGTTCTAGTGACCCAATGAAGGTTTCAAGTGGAACACCCCACAAGTCACATGTTTGATATCAGGTCCTTCATTTTGCACTCACATGTTTTGAGGCACTATTGACATCCTTAAAAAATGACTGGGGAACTTCCACTTATGTAAAAAGAAGGCTTTACTCTCCTTAATGGTCCTGAGTCGGTGCAGGATACCAATTGAAGCCGATATGCCTAAGACCTTCAACTCCGGCCTCCCCACTTGAAACTCTCTAGTTTTAATTTGTGGGAAAATATCTGGGAAATTCAGAATCTGTTTGACCTCGAGCTGCAAATCCGGTTTTAAAAATGTCTGCATTTCTTAAAATGGGATATCGCAAGTCAGGGTCCTGAAGCAAGATTATCACCATGACAGCCACCAAGCATTATTGAGAAAGCACCTTTCTATAAGGATGTTGGAAAGTCCTGAGCAAGCATTTCTATGAGATCCTTATGCGGATAAGTTACCATAGTTTCTCCAGAGTCTCCGCTCTGATGTCAAGGGATAAGACTGCTTTGGACTGGATTGGATGTCCCTTCCATGTGGCTCACTTAACCAAACCACAGCATCGAGCCCTGTTACCGTTTAGCCTACCTCCGTCATTCAGGCTTCCACCAGGGCAGACGCCTTCTCCACTGTATCTGGGTTTTCAGTACTGAATCAAATGCTAATCATGATTTTCTGTCCTCCTGCCTAGTCATCAATTGATTACTTTGTGCCTTCTTCTCCATCAGCGTTTGCTTCCGCTGCTGTTAGAGCTGGAACAAAGTCATGGTTATCTCTCCCTGAGTACTTTAGTGCCAATATGTAAGTTCAGGAATGCCACTCTGTCAATTTACATCTGGATCTCACTTGGATAGGCTTTGTCTGGCAGCTCCTCAAAAGGTGTGCCTCCTGACATACTCCCACCCCAGATGTTGATCAGCCACGATCACTACACTTCAGCTCAGGTTCAGCAGGCATCTCCTGCTTAAAAGCATCCACCCTGCTGATCGCTTCGAAAGGGCACTCTACCAAGGCAAACAGTGGTACGCATGGGCTGCTGGCAACTTGCTACTCAGTCTCTGTCACTTGCAGTATCAAGGGGAGATGCACCCAGCACCACATTTATCATTACCAAAGGGCATTCTAAGCCCAGTTCACTGCTTGAGGCCTGGAGTGGGGTAAGAAGCTGGCAAAAAAGTGCTCATTGCCGCTGATTGCCAAGCTCCACTCCCAAGGTTATTATTTAATAGGTCTGATGCAACTACTAACCACCCTCCCTAGCTGTTAATTATTGAGGCATTCGGAGTCAATACTTTCTTTTACTCATCTCGCCATACCTGAAGGCACAAACAGGTTTTTGTAAACACCATGTAAACAGAAGTTCTTTGTGTTGCACCATTATTTTGTCAGGGATAAAAACTACATTTCACAAATGAAAGATTCTATGTGAAGCTGGCTTGATACCGAGTATACTACATGTTCCTCTAGGCCTGACACTTCACTGTCTTCCATCAAATCCTTTAAATACCTATCAACAGTATACTTAATCTCCATGCAGCATTAAATGGATTACACAAAGGTTATTCACTACGCACTCCTATGAATACTCTGATCAATTGTGCATATGAACGAAACATTTTTAAATAGTTTATGCATATATAATTAGAAGCGACAGTTGGATAAAAAAGTATGACCTTTCAGGGGGGTGTGTTAAGCACTGCATACTATCATGCAAAGGGATAAAAAAAAGACAGTTGCTTATGTTATGAACAGATGTACAATTTCTTAAACAAAAATGTACCTATTACATACCTAATTTTATATTCCTGAATTCACATGGCAAAAGAGGTAGCAAAGTTTACAGAAGGGTCCAAGGTGCCATTTCAAAATAACTTGCAAGTAGTCCTGATTCATTTCTGGGAAAGTAAATGGGTTAATTTCATAACCACCTATATACCCCAGTCACTGGTGCTGGAAGTCACGGACCTGAGCCACTGGAGCACTGTACAGGGCTCAGCTTCAAAAGTCTTTCAGGAAATGTCCTTCTTGAATGTGGCTTCATCTCGGAGGCTATTTCCAGGTTGTTATTCCTGACCTTCCAGAATCTCTTGCTCTGCTTCCTTTTAGTCCAATTGACTGTCCCGAACGACTTCTTATATCACGTTCTGATGCTTCACTCTGGGCCAACTCTTCATCATACCTAAAATCAGTAATTATTTTATAGTGTTATAGCCATTGGGCATCACAAAAATTATAAATATAAATTGAGAAGAAATAATGAAAACATAGTTTATGTGGACAGCATTAATTTTACAAATTATTGTACTCTGATTTTAAAGCAACGAATACACAAACTTATTAACTAAAAAGCGCATATAGAGCCCCAGAATTTCTTAACACACAGTTTTAGAGGTGGCCTCAAACCATCAGTTTCAGGGCACAAGGAGAGAAGAAAGGTGGGGGGGACACAGGTAACACAATAGCGTGTTAACATGCAGGTGGAGCATAACAACATAGCAAAGGATCAGTCCTGTATAGGAAGACTCAGGAGCTGGGAATGCCCGGACGATGATGACAGTCTTATGCATCTGGATGGCTGTAGATGTAGATGTTTGGTACTGAATCAGGTAGCATACTTTGATCTTTTATTGAAAGCAAGCAAAACAAGGATCATAGACTATAAAAGTTGAATGTTAAATGTTTCAAGGAGTGTTTATTTAAATCTAGGAAGATACCTGTTAACATTTGACCTTATTGGTAGAATAATTTAATAACAAGAGGAACGGTGCAGTAATCCGAAATCCCCTGCCAATATAACAGACATGTAGGAGACATAAGTAGAAGTCGAGGGTTTGGACAAGGTTGGAACCTTTATAATCTTGATCTTTAGACTAAGAAAAGTGTGACCTTTTTATCAGTCTAGTTGCTTGCTTACTATGAACAGCATGCATAAATGGAGAGTGCTTCTGAAAAGGTGTCACCTTAGGAACTCCAAAAGACATACAAATGATGGACGGAATTCGCATCAAATCAAACATTCACCCCCAGTCAAGAGATCTGGGTTAAATTCATTGTTCTTTTGCTCACCATGCCACCCCAGTTTAGACCCAGCCATATGCAAATCAGTCTTGACCCTGCACCTCATGGAAACAGTCCAGCCCGAACCACCAAGCCAGGTCCTCCCTGGACCAGAAACAATTATCCTGGGACCTATTTCAGGGTATCACCCCCTCATCAGCCAGGCTCACTTGAATCCAGTGGCACAGTGAGCTCGGTACCCACCTTTGGGCAGACCTGGCGCACATTCACCCCCAGCCAAGAGGTCTGGGATGGTATGATGATTGGATTTTCAAAATTATTTATTTCGAAAAGACAAATAGAAATGCTAGAATCTACTCTATTGCTCTGTCTTTTTGCTCCTAATGCATACTTAGACTATATTGTCTTAGGTTTAAACCTAGAATAACCGATAACACCCCACTGAAAGGGAAATAGCCCTCACCAGTGTAAACCTATAAACACTGGAAAAAACACCTGCAACCACAAACTAAATGCCATTAAAAGAAAGGAAAAGGAGAGTGAAAAAGTCATTTTTATTTCTGCCTAAAGGGGTTAATACAATGTAACTTTGTTATATAAGGTAGCAGCAAGAAAGTCTGGATTAACATTATTCTGCTTGAGTTTTGCACTTTAGGAGTCATTAAAATATGGTTTCCTCTTCCTTTTGCTTTTTTTGCGGGCTTTGTTCTAAGATGCAGGGGTTAGAAGCATTTTGTAGGTCTTATTTGATTATTTTATAAACTGTAGAGAATCAGGAAATATAAAACTCATATTTGATATTTTAGCTATGTTTGATACTTTCACTGAGAGGTAAAATAGCTGGTTTCATAAGAATCTTTCCCAATATGTACCATCACAATTATCCACAGACAGAGAATGGATTAAACCCTCTGATACATCAACCCAATTTTCTATCTAGACAGTACTGATAGTAGGTGAATTGTCAAACCAACCAGGCTTTAAACATTCAATGCAAGGTGTAGTGACAGGTATGTGTGAAAAAGTATTGTCACAAAGTATTTGGGATAGAGGTAAAAAAATTATACCAGACATTTAGAAAACATGTAACACAGTGTCACTTGGAATGCTGCTGCAAAAAGTTATTACCAAGTTCAACAAAGATTGAAGTTTGTATTTTCAGTGATCCAGCTACGTATATGAAACATTTGTGTGATGACCTGTCAAAATCGACACCTGAACCGAAGTGCTTTGCCACTTGCTAGATGGTATACTGAAAACATCTTAACAATCTTCAGAGTTAATGAAGAATGCTATTGACTTTGTAGTCCATTCCGGAGCAAATATTTCTCATTTTGTGCTTTGTGTGGCATCAAAGAAAGAGTTATCCCAACTGTGTCATTTAGCCGGTGGTTCTCAGTCTTAGAGGCCGTGAATGCTATATTATCCACGTGGCGACAGTTTACAGAATTTTTGCTTAGTGATAAAATGAGAAATGTGAGGATCTTCGGTCGCTTATTGATAGTGATGTGAAAAAAAGTACACTATTGCATTCTTAGATTTTCATAGAAAATTATGACTGTAGTGGACATACCAAAAAACTAGAGCCTCAAAACACCCTTTTCTACCAAGTGTTCAGTGTAATGGGTATAGATATGAAACATCTCCTTGAGAGTAGGCTGGGAGACACTTTAAGTGAATTTGAGACTGCAATATGAACCATGTTAGAATGCTTGTCATCAACTCTGAGGGAATATGCGCCCATTTCAAAGCATATGTTACAGAACCTGTCTCAGACAATCGCAATCTTCAGGTGCACCAGTATTGGCATGGAAAGCTATGCCAGTGGCCAGAGTTATCAAATTGTGTACTGAATGTTTTGACATTGCAGGTCTCAAGTGCCAATGTTGAGAGGGCTTTTATACTGATAACGTTTTACGTGGGAAGGAAAGAGTGAGCGCGCATGACCAAAGACTCCCTGAAGAAGTATTGTATGGGGTACTACAATAACTTTGATTTGTAAGAATGCATTTGTACCTCATATACAATGTACATACACTGTCTATATACCATGCACTATCAGTGCAGGAAGCATGCAATAATAAAATCAAAACTTTCCATAAACACCGGAAAACACGGTCTCTGTTGTTTTTATGGCGAGAAAAATTGTAACCACTAATAACCACAGTTTTTTAAGGTATTGAAATCACTGGAAAACAATGAAAAAATCCCACCAGAATTCACCAAAATTAAAAACCTGATAACAGGAAAGCCTATGCATACTCTTTTTATCAGCCCATTGCAGTGCCTCATTTGAAGCCACTAATCATGGATACCAGATACTGTTTACTGTACTCGCACTGCTCGTACAAATGAAGATGACACCAACTTAATTGTTAGTCTCAAATTTCAAATTCCTTTACATTTACCATTTACAGAGCCTTTTCAAATGTTTCCATACATGTTATATATATATAAAATGTATTATTGCTGAGTTGTTTAAAATAATTACAATTATTCTAATACACAATTTGAAGACTAATAGTGTATAATAAATAATTGTATAGAGTAAAATACCAACCAATGAGTGTGTGTACTGATTTCAGGGTGTGGGGTGGGGGTATGTTGATACCACTTGCAGATGAGATTCTCTGACAGGTTTGTTGGACTCCAAACACTCCTGCCTACCCAAAACCCCTCAATTGGAGAAGAGTGAGAGATACCTTTGAGTTGTTCTCTTCTTCAAAAAGGTCCGTTTCCTTTTGGGGATTAGGAAGTCCATCAGGTGTGACTCTATTAATTTGGTGGTAAGGTACCAAGAAAAGTCTGGCAACTGGTCCCGGGGTGAATTCAATAGTAGATTCTTTTTATATTATACATGCAGATGTCAACAGTCACCTGACACAGAACAATAAGAATGGCAAAACTTGCAACTTACTGAAATTAGAAGAATAGCCTGTTTTTCATTTAATAAATAATATAATGTAATATGGTATGCTATGGTATGCCATTATGCTATGTTATAGGAACTTATAAAGGCATCCTGGCGCTATGAATACAACGCACAGAGGGACCAAGGCAAGAAAAAGATAAAGTAAATATCCACGTCTTTAGCTCCTAATTAAATTGCAAAATATTGAATTCCTTATGGAGAACCAGAGGCAACTCATTCCATTTCTTCGAAACAAGAGAAGAGAAAGCTCGACCTCCTCATCTACTCTGATGTATACAAGGAATGAAAAGAAGACAAGCAGAGGCCTGGCTGGGTGTTGGAATTGAACTCTGTCAGAAAAACATTTAGGACCATTCCCATAAAGGTAGACACATGGGCCGAACTGGGAAAGGTAAAAAAAAAAATTGGAGTTGAACAAGCACTTTAGATGGGATTCCATGGTACAGAGAATGGTCATAGTGCAGCTTAAATAACACAAGTGCATGCGTTATACTTTTTCTCACCTTCAGAGGAAGAACTATAAAAAATAATTCTGAGCATTTTTATCGTTTGAAAGCAGGAGGTGTCTCACCTGCAAAGCCATCAACAGATGTCTGTCTAACACAGACCCAAAATTTGTAATCGATGTGGCCACTATAGGGAGAGAGCCAAAGTTGGAGGCCCCCCAGGTATTCGTCCATGGATGATGAAATCAGTTTTGTCAGAGTTAAGCCTCAAACAGCTGGAAAACAACCAGCTGGAGACTGCTCAGAAGCATTCTTGGATTTTAATTTTGGTGGTCAAACAATTTACTGAATGGAAACAACAATTTGTGTGCTATCAGAGCAAGTGAGGACATTGAAGCCAAACTAGTTAAATAAATTAACATACGGTATAATGTAGGACTTAGAGAGGATCCCTGAGGCACTCCATTGTCCAAGATTGCCCATGGCAGCGACAGGAATGGTTTCCATACTGTGGTTTGCACAGAACCCGAACTGCAAGTCCTTTTTTCCATGACTTTGGCCGACAATGGTAGGGGGGATATTGGGTGATAATTAGCAGAGATTAAGGGATCTGAGTAGAGCTTTTTAAATAAAGAAATGACATGCTCATATTAACAACTAGCTGGGACAATGGCAGTTTTAATAGAAACATTACATAATGCAGTGAGGGGGGCCGGAGTACAGAAGCTACCTGGACAGGGTGGGAGAAACTTTTAAAGATTAGAAACAATTATCTGGATGAATTATTTGTTGACGGAATTATGTGGGTAAAAAAAGACAGGGAGCCGTACTCGCTTACAATACTACCTGATGGCAAATTTATATCGAACTTTCCTTTCAGTTCAATAATAGACATGCAACTTCCGCTTCAATTCTTTGCAATGAGAGTTCAGAGCACACAGCTCATGAGTGAACTAAGGTGCGGAGGATAACAAAGATTGTTGCAGTAGCAGCCAATGATGGATTTAATCCAGTTATCATAATTAGATGCCACGGTATTACCATTTTCAGTGATGTCAGTAGGAGAGGCGACTAGAGCATACCTAAAAGTGGATCACTCAAGCGACATTTCAGCCTGGGTAGAAGACAACAGCTGGGAATTGTTATGGTTATCCTGAAAGGTAGTGCATAGTGATGCATCCAGATAATGGGAGAAGTATGTCGGTCTGTAAATTCGCAATACTGTTGAAAAGTGGGTCAGGTAGGTGACCCTCAACTTGTGTGGAAAGAGTAAGGCCCGATAAAGCTAAATCTTGAATAAGAGGAAACATGTGAAGATAGTGTGCCTCATTAAGATGGTGGTTAAGATTGCCCAAGAGTATGAAATTAGAATCCTTTACAATCTAGAGTGCTATATGGTCTGTCATAGAGGCACTGAAACTAGACTTAATGGTGAGCAGTTTGTAAATTAGAGAACTGGTCAGTGTAAATAAAGACTTGGTTTGTAATTCAAATAATACAGTCAGCATCATCCAGAAAGGCTACATATCATGCCTAAATCCCCTACACGTTTTGTGGAGTGGCTAGGTTGGATCATAGAGAAACTGGGTGCTGGGGTATGGCCAGTGTGATATTAGGGTTGGTAGTGGGTTGAGGTCACTTCTCAGAGAGAAACAGAGCATTTAATTTAAAGATTTTGTACGAAATCCCAGATGTAAAGATGATGTTTAGGTAGGAATCTTACATGTGTAGAAAAACTTTTAAGTTAGGAGTGGAAAGCAGGGATATGAAATGAAGAATTGAATGGCAAATTATTAAACTTAGTAAGGGAAGAATTAAAAAAGGTTAATTTATATGGATAGCAAGTAAAGAAACCTAAAGGTACAGTTCTTACCAGTAGGATTGAGTGCCAAAAGGTATAGTGCACAGTACTTGAGATGTTAAGGTGGTTACTTTGAGAAAGAATAAAGGTTCTGTGGTACAAGGCACAGACAGGCTTGCTCTTGGAGTTGGAGCCTGTTAAATAAGGCGCTATGCTAAAGTAGCAGGAAATACCAGGTGAGGAAACTAAAATAGTTAACAGGAGACTGGCTGCCCTGCAGGCGCTAGTACTAGAAAACAACCAAACTAAAATAACAGTGGGAAATATGAGCATAAACATTAACATTGTAAAACAGCAGTCAATATCCAGCAATCAAGGGTGAAGCCAGGCACCTCCAAACTACAAGGTAATGGAAGGACTACAAATCTCAGCAGTCAGTGACAAAGAGGAGCCAATACACATAACCTCTAGTGGCTCTGCACGTTCCAGTCTCCAATACTCAAGAGTAAATACGAAATACTATCCGATCAAAGGCAAGTAAAGCCCTGTGTCTATTAAAAGCTATGGGTTAAAAGCTTGCTTGTGCCCTAATGGGACCAGAAGCCAGCAGCATTCCAACATCATCTTGCAGGACCTCAGAAGTTTGCTAGGGCATCCTTGTTACATGTCCATTGGTTGTCTACGTACGGTGCCAAATGTGGGCCGAAAAGTTGAACAGGATGAGTGCCTCTGTGCCTCCTCTGTCCATCATCAGGCAGATGTCATCAATGGCAGTGATGAGCGAGGTCTCCGTGCTATAATTCTGCCTTAATCCGGATTGAATGGGGTTCAGGAATTGGTTGTAATTGAGGTACTTTTCCAGTCGTTTGTTGATGAGTTTTTTCCAGGACTTTGAAAGGATAAGGAAAAAAAGAGATCGGTCTGTTGACCCGATTCTTCGGGTCTGCTGAGGATTTCTTTAGAAGGGGTAGTATGTTGTGTTTCCAGGTGTCCAGGAAGGTGGCTGCGGTGAAGGAGTTGTTGAGTATCAGGGTGAGTGCAAAGGAGATGGGGTAGAGTCCTTTGGTGAAGATGAAGTGTGGGCATGGGTCCGATGGTGCTCCCAAGTGAATTGAGCGCATGGAGGTGGCAGTTTCCAATGAGGAAATGGGGGGTCAGGTCATTGTGGTTTTGAGAGTGTTAGTCTTCTTAAGTTGGAGGGTGGTGAGTGTGGATAGGTCTGGTTGAAGAGTAAAGTTGTTGTATATGGTTCTGATTTTAATCGCTAAAGCAGTGGAATAGCTAGAAGAAGAGATTCTGTGATGGGGTGACATTTGTGGAGCTGGTGGCGGGGAAGTTAAGTCCTTCACTATAGCGAAAATGTATTTGGTGACACTGGAGATGTTCTCAATTTGTTTAGTCAGCGCTGCTAAGTTACTCATGGTAGAACCATAGGACTGCTTTGAAGGTGCTACCGTCATTTTTGTCATGGGTGTGTTTCCACTGGTGGTGTAGTTGCTTGCAATGTTGTTTGGATAGACCTAGTTCTTCCGGGTACCAGCTAGCTTGATGCCTGGTCCTAGGGTGGTGATGGTCTTCAGCAGAGCCATGAATTCTGTGCAGGAGGTGATCTAGTCTTTAAATTGGTGTTGAATCGGGAGAGGCCCTCTAGGTGTAGCGGGTAGTATGTTTGGAACTCTGTGGCCTGGGTTTCCTTGGGATCGTGTTTCAGTTGTGTCTGGTGGCTTTTGAGAGTTCGGTTCTGCGTAGGTGGGAGAGGAGCAAGTTCAAGCGGATTAGGGAGTATTTGGTCCAGGTGACAGTGTGGGCTTGTCCACTATAAGGACGGACAAGTTGCTAAAAAGAGGGTTGAGGAAATATCCAGCAGTGTGGATGGGTCAGAGTGTGTGCAGGGTATTCCAGTGGAATGTTGGTGTTCAGGTTGTTGTGGTCTTCCAGGTGGAAATTGATTTTACCTAGGAGGATGAAGGAGCTTGAGTTAAGAGCCAGTGGGGTGACGGAGTCAGACCAGGAGTTTCCAAATTTGGATCTTGGTCCAGGAGGTCAGTACAGTAGGGCCCCTCTCAGGGTGGTGTTGCTAGTGATGTGGAGCCTAAAGTCTAGTTATTCCAGGTGGTAATAGTTGTTCACAATGTGATGGGGCAGTGGATATTTTCTTTCTAAATGATGGCTAGTCTTCGTTCGTGTTTTTAGCTTTTGTCTTGCCTTATGATCTCAAAGCTGTGGCATGGCCACGGTAATGTCAGAGGCCGAACCTGGAGTGAGACAGGTATCAGGCAGGAAGCAAAGGTTTGGGAAGAGGTCATGCAGGAGGCCTCAAAATTGTTGGCATGTCTGATGAGAGAGTGAGTGTTGAGGAGGAGGCAAGCCAGGGTGGGGGGTGGCATGCAAGGTAAAGTTATGTGCATGCAGTGAGGAGGAGGGGTGGGGGATGCAGGCAGGGAGACTGGCAGGAGAAGTGGAAAACAGCTTAGGAGAATGTACCTCCAGTGCTGGTGGGGAGGCTTGGATGCAGTGCCTGGAGGATCAGGTGGTGGTCAGGACACAGATGTCTGTGGCTGCGATTGGTGGATGTAAGGTATGAGGTTCTACTGCTGGGGACAGGTGCGCTTATCTTTGCTGTGCCTTCAGCACACCCGCTGCATGTTTGTGCTGCGGCTGCCATTAACGTGATCCGGGAAAGGGGAGGCGATACAGGGGGTGAAGGATGGGGCTGGACAGGACCAAATGGGAAAGCACAAGAGCAGGAAAAGCAGCAGGTAGGTTGGGAAGGCCACAGCGGAGGCCAAGGGCCAGAAAGGGGGTGAGACAACCATGATGGAGACGGATACAGAGTGCAGAGAAGAACAGGTAAAAGGAATGTTGAAATGCTGAAACATAGTCAAGAGGTGCAGAAGTGAAGATGAAAATAGAGGCAAAAAATGCAAAGGAGAAGATGGAGATGAAATAGCAGCAAAAGAAATGGTGAAAGAGAGGCTGGAAGGAGCACAAGAGGTGGTGCAAAAAAAGCAGAAAGAGGCAAAAGAGAAAGAAAAAAGTGGCAAATAAATGCAAAAGAGATAGGGGAAAAGAGACAAAAAGAGGCAGGAAGAATCAGATGCCATAAGGGGCAAGAAGATACAGGAGAGGTGGTGGTAAAAATAGGCAGAGGTGAGACAGGAAAGGCAGGCAGGTAGGTAGGAGTGTGCAGTGGTGAGGCAAAGTAGGTAAGGCAGGCCAGGAGGCACCTTCCTAATTTTAAGGTGATGTTGCACACAACATGTTAACTGTTCTATCCATTTACAGACTCCTTGTAAAGTGTACACACTCCACAGGTTGAATTGACAGAGCGGTGTTTAAAGAGAAACGTACAGAAAGATATCCAAGAACTGTTGATAAACTTCATATAACACCTCCCCTTCACAACATTTTAATGGTGTGGTCCATGGAAGGAGTGGGTTTGTTAAGTAGCTAACCAATTACATTACACCTTTGAGGTGCTCTTGGGAAAGTGGATCAGATGGAATGCAAAATGTACCAGTTGAGCCTCATCAAGCTCTTTTAGCTGGGTAGGTTCACCATTAAACGGAAGAGTACCTACAGGAACAGTTAGAACATCAAAGAAGACTCTTGTGGTTATGGTTTGTCATTAAAAATATCAGTTTCTTAAGCTCTGGCTAAGTTCAGTTACATTTACGATAAAACATATGCACACATACTCAAGCTACACCAGCTCACTAAACACCAACTTTTTGTTAAGTGATGGATTTACCAAATTAATAACAAAACCAGCGGCGGCCGCTGTGCAACAAAAATGGTGAGGTAGCGTAGGAGGAAGCGGGGCCCGGCACAGGGGGGAGAAAAATAAAAGTAAAAAAACTCTTACCTGCCAGCAGCCGCCTCAAAGCTTTTCTGAATCTTTCCGATTGACTCCAGGTAGTCCATGCAAGGCTCCCTGCCCCCTACGCCAATCCAGACGCTGCTCTCATGCTGGTAATACAAGTATGAGAGCAGCGCTATGATTATCCTGAGTGGGCTGGTTTGACGCTCAGTTAGGGCCTGGGAGCCTGGGAGCCTGTGCTTGGCCTCCACCAGGCTGTGCAGCACAGCTTGGGTGAAGAGATCTAAGTGTGATTGTCGATTTGGCTGTCCTATGATAGCTGGCCAAGCCAACACAAGCACTTGAAGCAGTGCCCACCACTCTTCCCTCTGCTGCTGTCCATCAGGAATGCCCGGCCACGCCGTTAAATCGACTCAGCAAGGAAAAATAAAATGATAATAACTTGTGTTATTATTAATTTATTTTTCACGTTTTCACTGCTGAGAGAGCAACGGGGCAATGGTCCTCTGCATAACGGCGCCTAAAACACTGTGCCTCGCAACAAGCCTAGAAATGAAAGGAAGGGAGAAGGATGCGAGACATAACATCAGAAAAAAATGGGTAGGTTTTTTTTAAGGTTGCAACTTTTTTCCAAAATTGCGAGAGCAGTATTTTGTTGCTGGGTGGTATTTATGAAGGATACAGTACATAAAAGAAGTTATCATAGTAACATATTAATATTTGCTTTGAATAGCCACTCCTTTACAATCTTTGTTACACCAAGAACTGGTTACTCCTTTACAGCCACTTAGCTAGTTCACCATGAGCAGGAAGTATAGCTTGAAAGAGTCACGGACAGGCTATCATGTTCTCAGAAGGGAATCCCCAGGACTGAGAGTGTAAAGTATCCAAGGATCACAGTAAAGCGTTAACCTAGACACAAATTCTGGGCTGGACCAAAGTGTGGTAGCACTGGCTAAAGCCTGAGAACGAATTAATAAAGAGCTAATAGTAAAAACAGCAAAATACTGGAACAAAAAGTGCTGAAAAAAACAAAAAACTAGGAAGCAAACTCTACAACTACAACTCTATGAAGCATGCAGCAAAACTGTCACAATGAGGCACCTCTTTTGGTGCCTTACCTCAAATAAAGGTCTGAGGACGTCCAGCTAACTACACAGGTTACAAGATGGAAACTAGTGCAAAGGGCATGCAAAAGGACCTGCACACACCAAATGCCTTGAAGCATGGCAGTGTGTAATAAAAACAATCAAAGTCATCATTCCCAACTTTATAATTTTTCAACTCACCCAAATGGCGATTTTGGTACTCCGGTGCCAGACCGCAAATTGACAGTACTCACGCCTCGCCAAACCTGCAATTCCCTGCCTTATTTACAGGTTGTGAAACTAGTAAATATCCTATGGCAAAGACTCAGCTGGGTTGTGTCAGAAACCTACGACCAACACACCATCGCCACAGGGCTAAAACTATACTAAAACATAGCAATGAACAATGTTGAATAATGTTGCTTCCCAGTAAACCCAGGCACACAAAAGGATCCATAGCCCTCAAGTGCAAAGAACGCCATGAGGGCCATTTCTTATTTTTAGAAACGAACTCCGACATTGCATGCTTATTTCTGAAATACAAAAAATAAAGTAGTGACCAGCTGTAATGAAATGACATTACAGTTTTGATGAAAGTCTAGCCTAGTCAGCAAGAGTACTTTCGTCAATATGATCCCTGTCAAAATGAGGGGCAATCTTTAAATGCAGGTGGTTCTCTGCCCGAAAGGAAGAGTTAGGGCACTTGCTGCACTGCTGAGCCACAGATTGGGGTCTAAATTATTATTATTATTATTAATGACATTTGTTAAGCGCATGGTTGCACAAGGAACAGTGCGTCCCCGCGCTGAAAATCCCACTAATCATCGTATCAGCTTAGCTCAGGGAGGAGGAGCAATAGGGCCGGGAGGGAAACTAAACTAATTATGCCTTGGGGAAGAGATGGGTTTTCAACCTCTGTCTGAACCTTGCTTCAGACGGTTCCATCCTCCATTCGATGGGCAGGTCATTCCAATCTTTGCTGGCCAGGAGTCTAAAGGACCGTCCTCCCATCCTTGCTCTGTGGATCCGGGGAACCACTAATAGCATGCTGCCCATCGACCTGAGAAGGCGCGAAGGACGATAGATTGGAAGCAAAACCTGGAGATATGAAGATGCCTTTTTGTGAGCTATGCGATGGGTAATGCACATAGTTTTAAATTTAATGCGTTCCTTAATTGGAAGCCAATGCAGGGAACGCAATGCATTATTCCCAGAGGCCCTCCTAGGGAGGTTCAGGACAAGCCTGGCAGCTGCGTTCTGGACGCGTTGCAACTGCATTAGGCCTTTTTTACTGAGTCCACATAGGAGGGAGTTCCCATAATCCAAATGGGAGGTGACCAAGGCATGTACCATTGTTTTTCTGGTGCTGGGAGGCAGTAGGTCAAGGATTTTCCTCAGGACCTTCAAAATGCCATAGCATTTGCCGGCAACATTACCAACATGATTAGTGTAGGCAAGGTTAGAATCCAGAAGTATGCCAAGGTTTTTGACTGTGTCCACCGGGGCAGGGACAGAGCCCAGTTCTACGGGCCACCAAGCGGATGTCCAGATGGAAGGACAGGGACCAACGATAAGAACTTCCGTCTTAATACCATTGAGGCGGAGATAGTTCTGCTTCATCCACCCACCAAGCAGGCCGAGAATTTCTCAGCATCCACAACTGGATCACGAGACAGATTGATCACCAGTTGTGTATCGTCTGCATAAGAGACTATGGCAACACCATATGACTCCACCAGTTTGACAAGGGGTTCCATGTACAGATTGAATAACGTGGGGCTCAGAATCGAGCCCTGTGGAACCCCTTGTCTAAGACATCTTATACTGGATTTGCATGGTGGGCAGTGCACTTGAAATCTCCTGTTCTTGAGGAAGGAGACCAACCACTCATGAGCAGGACCGGTTATTCCCTTCTCACTCAGACGGTCCAGTAATACGGAGTGCGATACGGTGTCGAACGCCGCACTTAAGTCCAATAGGACTCAGTTAGTCCTTATTTCTGATTTGTGGAATACTTCAAGACTCATCTCCGAGCCCGGCTCTATTTGAACTGAGCCTCACACCTCTTGCAGACCTGATTTGTCTTTTGGGTTCTTTCTCCATGATGTCTTAGGTGGATGACATTCAAATCATCATTCCTTTCAGAGATAATCTGGGTCTCCTTGAGGAAACGTTCTGGTCCTGTATGTCAGCTATCGCTTCATGGATGAAGGAGCACTCTCTAAAGTTAAACAGTCACAAAATGCGGGTACAGGTGCTTCATTGTTATGGTCTTCAAATTTAATTCCAATCTGAATTTGGAGCATTCCCCACTCCTGTTCAATCTGCCAAAACCTTGTGTTTCATATTTGATAGGAAATTTGTATTTTATAGGTCAAATAACAGAATTTCACCTTCCTGTTTTTACAATATCTGGATGCAGTGAAATGTCATCCATTGTTTGCTTCTGAACTTGCAAAAGACTGTGGTGCAAGCGTCTATATTCTTGCCCGCATCGATGCTTGAATCTTCCTGCATTTAGGAAGGCCTAAGTATCTGAAGGCAAAATTACAAATTATTCAAAATATGGTTCCTAGGTTAATATTGATGTTGGCTTCCTGATCTTCCATCTCACTTCGTTTGCAGACACTGCACCTTTTGCTGTGATCAAAAGATTTGTTTTTAAGGCACTTTATAAGTGGTATGCACCTTGCACAATAAAGAAACTCTTTTTCTACAGAGGCGCATTGTGCTCTATGTTCCTGAACACATGCTCTATTGTTACATGGTTTAGCTTGCTCAAGTGCTCATGAAGAAAGCAGGTTATGGAGTGACTCCCTTGTCACCATTCCAACAGAAGCATATTGCTTTTCCTTTCAGAACAGCTGAAGACCTAGCTTATTTTCCTTTCATGTTTTTTTTCTTACATCTCACAGTGTGATTCTCAGCACCAGAGCATTCTGGTAGGATGAAAGGGTGCAGTCCCTATCTAGGGGTTGTCCCCCAGTGCACAGCGTTAGAAAACAAATGAATGTTTAAATCCAAATTCCAAGTAAGTCAAAAGTTTAACGCAAAAGGTCCGATTTCAAACAGTTTTTAATGACCACTTCAATTCAATGATCAATTGTCTTGTGAATACTGAGCTTTTCACAAAGTTATATTTCAAATGTCTCTCAATTAAATCTCCAGGTTACATCCGGAATCCGAATGCATTTCGGGCCTTATCGTTGCCCTTCATCAGGGTATAAAATCTACAAACAGAAAAGATAATTGTAGGGTCTTAGTGGGAAGCATCTCGGTCTACCTGCTAGGTGCGTTAGAGTGACTTGTCAAGCTCTATGGTGACTGTGGTGAAGTTAAAACACGCGACGGTGATCAGCTTTATTAGTGCGAGTGATGAAAAATAACTGCAAGAACAAGGGGGAACTGGTGGTGCTGTGAATAGTGACAGTCTTCCGGCATGGGTGGAGGATGGTTATCGGGTGTAAAATACGTGCGAGAAACGGAATAGTGTAGAAGAGCATTAAAACATACGTGCCAAGTCAAATTCGCTGATAGTAAACATATAGGGCGGGCTGTTGATAGCTCAAACGGTGAATATAGTGCCAAGAACAGGTACCACGAACGCTGAAAAGGTGCGCGTGTCATGCACAAGGTGAAAAAAGTACACTGTGGTGTGGCTGATGGGAAAATAACAAAAAGATTCTCACGTGGCGGCGGGTCACACGGAAAGGAAAATCCGCACTCGAATATTGGAACATAAGAGCAACATCCGCACCAAAAATTTGAGATCGACTGTTGCCACCCATTTTGTTGAAAAGAGACATAACATCGCTCAACTGAAGTTCCTCATCTTTGAGATCATTAAACCAAGCGAGGGCACACACAACAAAAACAAACTATTACAAAGAGAGAACTACTGGATCCGTTATTTATGCACGATGCAGCCTCACGGGCTGAATGATTTGTAATTTGTAATTTGTAATTTATATTTATATAGCGCGTTATCACCAACGGTCTCTAAGCGCTTTGATAGAGGGGCCTGCTTAGGGTAGGGGGGAGGAGAGAAGGTACTTTAGTGCGCGCCCCAGGCTTCTTTAAACAGGAGGGTTTTGAGATGTTTCCTGAAAGGTAAAAGGAAGTGTTCCTTACGGAGGTTGTCAGGCAGTCTATTCCAGATCTGTGGAATGATAGACGAGAAGGCTCTGCCTCCCATGGAGGACAGGCGAGTACGGGGGCAGACTAGCATCCTGGCTTCCGAGGATCGAAGTGCTCTAGTTGGGGCGTAATTCGTAAGGCTATTCTTTATGTAAGTTGGTGCATTGCCGTAGATGGCTTTGTGTGCAATGCACATGCCCTTGAACTTGATCCTCTGTCTGAATGGGAGCCAGTGCATTGTGCGCTCAATTCCGATTTTGCTAACGTGCACCTCGGCATTTTAACATCGATTGTCAGCCAGCGCTCAGACTCACTTTTCTAACTCTACGTAGCACCGGTGCCACTGCCCTCAGCGTCTCTCCTATCATCCACCCCAACCTCGCCCAGGCTGTATTTCGATCCCCCCACCATTTTGATTGTTGTGCCTAACCAGCACCTAGAGCCCACCTCCCGCCTCCCAGCTGCCCCTCCCCCGCACGGACTCAGAAGGCTTGCCCTGCCTGCTGGTCCTCTGTGACCTCTCCTACCTCGTAGGAAGCGGCCGCTCCCCGTGCATCCTGCCTGACTGCCACAGCGCTTCACAGAGACTGGTATTGTAGCGCTATACACCTGCCTGCCATAGTTTTGCCTGCCACTGCTGCCGCCTTGTATACCTGCACTTTATGTTTAAAAATTGCATCCACCCCAACCTCGCCCAGGCTGTATTTCGATCCCCCCACCATTTTGATTGTTGTGCCTAACCAGCACCTAGAGCCCACCTCCCGCCTCCCAGCTACCCCTCCCCCGCTCCGCCCCCTCCACTATCCATTAATGTCAGATGTCCCACGCGCAGCGTCCACACGCTACGGCCGCGCCGAAGGTGCGCCAAAGGTAAGCCTGTCTACGCCCGTCCGCGCCTGGACCGCGCCCAGCGCCAGTCCCCCTGGCCCCCGTCCCACCCACCCCACCCACATTACTTACGCCGCCTCCACCCTCCTAGCCCTTAACCCCGGCCGACTCTTCAACTGCGCCCAAGCCGCCCCTGGCCACACCCATGGACCCTTCTCTTGCAATTCCTGCAAGTTCGACGGCACCAACTCCTCATCCACGAACACCAAACAGCGCTCCGACGCTAACCACCTTAAATGCATCCTGCTCAACACCCGATCGGTCCACAGGCACGCCATCGACCTCTGGAATCTACTAGACACCATCTCTCCGGACGTAGCCTTCCTAACAGAAACATGGATGAACGCCTCCTCAGCCCCAGACATCCCCATTGCCATCCCGGAAGGATACAAGATCATCCGTAAGGACCGCACCGACCAAACAGGAGGAGGCATCGCTATCGTCCACAAGAATTCCATCCGCATCTCAACAAGCTCAGACGTCAACCTTGCCAGCGCCGAACACCTTCACTTCCAGATCCACACTGACCCCAAGACAACACTCAGAGGCACTCTCCTCTACCGGCCTCCAAGGCCCCGTGCACAATTCAGTGACGACATCACTGACTTTATCACCCCACACGCCATCCCCTCCGAGGAATACATTCTATTGGGTGATTTCAACTTTCACCTGGAAAAGAGCAACGACAGTAACACTACCACCCTCCTGGACAACCTCGCCAACCTCGGACTCAAACAACTTGTCACCACCCCCACCCACATTGCAGGTCACACACTCGACCCTATCTTCACTTCCAGCAAACATGTCTCCTTCAGTCACACCACAGCTCTCCATTGGACGGACCACAGCTGCGTTCACTTTATCTACAATAAGACCACAACCATCCTCATCCTACCCTGCGAAGAAACTGGAACAAAATCACCATCGACCAGATCTCCTCTGTGCTTCTTCAAAACCCCCCTGCACACCCCTCAAACCCCGACCAAGCAGCCATTAACCTCACCCAATGGCTATCCAACAGCGCCGACATCCTAGCACCGCTGAAAAGACGTCAAACCAAACTAGGCAGCAAAAACGCCTCCTGGTTCAACGATGATCTTAAGAAATCGAAGAAACTGTGTCGCTCCCTCGAGAAGGCCTGGAAAAAAGACCCAAACACCAGCACCAGGGACGCCTTCAAAAACGCCACCCGCATACACCACCAACTAATCCGGTCTGCCAAGAAAGCCGCATTCAAAGACCGACTAGATAACAACGCCCACAACAGCAAGGAATTATTCAACATCGTCAAAGAATTCACCAACCCATCAGAACTCCAACACCATCACCCCCTCCCAAGCCCTATGCGACTCACTAGCTTCCTTCTTCCACAAAAAAATCGCAGACATCCACAACAGCTTCGACAACCGACCCGGAGACCAACCCACCCAACCTTCTGCCGTACCTTCACCCCCCTTGAACATCCTTAATGACTGGAACCCAATCTCCACTGAGGACACCATCCGCCTGATGAACTCCATCCACTCAGGATCCCCAACAGACCCATGCCCTCACCACATCTTCAACAAAGCAGACTCCTTCATAGCTCCACACCTCCGTGACGTCATCAACTGCTCCCTCAACTTCGCCACCTTCCCGGAAAGCTGGAAACACGCCGAACTCAGCGCCCTTCTGAAAAAACCCACAGCTGACCCCACCGAACTCAAAAACTACCGCCCCATCTCGCTCCTTCCTTTCCCGGCCAAGGTCCTCGAGAAAGCTGTCAACAACCAGCTCGCCGCCTTCCTCGAAACCAACAAATCCCTCGACTCCTCACAGTCCGGCTTCCGAGCCAAACACAGCACTGAGACCGCCCTCATCGCAGCAACAGACGACATTCGAACTCTACTGGACAATGGAGACACAGTCGCCCTCATCCTCCTCGACCTCTCCGCAGCCTTCGACACAGTCTGCCATAGCACCCTTCTACAGCGCCTCAGAAACATCGGAATCCAAGGAAAAGCACTGGAATGGATCACCTCGTTCCTCACCGGAAGAACCCAGAGAGTCCGCATTCCACCATTCAAGTCTGAGGCCACTGAAGTCATCTGCGGTGTACCACAAGGATCTTCTCTCAGCCCCACCCTCTTCAACGTATACATGAGCCCCCTCGCGGCCATTGCACGCCAACACAACCTCAACATCATCTCCTACGCTGACGACACTCAACTGATCCTCTCACTCACCAAAGACCCTAACACCGCCAAAACCAACCTACATGTAGGAATGAAAGAAGTAGCCGAGTGGATGAAGCACAGCCGTCTGAAACTGAATTCAGACAAAACAGAAGTCCTTATCTTAGGTACCTCCCCCTCCACCTGGGATGACTCTTGGTGGCCAGAGGCCCTTGGAAAAGCACCCATCCCGACGGACCACGCACGGAACCTGGGCGTCATCCTGGACTCCTCGCTCTCCATGAACAGACAAGTCAACGCCGTTTCTTCATCCTGCTTCAACATTCTTCGCATGCTCAAAAAAACATTTCGCTGGATCCCCACCGAAACTAGAAAAACAGTCACCCACGCACTGGTCACGAGCCGCCTGGACTACGGAAACACCCTATATGCCGGTACCACCGCAAAAATCCAGAAAAAACTCCAACGCATCCAGAACGCTTCAGCCAGACTCATACTAGACATCCAGCGTAAAGACCACATCTCTGGTCACCTGAAAAACCTCCACTGGCTCCCCGTCAATAAGAGGATCACTTTCCGCCTCCTAACCCACGCACACAAAGCACTTTACGAGGGGGGGCGTGGCCAACAGCCGAACATGGAGGACGTGAGTTAGACGAGCTCCGTCCTAGCTTCCCCTGTAATCCTGGCAATTATCCTCTGATAGTGGGGTCTGGCCCCTAACCCCCTCGCCTGATCCTTGCAGAGCCTGATATACGCTGCCGAAGCCTGGCTGACGGGACTGGGAACCCTGGTGGAGAGCTACTGCCTGAGGACGCTGCGCGCAGGAAGAGGGGCCTAATTCTGCCCAGGAGACCGCGGCCCACAGTGTGCTGACGAGCGGACCGGAAGTGCGCCGCGCACGGCTGTGTGAGATCGCCGGATACGGCGGAGCGGACCCGGGGGCACTGGACACACCGGAGCAATCCCGCCGATCCCACTGCGGCGGAGACACCTGCGGATTACCCGGAGGAGGTCGGGGCGTGCTGGGAGGCCGCCGGCGCCAAGGGGAGCCTGCAATTCTGCCCGGAGCACGGAGGGGCGTGCGGCGCTCGGGCTGTGGCCGGTGCCTGACCCACGGTGCCGTACACTGCTGAGGGCCACAATCAGAAGATAGCCGGTAGTTGGCCCGAGGGAGGTGAGCAGGGATCCTGCTGGTCGGATCGGGCAGGGCTGCGGACCACGACGCAGACGAGGCCTGGCACCCTGAGGAGTACTGCGAGACCCCCCACACGAAGGGAGACGATCAGAGCCACTAGCGGGGGTCAGGCGCCTGCTGCTGAGGCGGGTAAATCCTTGCTTGCCGGGCCTGCATGATAGCCTTTGAGGTGCGCAGTCTGCCACCCACCTGAGGGACAGGCTTCTTGCACGACCGGATCCGGTGATAGCGCCGTGTGGACTACAGCGGCGGTGGCCTCTCCCTGAGGGCACCGGGAGTCCCATTCAGTCGTCAATAAAGGCGGAAAAGTCACGCTACTTCCCGGGGCTGAAGGGGGCTGATCACCGATCAGTTACTGGAGCTATACAATTGATATGTGGACTGGCCCGGACCTACAGCGATCTGATCACCCCTGACTCAGAGGGCTTGTCACCTTGCGCTCTGTGCCACTGGTGCACTGCACAGGACGCACACCACGGATCCACCCATTGGCTGGGGTGCTCAGGTTCCGACACTGCAACTGGCTTGGCTGAGAGGAGAGGCCGAGACACTGGACCTGACCACGGGCGCGCCTAGCACCATTGGCCGCACGGTAAGCTGGGCATCGGACTATCCCCTGCGGTACGCAATCACACGGCGCTCCCCACACCTGGTCCGGCCCGGCGGTGCGAGACCGGAAATAGCAAGGGAAAGAAGACAGGGCGACGACATACCGCCCGCGGTGAACGTAGTGGAGGTGCAAGATGGGGCGTCACAGAATCCCTCGTGGTGGCGCGCAGGCATCTGGCTCAGAGGATCCGCTGGCCTCTTCGAATGAAGACGCGATCCCACCCACGGGTGCTACCTCCCAAAATGCTAAGCTGGACCTTATACTGTCAGAGATCCGGGCATCCAGGGAGGCACTTGAAACTTGAATGGATACGATGTCAACCGGCCTGTCGCTACTTAAGGATGACCACAAGAAGCTGGCGGAGAAAGTGTCGGAGCAGAAACTGGCGCTTGCCGATTTGATACCCCAGCAAACGGAACACTCCACGCGATTGGAAAATCTCGAGAAGCAAATGCAGCACCTGAGGGAAAGAGTTGACGATGCGGAAGGGAGCTCGAGACGCAACAATGTACGCATTTTGGGCGTGCCGGAACGGAGTGAGGGGACAAACCCGACCCGTTTTGTGGAGGAATGGCTAAAGACTGTAGCAGAACCGGCGGACCTCACCCAGATGTACAGCGTGGAAAGGGCACACAGAGTCCCTCCCAGACCACCGAAGCCGGGGGCTTCCCCTCGCCCCTTGATAGCACGCCTGCTCCATTTTAAGGACAGAGACGTCATCCTGAAGGCCGCAAGGGAGAAAGGCCCCATAAAATTTGAGAACCACTCAGTATCTATCTACCCAGACTTCACGCAGGCAGTGCAAAGGGCCAGAGCTTCTTTCTGGGGAGTGAAGAAATCATTGAGGGAGCGAAATATAAAATACGCCTTGTTCTACCCGGCACGCCTCAGGGTCATTCACGATCACAGAACCTATTTCTTCGACAATCCGGAAGAGGCTTCAGAGTGGCTGGAGGTTACACTCACTCCGATGCACCCCTTGCATGAAGACCAGGAGGTGCCGGAAACACAGAGGACGGACAGCCGGACGGAGTCTCAAGGTCGCCCTAATCACCCGGGCACGGAGGGGGCCAACATGGAACGTCAAGGCCGGGAGGAAGAAGACGACGGCTCGGCAGCGGTGGCGCGACTAACCACCAACGCACTGGCGGAACATGACGCACACACCGGATCTCCATCAGAAAGTCGGACGAGTTCCCACACAGCGGCCTCGGACACGGAAGGAAGCATTCAGTTGTTTCCCGAAATCACAGCACAGTTGGCGGCAGACATGTGATCGTAGAGCCTGCAGCGACGGACTGGTAATGTAGCAGATGTTCTCATCTACCAGAGGGGGTGGGGGGGGGGGGGGGGGGAACCAGGACCCTGGGACAACTTTGAACGTAGGGGACAATGGTTACGGGACTTTTAGACGTACTTTGTTGTAAGAGTTTGTCTGGGCTCACACCTCCAAGCCTAGGCACGGTTCCAAGATTTCTATACCCATGTTGGGTGTTACAGTTTGGTCCTCTGAGGTTGTAGAGGGGGACCTACGAGTTGGGGTAATGTTTGCAAACGTGGCACTGAAAATTTCCATTTTGTGGTCAATGATGGTATGGACAATGGTTTTGGAACATTTTGAGGACATCCGGGGTAATGACGTCCCCTAATGATTATGTGGTCTGCACTTGGAATGTACGGGGATTGGGCTCAGTACACAAAAGACATAGAGTTCTGGCACAACTGCGTAGGCGGCGGGTGCACATAGCATGCCTGCAAGAGACACACCTGAATGAATCAGAGGGGGCCAAAATGTTGGGGAAATGGAAGGGCCAGCTCCTCGCCACTAAGTACTCGGCATTTTCCCGGGGGGCAGCCATTTGGATTAACAACTCGGTCCCGTTTAAACTCATTGAGTCCAAGATGTCCAGGGAAGGCCGCTACGTGCTAGCTAAGGGATTGCTGAATGGTGTGTGTGTAGTGCTCGGCTGCCTGTATGCCCCGAATGTGGAGCAATCGCAGTTCCTTGCGGAATTCGGTAGAGCGCTATCGGATTGGGTGGAGTATGATTGGATTATAGGTGGAGACTGCAATGCGGTACTAGATCTCACACTCGACAGATCTCATCCCCCTCTGCACGCAGCTGAGAGTAGAAGGCAGGCGGAGGCATTGGCACGCTGGGCCGAGGGGTGGGACCTGGTGGACACATGGCGGGCACTTCATACATCGCACAGGGAGAACACGTTTTACTCCCCACCACATAACCTCCACACCAGGATAGATCGCATCTTTTGCTCCAAGACACTTACGCCATCCATTGTGCAAGTAGGGCATATGGGGAAGACACTCTCGGACCACAACCCGGTGGAATTGTCCCTGACATGGGGAAGAATACCTACCCCCATACCGACATGGCGATTGTCCTCTAGCCTCCTCGAAGACTCGATTTTTAAGTCCACCCTGTCGGATGCTACCGCACACTACTTCTCAGAAAACACGGGTACAGCAAGCTCCAGGAAGGTCGAGTGGGACGCTTTCAAGGCGACCATTCGCGGGGTGGCCATGGGCACCAAAGTAGGCATCAAACACCAGGTACTGAGGAGACTGCGAGAGATAGAGAGCAGTCTAGCGGCACTGGAAATTGAGGCCGCAGGCACGGGCGGCGCCCTCACACAACTACAGGATGCTAATATACAGTATGCGGAACTTCTAGAAGAGTTGAGGGTCCTCGACTATAGGGAATACACCACACGACATCACGCACAGGCGGACAGGGCGGGTGCGCTGTTGGCGCGCCTGACCAGGGACGCACCGGCAGCTACCCCTATCATGGAGATCCAGGATCCCGCAGGGGAATTGGTGCAAGGGCAGCGGGATATCAACACGACGTTCCGGCGTTACTACGCTGAACTATACGGCCCGCACCCTCCACTCTCAGAACCGGCTTTGGAGGATTTCTTCTCCGATGTATGCGTTCCTCAACTGAGCGCGGCGCATAGCAAGGAGCTGGCCAAACCCATTACGGTAGCGGAAATTAGAATGGCAATCAGGGCTCTGCCTAGAAACAAGGCACCCGGGACAGATGGACTCCCGGCGGAGCTTATTTAACGTACATAGACCTGCTGGCCCCCCGCCTTCATGAGGTATATAACGAGGCACTGAAGAGCGGTGGTCTGCCCGACACGACACTGCAAGCCCTAATCGTCTCCCTTCAGAAACCGGGGAGGGATGCTTTGCGGCTTGACAACTACAGACCACTGTCGCTTTTGAACACGGACTCCAAAATACTCAGTAAAGTATTGGCGATGCGCCTGTCTCAACACATCCCAGACATGATCCACCCCGATCAATGCGGGTTTGTCCCGAACAGGAGCACGGCGCTAAATCTGCGGAGGCTTCACCAACTCATGTCTCCGACCGCAGGGGGAAGTGCCACTGAGGGTTGTATCTCGCTAGACCTACGGCAGGCCTTTGATACACTCAGATGGGACTACATGTTCGCGGCCATGTCCAAATTTGGGTTACCCGCCGGATTTATAGCCTGGGTATCTCTGTTGTACCGGAAACCTACGGCACGGGTTCGGACCAACAACTGTATCTCTGATCGGATAGACATTGCGAGAGGCACGAGGCAGGGGTGCCCTCTCTCGCCATTGCTGTTTGTAATCGCCCTGGAGCCCCTACTGCTGAAGGTCCGGACTATGGCGGCTGTGGTGGGGATTACTAGGCTCAACACTCATCATGTCATATCGGCGTATGCCGACGACATATTACTTTTCCTTAGAGACATAAATGACCCGGAGACACCACTGCCACAGATATTTGAGGTTTTCCGCGAGTTATCGGGCCTCGCCATCAGCGAGACAAAGTCATATGGATTTGGCTTTCGGGGCCCGGTGGCGGGGACACAAGTCCAGTTTCCGCCGCACTGTTTTCAGGTGGCGCCTGTAACATTTAAGTACTTAGGTCTCCAGATATACCGCCAACCACAGGACCTGCTGGACGGGAACCTGGGGCGAGCACTGACTAACCTAACCGCTCGGGTACAATTCTGGACTACTTTACCGTTATCGGTGGCAGGGAGGGTGGCTATATCAAAAATGGTGGTGCTGCCGCGTCTCCTGTACTTCTTTACGAATCTACCAGTCTCTATCCCTATGCCATATTTTAGGAAACTCAACACTTTACTACTTGACCTAATTTGGGGAAAGGGCAGGAGACGCATAAGCATGACCCGACTGCAACTACCCACGGATAGGGGCGGCTTGGGAGTGCCTGATCTGTTCGCTTACAGCTGTGCGTGCCAACTGCAATGGCTAGCTTACTGGTTGGCTGGCCGCAATTTACACGAACTGAACATGATAGAGGACGACAGACTCCGGGGGGGTCATACATCGGCTGTTACTGCCAGGGGCCAAGGCACCGGCGACGACTCCACCCCTACTCAAACTGGCCCTCATGTACTGGAAGAGGGCGGTCAGGTATGCAAATGGACGGTCAAATTATGCGCCCTCGATACCACTGTTGGGCGTCCCGCTGGGGACAGGTCCGATGACGGAAAGAAGACTACGGGTGTGGCAGGAGGCGGGGATAACACAAATAGGGGATTTCTTCTCGGATAACAGGCTACTGCCGTTTGAGGAGTTCGCCAGGCTTCACCAGGCGCCAAGGACGCTCTTTCTGCAGCATGCACAACTGAAACACTACATAGGCACCCATTGGGCGGGAGATGGGATGGAGCCCGCCACCAACTCACTGGTCACTATGCAGTACCTCATGGGGGCGGGCGGACACTTGACAAAATGGCTGACTGCTGGGATACGGGAGGGCAGGGCTGACCCCCTACCACCCCTGAAATTGAGATGGGAGGAGGATCTAGGGGCGGCGTTGAGCGTCAAAGAATGGGACCTGGTATTGAAATTGCCGAAGAAAGTGTCTCGGAACCCCAGGTTTAAATTTATACAATTGATGATTATACACAGGGCATACTTGACTCCCCGCAGACTTCACATGATGTTCCCGGCTACGCCCGATACTTGCCCCAGATGCCGGCGGGAAGATGCAGGCATGTTACACATGTTCTGGGAATGCCCTACGCTGGGACACTACTGGGGTACGATACATCACATACTGAATGATATAATACCGGATAGACCCTACACATCCACCTCTTACTGCATGCTGGGGATAGGACACAAAGAGAAGAAGAGGAGTGTGGAATCCAGATTTGTGGATCTGGCATTGCTGATAGCGAAGAGGTCAGTGGCGATGAGATGGAAATCAGCAAGGCCGCCAGACATAGGGACCTGGAGCGGGGAGGTGATCAGGTGGGGCAAGGCAGAGGGACAGGAACTAGGCAGGGAGGAGAGTAGAGGCCTTAGGAAACATCCCATCTCAATGGAATGGAATGCCCTGCTTATAGCATTCGAGCAAGGCATGCTAGACCAAGAGGACTAGCCTGTACCTGTCATGTCTCACAGGGGAATACTACGCCCGTGACCGGAGTACACGGGAACTGAGCTGCAGACACACTGGGAATGATCTGATATGCATATATGATGTAACCGGGGACCGGTACCCCTGCTGGATACAGATTGTACTGTACATATTGATGCAAAACCAACGTATTGCTGTTAAATGGAATGATAAGTGCCGGGGGGGGGGGGGGGGGGGGGGAGGGTACAGGGAGGGAATGGGGGAGTTGGGACGTTCTTGAAAGCAGAAAACGGAAAATGTAAATGATTGAAATGTATACTGAAATATATGTCACGATGTGGAGAACTACTGTGTACATGTCTATGTTATATGCAGTGACCTAACTTGCAAATAAAGAAATTTTCAACAAAAAAAAAGCACTTTACGAACTGGGACCTGAATGCCTCAACGCACGACTCTCCTTCTACACCCCCTCTCGCCAGCTACGATCCTCCAATCAAGCCCTTGCTACTGTACCTCACATCAACAAAACAACCATGGGAGGTAGATCCTTCTCCTACCTAGCAGCTAAGACCTGGAACTCCCTCCCTACCCACCTTCGCCTCACTCAGAACCACCTAGCATTCAGAAAGCAACTTAAAACATGGATATTTGACAAGTAATTCCCCACCCTTCTTCAAGCGCCTTGAGACCCTCTGGGTATGTAGCGTGCTATATAAATCTTTTGACTTGACTTAGAAGGGGGGAGGCATGAGTGCGGCGTGGGACTTTAAACACAAGCCGAGCCGCGTCGTTCATGGTGGTCTGGAGTCTGGTCAGTTGGTAGTCTGGGAGTCCTAGGTAAAGTGAGTTACCGTAGTCCAGACGGGATAGGATGAGTGCTACTACCACACGTTTGAGGGTCTCAAAGGTGAGTAGCTGGGCCAGTTTTCTCAGCTGCCTGATTATGTAGTGTAGTTCCTAGTTTCCCACTAGGCCCTGCGCATTGGAATAACATAAACAGTAGTATCGACGTGGAACTGCGGATATTCCAGGCCTCCACTGACTATGCTAAACTTAATTGGGTTGTGTTACCAACTAGCTCAGAGGTCACTGGAAACTTTCTTCTCTGCATAGGAAGTGATCAGCTTCCTTGGCACAGACAAGAAGGGATTCAGCTTTCCAACAACCGTGCAACATGACAACTTTGCTCCTCAGATCAAGAGTCAATCTCTAGGGTCGTGTGAAACAATAGACATGTATTTCACTCAGTCAGTCTAGTGCAGTTTACTTTCACGAGATGTAGAGAATAGAGAGACGGGCGTTTGTCAATAAAGGGTTAACATTTATTGAACAGTCTTTCTTCTCGTACAAGAGAAATGTATTGCCACAATTGCAAGACTTGTTATTATAAAAAGTACGTACAGTAAGATAAGGATTGCGAAATAAAACTGTAAAAGCATTGATATGGTTTCTTAGCCATACAATGGTTTAAAAGTAATTAAACATATATACAGTCATATATACATTAGGCTAAAATACTCAACTGGTGCTTCTAACTAAGCCTACCCCAGTGTGCCTGACCTAAGCCTAACACGTGGAAGGGGAGTAAGTAAGTAGCTTTAAGTTAAGTTGGTTTTGCCAAGGTTTGTTTCAAGAATTCTCGTCTAAGGGTTTAGTCAACACCATACCTCTGAATAGAATGATGGAGGATTGGTATCTCCTTCAGGGGTCACTCTCGATATCCCAGTCACCCGCGAGGGCAGACCGGAAACGCCGGAGCTGGATTTCTCTGCACGAGAAAGGCAGCGGCTCTTCTTCAGCGCGTCGAGGAAGGAGGGGGGACAGCGTCCGCGGGCAGCTGGATTCTGCTGGATGTCTTCGCAGAGGGACGGCTGTTCAGCTCCTAAGCGTACTGCACCATCGTTCGCGCTTTAGCAGCGATAATGGTATCAGCAGCTTCACCACCAAGGGACAGCAGGCTGCAGCGACAGAGTGCTAGAGTCACCAACACGGGGTCTTGCAGACAGCTAACAACAGGCAACGAGCAACGAGCTATTGCTTAAGGCAACGTTGGTAATATTTATACCTGACAGGTGCCGGGTTTGACGCAAGTTTGCTGGACATAAGACGTCAATTAAAGATGTCACTAGGAAGTGATAGTTATCAGTTGCTCATTAGAGTTCCATTACTAATCAAAACACAGCAAGCGGGGATTTCCAGGTTTGCTGAGTTTTTATCTTGTTGAAGAACTCGGAGTGTTAATCTAGGAATATCAGATAGTGGCTCCTGCCCTGTCATTGCACTAATTGGTCGCAAAGGAAGTGGCAGAGAGCTATGCTGGAATGTGGCTCTGTTCGTGTGAGGCCAGAGATGACTTTTCTGAAAATCGCACTTGAACGGTTATGCCAATATAGGGAATAAATGGATTTATAGCCGAATAGGGGCATAAGGTCACAGTATCTATCAGGAACCTAGATAAACACATAACAATTATGTTGGAGCAGACCCCGACTGTGGTGGATACCTGTGGAGCTAAGATAAGTTTGCTGTCAATTTTTATTCCCAGGCTTTTGACTGCTGTGGCTGGCTCAGGGTGGCCAAAAGAGACAGTTCCAGGGGTTGGCGTCATTCGTGACTGCCAACACCTCCGTCTTGTCTGGGTTGATCTTAAGATGATTGGCCGACATCCAGTTTATTGTAAATTTTAGGATGTTCTGAACTTTCTGGTGCGCTGGTAAGGAGTTGTCTATCCGAATGATAATTTGAGTGTCATCTGCGTAGTTGTATATCTGGCACTCCAACTGATTGAGCGCAGCTATCAGGGGCTGAAGGTAGGCATTAAATAAGAGGGGAGACAGTGCGGATCCCTGAGGGACTTCGCATGGAAGAGTACCTGACCTGGATACGGCTTCCCCCAACTGTACTCTCTGGGAGCGATCTTTTAGGAAGGATGTGAGCCATGTCATTGCAATGCCCTGCACCCCGAAATCGGGCATCCGCGACAGAAGTAACTCGTGGTTCACGGTATCAAAGGCCGCGGATAGGTCTAACAAAATCAGGGCGCAGGGGTCCTTCGAATCAGCTCTCAGTCTCAGATCATCTAGGACTGCCAGCATCACTAATTCGGTACTGTGATGGGGTCGGAAGCCCGCCTGGTTGAATTGCAGGAGGTCGTTGGCCTCTAGATGGTGCGCGAGGGAGGAGAGCACGTGTTGCTCAAGGACTTTGGCGAGGAAAGGAAGCTGGGATATGGGCCGGTAATTTTTCAAGATTTTAGTGTCCGCCCCAGGTTTTTTCTGAAGAGGGATCACGCGCGCCTCCTTAAAATCGCTCGGGACCACTCCTGTTTCCAAAGACATGTTCAGGAGTGAGAGAGTCTCGCTTTCGATTTCGGGGAGGGCCATCTTGTAGATCCTGGGTGGGCAGGGGTCAGCTGGGGAACCTGATTTCACACATCCGAAGAGTGGCCCCAAGGCCTCGTGTGTGAGCAGAGGGAAGGACGTGAGGGAGAGTTCTAGGGAGTGGCTAATGGGGGCTGGGTTGAGCGGGCATGTCAGCTTAGGGGTATTCTCGATGGTAATCAAGAGGTCTGCCACTTTGGAGGTGAAGAAGGTTTGGAACTTCTCACAATCCTCTTTGTTAAAGGCAGGTTGCTGTTCTTTGATCAGTCGGAGTTCTTTTAGAACTTTAAACGTTTCTTTCTGAGTGTTGGGGGCAGACACAATCTTGTTTTCATAATAGGCCGCCTTCTCAGTCAGTATTGCTTGTTTATATGCTGAGAAGGTTTCAAGATAGTGTGAGAGGGTGAGAGGGTGAGAGGGTCGTAAGCTTTCCGCCAGGCTCTTTCCCCTTGGCGAAGCTGTTGTTTCAGAGTGCGTAGTTTGTCGTTAAACCACGGGGCTCCTTTCCCCTTGTCTTTAATCCTTTCCCTACGAGCGGGTGCGAGGCTATTAATGGCCTTGGTAATTATTTTTGCCAGTGCATAGTTTTTTGCATTGATATCTCCAGAGGGATGGTCTGGCGGGCCGGACAGTCTGAGGGCGGGGGCGAGGTTGACTGCACTAATTTTGTTCCAGCTTCTGATTACCCTCCATCTAGGAGGAGGTTGGGGTCCTAGTTTGGGGGGTTGAATGGTGCCGTAGATGATTGAGTGATCAGACCAGGCACAGGGATGGATGACAGGAGGGCCGGTGAGAGGCAGTGAGGTCCAGACTAGGTCCAAAGTGTGACCTTTAGCATGAATGGGGCCAGTGACAGATTGGCTCAGTCCAAGAGCGGTCAGAGTTTCATATAGGAGGGTGGCTTGGTTCTCCTTGGGGAATGCTTCCCAATGGAGGTTAAAATCGCCCAATATAATTAGGCATTGGTAACGGGAGCATAGATCGTGTGCCAGTTCCACCAACCACTTAACAAACTTGGGTGGTGTTTTAGGGGGACGGTACATGGCTATGACGATGATACACTGTGAGGGAGAGTGGAGTTTGACCCCAAATACTTCCGCCCCTTCGATGCTTTCCGCGAGCAGAGTCTCGGCTTTCAAGGTATTTTTATATAGCATGGCCACCCCACCGCCGCGTGTGCTGCCTGGCCTGTTATGATAGACGGCCGTGTAGTGAGGCGGGATGGCGGCTGCCAGGTCGGGGGTGGATGCGTCTTCCAGCCAGGTCTCAGAGAGACCCAGGAGGTCGATTGTTTCATCTTGTAGCAGGGTGAAAACCTCTAGATGATGTTTTTGGAGTGAGCGGGTGTTTAGGGAGGCAAAGGTGAGGGTCGGGGGGGGATTTTGGGGGTTGGCGGCCCTCCACGATCGATTAGAGGCCTTCTCAGGGGGTGGCCTTAGTAGACCCTCAGCTTTGAGGAGGATGGCGGCATTGTTATCAAGAGGTGCCGGAGGACTTTTGAGTTGGTGCAGGTCAGAAAAACTGTACCGTATGCCATGGGCAGGGGGTATGGCCCCTGGGCCCGGAAGGGCGCGAACGGGCGCAGACGGGCTTGCCTTTGGCGCGCAGACGGGCTTGCCTTTGGCGCGCCGCCGGCTCGCGCGCTGCGCGCTTGATCCAGTGTGAAAGATATAGGCTGAGCCAGCCCCCACCCACCAATCAGCCCTGCTGTGCAGCAGCTGTCAATCCCCAGCACTAGACCGGTAACCGACCGGAAGTGCACCTATTGGGGTGCGTCGTGAGGTGGGGAGATTCTACCAAAGTTCAACAATGTAAGGGAATACTTTACTTTTAATGACTATTCAATCAGTTTAAAAGCAGTAAAACACATTGTGCAAAAGTGGCAGTAGCAGCGATTTCTTTTAAAAACTATTAACTCAGTTTTAAAAGCAATTAACACACTGTGCAAAGTAACAATAGCAGCGATTTGTGAAATCGGTAATTCTTTCTTTGTTAAAAAAGAGGCAGCGAGCGTAGCAGCAAGACAGTCAGCCCACCTGCGCCTATGCAGGGCTCTATCGTCAGTGCGCCAGGTCCCACTGTGAATAATATAAGCTGAGTCAGCCCCCACCCACCAATCAGCCCTGCTGTGCAGCGGCTGTCAATGATAGGATGGAATATCTGCGTTATCTCTAATGTTTACTTTATTGAGCCTACCTACATACCATATTCGCATCTCTATGCACCTTTGTTGTTTTTTAACCTGTTTGCACCAATTGTTACCCTTCTCCTGGGTACCATATCATTGGTTTATCATCTGTTGATTTTCTTTCCTTTATCCTTTGCTTATCACTATTTTGAAATGTATTATCTTCACGATTTATTGATTGATTGCCCAGCATTCATAATATTATTTTACACCTCGAGCACCTATCATGCCAGTATTTGCCCGAAGCTTCACTCCCTACCCATTCCAAGATGGCGTCTACGCTTTTACGAGCGGACTAAGTCCATCTTCTATTCTCCCATACTGTTTACTAATCCCACCTCGCCACGCGAGCGCCACTCGTTCACTATCCTCAACGCTCAGCACACAGCCATACTACAATGCGGAGCACCGGCCGAATTTGACACACCTTGTCCTTCAATTTTGCCTCGGCGGACTTTAACTTTCGCGTACCCCTATACGCTACGAATAACTCCAATAACCACTTGTTCTGTATCTGATTCGTTTCACAGTTCGTTGTATCTCTGTTGACCCGCCGATCACGTGAGAATCTTTTTGTTATTTTCCCATCAACCACACCACAGTGTACGTTTTTCACCTTGTGCATGACAGGCGCACCTTTTCAGCGTTCGTGGTACATATTCGTGGCACTATATTCACCGTTTGAGCTATCAACAGCCCACCCTATATATTTACTATCAGCCAATTTGACTTGGCACGTATGTTTTAATGCTCTTTTACACTATTCCGTTTCGCGCACGTATTTTACACCCGATAACCATCCTTCACCCACGCCAGAAGACTATCACTATTCACAGCACCACCAGTTCCCCCTGTTCTTGCAGTTATTTTTCATCACTCGCACTAATAAAGCCGATCACGTCGAGTGTTTTAACTTCACCATAGAGCTTGACCAGTCACTCTAACACACCTAGCAGGTAGACCGACATGCTTCCCACTAAGACCCTACAATTATCTTTTCTGTTTGTAGATTACGATAAGGCCCGAATGCATTGGGATTAAGGATGTAACCTGGAGATTTAATTGAGAGACATTTGAAATATAACTTTGTGAAAAGCTCAGTATTCACAAGACAATTGATCATTCAATTGAAGTGGTCATTAAAAACTGTTTGAAATCGGACCTTTTGCTTTAAACTTTTGACTTACTTGGAATTTGGATTTAAACATTCATTTGTTTTCTAACGCTGTGCACCGGGGGACAACCCCTACATAGGGGCTGCATCCGTTAGTTCTTGTTCATAAAACTGTTCGGCCCAGACAGTGAAGCCCTGATTGCACGCGACACCGAATCAACCTATCAATTCTCCACGAACACAGGCAGTGCGTGTCCACCTTCTTATGTTACATTCTGGTAGGATAGCAGAATGCTTTAGAAGTATGTGTCATACAGTCAGATGTCAGAGTCTTGCATCACAGTAAAGTTACAATTGAATAGTACAGTTCGATACCAGACATCCACCTAATACTGCCAGGGTTTGTGTCTCCTTCCTGGTTCCTCTTCTTGCAAGGTGAATGCAGTGAAAAGCATTTTCACTGTTGGTTTATGCAGGCAGAAGCACTGCATTGTGTCGGACTAGATTGGCTGCTCTCCCTTCTGCTGGAGTTGATTGGCTTCAGGGTGTGGCAGACACCATTCTTCAGTAGCCTTGAACGCTCAAAACTCTCGGGACTACAACTCCATCAACCCTATGCTGGTGGCCAACCTGGATTGAAGGGTACAAATAAGGGCCAGACCTAGCTCTGCCCCATCAGTATCCAGATGATCATCCTGTGCTGGGTCCACTGACTGGTGGCCTGAGGGCTTGGGCACTTCCCCATCCATGTTACATACGCATGGAACCCCAACAACATCTTTGACAACAAACTGGCATTTGACTCTCATATTGACAAACTCACTTCTACTCGTGCGTTCTTTTTTTTTTTTCTCACAACAATTTTATTGATAAAGATGAGCACATGAAATAGAGTGGCACCCCACATTCAGGATGGTACCACCAAACATTTTGATACAATCACAACATAGGACTGAGTGTCCGATCGAGGAACCAATGAGACTCAAGGATACAAGGAAACATTTACCCCACCTTCATTCTTGTCAGTTATCCACCCACCCAACTCCCAGAACCCTCCCTGGAACCCGCCCTAACCCCATGCATGTGTGTACAAACTATGTCGATGTAAGTTCTTGACGTGGCAATCGTATGTGCGGGAAATGGGTTTCGCCGGACCATATGGGGCTAAAGGTCCTCCTCCTGTTCCGCCGGGGGATCGAGTGTTAAGCCCCTGTAGTCCGCCCACCTCTTCCATACCTTAAAGTGCTTGCGGGGGCATCCCCGTGCTTCAAAGATCGGTCTCTCCAGACCCATACAGAGGTCCATGCCAGCCTTCCATGCACTCAGGGGGGGGGTCTCACGTCCTTCCACGCTCGGGCTAGGTCTCTTTTGGCTACCACTAGCCCCAGGAGGAGCAGGTGTCGCTTATAGATATTGCCACCAACCCCCTCCAGGATGTGCAACAGACCCAGACGGTGAGTACGGGGAGGGTCCAGCCCAGCACCTCCGACAGGCATCCCCATACACCCCTCCAGAAGCCAACCAGTCTGGAGCACGACCATACTGTGTGGAGCAATGTACCCACCTCCACTCCACATCGCAGACACTCCGGGGACCCAATCAGGCCCGCCTTCCACAGACGCTCACGGGTATAGTAGGCTCTATGAAGAATCTTGAATTGTATGAGTCGAAACCGTATTGCGATAGCCGCCCCCCTCGGGGATTCTAAGGCCTCCCGCCAATCATCTTCATCTAACGGACCTATATCCGCCTCCCAGGTTGTCTTCAGTGGGAGAAGGGTGGAGGAGCAGTGGGTGACCATTGTCTGGTAAATGCGTGAAACTTTTTTATCCCCAAGGTCACCCATGAAGACCTTCGCTTCAATCGGGCTAAATTCAGGGAGTGAGTCAAGGTTGGTAATACTGGGCGTCAGTGCATGCCGGAATTGTAGGTATCGAAAAAATTGAGATTGGGGCATATCGAATTCGGTACTAAGGGCCTGGATGGACTTGAGCGTCGTCCCGGACATCACATGGCCGAGCTGCGAGATACCTATTGCGTCCCAGCCATCGAAGTCTGATAGCTTAGACAGTTCGGGTAGTATGCCGTTAAGCCACAGTGGCGTTTCCGCGGTCAGTCTGCCCCACCAGCCCATGCGACGCAAGGCCTGTCGCCATACAGCGAAGACAAGTTTAGTAACCCTCGGCAACGAACGACGCAGTCGGGGTGAGTAGAGGATGGTGTGGAGCAAGTTATCGCCCATCAATGTACGTTCCAGGGCATATGCTGGATCCCCACCGTCACCATACCACCATTCATTCAGAATGAGAAGATGAGCGGCTTGGTAATACGACTGCAGATCCGAGGTGGCCAAGCCCCCACAGTAGGTGGACAAAAAACACGTACGCAGTGCCACCCTGGCGGCACCCCCAGCCCAAAGAAAGCGGCCCAGCACTGAGTTGACCTGCCTAAACCATTGGGGTGGGATAGGATACGGATGATTCTGTAGTTGGTAGAGTAGGCGCGGGAGCGCAACCATCTTGAAAATAGCAGATCGGCCAAAGATTGACAGGGGCATCCGAGACCAAGTTTTGACATCCGTCTGGACCCGCTCCCAGACGGGCAGCAGGTTACGTTCCCAGGCAGTGTCCGCCGAGTCCGAAAGAAACACCCCAAGGTACTTCAGACCCGCCGTAGCCACTCGCAACCCCGAAGCCCAGGGATCTGTCACCGTGCCTCCGTCTAGCACCCATAGAGTGGATTTATGTAGGTTTAGATATAAGCCTGAAGCCTCCCCCAACAGTTGCATAACCTCTAGGACACGCGGGCCTGAGCGCTGCAAGTCGGTAAGAAAGAAGAGGACATTGTCCGCGTATAACGCAATCTTATCTGAGAGGGTGACATTCCACACAAAGCCCCTTATCAGCGCATCGCGGCGCACTCTGGCAGCCAGGGGCTCCATGGCCAGTGCAAATAAATAGGGGGAAAGAGGGCAACCCTGTCTGGTCCCTCGGCAAATGTGAAATGTCTCCGACACCGCCCCGGCGACCCGCACCGAGGCTGTGATATCTGTATACAGGAGCTTGACATATGACAGGAAAACGGGGCCCAGGTTGAGACAAGGCAGTAATGTAAACAGGTACGACCAGCTGACAGAGTCGAAGGCCTTGTTGATATCGGCCAGCAACAACGCCGCCTGGTCTCCCGTGCACGTGCCTCCTCAAGCACCCGGCGATAGTGTGGCCCCAGCTGTATATGAAATTTTTAAAAAAATTCACACGGGTAGCCATTCGGGCCAGTGGCCTTGCCAGCATTGAGTTGCCCCAGTGCGTCTCCCAGCTCTTCAGCCGTGAGGGGTGCATCCAGGGCCTTTTTGGTCTCGTCCGACACCGGTACAGGCGGCAACTCTGCGAGAAATCGGGCTAATTCGTCCTCAGACAATTGGTCGCGTGGGGCGTACTGGGCTGTAAAGTACGTGGCGAAGCTCGCCGCCAACTCGTTCGGGTCGGTCAGGACCTCCCCCTTGCCGTTCGTGAGACCTGGCAGCATGAGGGGTTGGAAGTTGTGTTGGCACAGTCTATGGAGCATCGAACATGACTTGTCCCCCATTGGTACACCCTACTTCTTGTGGCCAGCCACGCCTGTTTGGCTTCATCCATCAAGAGGGACGCGTACGACTGCTGCGCCTGCAGAAGCAGCCGTAGCCCGACTTCATCGCCTCCCTCGTGGTTTTCCTGCTCCAGGGTCGCCACTCGCGCAGCCGCCTCTGTAGTCTGTTCTCGACGCTTCCGACGGGCCGCTGAGCACCATGCGATATCTATCCCCCGTATGGTAGGCTTCATAGCCTCCCACACCACTCCCACATCAACACCCTCTACCAGGTTTTCTCACCAATAATGGTCTATGGTTTCTCGCAAGTGTTTAGTATATGCCGGTTGCAGGAGATGCCACGAGGACATCCTCCATCTAAACGGCTGCCGTTTCCGGAGGAGGTCTACTCCAACTGAGACTGGGGAGTGGTCGGATAGGCCCCTCGGCAAGATGTCAGCGCCCTTCACCCTATACAAGCATTCTCTAGGCACAAACACACAATCTAACCTCGAGAATGAGCCATGTACAGCCGAAACATAGGTATACTCACGGGCCGCAGGGTGCATATGTCGCCAAGCATCCACCCAGCCCAGCCCCTCACTCATTGCATGCAATCTGGTGGGTGGAAGGGAAGGGTGGGGGGGGGGGTCACGGTCACCTCCTGACGCCTCCGGCGATCCACACATATGTCCATCACGCCATTCCAATCTCCCCCAATCACTGCCAGTGATCCGGAGACATCTTCCCACACTGCAAACAGCCTCTCGGCCAGGGCCCACTGCAGGGGGGGGGCGTAAACACTTCCAAATACCACAGGTTCCGTGCCCACCATGCCCTTAACAAAGAGGTAGCGACCCTGAGGATCCACCCACTGCTTCTCATGGACGCATGCCACCCTGCGGTGTATCAATACGGCCACTCCCCTAGATCCCCTGGAGAATCCTGCATGGAAAACCTGCTGATAACCAAACCTCTGCAGGCCCAGTGTCTTTGTGCCCATCATGTGAGTTTCTTGAAGCAATAGTACATCTGCAGCTTCCTTTTTCCCCCAGCGTAACACTGCCCCACGTTTAATTTTGTCCAGTAAACCCCTGACATTCCACGTAATCACTCGCATAGTGTCTTCAGGGAGTCTATGAGTCGTTTCAGCCATAGTCCATTGAAATCCACCATACGAGCCCTCTACTCCAGCGCCTCCCACCGCACACCCCATGAAACAGCATTTCGACACACACATGCATTCTACTGTCTACCCCAAAAAAAACCCTAACCCCTCAATCTCACAGTCCCCAACAGTTCCCATCCCCAACTCAGCAGCCACATCCCCGACCGCCCACACTCCGCCTCCCCCCACCCTATACCTCAATGAACTATGAAGTACCTGTCGCGGCATGGGTAGTCCCGAGACCAAAACAGAGGGCCCGGGCCCACCCATACCAATGGATCCCAACATCCCAAAAAAAGAACAGTAAACTCACCCCCCCCCTCCCTCAGTGTCCCTCTCTCTAATGGGAGAGTGGTAACCCCTATCATGTAGTCCCCGAACCCCCCACCCCACAACTCTATCTACGATCAGGATACAGACGCAGTACTGTCCCAAGGCTGCTACACAGCTAGTGATGCAATGAATCCCAGGCGACCAGGTGCACTCAGCCAGGATTTACAGCCTTTAACAGCAGAAAAGGGAGCCGAGGCCCCGGAGTCTTCAGTGATCCGTGCCAGACTGTTCTGAATCCTCGGTTCTACCATTGTCCTGCGTGCCATCGACCGAGGCCGCGCGTTTGCGCGATTTGGAGCGTTTGCTTCGTCCGTTCTTTGTCGTCCGGTCTCTCTGCGCCTTTGGTGACCCCTCAGGAGAGCCCGAATTAAGCCCTGGTTGAGAATTCGGTCTGAGCCGCACCGTTTCATCTGTCCATCTGAAAAGGTCCTCCTGTGTATCAAAGAACAGTGTCTGTGATTGGAAGATCACCCTCAGGCGCGCCGGGTACAACAGGGAATACTGGAGCTTAAGGCCTCTCAACTTTGCCTTGGCGGCCAAGAAAGAATGACGCTGCTGCTGTACGAGTTTGGTATAGTCAGGGAAAACCATGATCTTTCGGTTTTCATAGAGGAGGGTTTCCTTGGTTCTAGCTTCCCTCAGTATGGCGTCCCTGTCATGATAATTCAACAGCCTAGCGATTACTGCCCTAGGCCGCTCGCCCTCAGGTGGCCTCTGCGTCAAGGCGCGGTGTGCTCGTTCAATAATGAAGCAGGCAGATAGCGTCCCTGGGGGCATCCATGACTCCAGCCACTGTGTGAGGAATTGTTCCATGCTGCCCTTTTCACAGCGTTCCGGAAAGCCAAGGAAGCGGAGGTTGTTGCGGCGTGCCCGCCCTTCGGCATCTTCTACGCGGAGCGCTGTGGTCCGCTGCGCAGTTTCCATCGCCGCCATTTTCTTTTTAAGGGTATTCACGTCCTCTTCCACCACCGACACCCTGGACTCGGCTTCCGTGATTCGCGCCGCGGCATTCCTCAGGTCCTGGCGCAACAGGGTCACATCTGCGCCAACTGCCCCTATTTTGGCGTCTAGCATGTCTCTTGACTGGGTGATGGCCGCCATAAGGGCTGCATTGTCCGGCCCCCCTCCAGGCGGTCCACCCCCGATGGTCCAGGGCCCCCACCGGGCCCCGTAAATTTATCAATCGTTACTTGCTTGGTGGGGCCGCCACCTCCTCTGGTCATGACTGTCGAGGTTATAAGGGCCACAAAGATGAAAATGTACGTGTGGGGCCCCAACTGCCCTCGTCGAGGTCTATCTAAAAAGACCAATGCTCTGTCCCTGGCCCCCGGGTGGGTCCTGGAGGGGCGCTCTGGTACGGCCCAATGTCAGGTTCAGAGCGGGGCAGCCCTCGATGACCGCCAACGGGCAGGGCCTCCCACGACCAGTAACCCTCCCCCTGAAGGCGTATAGACTGAGTGTATCTTGCGCCACCGCGCCGGTGTCCCCTCCGGTCTGGGGGGGGTTGGGGGGAGGGCCACTACTCACTGTTGCCACCAGTCGCCCCGCAGGTCAGCCGTGCCCCGGGCCGTCCACCGCCGGGCGGGACCACCAAGACGCCTGTCCCCCTCCGAGGCCGCAGGCCCCTGGTAGACGCGGGGCCGCGAAAATCTAGGTCCCGGCTGCGCCTGGGCCACCAGGCCGTCGCAACTGTTCCCGGTTGTCTGCTGCACCCGTGCCTCCTCACGATCTAGCTAGGCCCCGGGATAGGGATCGCCCGCAGTCCCTCAGTGTTCTCCTGCGTCCAGGATCGCTGAGCGTCGCGGCCGTCACCAGGCCAGACGACGCACTTCACGGTTCCCCGGCCGGGGAGCACCAAAATCGAGGCCCCGGCTGCTCCTCAGCCCTCCAGGCCGCACCTCTCGCCTCTCAACCCAGCCCGGTTCCGGAGCGCGGGACCACCGCTGAGCACACCGGAGGGTCCCTGGCACTTCTGGCAGCAGTCGCCCCGCTTCGGTTGTGGGTTTTCGGGGTCGGGGACCAGGATAATTAGCCGGATTAATGGCGGGCTGGCGGGAGCTCTAGCTAGCTGCGACCGCCATCTCCGCTTGCGTAGCCACGCCCCTCCTACTTGTGCGTTCTTAACTAGGGTTATTAAGATGACTATTCAATTAATAACAAAATACTGTAGAAAACAAGTGGTCCACACGCTCTTTCAATGCTAGATTATGTTAATGTAGGCCTGCCCAACTATACTTTGGCCAGAGGACAATGTATGTGCCACTCCAAGGTTGTAGAAGGCACGGACTGTTACTGCAGGGAAAGCCTTGAACACACTTCTCCGTTTATGCTCTAAAAGCTGCGCCACCAAATTTTGGAAACCTTCTCAAAATACCTCTCTTCTCATGTTAAAACCTTCTTCTAGAGCTTCATCGAGTTGTGCCAGACCACCATGTTTCCTGGCGATTTGCACGCTTTAGAAATATCACAATCACTCTTCTTCACTAATGCAGACTTGGAGCTCCTGTGCCTTTCACAGCAGTGCCAGTGTGATCTTTGGAAGTCAGAGTACATGTGACACTTCATTCTTCTAGTGGTACAGTCCTGCAGAGTATATTGCAGAACCACCTCAGGAGCAATGCAGAAATTTGCACCCCTCTGACCGTTTTGTTGCTCACAAACACAAATGTTATTTCCTTTCCATCTTTCTCTTATTCTACTTTTTGTTAGCTCCTCTTTAACTATTGTTTATGTCTTTTGACAATCTCCTGCTAAACACTGAAAAGTTTTTTTTACTTTAATCAGTCATTCTGTGAACAAGAGGTCCTTGGAATGCAAACCTCGCTACGCAAACATACCATAACTGTGGTCTTCACTTCTATCGAAGGGTACCCAGAAATCGAGGCGATTTAGTGGCTGGTGATCTAAGGAGTCAAAGTGCAGGCGTGAGGCAACAACATGGATAAGCTAGCTCCCTAGATGGCTGAAGAATCAGGAAGCCACAATACAACTACGGGACAATCACTCTCTTGCTTCCCAACTTTCCAGGTAAGGAGGAATGATTTGAAAAATATGGACTGCCCCATTATTCCTCCTTGGTCTAACGAGAAATGTTTTATTTTTTAATGATCTCCTAACTTCCTGTGTCCAGGAAGTGCATAACCATGTTGCTAGGCCTCCCACCCTTCAGTAGCACTTGGCAGCTCAATGGCTTTGCTAGGGCTGGAGAGCAATGGGCAAGTATTGCCTATTGCAGCCTCCTGATTGAATGGGGAAGTAAGGGACTTTCCTGTCAGATTCTGCGGCTCGGGCAGCCTTCAGCTGCCCCTGCCATCTTCCATCTGCAGAAATATTATGTGGTGGGGGATCGAAACAGCCACCGGGTCATGGTTCATGATGCAAGGTGCAGACTGCCACACATTCACAAATCAAAACATTAGATTTTATAGGCACACACAAAGCGTGCCTAAAGTGAAGTACCTTTTGTCACAAGTGGTTTACATTGCCAGCGTTCCTGTAATTCCTTGTTGACACTTCATCAGTTGGTAAATTAAACACATTTCGTTTCTATACATGGAAACGTGTGATTTAAAAATGTCCTGCCGAAGCCCCTGGACGAAACGGTAATGGCTGATTATGTTCTACACAATTACAGTAAACATGTGTAGATGAAGGAGATACACAGATGCTTCAATAGCATCAAAAATGTGTGTGCAAAACTTACAAAATCTCATAATTTCCAAGAGCTTCCTTGGGTGGTGCTTTATTCCATTTGCAGTCTGGAATTTCCCCATTGGGTACTGCAATATTAAGTGTATCATTGATGAGGTTATACTTCAGTATCCGATCATTGGCTGTGCTAGATGTAAGAGATGGAGAGGCATTCACCTGAAATAAAAATAAGGTGTTTGAGACAGCATTTCATTTTACAGTTTCTAAGACGATAGTTGACATAGCGACAAAACAAACCGCTTGCTATCTCAAGTTCAGTTTGAAATGTTTTTAGATACCAGAAAGAGTGAAAATGTGTGAAAACAAAGAGAGAACTATTCTCCACCTGAGCTGAATTTAGACACCCCCACTGTCCTGCATTAAAAACTGAAATGTAATTAGCGCAGAAACCCGTCTCTACTGAAATTGCTAAACGTATTACTGCAATTTACAAAAAATTTAAGTTATCTTAGCTTCACTGAGGTTGTGGGTGGGTAGATGGGAGATTTTTGTTTTTTTAAGCAGCAATTCGGCATTTCACCAGCAAAAACACATTCACATGTACACAACTAGCATCTGCTCCAACCTTTATCACAATTTAATGTAACAATTTCCAAAGAGCCCTAGTCTTCGAGATGAGATCTTCTTGCTTTGTTTAGAAAGACATCAAACTCAACGATCACTAACAGGGACAGACAAGTCGATAGCAGTACTGCACTGGACACTCCTCCAGAGGAGAGTGCAGTGCAACATCGTAGGAGTGTAGTAGTATGAGAAGCAGAACAATATGGCTAGGAGAAGCATTAAACGTTTGTCATGTTATGCTGATTTGTAGAGCACACTATCACCCCGGACGATTCACTAGTGCTGAGCATGTGTGAGTCTAGCCTAAGCGAGGGTCTAGTGGGGCTACTCCGAATATCTTCATCATCTTGCGAAATTCAAGAAGTGAGGAGGAGGCTCCCATGTGTAGCTGCAGTTTGTTCCAAGCTTTAGGAGTGAACTAGGAAAAGGCTGGACTGGTCGATCTGGTTTTCCGTACTTGCGGGATGTGTGCAAATAGTAGTCCGGACAAGCAGAGATGTCTGGAAGGTTTGTGAAAGCAGAGGAGATTGTGGAGGTATGCCAGGCCAGTTTTCTGTAGTGCCTTGAAAGTATGAAGGAGGAGTTTGAAATGTGTATGTTTGTATATGGTGAGCCAGTGCAGCTTCTATAGGTGTGGTGTGATGTGAGTACATGTGGGAGGTTGAGAGTGAGTCTGGCCGCTGAGCTCTGAATGATCTGCAGCCTTCCGAATCATTTTTTGATTCTCCTGTAGACCAGCTTGCTTGCGACAACGGTGTGCTTGACGGTTTTCAGAGTGCTGATTGAGAGCCATTTTAAAATCTTCCTCAGCATCTTTAGGGTATGGAAACATGAGGTGTTGATGGCTGGTCATGTTGAGTTTGCTGCAAAAGACAATCCCAAGGTTCTCAGCATAGGTTGTGTGTGTGTGTGTGGGGGGGTGTCAGTCCTAGCTATGCTGGACACGAGATGGAGTCCCATGGAGAAGTGCTCTCCCCAAAGATCTTGATTTCGGTTTTGTCCATGTTCGGCTTCAGATAATTGGCCTTCATCCAGTGGGTGATTTCAGTCACACAGGCACTGAACTTGACCCAGGTACTGGGCCTTTTTTCTGTGAGAGACAGAATGAGCTGAGTGTTGTCAGCGTAGGAGAGGACGTTAATGCTGTGAGAGCGAATAATGCTGCTAGAGGGATCATGTATGTGTTGAAGAGGGCTCAGGAAGTATCCTTGCAGAACTCTGCAGAGGAGGTCGCGGGCGTCCGATGTCTACGGTGCCAGGCTGATCGACTGGATCCTTCCAGTCAGGAAGGAGCAGATCTAACTGTACTTGGATTACAATGTTAAGTAGGTGTTGGATTGGGTGGGAGACCTTGTCATACAAGCAGAGAAGTCTAGAACGAGGAGGGCTGCCATGGCTCCTAAGGATGATGTCATCAGTGGTGGCGATGAAGGAACTTTGCGTGCTGAGGTTGGGTCTGAAATTAGTCTGAGTGGTATTGAAGTGTTGGTAGTCATCGCGGTATTCGGTGAGGCATCCGTTGTTGATTTTCTCTAAAACCTTGGCCGGTAATGGTAGCAAGGTAATTGGCCTGTAGTTAGTGAGCGTTGAAGGATCTGATGCGGGTTTCATCGGCAATGGGAGGACATTTCCATGTTTCCAAGCATCTGGGCATATTGCAGAAGAGGTGGAGAAATTCAGATAGGGTGTGAGCTTCGCGTGGATGAGTCTAGTCCTCTGGAATAGGCATGGAATGGGCAAATGTCCGATGGGGCGCATGCCATGAGTGGATGGACTTTATGGTGGCGACGGTTTCTTATTGCCCGATGACGGGCCATGGTGTTAGCACTGATTTTCTGGATAAGATCGGGAGGCGTGTGGCATGGTCTATGGGGGGTCCGGTTGTGTGGTGAAGTTGCTGTAAATAGCAGTGGTTTTGTTGATGAATAATTGAGAGGGATTGTTGCAGAGGTCCTGCAAGGGGGTGACCGAGTTCTGGTGAGGTGAAATCCTGCACAACAGTGAAAATTTCTCTGCTTCTGTTGGTTTTGGCATCAACGTGGTCCACAAGAGTGGCTATTTTGTAGTCCAGATCATTTACTGGTAGATATAGGGTGGATTTAAACATTCTCATTCTCAATTTGTGCTCCAGTTGTTTGCAGTGGTGTTTCATCTGTCTGAGTTCCTCCATTTATCAACTGGCCTGTGGTCTTTATCTTGTTGTATTGCAGTTATGAGGGGCCCAGGGAGTCGGTGCAAGAGGTGATCCAATTGTTGACCTTTTTCATGGCTTTTTGGGGAGGCTGTTGCTGTGTTCGGGTCTTTTGGATGTTGAGAGCTGTGATTGAGTCCTATTTCAGTGATGCAGTTCCAGTTCAGCTGGCTTTTCAGAGGAGCGGTGAGTGTGTGTTGGACTGGGACACGGATGCTGAATTTAAAGAGGGCATGCTCAGTCCAGGGTTCCAGGAGGTGTCCAGCTATGTGGGTAGGTCCCTTAACTCATTGGATGAGGCCTAGGCTTCCAAGGTCAATAAGTGCTTGTGAGGTTGGGTCGGTGTGAACTTCCATGTGGAAGTTCATGCCTGTTATGTTATGTTATATTAATTTATTATGCGCACAGATACTCCAGCCAAGGAGCGTCCCGGCGCAGAGACAAGGTAGAACATAACACAACAGGAGAATGAAAACATAAAAGCAGCTAAAACAGGAATGTTTTTATAGCCCTCCGGAAAGTCAAGAGGTCCTCCATCAGACGGATGGAGGACCTCAGAGTAGGATGTCATTTTAGCATCAAGGACGAGTGGTGCAACAAAGTCTATGATGGTGTTGGTGCCGGGGCCATTGCTCTGTAGACGAAAGTGCCAATTAGGGTGAAGGTGGAGCTATACTGACAGGTGTTCTATGGTAGAGGATGATGTATGCGTGGAAGTTCTGCAGCTGATGTTCTTGTAGATGTTGGTGATTCTGTCTGCAGGCTTGTGAAGTGTGTCTTGCATGGTGACCTTGTATCCAGGGGATTTTTGTGGCAATGTCAGGTGCTGATACAGGGTCCCAAATCTCTGTGGAGTGTCTGGTGAGAGAGCGGTGTTGAGAAGCATGCATGCAAGTGTTGTGTGGGTGGTTGCAGGACTGTGAGTGTGAGAGGGTGGGGTGTTGCACTTTCCTGAGGAGTTTTACGTTTTGACGAGGCAGCAGTGCGTGGAGCGCGGCAGCAGGAGGTGAAGGCTTACAGGGTCGCAACGGGCTAGCGGTGGCAGGAGAACCAGCATCCCGTACCCTGGGAGCGCTCCTGGTGTGGAGTGGCGCAGACGGGCTTTTGTTTTGGCAAAGGAGCAGCACATCCATGCTGCGTCTGGCATTAAAGAGAAAAGGTCCTCAAAGTAATCAATTAATTAGTCTGGCATAAGGAGCCCAGAGCATGAACATCAATAACACTGGCTAACAAACTGCAAAAATGCATCCAAGTCTCCAACCGCTTCTACTATGCCTTTGTAAATGACAGCGAAGAGGTGTCTAAGCAAATGGCTGATGTTTCATGAGAATTAGGGAGAGAATTAGGGTCAGGATGCCCGTGGGGGTACAGTGCGCTCTACAAATGTTTATAATAATAATAAAAAGATGAAATAACTACATATGGCTCTACGTATGGTAATACAGTGAACAGTGGTGCAAGTATTATTGCTTAACCCACTCTTTAATTTTGTTACTGTATTTTGACCAGTACTTTGATGCCACAAATGTGTTACTGTTAGACAATCAGAGAGAAAAGGTTTATCCTACAATCTAGATATTAGGATCTAAGGTCTGGCAGGGCTGTGTGCCAGAAACCCCTATAGTTGTTCCTAAAGGTAAAATGCATTGTGTTTTCTAACCTCCTAACCTAACTCATCCTGCCTCATAACTATAACATAAACCTAACACGATTTCGAATACAAATCCCACAGCAACCTCATTGTCATCAACACAAGATCATAGCTATAGCCATGCCTCAGACATAGTGATTCTCATCATACACAGCACCCTTAACATTCTCTCCATCAAATATGTAACTCTACACCCTCTCTTCGAAGACACCACTGATGGCTATACTTCCACAAACCAACCCGCTTTAAGAACCAGGAGGAGGCCAAGTCGTTCTCCATATTTCCACACTCCTAGTCTTTCATCCATGCCGCCTCCTTGTGTCTCCTTTAAATGTCCCTTCAGTCAACTATCACTTTAACACTGCCTACTACCTTCCTTCTAAGCTATCTAGGAGGCAACCAGGGCCAGACTGGCTGTACTGGGCACCTGGCGGGCACCCTTAACATTCTCTCCATCAAATATGTAACTCTACACCCTCTCTTCGAAGACACCACTGAGGACTATACTTCCACAAACCAACCCTCTTTAAGAATCAGGAGGAGGCTAAGTCGTTCTCCATATTTCCACACTCCTAGTCTTTCATCCATGCCGCCTCCTTGTGTCTCCTTTAAATGTCCCTTCAGTCAACTATCACTTCAACACTGCCCACTACCTTACTTCTAAGCTATCTAGGAGGCAACCAGGGCCAGACTGGCCGTACTGGGCACCTGGCGGGCCGTTTTTGTTACCAGGGGGCAGTTTTGCAGTATAGCTGCAATTTCGGCCCCCAGTAACAAAAGCGGCAGTGGTGAGACTGGAGTGGTGCTTCCAACTAGCACCAGGCCCCCCCCCCGCCTCCCACAGGGGGCCAGCCGAGCTGTTTGCCAGGGCCGGTTTTCGGTTCCCAGTCCAGCCCTGGAGGCAACCAAATCATAATTCCAGATTTCAGTAAAATCATGCCCACAGTTCCCATCAAAAATGTAAATATCAACTACATCTAGACATCAACACTTCTTGAAAACTCCCAAACAACACTATGCATACCTATGCATGAAAATCGTTGATTCTGCTCAGCTCACATCAACATCACCAGCCGTACTCACATTAAAGTCAACACATAAGCCCCTGATTATTGGTGAGCCAGAAGGGGTTGAGGTATTTACTGCAACTAACAACTGCAGATGCTATGAGGTGAAGTATTTACCAGGTATAGTAAATAGCTCAATTTCTGAGTTTTCCTAAAAGAAATGAGAAATTACATGCTACATTTACTGTTTTCTGCATTGCATTTCGCATGTATAGCAATTCACAGTGCATTTCTTCCCAATATGTATCAGCAGGCTGGACCTGCTGAAATTCACATAAAAAAAATTGCAGGGAATGCAGACATTCTTGAACAAATCACAATTTTAAACCCTGTGCAAACAGGAGTTTGCAGAGGGATCATATATTAAAGACCCACTTGGAATTAAGGCCTGGGCCAAGTCACAGCAGCTCTCCCTGCAATGTATAGTTCTCTTCTTGTTGAATGCTGAGACTATCACATTTAATTTTCTTTCTCAGCATAAAAGCCGACTCCCAAAGGACAACATAAAACAAAATGGTTACTTATCTGTAGAAGACTTCTGCAGCTTAATACATTTTCTGGAATTAACATGCTGTGCATTATCCTGCCATGTACTGGATTGTCCAGAACAGACTGTTGTAGTAGTTCTCCCATTATGTTTTTTTCTTCTTGTGTGGCACCAACCATTTGGTGTCCTGCCATTCCCTTGTGATATCGGACACCTGCCCCCAAAGCCCTACTGCATGGTTGCCATCTTCAGAGTCTTTTTAGGTCGAGACCTGCGTAGGCTGCACTTGCGTAGTCGCAGGGAGAGATCTTATGTTACATATGTGGGGGCTTGAACCCGCCCCTCTTCTCCATTGGCTGGCTTCCTAAACGGAGGCCAGCCATTGGAGGAGAGGGGCGTCACTCAGTTCAAGACGTGATTCGAGGGTGTGTTTTTGGTGTTCTTTCTCTCCCTGACGTCATCGGCAGAGAGCAGCCCTTCATCACGCTGCCTGCACGCTCAAGACAGCTCTCTGATTGGTGTTCCTTATTAACCAATCAGAGGGCCGGCTGGCGCGTGCAGGCAGCTTGCCCAGTTAGCTGTGTAACGCGTTTGGCGGCCGTTTGCACACAGAAAAAGATGGCTCTCAGTTTTCTATTCTTATCCCTCATTCCTGTTATGTTTATTTCCGCTTCGATTTTTTACTCTTCCTAATGTCCACTCTCCTCACTCTCCTTCACTCAATCCTCTACTTTCAAACAAGCTCTCCCGCACTTTTTCACCTGCCCTAGTCGCCCCAATTCTGATAGATCTGGTTGATAACATCATGGAAACCCCCCGCTTATTTAGAAAATATTACCTTCTTCTCTCCTTCACAAAAATACAAGGGCTCCGGCACAGGCCACACTCAGATTAAGAATATGCACAGCAAACCTCCCATACAAAGTTCCTAAATGCTGTGAAGCTTAAGTTCACAGGATTTATGGACCCTACGCCCAGTGTGTCTCCTCGTGAACCCATCCATGGCACGAGCTGGATGGGGATTCTTCTGAAGGACCAGCTAGAGCTCTGGCCATGCAAGACCACACACTCTACTTCCCACACTGGTATCATATTGTGTCGCAGTGAACACAGATTTGGATATCTGTGGTCGGAGTTATGGAGCCAGAGAGCAGGGCTCGGAGATGAGACGGGGGAGGAGTCGCAGGGCTGTCCTTACTCCAGCACCACAGTCAGGACGTTTAGCGCTCGGTACCACAGGCGCGACCTTCGGTGGAGAAAAGCGGGTGATAACTTCGGGGTCAGGCTAAGGTACCAGTGATATTTTTGTTGTTTCCCTTTTGGTGAGGGTTATGTTGTTGTTTATAGTCCCACTTGCTTTGCATTAAATGTAGTGTCCGGGCAAACTGCAAATATGCATATTTGTTGAGGAAAAGGTTAACTGTGCTTAACACCCCACACCACCCTTTCTCGCTGTAGTGTTCTCTAACTTTCAAGGGGAGTTTGAGAACTGTAAAATGTACGATGAAGAGAAGTCTGTTGCCTTGATGGACTAATGTCGGGGCACTGCTTACTTAACTAAGGTTGCCCTTCTCAGCCAGAAAGCGAAGGGGATGCGGAGGGGATCTTTGGAAATTCCCGCGTTTGGCGCGTGAAGGGCAAGGAGTGTGTTCTCCCTGTAGGAGGCAGGCTTGAGGTGCTTGGATGATAGTAAGGTGGGGGTAGTGTCGGTACATACATAGCAGAATCCTGGCATGAGGGCTGGAAGTAGTACAGTGCCAAGATGGGTGGGTGTGATGGAACACGACCTGCATTCGCTACAGTCTGCCTTTGCATCAATATTTTCTTAAGGTCGGTCCTGGCAGTGCGTGTTTTGAGTACTTGGGGAGAGGGGGCGTTATCTCCTTGCGCATGTGACCCCGCCCTGGTTAATTTGTGAACCAAAGTGTATGGAGAGAAGATGGCCACGTGTGTCTCTTGGGCTGCTGCGTTCAGTTGGCAGAGAGGGTGGGGGAGATCCCCTGCCTTCAACTCACGTTAATGCCTCCTCAACACAACGAAGTTTGTCTAAATAGGCGACAAATGTGTGCATGCGGGTTAGATGCCCAGTATTACATGCGGCGCCGCCAGCTAACCCAGGCTTTTTAGCCAGCAGCATTTTCGCTTTTAAACATTGACATTGTGCGATGTTAAAAGCGAAACTACAAGTCCCAACATGCAAAGGTCTGTGGACTAATATATCAGGACTGACGAAAGGTATCACACATGGCCACTTTTTGACCGTGTATTTCCTTTTGTCTTCCGTTGGGTCATTATATTCCCTCTTTCCTCTGAAACTCATACATTTAAGGAATAAAAGCTCAAAGAGGGTGGAGAAGTCTGAATCGTTGAAACCTGGGTTTAGACACATGAAAGCAAACTGCCCGAGAGGCAAGAAAAGAAAAAAAATAAGACAGGAAAGCTCTTACGGAAATGCTAAAATAAACATATTTCGTAAATACTTTCCCAACACTTTTATACATACGCAGTTAATGTACTTTCTCTGTTTGCTTAAAGACAACCGTACACTGAGACATTTCTTCTTAACTCTGTAAAATAAGTTTAACTATTGGTGATTGAAATAAATAATATTTTGTCTAATAAAATGATCCTTTTCCAAGTTCTGCCGCAGCCCTATTTTGGAGGAAAGATCTGTATTAAAAAAATATGCAGTGGGGGCAATGGTGCTTTCTAATATGTTAATAATTGCATTTAATGTACTGATATAATATCGTGTTTGTATCTGTATCGTGCATTCATTCTCTTTCACAATCAGAGTTTATATTTTCATTTAAGAAGGGAGACTGATTGCTGGGACATCTCGTGTAGACTGCCTAGCCCTGTTTTTATTTCATGTAGTATGCTGCGCCCTCCATTGTCGTGAGTGACGCTCCACACAAGCCCTGCCACAGAATCTAACCAGAACTTTGTTTCTGGAAAGAAAAGTTAAACGTGGCGAGATCACTGTTTGAGAGAGCCCTTCCACCAGAAAATTAGAGTGCAACAGTCACCATCAAAGAAAGGTGGTGTCTTGGTGTTGTGTGTGTGTGTGTCTGGCTCTGTGTGTGTGTGTCTCTGTGTGTGGCTCTGTGTGTGTGTGTGTGGCTCTGTGTGTGGGTGTGTGGCTGTGTGTGTGTGGCTGTGTGTGTCTCTCTGTGTGTGTGTGTTTTTGAAACATAAATAAAACGTGTTATTTGAAATGTCAATAGCTCAAACTCGCGTAAATACGTGACCTATTGCATTGTAAATGCAATAGGTCTTGCAATCGCGAGAGATTAAGCTATTGGCATTGTAAATGACAATGCCATTTATTTACCTGTTTTCAAAACCAACACACAAATAAAAATGTTGTCATTTACAATGCCAATAGCTCTAACTTTTGCAAAGGCGAGCCCGTTGCATTGTAAATGCTTTTTTTCTCTTTTGCAACTCTTGTGCTTGTCGTGGCATCCTCTTTTCTATACACATCGTGTAGTGAAAACATATTCTTATTTCCATGGAGGTGGGAGGGTCACGTGGGAACCCAGAAAATTCTTCAAGCTGGATAACCACTTCTGCAAGTACGTAATCATTTAATTTTGGAGTGCAAATCTTTTCTGGATTCACATGTGCATTAATTATGTAGTAGTATTCTCCACTATTGGGAAACAGGGTTGAAAGCAGTATACAATTGTGAACATATGTTTTCATAGTCTGTCACAACAGTGCCTCCTCGTTAGCTTGGAAATCCACACAACAATGTCCTGTGACGGTGCGTACCAAAGACCATGAGACTGCCATGCTAATGTTATTTAAGAGAAAATTCGCTATAAAGGGCAGCATTGCTCCTTTCTTTCTAGTCCAGTGCACTCTTGGTTTTTATCACAGTGCCACTCCCACTCTCTTGTAACATATCTGGATTGTTTGGACTATCTGTCTTTCAACAGTCCGCTTGGTAACTGGTGAGGCCTTGGTTACAGGTACAAAGGAGATGGAAAACGATTTTGCTTGTGTGCTGAGAGTTATACATGACTACCCTTATGACATTTACTGTATAAAGGCCTTTTCTGCTTTTCTTGTCTTTTGGAAACAAGCTGGTAGCTCTATAACTTTGTTGACATGAAAATGTGAAATGACAATTGGCAGAAATTGTAGGATTGCACTCATTACCACTCTGTATTTATATATCTGCAAGTAATGTTCTTGTGTTGTGTGGGATGTCAATTAGAAACGCAGTCTTAGGTTTTAAACACTTGAGTCAAGCCTTATGTATAGGCTTAAAAGGCGGCTTCATCAGCTGTGTGAGCACTAGGTTTAAGTATCACAGAGGTGTGTGTACCGCACTTTTTGCCCCAAATGTAAATTTTGTGATCACTGGTGTGTTGAAGAACCTTCTTCCTATCATGCCCCTTGAATAAGCCACTATGGCAGACATGCACTTAAGTGAGGCGTATGAAAGGCCCTCTTCTAGGATCTGGGTGAAGTACTTAACAAGAGTAGCGTCTTGTGTCGCACTAGTGTACGAACCGGTTCATTTTGGGGTGCTGCCTTTTTGCATGGTAGGCCTTTTGGCTTCTCTTAGGACTACCACAGGCCTCTGTGGAAGCCTCATATATCCAAACTCTAGGTCCTCAGGAGTAATGCTGCTATGATGAGGGTTGTTGGTTCCAGATGAAATATCTACGCCCTCTTGTATTTTTAACAAGTCTCATCACTTTGTCTTGTGCCATGTTTACCAGATCTGAGAACTATGTCTGTCTGGCTCATTTGGGAGCGATCACAATAAGTGCCATAGTTACTAGTATTCCCCTGTCCAGTGGTACCATTGGAATGGAGGGAAAAGTGTATGCAAATTTCCCTGAGCAGTCAATCTACATAGCATTTCCCAGTAACTAATGGTGCGAGCACCGGGATTCAAAGTTTGTTATTTTGCACTCTTCTGAGCTCAAAATTAGCTCTATATGTGGGTTGCCCCATTTCTGAAAATTTCTCTCCACTATTTGTTGTTTTAGTTTCCACTAATATGAGGCACTTGCTTGTCTGCTTAGCCTTTCCACCTCTCTGATTTAAATCCCTGTTAGGTGTACAGCTGCTAGAGTTAATCTTCCCAGAATAGCCCATTCCATATGCCTAGAGCTAGCTGGGACTTTGTTCTACTTTTGGGCAAAACATTGTAGTTGTGTTGTCTGTATTTGATATGTTCTTCTGCGAATCAGTGTCAAGAATGTCCATAGGGCTCTGATGTTCAGTTTTCTCAGGTGCATCCCCCACCCTGTGCGGGATGTGTCTGTTGCCGAGGGAGCTGGTTGTCTCAAAGGTCTGCCCACTGTGATGCGCTTTGTGTTCAACCACTGTATCTTCCTTTATACTTTCTCTCTGGCAAACAGTGGATCCTCCGAACTCCCAGTGGCTAGTGCCCACTGACGTTGTAACCACTCCTGGATTGGCCTAATGAATAATCTTGAATATTAGGGGTATGCCAGATGCCATCATGCCAATTAGTTACTACACCGTCCACTCTATCAGAGGTTGTCTCTTCTGGTAAAGTTGAGTTTGCTGTGTCAGAGCCAGGATTAGCTTGGTATCTGGGAATGTCTTTGCATTCAAAAACGTTTTCTTTCTCTCTGGTACCGGGGAAGATTTCTCCAGGTTCAGGAAAAACCCATGACTTTATTTGTGTTCACCTGACACTCCTTGAAGGATTTTGCCTTTTCCAGCCAGTTGTCCAAATAAGGGTAAAAAGAGGATCACCTGTCTTCTCAAGTGTGTCACAAGTACAGCGATGCACTTTATGAAGATGTTGTCCCTTTTACCTTGTCCTTGACCAATCTCATGAATTGTTTGTGCCTGGAACTCAGCATTACATGGAGGTAGGGAATCCTTGAAGTCTAATCATTGCCAGGGTAGTCTCCTTTCTGCAGATGCTGGATGGCCACCTGGAGTGTGCCTATTTGGAGCTGTTGCATCTTTATGAACTTTTTCAAAGCACATAGAGCAAGAATCGGTTTGCATTTCATGGCTGGCTTTGGCATTAGAAAATAGTCCCATTAGACTCCTTGAATTATTTCTTCCTTGGGTTCCTCTTGTGTGTTGCTTGGAATGTCCTTGACTTATTGCCGTAGATGCAGACATCTCTTCCTTGCAGCAAGTTCTGGCGTTAGGCCTTATGTTTGGAGGTTTTGGTAATAATTCTATACAATGACCATATTGAATTATATTTAGAATCGGTTTGTTGATGATGACTTTCCTCCATTTCTGAAGGACTCATCAGATTTTGCCCCCTACTGGTTTTGCGGCAGGGGCGGTTCTGCTAGCAAGTCACTTGCTTGAGTGTCCTGACTCTCACGGGTTAGTACAATTTCCTCTAGCTTTTCCTAGAAGTGGATGCTTTGGCATAGCGAGGTATTGCCACTGAGATGATGCACTTTGGGAGCTGGTATGTGATGTGAAGCTGGCGTATGGGGTCACAAGCTGTGATCTTCCACTTGTGGGCAACCTTCTTGGTGCCCTCTCACCTCAAAACAGCCACTTGAACAGCTGTTACTATTTTACTTTTTAATCCTCTGTACTGAATCGTCCAAAGAGGTTCTCGTTTGAGAAGGGCATGTTCACTATTGTTGTCTGCAATGCATGCTTGACACCTTCAGCCATGCAAGCCTTCTTAGTATGATGGCTGCACACATGCATCTGCTGACTGTTTTTGTCACAGTCAGTGCAGATTTCATGCAAGTATTGGCTATGGTTTTGCCATCCTAGCAAGCCAGCCTTTGCCCTCTTTTGTACTGCTCTGGGAGATGCTGCACTAAGTCCTCCATCTCTTCCCATTGTTGGTGCCAGTAGCTGCTGAGCAGTACATTTGAGCTCCCAATATGTCACTGTGTGGCAGTCGACTTCTCAATTCTATGCCCCATCTTTGCCATCTTGTTGGTTTCCCAGTCTGTGGCAGTGGGTTCATTGGCTCTTTTGCACGCTATGGTGATGATGATGGAATCTGCCCCCACGTTGTCCTTGATGCAATCAAGGTCCTTGGAAGAATGTCTATACTTATTATCCACCCTGGCTGGTATGCCTTGGTTGAGACTGGCTCCCTAAAGGCCTCTTGAAACACGTACCAGGACGCTCGGGATCATTAGAAAGAAATTATTTTTCCTTTGGGATGGCAGCAGTGTTTCTAGGAGAAAACTTGATTTTGCCTGTCCCTCCTCCAACTGCAGGTGTTAATCAGGGCGTTGTACACTGTGAGGTCATTTGGCAGTGAATGTCTGAAAGGCTACGTGTCCACACCTTCTTTAAGGGAGTCAGTTTCTAAGTTCTGACACCCTTCGTCTGTTGATTCCTGTACATGAAAGAGCCTTGACCAAGCTGAACTTCCTCAGCATCTTCTTCTCTGTTGGGCTCTGGCGCTGTTGGAGACTCCCAGCTCTGTGTGTTCTTCGTCCTTGTCCTTCTCCCTCTGAGGTTTCAGTGGAATGTGAAATCCCTTTGTGGGGAGGGGGTGTCCGAAGTCCTTTCTCATCAAGAGATCCATCAAGCCTACTTTTTTCCTCTTGATGTTGAGAGCTCTTTGTTCGCCCATCAAGGCCTTCCTCTTCGGTGTCCCTTCTCTCTTGGATCGTTGTCCCTAATGCACTTTGCTTCCGCTTTCAAAGTTGAGGATAGTTCAGAGACTTTGCCGCTGATCCCACTGATTTATTTCTGCTGGTGCTTGCCCTTGAACACCTGTGGTTTCAGTGTTAGCACAGCCTTGGATGACTTAGAGTTTGAATGCTTTGGCTCAGCCACACTGGGCCAATGTGATGTGACTTGGTGCTTCTGTTCCATCTTACCCTTCACCAATTCTCCTCAAAATGGGAGCCCTAACCTTGTGTCACCTCAGTTTCCTCAAAGTTTTCCTCGTTGCTCGACAGCCCATGGTCTCGCTGTTATGTTTTTTGCTGTGATTGTTGTATGGTGTAGAGAGTCGATCTATATTGCCCCAGGTCTTCAGAGTCTTAAGGTGGAGCGCTGCACATGCAGCACAGCCCCCGAGGTGTGGTCCATTGGCAGGCAAAGGTTGCAAACCTCATGGCTATTCTTCTGGGCCGCTTTTTGGGCGGAATCTAAAGAGAGTTATGTCCCTTCTCTGATGTTCATTCTCAGACCCCTGTGGTTGATGTTCGTCCGACAGAAAGCTTCAGAGAAATATTCAAAACCTTTGGTGTTAACTGGATTCTGTCGAGGTTAGTCTTCAAAGCTTCAGTTCCTTTCAGGTTTTTTCTGCTTTAGTTTGTGAAACCCCATTAATACTTCTACTTTCCTCAAATGATCTCCGGCCTCTGCATTTCCAGACTTAATGGTGAAAAAAGAAATCTGCAGATGGCGACCATGCAGAGGGACATCCCCAGTGGGTATCTAACGTCATATGGGGATGGACAGAACACCAAATAGTCGACCCTGCCATTAATAAAAAGAGGACTACAAGAGACCTTTTCAGACTAAACTACCACATGGCGGGATGATCCAGAGCATGTCAATCCAGAAAATACCCTCTTTGCAAAACTGCTGAAATTACTTCAGAAATATACCTCTCAGTATGCTCCAACAAAGACTGATTAGCACAAACTCGGATATTAGACCATGATAAACATACGGTTTCAACGCGCCACCAGGATGTGACACATATGTATTTGCCATTGGAGCTAAAAATACCTCAAACTAAAACCATTTGCACCATGGTACACACATCTTAACACAAACAAGAATGCACGCCCTGGCTCAAATGTGAACACCCTACTGCCGTCACAGATGCATGCTTAACCCAAAAATGAAACCTCACCTACGCGATCTCAGAATACCATATACCAATGAGGCAGAGTTCAACTAGAAAAGTCAACTCTCTTCAAGATGTCAAGCACAGCAACAATCCACTACATTTCACCATTATTCCACCTTGAAACTCTTTCCAGCCCCCAAACAGATAAATCTTCACCTTCATGGCGATTTCCCTAAAAGCCAAAACCCAAGATGAATCTTCGGGGTGTGAAAAATAATGTCTTTTTCCATGAAATTTCAAGTAATTCCATAAACATTTTTTCGAAATGGCACTTATAGAATGAAATGAAATCATCTAGCATGATTTTTTCACACATGCACCTCACATAAAAAGGTCTTCTATGATACTGGTTTGAGAGCCAAATGGCTCTTGGTGAGATACAATTGTGCAGTTTTAAGAAATATGGATAATTTTGCATAAAGTGGAATTTGGAGATTACTCAAATTCCATTGAACATAACCTAATAAAAACAAAAATACATTAAATGATTATTGCATTCTTGAATCCCCCCCTTCACATGCAAACTGGTAGTACAATATGTATGATTCAAACTAGAAACTGAATTGCTCAGAAATAGCCGAAGGAGTCAAATTGTACCCTTTTAATACACGTACCTCAATTAGCCATGGTTTAAGCTTATCATCAATGATAATATCATATCCATAGCATTCAAAGCAGTGCTTGTCATTATTCATCACAGGCTGAAACAAAAGGAGAAACAACTGTGTTAGTTGAGAACAGTTCAGAAAACCTAGCATGTGGGAATCACAAAGTAGATGCCCATTAGTGGTAAATGCATTAATATTAACCAACACCTTCCATTATGGGAAACAGTAGCATGCCTTTTACGGTTCATTTTACTGCTGAAGCACATACTGTATTAAGTATTCTCATAAAGCATCGAACAGATCTCTGCCAGGGTAGTAAAAAGAACTTAAAAATACTGGGCAAAAATACAGTACGTGCCGGTAAAAATGGGAACCTAGAGGGCTTAATCAGCATGCAAGGGGGAGAAGGGGGCAGAATATACTCGACCTGCACCTAATTTTTCAAATTATGCTCATTGCACTGTTTGGTAACGTTACCCACACAAGACATTTTGATTGTAACAAGCAGCCAATCAGAGTGCATTGATGCACGATCCATTAATCTGTAATGGATGATGGCAGAACAAATTCCAACATCCAATGGCATGCCTTTCTTTTTTCAATAGATTTAAGGATCATCTTCAGTGGAGCTGTGCATTACCTATCAGAATATTAATAATAATAATAATAATAATAACAATAATCCACATTTGTAAAGCGCAAACAATTAGCCGTAAGGGTCTCCAGGCGCTGGGGGCTGTCGGGAAGATTAAGCAAGCTATTGCCCAGAGTCACATGGTGCTGGGCAAATCTGCTGCCGGCGCCGGGGATCGAACCGTGATCCCCAGATTCCAGCGTCAGTCACCCTGGCCGCGGTGCCACACCTATATATTAGCCTGACACCTTGTGAATTAGTAATTTCTCAATCAATCCAAAAAAAATAGCTTTATTCGATTTTAACATGAAAATCATAAAAGCACGATTTTAATACAGCATGATAAAAATGAGTTCAAAACTCAAACATAACAAAGTAATGAAAGATAAAAAGAGTCTTTGAGTTATACAAAGAATAGCTGTCGGGATTCAGAAAGCAGTCAGTTCATGGTTGCTCTGCACCTTACTACAAATTTCAAAAAGCTAGCAGCTACAGTAATTGTGCGTTCATCTTCAAGCATGTATAGCTTGAGTAAGGCTGGTCTGCACTGTCTTAAACCCCACTGTTTCAAAAGTGGGAGGAGATATTTCTTTCTTCCCCAGTCATAAAATAAAAGAACATGAATGTTGGATTGCTTAGAAACATTGTCGCAAGGACAGACCACCAGGTTAGTAGACCAGTCATTTATGGTGGGAAATGTTAATAGACGGAAGAAACACTCCGTCCTCATCCTTGTTAGCAGCATTCTCGTGTAAATTGAGGTATACGGGGAACGATAGGAAGGAATGCCGGCATCGTGAAGTAAAAGATTGTGGTGGGCAATCGATGATTTGTTTCCTTCGATATAGGAGCGCCTGTCTTCAAGTAGGCCTAGACAACGGGCCTTAAGGTCTTTTTTAGAGATGGTTAGGCACAGGGTCGGGTTGGCATATAAATCAGCTAAGTCCAATGATGTTAGGAATTTCTTCACGTAGGCAAGCCAGGATATTTTTCTTGAATCATTTAAGGCCATACGGTCCTTAATCACATCTTGGATCAGCACTGTTTTTTCCGAGGACCATATTTTGTGCCATAACAGAATTGGGGCGGTTTTAATTGTGTCCGAGATATGTACCCGGGCGAGCTCATTATGACAGACTGTGGTAGAAATAGATCGAGGAACAGCCAGCAGGTATCTCAAAAATGCATTCTCGCTGGTTTGTATCTCTCCACAGTCCGCCAGACCCCAGATTCCAGCGCCATATGTTGCAGTGGAAACACATTAAGCTGCAAATATGTCCAACAAGATCCCCACCGGTTTCCCACCTAATTTTGTGGCAAATTTCTTTAAGGCTCCAATTTGCCTAGTAAAAGCCAGGTTTCGGGTATGAATAGCATTATTCCAAGACCCTTTGCTATTAAAAAGTATGCCCAGGTATGTGAAAGTTTTCGTGAGGCTGATCTTGGATGCGTTAATAAACGTATTGCAGGAAATGTTCTTCTTTTTACTACAGCACATGGTAAAAGTTTTGCTTACGTTGATTTTAAGGCCTCTCACGCCCATGAATGTTGAAAAAGCTGCCAGGGCTTTTTGTAGCCCTAGTTGGGTCCTTGACATAATAACAGCGTCGTCCGCATATAAAAGAATTGGGACTGCCAGGCCATTTATTTTAGGGTAATCAACGTCCAATTTCGCCAGGCAGTCGGCAACACTGTTAATATATAGATTAAAAAGAAAGGGGGCAAGGATGCAGCCCTGCCTGACCCCCTTTTTAATGGGAAATTTGCTCGTGCAGGTTCCATCCTTTCTGTAGCGAACCTTGGCCCCAGCTCCACGATACAGTTCTTTTATAAAGGCGAGTATGTTGGGATCGACTCCCATGGTAGTAAGGGTAGACCAAAGTATACTATGGTTAAGGCAATCAAAAGCAGAGCTTAAGTCCACGAAGGTCATATATAAGTTGCTCCTTTTTGCCGTCACATATTTATCAGTGATCAAAGCTAAGTTGAGACATTGTTCCACTGTCCCAAGGCCAGAAACAAACCCATATTGGAACTTAGACAGGATGTTGTTTTCCAGAGCCCATGCCTGCAGTTGGTTCAGCAGGACTCTCCCAGCCACCTTCATCATGGAGTCCAGTAAAGAAATAGGTCTGTAGCACTTAGGGTCCATTCTTTCACCTTTTTTAAAAATGGGTATTATAATAGCTTCTTGCCAGGTTGCGGGGAATCCTTTGTGAGCGTAAGAATTAAGGACGTTTGTGACAATTGGTGCCCACAGTTGGATGTTATCTTTAAATAAGTCTATTGGGATTCCGTCCGGGCCAGGGGCTTTGGCATTAGAGCTTTCAAGAATGGCCAGTTCCACATCTGAATGGTTGAAGTAAATGGTTAGTGGAAACGACTCTGTGCAGTTTCTTTGTGTCTCATTTCTCACCGTTTGTTGGAATTCATGGTCGAGTGGTTCGATCTGGTCATCTAGTTTATACAGTTTTGTAAAGTGATTTATCCAGACTTCCTCTGTGATGGCAATTTCTATAAGGTCAGTTGACCTATCAATGAAAAAAGGGGCATTAACCTCCCTCCAAAAGGCCGTGTTGTCTCTTAGAGTGCATGCTTTTAACAAGGCTTCCCAGGCAGCAGTTTTCAGTTCCTTTTTCCTGTTCTTAATTGCCTGTTTATAAGCAGCACGGGCAGATCTTATTTCCAACCGGTTTTTGGGGGATTTATTGAGAGTAGACTTTAAGATGTTATGAGTGTTTGAGCACTCGCGATCAAACCATCCGTGGCTTTTAGTCACATTACTTTTGTTGTGTTTTCTCGACAAATTTTTCCTAATTTGTGAAGCGATTTGATCGAATGCACGGATGATTTCTTGTGCATTGGGAGGGTATTCTAGGCAAGTCCGAAATAAATCAGGGTCAAAATTGATCAGATTTTTAAGAAACTTGGATGTGTCAATTTTTGCCCACTTTAAGGTAGTAATTTCTCAAAAACTATAGAATGAATTTACATCAAATCAAAAGCACACTTAACTGAAATTCTAGTTTCATGCCAATATTCATGCAATTGTGTGGAGAGGTCGTCTTTGCTGTAGTAGAGAGCAAAATATTCAACGGGAATTAAACTCCCCCTATAAACATGTTCTACCCTTTCGCCCTGCTACCTCGATCCTTCGCCCCCCAAATGATCAGGTTTTGGTCCTGAGTCTGGCCCTGCCCGCAGTCATCTCCCGCCTCCATTTCTCAGTCAATGTGCCCAAGTCATGTAGGACCTTATCATGTCTGTGGCGTGAATGTGGGTTTCCTCAGCTAGCGCCCACTCCACTGTGTCGTGCCTCCAGAGATGCAGCGATGGCCCTTTGTCTGCCGACCACCCCATAGCTCACCGCCTCTTAGCCAACACCAGAGCACGTTGTATGAATTTCCATCAAATTATTTCTCCCGCTTGGGTCTCTTGATTATGCCCAGTATCCAGTGCTGTTCCAGATGACTTCCCCAGTTGAGTAATCACCAAAGCAGGAGGCATAGTTCAAAACAAGTTCAAAACAACGCACAGTTCACATTTTGAATAGAAACTCAGACCTAATGCTAATTACAGTCACTATCACTAACTCTGTAACACATAAAAGGCATTTTTGGGCCTGGCCTAGAGACTTTAGCTATCTCACCAGCCTCATGTTCTCAGAAAAAATAAATGTACAAACAAATTACACATAAATAGAGGGTCTTTGGGTAGGCCCTCTTTACCTACTAGTGTCACTCACATATTGCATAGGATTATCGGCCAGCCCATATCAGCCGCTGGCTTTCTTGCACTCTAAGTGACGGCATTTTGCCTGATCACAAATGCCCGCCAATCTAAAAAGAAGCCCACTTCAATACCACAGCTGGTGCCAAATCAGGTCTTCCCTCAACCCAGATCTGTGACTGGGGGTGAGTATCTGAAAAGATTCAGGGCTCTGTCCATCATAGCCTTGTGTTTGCTTTGTTTGCCCTAAGCTGGCAGGGTGTGTCAAGACGTGGGTCCCTTGCTCATTTTGCCACTAAATTCAAGCTAGCCTGTCTGATGAGGGGTGTTACCCCGAAACCGGTCCCAGGTGCTTGTTTCTGGTTCAGGAAAGACGTGGCTTGGCAGTTTGGGCTGGACTGTTCCCATGAGGCACAGGGTCTGATTTGCACATAGCTGGGTCTGAACTGAGGTGGTGAAGTGAGCTAAAGAACAATGATGGATTTAACCCAGATCTGTGACTGGGAGTGAGTGTCTGAAAAGTTTCAGCGCTCCGTCCATCGTCTCCTTGTGTTTGCTACATTTAATTCTGCTGCCAAGCCCATTGACATTCCATGTCAAAACACTTAAGGTTGGTTGTGTTGGTGTCCCTATCTGTGTGTGAGGCATATATGTGCATGTTTGCGCTCCCTATGGGAGCCCAGCGAGTGTCTCTTGTTCCTCTGCATCTTGCCCTCTTGCCTGTACCCATCTAGTGTCACTGCATTTGAGCAACAGTGTAAAGTGAACACAATTAAGAAAAAAATAAAATTGTTGTTCCCAACAAGCAAATTCCTCCCCCTAATGTGGGCCCACCACCCCAACATGCAGACTGCCTGTCACCCCAAAGGTATTGTCTACAACAGTGGGTAGGCTAGCATTGCATCCCCAGTGGTTCTATATGATATCCATAACTCAGTATGACAAGCCCCCTCTGATAGCCCCCTTCCCAACCCCAGTTCCATTAAGCCCTCCCTCCCCCCAGTGGTAGTAATGGACCCATAGTTGCCGCCAGAGGCAGTCACAATTTTCTCTGTAAAGCCCATCTGACAGGTTTCAGCATGCCGCCCATTGGACACAAGGTAGTTCACTAGCGATCTCCATCAAGCTCCTACTGCTTTCTTAACCTTCTTAAAGCTGCAGCTCTGCAATTCCACCTGCACTGTGAAGCCCAGGAAAAAGCATATAGTGTAATTTTCGTACTTTAAGTCACCATATGAGCGGGCCGCTGGCAGGATTGTGTACTGGTCTCAATAGTGGAACAGCTTGGCATGGATTGTCTGCGGTAAGGCACAGGGCCTTGGTGGGGGTATTGGCGCCCTGAGTGTTCTTCCAATTGAAAAGAAGTTGAAGAGACGCTTAGGACGTAGGGTGTTCACTATGAGATCTTCGAAGAAGAGATCGCCGCTGGGCCCCTCTGTTCCATTAGGCACCCTGACCACGCTAATGTTATTTAGCCATGCTCTCCCCTACTGATCTTCTAGCTTGGCTGCAATGGTGGCATTTTATTTAGTTAGGCAATGTACTTCTCCTTCAAGTCTTTTGGTTGGTGACTGCATCAAATTTATTTGCAATTTGACTACAGTGACCTTTTCTGTATTCTTCTTTAAATCTGCTCTAAGAAGGGTGACATCTACTGTTACCGTGTCCAGCTTGGGCTCGATTGTGCCCTTGGGGTAGGACTGTCATAATTTTGCACAGCGAGGGGTGAGATCCCACTCTCATATCACCCACTGCATCTTTCCCCGCCCCCCCAGGGGCTGGCGTAATTACAGCAAATTGGTCTAATTTGTTATCGTGCTTGGGTTTCTGCCCTTGATTCTTCACCATGCTATTCGCATCACACCTCTGTGACACCTGGCTGCACCATTTGCCAGGCCTCCATCACTGTAATCCTCTTGCAAGGGTAGCTTATTCAAATAGGTACTGCAGAGCAGCTACTGAAGACCCAAAAGCCACTCCTAGGGTACCAAGAATCACTTTACGTGCCTCCGCCCAATGGTGTCTTCCTGGGTACCGCGTATTGACCCTGCTGCATTCCAATGACACTGTCTCCACCCCTATGGAGTCTAGATTAGTGTGAGCATGCCCGCTTGTCTGTATGATCTCTAGGGTGGGTTCCACCAGCCTTACTGCCTACTTTCCGCTGTGTCAGGGACTTTAGGCACTCCCAACGCACTTCCAGGCAATAGGGTCACTCGCTGGCCTGTAGCAGGGCACCTTGCAGAAAGGTCATGTTAGGGTACCCCCTCACAGTACTTCAGACGGTGGCAACCAGAGTCAGGGCAGGTTGCAGCTATGAAGGCGCCCTGCAGCAGCAATACACTGGGGCTCCCCCTTTAGGGGAATCACATCTCCAGCCACCAGGGTTGGGTGGTTGCACCCTCGACATTCGTGGACCGCTGGACTAGATCAACAGTTGATAACACATCTCCAGTGCACCTTGTAGGGGGCCCGCAGTTTTCTTCCTCTTGGTCTTACTGGCTGCCGTCTCCTGGGTGCAACATCAGATAGCACAGAGCAGAGCCATTATTTAGGCTTTGAGGCTCCCATTGCAATCGCAAGCTTTTTTACACTCTGGGCCCGCACCAAGGGCCCTGCATGTTTCAATTCACTGTAGGATAGATCTTCAGGGGGGAAGGGAGCAGCAGCATCAGGCAGTTGTAGGCCCACAACCAGCACCTCAGCCGCTTCTCACCACTCATGGGCACTGCAGGTTCCAGCTATACCACTTCGCCGCCTCCCGTTCCTCAGGCCCGCTCCGCGTTGCTCCGGTGCCGTTCCCATTCACCTCCCAGTACGTGTCGCAGTCTTGGGCCATGCTCCTCTCAGCTACCACCGGACCAGGCGCCCCCTCCAGAGGAGTCCACCCATCTCCAGCTAATCAGTCCGCCCTCAGGCTCGCTCTATGCTCTCCACCATGCTCACCGCACTCCGGTGCGCTGGGGGTGGGGGAGAAGAAGAAAGAGGCGCAGCCATGGTTTTCGTCACCACTTCGCTGGGCCTCCCCACTCCAGCCCGCTGCAATCTGGGCCCCATGCTTCATGGACTACGCACAATTGCTGGGATCACCAGCTGGGCTGCAGCGCCTTGACTGGGTAGTCGGGGACTTCTACCCTCACTTCTGTCCGGAAGGATCAGCTATTTGGACGGATGGCAGGGATTTTAATTTTACGTTGTGGAGCCCTCTTAGTGTACGGCCATCTTGGCTGGCGCTTAGCCAATACCCCCCCCCCCCCCCCCCAACTAAACTCGGCCGTTATGGTATACAATACACAACATACCTCATGCAGCCTTCTGTGCTCAGTACATCATTTTGCCAATGGCATGTAAAAAAGAACTGACAATCAATATATGTGTGTGTATGTATATATATATATATATATATATATATATATATATATATATATATATATATATATATATATATATATATATATATATAATGAAGTACCGCGTCTTTGTACAGGCAACAAGCAGCTCCCGCCCTGCCGCCAAAGACTTCTCGGACACGGACCAGTTCAGTGCGTAGTAATTTTATTGAAGCAGAGTATGCCGCATGACGTTTCGGCTCCCTAGAGCCTTGCTCACATGACAACGTCCCTCATACAAATGCTCATTTTTAAAGTGCCAGTGTCAAATTGCATCAACACCATGTGATACTTGCACATAGTAGACATGGAAGAAAGGCTCATTTGACCATATATACATGTAAGTCCATTAAAATCAGAGCGTGCCAATGCCAATCATCTCGCATCATATTCCAATAGTCATGATTATTTACAATGCCGGTAAAATACCTAAACAGTTTGGTATCAGTCATATATTTATGACGGATTCCTATATGGTTAACTTATGGAATCCTAAACTACTGCTCACAATTGGGCTACATGTCCTATGGATAAAATATTTATATTGTCACACTCTAAAACAAATACATATATCCAAATGGCAATAACACATTTTCATTGATATGTTTTTGAAAGATACACAGCCCAGTCTGTCCGTTGGAGTGCAAAATACCGCCAGTTGTGCAAATATGCAATGTAAACAACTTGATACATGGTACTACTGATATAGTTGTACTAATAAAGTGCAAGTGCATATCAAATTGTGCAAAGTCGCAAAGTAAACAGTATCTTTATATGTGCAAATTATGCTAATAGTAAACATATACTCATCATCTTCTTACGAACAGACCTGAGACCACTATAGGAATGCAATATTTTGGACTTATGAATACAGTACAAATAACCGTTGCCTAATGGCCACATACCAAACACGTTTTAATGGATGATCGACTGCTGGTCTTACCCCTACTCTTCCAGTCTCTCTAACAAACTGGTTTGAACATGATGTGTTGAATACATAAATCTCATCCGGAAACCTCCCATAAAGACTACCTGTGACAAACCCGTACAGTGGAAAATTTGTTATAATTTTTTTTGGTGTATTTTTACTTCCAAAATTATGATATTAAAACCTGTGTGTTGATCTTTTACCTCTAGTTTCTACTAGTCATAGCTACAGCAGTGCCTCAAATTGCATAAATTGCAAACTAGTTATATCATAGACACATATATACAGTAAAATTCAATGTTTAAGCAAAAATGGTAAACAGTCAAAAATCGTCCCTAATATTCAGCTTGAGTAATCCCCAGCCGTGGATACCTTTGATCTGCATCAGAAAACAACAGAACTATGCTCATATATAGTGTATGATGACCAATATACTAAGACCTCATGATTCTATGGCGTCGCCAGCCGGCTGCTACATTAGATCCGAGGCTGGGTATAAGTCCCTCTCAATGAATTAGACCAAGGTGTCCTGGAGCTAGGGTAGACATGTGTACATGTCCTCAGTTATATTGAGGCCTCCCGGTATCTTAGTATCTAGCTGCAATATGTATCGGGTCTCAAGTTTCCGAAGTTTGGCCTCCCTATCACCCCCGCGTCCACTGGCCTTGACTGCGTCAATGACATAGTATTTCAGGCTGGTGTTATCGCCTTGATGGTAATCACGGAAATGCCGCACCACCGGATATGTGTTGTCCTGGTTAGCTATTGCTCTTAAATGCTGAAATATGCGCTTGTGTACAGCTGATTTTGTACTCCCAACATACTTCATCAAGCATGGGCACTGTAATACATAAATAGCAAATTCCGTTTTGCATGTCAAGACCTGTGTGATAGGGTGTTCTTGTTTACTGAATCCGTCCATATATGAATTTTTATTAATCCCGTGTGTTCAGGATTTACAGGTTTTACACCTGAAAAAGCCACTGTTGTTCTCTTTAAGATCTCCGGACAGGTGTCTACCAACTGGTCTTTAAGGGAGGGTGCTCTGCTGAATGTTAATGAGGCCCTTTTTGGTAGTGTAGACCCAATTACAGGATCATTTACAACAATGGGCCAGTTTCTATTGATAATATTGTAAATGGCCTTGTGTTGCTTACTATATCCTGTGATTATTCTGAAGATCTTACTTTTACTGACATCTTGTTCCACCTCATTTACCAAAGCCACATCCTTTTGGTTGACATCCTTTCTGTAATTCGCAAGAAGATCCTGTCTTTTGTATCCCATAGATTTGATCCGGGCAATCTCAATTAACTGTTCAGAATACCCTCTCTCCAGGAATCTCCCTTTGCTGGCTAGTTGGGCCACCTCTAAATCCGTTGGATTGCTGCACACCCTCCTCATGCGCAGCATATCCCCATAGGGTATGCTGGCAATGAGATGAGCTGGGCGGGCGCTACCCGCATGCAGGATACTGTTCCATGCTGTATTTTAGCGGAAGAGTTTGGTCTCTAACTTGCCGTTCTGGACATATACCCCAGTATCTAAAAAGGTACCAGCTTCTTGACTCAGTGTTGCTGTGAACGCAAGATTGAGGTCATTGGTATTGATATCACTGATAAATCTGTTTGTCTGCTGTTCACTGCCCCTCCAAATTACAAACAAATCATCGATAAATCGATACCACCCAATTATATTGGCATCAAAGACCTCCTGATGTGTGGTTTTGAGGACCAGCTCCTCCCAAGCTCTCATGTGAAAACATGCAAAGCTTGGGGAGAAGCTGGCCCCCATTGCCACCCCCTGTAATTGCCGGTAAAGGAGATTATTGTACATAAATACATTGTTAGATAAGCAGAATTCCAACATTTGCTAAAGCATATCATTATGATCCCTGAACAGTTGGGAACGCCGGGATAGATAGTGTTTGACAGCTGGCAGTCCATCCGTATGTACTATGCTGGTGTAGAGGGCGGGGACATCAAGTGCCATTAGCCAGTCGCCCTCTACCCACTTGATATGTTGGATTTCTGCAAAGAATCTCCTGTGTCCTGTACATATGATTCAAGTGAACACACATGACCCTGAAGAAAATAATCGATGTAAATAGATGTGCGTTCCAACAGCCCCCCCTGGCTGAGATGATAGGCCTGCCAGGGGGGTTATTAACATTCTTAAGTACCTTAGGAATAAAGTAGATAAGGGGAGTCACAGGGTTCTCAATTTTCAAATATTTAAATTCAGCATTAGATATCACTCTGCTAGTTTTCCATCTTAGCAATTTACGATAAAATTCAGCTTTAATAGTGTTTAGGGTCAAAATCTTGATCTGTTCATAACACTGACGATCTTTGAGTTGGAGGTACGCCTCCTTGTCATAATTGCCCCTAGTCATAAGGACAATATTGCCCCCTTTATCACTTCCACGGATGACAATGTTCTTTTCTTTGGCGAGGCGGGAGACAAGGGTTTTATATTGCTGTGTCTGTTTATCATATTTTTTCTTTTGCAGGCAGGTATTCTTTTGCAGGTCTTTAAGCTGTTTTACCGTGTTTTCATGAAAGATGTCTATTGCATCATGTGGCAGAACCGGATTAAAAACTGATGGAGGTTTGAACGGGGTAAGGGCAGATATTCGGTTTCCAGACTCGTCTACCTCTCCGGTGCAACTAGGTCTAGTCTGATGTTCGTCATACCCCACCCCTTCAGTGTTCCATAGTGCAACAATGTCCTCTGGGATAGGGGTTCCTGAAATATCAGCCGTGGTTGTCATATTGGACTGCTGAGTCAAACCTTCGGTCTTTGGTTTAAGGGCATAGAATTTGCGTAATGTTAGCTTTCTCACTGCCTTATAGAGGTCACATCTGGTGGCAGGATAGTTGAAATTGCAAGGAGGCACATAGGATAGTCCCAGATTGAGAATATTTTCCTCATTGGTAGTAAGGATGAGGGGCGTCAAATTGATTACTGTCCGATTCCGTTGGCCACTTGTCATTGATGGTTCGTTGTGCCCTGACCCCTGCCCCTCTTTGGCTTTTGATAATTCCCGCCTCTTCCTCGCCCTGTACCTCTGCTGCCGCTTGTAGCTGGCCCTTTGTCTCTGTAATTTTGTTGAGTATGAGGCCTTAGTGTCTGCAACCTTTCTTGGCATAAAAAACGTATTTCCTGCCCTGGTGACGATTTGGCCTGGGCGCCCAAGGTAGCATTGCTGCGGTGTTCTGACTCTGAATCGGTGTCCACTTCCGAACTCAATACTGAGGCTGAAAAATCTGTTTGCTCCTTCTGCCTTCTATTCTGTTTGAATTTCGGTGGAGGTTTAGGGACAGATCCCCGCATTGCATCATACTTTCTGAAAAAAGTAAAAATCTGACCCAGTTCGGAATCATTACCATCCCGTTGAAATTTGTACGTTTTGCGCTCCATAATTTTTGCCTCTTCTTTTTTTCAAATGTGCATTCATTTCATTAGTTAATTTTGTTTTTTCCTCATGTTCACCCATAGTCTCCAGCTGCTCATATAGTGCTGCTATTTCAATGAGCAATGCTGCCCTGTCGATATCAGCATATTTAATGAGAATGTAGCACTTGACGGCGTGAGGCTTCTAAATTACTTTCCGCCCACTCCCTCATTAAATCAGGGTTTGGGTCTTCATAGGTGGGTGCAGTTAAAATTCGTAAGCCACAGGGTATGCGATGGACGTCGATATATCGCTGTAGGGATTTAGACTCCCACCATTTTGCTTGTTCACTTCTGGATTTTTTCTCCAGTATTTTGAATATATCTTTCAGCGTGCTGCTGCTGGCCCCATCATTAACCCTCCCCCAAATGTTATTGGGGATGGGTGAGCTGTCGGAAAACATAGTGAGTGCTGCTGCCTCCCGATCTTTGACGTTGTCAGCCGACATCTCTGCAATTTTCAAAGTTAACGGGCGTCTAATCTAAGCACAATGTGAAAATTGTAGTTTAGAGCGCCGGTTGCACAATACTCTTCCTCAAAATGATTCCGCTTACTTGTGTGCCGACCGATTTCCAGGGCGTTCTCGCGGTTCTTTGTTTCCTCCGATCCGCCGTCATCCCATGGGCTCAGTAAGGCGCAGGAAGGCTTCCGTCTATAACGCGGTTTCAGGGGGTCAAACGCCACTCTCCTTCCGGAGCAATTAGAATCCAGGCCACGCCCGGATGTAGTTCCGATTCAGGCGTTGTCCGTTGCGTAAAGAGGGTCCCGTGTAATGGCCGTTTCGGAACTCACCGGCCACACATATCATTAAGTACCGCGTCTTAGTACAGGCAACAAGCAGCTCCCGCCCTGCGGCCAAAGACTTCTCGGACACGGACCAGTTCAGTGCGTAGTAATTTAATTGAAGCAGAGTATGCCGCATGACATTTCGGCTCCGTAGAGCCTTGCTCACATGACAACGTCCTCATACAAATGCTCATTTTTAAAGTGGCAGTGTCAAATTGCATCAACACCAAGTGATACTTGCACATAATAGACATGAAAGAAAATCTCATTTGATCATATATACATGTAAATCCATTAAAATCAGAGCGTGCCAATGCCAATCATCTCGCATCATATTCCAATAGCCATGATTATTTACAATATAGGCCCAGAAAGATTGCAAGATCAGATTCCTGGCAAGGGGCTACCAGGAATCAGTAACCAACAGTGCCATAGAAAGAGCCAACAAACATGATAGGCAAACACTACTGTGTAACCTGGATGTGAAAAATAGGGCCCCAAAAGTCAGCGTAGAAAGTGACACCCGTCTCATAGTCACCTATAATAACCAACACAAGTCCATACGCAAAATTGTGAAGAACAATTGGTTCCTAATCAAAAGCGATCCTATTGTAGGCAATCTAATGTCACTGTCACCCAATATCCCCTTCAAAAGAGCAAAAAGTATGCAAAACAGCCTAGTCTCCAGCAGCCTTGAGCTAGCCACGGGCTCGTGGTTAGGGGGTAGCAAAGGATTTTTGAAATGTGCAACGTGTAAGACTTGTAAAAATGGGATAAGCAAAACAGAATTTAAGACACCACTATCCCCAGTCCCAATCAGGATCAGGGAAAAACTAAACTGCAAATCGGAATTTGCTGTTTATGTTTTAGAATGCCCGTGTGGGCTCAAATATGTTGGCAGCACACGTCCTCAAGTACATAAGAGAATGCTGCAGCACTTGAGAGCAATTAATAACGCTGATCCAACTTACCCTGTCGCCAGACACTTTGAAATCAAACACGATAAAAATCCTATAGGCTTAATATACTACGTCATTGACTGTGTTCCCCCCGCAGAGGAGAGGGGGAGACAGAGAGATGATGTTACGGAGACAAGAAACAAGGTACATTATCATGTTGGATACCAAAACACCAAACAGTTTAAATAACAGTGAGGATTGCCTCACACATCTTTGAATTGGCACTTTTGTAGAATGCATATTGAGGATCTTAACAATATTGATGCAATTTTAACATGCATTATGCACATATGGTTATTTAATATCTTAACAGCTCCATAGAACGTTCCCTTTGACCTCCACACGATGATTTAACATATATTGAATATTTTTTTTTATATATTATTTTATTAGATCCACTTTATATTTATACACTGGTAGCACTTTATACTACACTGCATCGCGCAATTTGCCCATCTAACCAATTTGGATTTATTGCACTAGCTTAATTTGCACAATCATTAGGACCTGAGCCCACTTGGGCAATACCAATTGACAATTTAGGTCCCTCTCTGAGAGGTTTAAATGTGTACTATGTTTACATATCTTATTGTTGCTTTTTAAGTATACGGTTGATATTTCAAGCATGAACTGATTTTACTAGGTTTTAGATTCAGTTGACAACATCACTAGGTTTTATAAGTATTTTAGCTATTTATGAGCTGTGGTTTTACTCGTAATATGCTATGCACGTTTTTAACCTCTCATGTACTGTATGGTTTTATCACATAACCTATGGATTTTATGATTGTTGCGAAGCCATTGTATTTATACGGAGATTATGAGATGGCAATTGCCCCTATTCTTTTAAGTTGTAGTGCAAGCTTACAATTTACAGGCATTTATGCAGTAATATGTTGGAAAAGTATTTCTTTTATGTCTATTTGCACATCATGCACCTTTCACTTTAAATGGGTGGCCAGCCCCCATGACTGCGTCATGTGATCAAGGGTTTGGCCGAAACGTGTCGTGGCAAACTGGTGTTTGGGTTCACAATAAATATTTAAACACCAAGAATTGGGTCTCGCGTCATCCTTCGGCAGCACATGCTGAGCTGAGTCAAGCTGAGGACGACACATACCGTATATATATATATATATACATATATATATATATATATATATATATATACATATATCAAGAACAAAGATTCTCCCACTCAGAAGAACGGCACAGGCTACCTCTGGATGCTTCAAAGTGTATTTATTAGAGGCACGAAATCAGCAGCTCCCTACCGACGCGTTTCGCCACTAGGGCTTGGTCACGGCTTAGTGGCGAAACGCGCCGGTAGGGAGCTGCTGATTTCTTGCCTCTAATAAATACACTTTGAAGCATCCAGAGGTAGCCTGTGCCGTTCTTCTGAGTGGGAGAATCTTTGTTCTTGAAATTAAGGGTGTCCGGCACCCACACAGGCTCGCCGTGACCTGAGACGAGGAACAGCCGGGAGAGGTTGTTGGAGTGTATATATATATATATTACCTACTGGCGGTCGCCAGTAGGTAGTTATAGTTAGGATTTTTTTCAATGCAAAATCTCAAAATTCTATTGTAAATAACTTTGGCGTCGGTTGACGAATCTGCCTGAAAATTTCCTCAAATTTGCCTCGCGGAGCTCCGGTCCTTCCCTGAAAGTTTCGGGGGGATTCGTTAAGCGGGGGCCGAGATAAAAGGGAGGTCCCAAAACGTGTTTTCCCCATGTTAATTTCCATAGGGCGGTCGACCTCACTTTTAGCCCGAACGGCTGAATGGATTTCCACCAAACTTGGCAAAATTGTAGGGACTGGAAGCCCGATGTGCCTTTGCTATGTCTCAAGATATGTGCTCCAGTGGTTTTTACGAAAATTTACTTTGAAAAAATATATATTGGGCTACATTGGGCTATATATATGTTAGAGCCCAAATGTAGCCCAATGTAGCCCAATGTAGTCCAATGATGGCCACCAGAGACAAAAAAACAAATGTAGGCCAAATATCAGCCAGATGTAGCCCAACTATAGCATGTCCCAGAGTGTTCTAAAGAACAACTAGAGCGCTAACAGTCTTACTTATGACAAAAGTATGGCACACCTGAAGTCATCTTGATTGGAATAAAGTGTTAACACTTAAAACATTTAATTTGCAAAGGAACAAAATGAGGGGGTTCATTTTGCCATAGAAATTATGATTAGTGCTGAAGAAAGAAAAATTAGGGCACATTTTGAGTGACTTCTCAAAACCTCTTATATTTCATTAAAAAAATTCTGATATGCAGTCTCCCAAGATGGCCACCAGAGACAAGAGCCAAATGTAGCCCAAATATCAGCCAGATGTAGCCCAACTATAGCCCAAAGACAGAATGTCCCAGAGTGTTCTAAAGAACAACTAGAGCGCTAACAGTCTTACTTATGACAAAAGTATGGCACACCTGAAGTCATCTTGATTGGAATAAAGTGGTAACACTTAATACATTTAATTTGAAAAGGAACAAAATGAGGGGTTTCATTTTGCCATAGAAATTTTATAATATATATATTATATATTCACTGAAAAAACCATAGGTTATAGACCATATATAGTTAGGAATTAGCATTTACAAAACCTTATTTTACTCACACAAAACCATTGAAATTCGCATATATAGTTAGTTGCACTAACTATATATCGCGCACCCGCAATCCACTGCTGATCATGTCACATATTACATCATTCATGACATGGTCAGTGACATCACTGATGACATCACTGATGACATCTCAAATGACATCACTGATGACATCTCAAATGACATCACTGATGACATCACTGATGACATCTCATTTGACATTAAGTGATCACATCACTGATGACATCATTCATGTGATAATATGATGAACCTCTTCAGACTCTAATATAACCTTAGATACACTCAGTGTAAACAGACACTCACAGACTGTCACTCATCCATGGAGTTATTCACACACCTAGTCAGTCATGCAAAGAATCAATCACACCTCCATTTCCTCAACTATACAGGTACACACACCTTACTTATTCAAACATATACTAACACATATTTACTCTCTTATACAATCCCTGATACAAGTTCACAATGATCCATACAGCCACTCACACATTCACTGGCTCTTATGCATAGTTATTTATATATGTCAACTCTCACATGTACTGTGTTTTACATATGTACTTACTTTGACATGTAGCACTGAGATATCCATCCACTCACCAATACACTCATGCACACAGTCAACCGCCCATACAGCTGTTTCCACATGCACTTTTGAACCCATACATCTAGTGAATCAACTGCTCACACATCTATGCACAGAGTCATACACCTCCCAGCTACCCACACACACACTCAGTCTCCCATACAAATACTTGGGCAACCAATCAATAACCCATATAGTTACTCATATAGCTACTGATCAACACATGCAGCAGTTTACAGAACAACAGACATAATGATGCACAAATTAAGACAGTTTAGTCACTAACCCATGCACTCAGTGAGACACATTTAATCACTCACACATACAGTCAGTCATGCACCTACTAAATCCTTCATCCAGACACTTATACATCCACTCATTCTTCAATATGTAAGACATATTTTAACTTTACAGAATCATACAGTCACTGGATGTTGTCATCAGTGATGTCATCAGTGATGTCATCAGTGATGTCATTTGAGATGTCATCAGTGATATCATCAGTGATGTCATCAGTGATGTCACTGACCATGTCATGAATGATGTAATATGTGACATGATCAGCAGTGGATTGCGGGTGCGCGATATATAGTTAGTGCAACTAACTATACATGCGAATTTCAATGGTTTTGTGTGAGTAAAATAAGGTTTTGTAAATGCTAATTCCTAACTATATATGGTCTATAACCTATGGTTTTTTCAGTGAATTTTGAAGGTTTTGTAAATGCTAATTCCTAACTATATATGGTCTATAACCTATGGTTTTTTCAGTGAATTTCAATGTTTTTTTATTAGCCAATATCAAAAGCTGTAAAATGTATACTTCTTTTAAAGGAAAAATATATTTTATATGTATTTAATATAATTTTTTTATGTATATAAATTTTTTGAGGGAACGAATTTATCAACTATCATGCTGAAGAAGAGTGTGGGGAAAAAAACCAAAGAGGAGGACTAAGAGGAAAGAACAATCAGTTCAAAAATACAATTGCTTTAAAGCATGAAGTGCTTTTCCACACATTTACATTTAAATAACCCATATTAGAACATACAAAATATCTACAGAGGAGACGGTGGACATTGAATTTTAGACTCTTCATTGGTACCTACATGTTGGTACTTACATCACCCACACAACACAACAGCTCTATTCAGAGCTACCCTACCTCAAAGCACTCTAAAATATTATTTTACTATTTCCCTTGGTTTTCCCCTTGTTACGCTTTCCGGAACGCTACCCGGTGCGCGGACCGGGCGCTAACCGTGCGAAAATTTGAAAACAAAAGGTTTTGTTTTTTTACATATATGGGCCTCCTCAGCCACCCTCAGAAAACCTAGGGGGTCAGGATATGTCTCCCGTGCCCCCTTATACCCATTCCCAACATTATTTATCCTCCATCTTGTGACTAAATTCGTCCGAAACACAAGATGGCGGACTCCCGTTACGCTATCGGTGAGCTACCCGGTTCGCGTACCGGGTAGCGCTTCCACCGCGAAAAATCGAAAAAAAATGTATTTTATTTTTTTGCCCCGCGGGGCCCTTTAATAGCCCCCACATCAATCCTAGGGGGTCAGGAGGGGTCTACCTTGCCCCTTTCATTCATTTCCCCCTTCGTTTATTTCCACCTCTTGTCTCTCGATCCTACCGAGAGACAAGATGGCGGCCGCTCCGGACTGTTTAGAATGTTGAAAGTCACCGGAGAGCCAATCCGCTTCTCCTCGCGAAGTTCCGTTACGCGTCTGGTACGCGAACCGGGGCGCTAACCGGGACGCTGTCACAGATATACATTTTTTTTTTAAAGTTAATTTCTCAAAATCCACTGGAGCACATATCTTGAGACCTAGCAAAGGCACATCGGGCAAACAGTCTCTACAATTTTGCCAAGTTTCATAGAAATCCATTCAGCCGTTCGAGCTAAAAGTGAGTCCAACCGCCCTATGGAAAACTCAATGTTAAAAACACGTTTTGGGACCCCCCTTTTTTCTCGGCCCCCGCTTGACGAAACCCCCCCAAACTTTCAGGGGACGCTCAGAAACAAAATGTGCCATTTTCCTGAATATTTCAGCCAATTCCGTCCATCAACGCCAAAGTTATTCAACATAGAATTTTCAGAAATCCCTATTCAAAAAAATCCTAACTATATATACCTACTGGCGACCGCCAGTCGGTAATATATATTATATATATATATATATATATATATATATATATATATATATATATATATATATATACACACACATACACTGAAAAAACCATAGGTTTCACACCAGTTATAGTTAGGAATTAGCATTAAAAAAAAAAAATATATATATATATATATATATATATATATATATATATATAACATTTCTATGGCAAAATGAAACCCCTCATTTTGTTCCTTTGCAAATTAAATGTTTTAAGTGTTAACACTTTATTCCAATCAAGATGACTTCAGGTGTGCCATACTTTTGTCATAAGTAAGACTGTTAGCGCTCTAGTTGTTCTTTAGAACACTCTGGGACATTCTGTCACTGGGCTATAGTTGGGCTACATCTGGCTGATATTTGGGCTACATTTGTTTTGTCTCTGGTGGCCATCTTTGGGCTACATTGGGCTACATTTGGGCTCTAACATATATATAGCCCAATGTAGCCCAATATATATTTTTCAAAGTAAATTTTTGTAAAAACCACTGGAGCATATATCTTGAGACATAGCAAAGGCACATCGGGCTACCAGTCACTACAATTTTGCCAAGTTTTGTGGAAATCCATTCAGCCGTTCGAGCTAAAAGTGAGTCCAACCGCCTTATGGAAAACTCAATGTTAAAAACACGTTTTGGGACCCCCCTTTTTTCTCGGTCCCCGCTTGACAAAATCCCCCCAAACTTTCAGGGGACGCTCAGAAACAAAATGTGCCATTTCCCTGAAAATTTCAGCCAATTCCGTCCATCAACGCCAAAGTTATTCAACATAGAATTTTCAGAAATCCCTATTCAAAAAAATCCTAACTATATATACCTACTGGCGACCGCCAGTAGGTAATATATTATATATATATATATATATATATATATATATATATATCGAACAAGTGCAATCTCCCAAGCTCCGACCACAGCGACCCAGGAAATCACACGGATCCAGTAATTATAAAGCACAGATTTTTATTCAAAAGCTGAACCAAGCAATCTGACGCGTTTCGGGCATCCGCCCTTGCTCACAGACAATCAGAGTTGGAAATGCTTGCGTTTTAAATAGTAACTGCTGAACAGTGAAAAAAGTGCATTTTTTTCTTTTTTTCATCATACACCTCGTGGTAATAGACAGCGAGGACAAACTACTAGTAGTGAATAGCCTAGTCTGTTTTCCAAACATTTTGAAATGGCAACAGTTCGAAAAATTCATTAACTGGTTTAAATCCATATATTGAATTGACAAAAAACAAAAACCCATGTTATAAAAGTTAAAAAGGTAAGAAAAACTTTTCTAACAGCTTAAAATGCAAATACCAAAAGGTTGTATATAGCCAATATATATACACACATAAAGCCCCCGCCTACATTTAATATTGATAGTGCAAAATAGCAGAATAAAGTGCAAAGTGCATCATTTAAAAATAGTTGTTGTTATTATATCAGATGCATTAAAAGAACCAGCAGTAATACTATTGGTTATGTGCAAAATACGCTTGAATGTAAACAGTATAATGTTGCATCTATATCTATCAAAGTGCAAATCAGCGTAATAAGTAAACATACGACTGTAGCAGCATAGTTATAAGGCATGGGCTATTTGGCATAATAATCAAGGGGATGTCATTGTCGTAAGACAAACTGTTACAAAAACATATTACTCAGGAACTACAGAAAAAAACTGTTGTCTATGTCCTCAAATGAGTGTACCCAAAAATAAATGCAAATACATAAATAATGAACCACTGTGAATTAATATATACAAATGATACGTGCAACAACCCAACAAGGAGACAAAATATTAACCACGTGGGGGAGGGCGGCAGCCAAATGAACCCTACCACCCAAAGCAATGCAAAACGAAGTGGACAAAGCAAGGCTTGATTTACAGAAACACATGTAGGTCCTCCGTGTTATTAAGACCATTGGGAGATCTACTGTCTAATTCAAGAATGAAGTGAGACTCCATTCTTCTCAGCATCTTGACCCTATCTCCGCCTCTTCTGGGTTTATCTATTGCAGAGATAACAAAATAGGATAGGCACTCCAGATTGTTGTTATGTATTGCCTTGAAGTGCCTAGCTACAGGATAGGCTGGGTCGTTATTGACGATGGCGCGTAGATGCTGGAGGATCCTAACGTGTACCGGTTGTAGTGTACTGCCGACATACCTAAGTGCACATGTGCAAGTTAAGACGTAAATGGCAAATTCAGTTTTGCAGTTATATTGACCCTTGATTTGAATTGGGTCTGGACAGAATGGCGTGCTGTATTGCCTAGTGCTTTTGCCAAATTTACAAGCCCTGCAAGAAGTGCAGCGTATAAAACCTGATCTTGTTTTCATCCATTCCTGCTTTTTTCTAAGTTCAGGAAATTCATGGCAGATGTGAGACCTAAGTGAGGGACCTTTCCTAAAGGTGACAATAGGGGCTTCCGCTAATTGAGGTTTTAGTACAGGGTCTGTGGCAAGAACTGGCCATCTTTTGGACAAAATAGATTTTATTTGTCTGGCCTGTCTGCTGTATGGTGTGAGGAACCTGGGGTTCGTGGTGTCTTCATCTGAAGTGCAAGATGTATTAGCACTGCTGTTAATCTCAAGCAGAGAAGCACGAGATCTAGTCTTGGCTTTTTCCATTGCTGTTTTAAGCACTGATTCACGATAACCCCTAGCACGAAACCTAGTCAGAGCTTCATTAGTGCAAGATTCCAAGTCAGAGTCTGTACTGCAGATTCTCTTAATTCTTAAGAGTTCACCTAGGGGAATGTTGTCTACCACATGGCGCGGATGTGCACTGCTAGCGTGCAAAATACTGTTGCCCGCAGTACTCTTCCGATGTAGCTTAGTAGTAAGCTGGCCATTGCGGATAAGGATTTTAACATCCAAAAATTCTGCCTCACAATCACTGATGGAACTAGTGAATTTAAGGTTTTCATTGTTAACATTGATAGAGTCAATGAACAGTTGAGCACTGTTCCTGTCACCCTGCCATAACAAAAAAACGTCATCAATATAACGAAGCCAAAGCAAAACATGATCAGAAAAGACTTGGGCGTGTTGCCGCCTGAGGACCTGCTCCTCCCACCAGCCCACGTGCAAGCACGCGTAGCTGGGAGAGAAACAGGCCCCCATCGCGACCCCACGCTTCTGCAGATATAAATCACTCCCAAAAAGAAAGAAATTGTTGTTGAGACACCATGATGTAAGCTCAATCAGTACTTTGTTGTGCTGGTAACAATTAATGGGCCTTTTTCCAAGGAAAAAATCAAGGGCTTTAATACCACATATATGCTCTATGCTCGTATAGAGCGATTCTATGTCCAAAGTAATCATGAGCATTCCATCGTTCCACTGGGTGTTTTGGATTTTAGCTAGAAAATCGCCTGTGTCTCTTACATACGTAGGTAGTTCTTGGACCAGACTTTGCAGGAAGTAATCGATGTATTCAGTGACATGTTCAGCCACTCCTGCAATTGCCGAAATGATAGGTCGGCCTGGTACTGGTCTCGATAGTTTGTGTATCTTAGGGAGTAAATAAAGTTTGGGCAAAACAGGAAACTCGACATGGAGGAATTCAAATTCTTGTGAGGAAATCATACCTTCCCTTTTATATTTGAAAAGTAGTTTTTTAAGTGATTCCTTGGAAGATTCAAAGTGTCTCATGTTGGTAATAGAATAACAAGTACCATCACTGAGCTGCCGCTTTGCTTCCTTGATGTATTCCTCCTGGGGCCAGATGACCACATTGCCCCCCTTGTCGGCCGTGGTTACTATGATATTGTGGTCATTACTTAATTTCTTAACCAAAGCATGATATTCGGTTTCTTGTTTGCTTCTATATCGCTTTTTATGCTTGATCTGATGATGTAGCCGCTTTAGGTCTTCGACTACCACGTCCTGAAAAACATCAATGGAGTCTCTGGGCATGGTAGGATTAAATTTGGACGTTTGTTTAAAAGGACTGGTATTGGCTCCAATTTGGGGAATGTCTGCTGCCCTCAATTCATCCTGTGTGGATGCAAAGTCGTTGGTGAGTGCGTCATTGCCCAAAAGATTCAATACTGTAAGTGCTGTTCGAGTGTCACTGGCCGGAAGCATGGGCACATTTGAAAGAACATTGATGGTGGCTCCAATTCCTTGTGGTGTTTTATTGTTCAGACCTTCCTTAATTTCAAAGAATTTTTTGAGCTTCCATTTTCTTATGTACATGTGGACATCTATGCGGGTCTTAGCATAGTTGAAGTCAGTAGCTGGACAATATGAAAGACCAAGGCTTAGGAGTTGTTGTTCAGCCTTGGTGAGGTCAACGGAAGATAGATTTACTACAGTATTATCACTCACTTGTTTTTGCGCCAATACTGCCGCTTTTGTTTTTTGAGCGCTTTTGTGCTTTTTCCGGCGCTGGCCCCGTCTTCTGTTGTTCCTGCCACGCTTTGCTGCTGCTGCTGCCCCTTTGTCTGCTGTTTGTTCCGGGGCCTTAGTGACTGCAGTCTTTCGTTGGATAAAAAATCCACTTCCTCCCCCAAATCCAGGATGACCGAGCTTGCTTCCCAAGTGCCACTGGCATCATCATCCGAGGTAGGGGCACTGGTCAGTGACTCATTGTCGCTATGTACTTGGCTTGTTCTGGCTGTTGTGGGGCCCAGAGCTTGCCCAGAGGTAGATGTTTGTCCATCAGGTTTGCCCTGTTTCGCCTGCTGTGTTTGTTGCGCAAATTTGGAGCGCTTCACATTATCGAATTTGCGCGCGAAAGTAAATATTCTTCCCTGTGCGTAGTCTTCCTTATCGCGCGCAAATTTGAAAATCTTGCGGGCTTTGATTTTTTCTTCCTGCTTAGCTATGCGCTCATCAATTTCTTTTCTGGATTTGGTTATTAGATCATGAGGTTCGAATTTGAGCAGCTCCTCGTTAATTTCTGAGATCTCTTGCATGAGCTGTTCACGATCTATTACTGCGTATTTAACCAAAATTTGCAACAACTTGGCAGATGATTCCAGATTGGCTTGGCCCCACTCCTTGAGCATGCTAGGGTTAGGCCTGTCGTAGCTCGGTGCCAGTAAAATACGTAAGCCTCTGGGAACTCTATTTTCTTCCAGATACATAGTCAAAGATTTGTGCTCCCACCATTTGGACATTTCAAAATACATGCATTTTTCAAGTCTTTTTAACGCAGCACGTATTTGAGTTTCTATCGTATTGGAGCTACCAGTTTGATCGGTTTTATTGCTGCCTCCTCCCACACCCGTTGTTACCTTGGGTAAGTTGGAGTACAGAGCGGCCGCCGCCGCTTCCCTGCCACGGAGGGTCTCCTCTGACATGGCGCCTGGTTCAAATTGCTTCAAGATGTTGTGTGCACTAAATTACCCGAGCTCGACAATCCTGCTCCCAGGGTAACGTGCAAGTGCTTAGTATTCCTCTCCACCGTGCCGCCGAAATGTTTGAGCGTTTTCCGTTCCGTTTTTGGCGCCAACGCGTCTTTTCAGATTTTCAAAAAACGCCGCCGATATTTTCCAACATACAACTGATACCTCCGCAGGCACAGGGGCTGTCGTTGACGAATTTTCCTGACAGGAAAGGCTTTTGTGATGATTGAACACGACAGCCGACTTCAGGAGAGTGGATCCACCTCGGAAGCAATCACCTTCCGAATTTAACATCGAACAAGTGCAATCTCCAAAGCTCCGACCACAGCGACCCAGGAAATCACGCGGATCCAGTAATTATAAAGCACAGATTTTTATTCAAAAGCTGAACCAAGCAATCTGACGCGTTTCGGGCATCCGCCCTTGCTCACAGACAATCAGAGTTGGAAATGCTTGCGTTATAAATAGTTACTGCTGAACAGTGAAAAAAGTGCATTTTTTTCTTTTTTTCATCATACACCTCGTGGTAATAGACAGCGAGGACAAACTACTAGTAGTGAATAGCCTAGTCTGTTTTCCAAACATTTTGAAATGGCAACAGTTCGAAAATATATATATATATACACATACACTGAAAAAACCATAGGTTTCACACCAGTTATAGTTAGGAATTAGCATTTAAAAAACCTATTACATTCACTGAAAAAACCATAGGTTTCACACCAGTTATAGTTAGGTGGAAATTTTACTCGCATAAAACCATTGAAATTCCCACGTTATAGTTAGTTGGACTCACTATAACTTGCGCGTGCAATGCACTGCTGATGACGTCACATATAACATCACTCATGACATGGTCAGTGACATCACTCATGACATCACTGATGACATCTCAAATTACATCACTGATGACATCATCCAGTGAATGTGCATCTTTCTGAAAAATAAATATTTTTTATATATGTATATCTAAAGGTTGATGGAAGAATAAATGGGTAAATAAATGTCTAAATGGATTTTTTTGTGTAAAATTGATTGGTTAACTGACTTATTAAATGTATCTTAGTGAATACATATATTAGCGAGTAATGTTTAAATATTTAAATATCTGTATCTGTGTCTCACTTTGTGTAGAAGTGGCTGCATGGGTTGGTGAGTAGCTACATGAGTGTGTATATGGGTTATTAGTTGTTTTTTTTAATATCAGTATCAGTGTCTGTATGGTTCGGTGGGGGATATTACTTAGAGCACAGATGCATGAATGAGTCACTCACTATTTGTATGCATTTTGAAGACAGCATGTGTGCAAGACTGTATGGGTGGATGATTGTGTGGATGGGTGGGTTAGCGAGTATGTGTTTTTATAATTGATTGTTTAAGAGAGTAAATATGTTTGTGTTTCTGTAGAAGTATGTGTGGTGGTGTGTATATAGCAGTATAATGAAGTAAATGGTTTTTTGATAGTTTATTTGCATGTGTGAATTTGTGTGTGAGTAACTATATGGATGAGTATTAGTGTGTAACAGGATGTATAGGTGTATGAGTACAAATGATGAGTAAGTACATGCATGAGTGACTATATAGAACTGTTGGTGAATGAGTGGATGTGTATGTAGATGTAGGAATTACCTAATAAGTTGTTGTAATTGGTATTGGTTTCTCCTTTTTTAAGAAAATGTTAGTTTCTATTTTTGAATGTGTGTGTCAAAGGTTATTTGATGCTGATAGGAGGTCTGCTACTGTCACAAGGATGTTGTCATCAGTGATGTCATTTGAGATGTCATCAGTGATGTCATGAGTGATGTCACTGACCATGTCATGAGTGATGTAATATGTGACGTCATCAGCAGTGTATTGCATGCGCAAGTTATAGTGAGTCCAACTAACTATAACGTGGGAATTTCAATGGTTTTATGCGAGTAAAATTTCCACCTAACTATAACGGGTGTGAAACCTATGGTTTTTTCAGTGAATATATTATATATATATATATATATATATATATATATATATATATATATATATATATATATATATATATATTTATTTATTTATTTATTTACGTAATTTTTATAGCGCAACAAATACCCTGGGGTGTCTCGGCGCTGTGGAACTACTGGAGTCAGCCATCCTCTTACTGGTTAAACAACCATGTTTTTAAGAGCCTGCGGAAGCTCATCAGGTTCGGGGCAATTTTGATGGCCAGTGGCAAAAGATTCCAAAGTTTTGGATTGGCCACAAGGATGCGCCTGTATCCCCAGGTGGCCGTTCTTGTGCGTGGCACAGGGAGGAGACTGGTGTTGGCCGATCTTAATTGCCTTCTGGGAGTATACAGCTGAAAAGCTTCGGTCAGGAACCTGGGTCCTATGCCATGTACTGCCTTATATGCAATGCAGAGGGCCTTAAATGTAATGCGGCTCTCAACTCTCAGCCAGTGGAGCTGACGAATGCCAAGAGTGGTGGATTTGCGGCGAGGAATGTTTAGAAGGATCCTGGCAGCCGCATTCTGGATGGATTGCAGCTTAGTTATGACACGCTTCTGGGTATGAAGAAAGAGAGCGTTCCCATAATCTATTTTAGAGAAGACTAAGGTGGAGACCAGAGTATATATATATATATATATATATATATATATAAATTCAATCTGGTCCAAGTTAGGAGGCTCCCGGGTGCTCTGAGGCGGTGCACGCGAGGCACAGCAGGACCCGCTGCGATTAATTGAATTCAGATTTTCTCCTTACGGAGAAGTTAGTTCCTCGTGCACTCCCGTGTGACCAATAAAGTTCCAACCACACTGGCTTTAAGTCGATTGTAAGTTATTTATTCAGCAACCAGCAACACCTTACGCGTTTTGGTCTCTACGGAGACCTTGCTCCGTAAGGAGAAAATCTGAATTCATATATATATATATTCAAACAAATAGTCCTGAACTTCCAGCTTCTGGCGAACAAAGACCGAACAAATCGCAAAGATGAGGCAAAGAAATTTATTGAGCTAAGTTCAACAGCGCAGCGGACTGACGCGTTTCGGGCGGACGCCCTTGATCACAGATACATATATATAGCAACAAAGTTGCTGCGATGAACAGAGACACAGACCATTCAGGGAGGGTCGATGCTGCGGGACCGGAGCCACCCGCATCAACATCCAGAACTCCACCTCCCTTTTTGAAGAAAGGCAAACCGATGCCGGATGAAAGGGGTGAAACGTGCTTTTAATCCATGCAAGAAGCAACACAGGTTAAACACCCAAAGTGTTTCTCCTCCATTCCAAGGCTTGATCACGGAAGGAAGCTTCTGCATCCGACTAATGTCGTGACTTTACACTGCCTTTACGTCTTCATGCAGAGTCCAATTACAAACAGGTGAGTTTGTTCCTTTCTTCGACAAAGACAGCAGCATGGCGAAACTTTATTGTTCTCACTTTTGCCCACTGGCTGCAATGTGGTCTTTAACTGAAGACAGTTTGTAAATGAACTGTTCATTAAAACCTGCTGTGTCTTATGTAATTCTTCTTGCAAAGCATTTTCAACTGGCTATCCATCAGCAAATGGAAACATCCATCTCAGAGCCCTTGCCTGCTCACCTTCTGATTTTCATCTAGAGTCTCTCTGTTTTTGATTGTGACGGTGGCTAGGCGGTCTGGGCTCACTGTAATCATGCATCAACAAAGTTGCTCCGATGAACTGAGCCACAGACCCTTCAGGACGGGTCGGTGATGCGGGACCGGAGTCACCCGCATCAACAATCAAAACTCCACCTCCCTTTTTTTTTTAGAAAGGCACACCGACGCCGGATGAAAGTGGTGAAAAGTGCTTTTAATCCATGCAAGAAGCGACACCGGTTAAACACCCAACGCATTTCTCCTTTATTTCTAGACATGATCACGGGTAGAAGCTTCTGCGTTCGACTAACTGCGTGACTTTACACTGCCTTTATGTCCTCTTGCAGAGTCCAATTACAAACAGGTGAGTTTGTTCTTTTCTTCGACAAAGACAGCAGCATGGCAAAACTTTATTGTTCTCACTTTCGCCCATTGGCTGCAATGAGGTCTTTAACTGAAGATAGTTTGTAAATGAATAAAGCTTTGCCATGCTTTGTCGAAGAAAAGAACAATCTTCAGTTAAAGACTGTATGCATCGGGGAGTGGCTGCTCACGGGCTTGGCCATGCACGGTAGGGGATTGGGATAGTTAGGTATGGTAATAAAATATTACTTTATGTTAAAAAAAGCCTAGAAATTCACTGGGAAAAAAAACAAAGTATAGAGTGACATTATAGTTAGGTATGGCAATAATATTTTACTTTGCATTAAACAAATCCTCAGAAATTCACTAAATAAAACCAAAGGTTAAAGTGACGCTACAGGTAGGTGAAAATGTCAGTTTAACCTGGTTACCGCAGAGGTTTCTACGGAGTGGGGGAAGCTGCGTCGGCCAACGGTTGTGCACAGCACCAGAAGGTAGTGCTCGTGTCGGCCACTGGCCAATGCGAGCACGGAACGGGTTAAACATAATATTTTATATTGAAAAAACACTTGAAATTCACTATTTATAGTTATTTCAAGTAAATTGCGCCACTGTTTATACCCTCACATATTACATCACCCCCGACATGTTCTAGGACACCATTGATAACATCACTGATGACATCTGAAATGTCATCATTGATGACAACACAGTGCATGGAAAGGGCATGAGTTATTTAAAAAAATAACTATAACTTGTGCATTTCAGTGTATTTTCATTTTAAAATGTTGTGTTTAAACTGACATTTCCAACCTAACTATAACATCACTTTATTCATTGTTTTTTTAAAGTGAACACACACACTCACAGACACACCCACACACACACTATGGCAAAGAAAATCAGTGTAGCCCATCAATGTGTTATTTTGCACAATTTTCAGAGTATTACCACCATACAGAGAGAATTAAAAAAAAGCCCTGTTTTACTACCACATACACTGCATGAGATAATGACTTTGAACAAGGAAATATCTCTGGTAAAGCAGTTGGTGATAAGTTGGGTGTCATCAGTGTAAGGGATGACGGTGATGTCCTGTGCTCAGATGATGCTGGCTAGCGGTATCATGCATATGTTGAAAAAGGGGGGTGGAGGGAGGAGCGGAGGGACAATTTCTATTGGACTCCAAATATCAGTTTCTTGGTCTCTGATATAAAGGGGGTCAGCCTGACCCTTTGAGGTCCCCTTGTGAGGAAGGAACAGATCCATTTGAGAGCAGATCTTGTATGCCAATCTTGTGGAGTCTGCTGATGAGGTTGTTGTGGGAGACAGTGTCCAAGGCCGCAGAGAGGTCAAGCAGGAGGAGGGCCGCTGTTTCTCCTCGGTCCTGGATGATTTCCATGTCATCGGTGACCATGATGAGTGCTGTTTCAGATCTGTGGTTCTTTCTGAATCCTGACTGTTGTCTAGAAGATGGTAAAGTTTGAGGTGGGTTGTGAGTTGGCTATTGATGGCCTTCTCAATCACTTTAGCTGGATAAGGGAGCAAGTAGAATGGTCAGAAGTTGCACATTTGATCCAGGTCGGCTGTGGACTTCTTGAGGAGGGCGTTGATTTATGCAAGTTTCCATTCATCTGGGAAATTAAAGGACATGATGGACGTGTTGAAGATGTGGGTGAGGGTGGTGTTGATTGGTGATGCTCCCAGGTTGTAGATGTGGTGGGAGCATGGGTCTGTGAGGGCACCCGACTGGATGGTCCGCATGACTGCTGCTGTTTTGTTTCTGGTGGATGCACTTACCACTGTGGCGTTTCTCTAAAAAGATCTCAGCCAAACAGCCCTCTTGCTGGGCCCGTGGGACACTGCAACGCCACCCCCATGAGGACGAAAACACCCAAGATGAAACATGACACCTTAACGGGTGTGTGAAGGCAACTCTCCAATTAGGAGATATTCCCCTTTCTCCAACCTTCAACCACATAGGAAGATAGGCGTCTTTTCACCTATACTTCATGCTGCCGAATGGGTTAGCAATCACTCATAGGAACAGTTACCCTCCAGTGAATGACGCGTCTTACCTTGGGAGCACGGGTACTGGACCTCCTTTTCTTTGCCTCCCTATCCCTCTTTGTGTACCAGTCTAACTCTCATGCCACGATGTAATCAACTTTATATTCAAATCATCAATGACAGAGGACCCTATAGTTTTTCTTAACTGTAAAACTTTAAAATGTATTACAAGCATATATGGTATTAACCAAGGGGAGCCAAAGCAAGCACTGGAATAACTCTTAAAGGATGAGATGATTCTTACCTCAGTGTCCTTACTAGAACTGAACCTTTTCTTCATGTTAACTAGGAAATGTTATATTCTATACTAAGACTGGAGGTGAGGATTAAGCATATTGAAACTTTGTTCACCACCAAAAACTCCACTCTCACAATTGGAAGCTGAAAAGGCCAAAAGATGGCGGCCGTGTAGAACGGCTGTGTGCGATGAGGTGGTGGAGATGAGCGTCTAAGCCCTGGCCGTAACCGTAAATGCCGAACACCGAAGGGAACCACAACACCGAACGGAACGGAATACATGACTGAGAAAAAAATCGACACTTTGGTGAACTTGTCTACAAAGCTCCGTGAATTAATTACAGAAAAAACTGTGCAATACGGCGAGATCAGTAAACGACTAATGATCCTGCCTCATACTTGCCGCGGGTCCATCGGACGTCTGCTCCGAGAGCTAACGCTAGCGGTGAGAGCAGTGAGAGGCAAGCTCTACGCAGAGGGGAGGTACTTGGAGCCTCAAAGTCCGCGGAGTTCGTGGAGCCAGTTACGCAGGCAAGAGATCCCTGCATCTGCAAAAAGTGAAGTCTACCCGGAGGCACGAAATCCTGCACCAAGAGAAGGCTTCCAAAAGCGGAGAGGAGATATGGCGCCGAAACTGAATACCACTTCAAAAGCTGCAGCGAAAAGGAAAGCAGCTGCTGAAGCCGCAGCTGAGAAACAGGAAGAGGACATACTTCAGGCGAAACAGACTCCCCCGGTAAGGAGACATCAACATGGGGGTAAAATTAAACAGGCAACCACCCCAATTATCGACATGTTAGCTAAAATGGGCAAAGAGAAAGACTTTAAAGATGGTGCAGCGGATGTGGAAAAGGGGCAGGAAAAGGCGGCTGCGGAATCCATAACAGGAGCGATTGCGGAGGGGAGGGGGGGAGCAGTCATACCCCCCAATTGTCCAGAATCAAGTGTGGAACCTCTCATTAGCACAGCAGAGACCAGTGGCCCTGTCTCAAATAAGAAAACATTTGAGGTTCAGGAAGAGGAAGGTGAAAACACAGAGGCTGGAATTTTGAGCTCAAATAAAACAATGGTAATGAAATCCGCAGTTACTTAAGATGGTTTGGCGGATAATATTGATAACATGGTGAACCATCCTGGTCACGAACAGCTAATTGATAAGGATAAGGACAAGGAGAAGCCCCCTAGCGAATGTTTCTTTTCTGTCTCAGAGGGTGGTGAGTGGTCAGAGGAGGATAGTTCAATACAGGAAGGAAGCTTTTTGGATTCAGAAAGTGAGCCTGAACACGATCCTGACCCTCATATTTCCACAGCTAGACCACCTGCGGGGATTAAAATCCAGGAGCTTAGTTGGGACCACTCGTCAGACTCTCCTTTACTCAGGAGCACACACGGGGAAGCTGCGCAGATGTCCCTATTAGAGGTGATACACAAGGAGATCCTTGTTCATAGAGAAGAAACTCGCCAGGACAGCCGCAAGGCTCAGGCAGCTGTTAGGAAAATGCAAGGCGCTGTAAGGAAATTGCCTAAGGTGTGCGGCAACCCAGGCGATCGAATTTCAAACTTAGCAGAAAGAGTGGTCTCAACGGAGGCTGAGTCAGCTGCAGCCACTACCAAGGTGGACGCCCAAAGTGCCCAGCTAACGGATATACAATGAAAGCTGGAGGATTTGGAAAACCGGCAAAGGCGGAATAACCTTCGAGTCCTAGGAGTACAGGAGGGGGCTGAAGGGTCTGATGTGAGAGCTTTTGTTATCAGGCTTTTCGAGCAAGCTTTTGTCGATCTACCAGGTTGGAACTGGGCTGAGGAAATTCAACGAGCACATCGCACCCCGTTTAAACCAAAAAAACATGCAAAGGAAACGCATAAGCCTAGAGCTATATTGATATTCTTGGGCAATTTTTTATTGAGACAAGCAATATCGGAAAAAGCGAGACCAGATGCAAGAAAAATAGTTGGTGAGATATAGTTTTTTGTCAGACCAGATTTCTGCCATATAACAGTTGAGAGACGTTGGAGATTGAGACAGTTGATTGTACCTTTTCAAGCTAAAAAGATGCAGGCTTTTCTGATCAATCCTGCGCAATTAAAAATAATTAACGCTGACAGAACCTTGTATTTCACGTCGGAGGAGAAAGCTAAAGAGTATGTGGACTCTCAAGGGACATGAGAATGGTAAGTTAATGTGGTCGGATATATTGATAAGTCTCGTTAAGTTGGTTAACAGGCTAATATACTATTTCCCCTGTATGATACTATTGTTATTTGAAGTGTGGTATGGTGTGTGGTTATCTTAAGGTATTCGGCTATCAAGCTACAAAGCATTGGTAGTATATTATTCAGGGTATGGATCTTTTGAATGACTATGAGAAAAATTCATCTCCATCACTTCAATCGACTTTCCATCACGTGCACAGACCAGGTCTGAGCGCCCTAATTGAGTGGGTGTGTGGGTGGTGGGCGGTGTTGGAGGTTGGTGGGGGGGCGAGTGGGGGTTAGGTGGCAGATTGCTGGGAAGGGAGGAGGAGGGCGGGGAGGGAGCAAAAAGAAAAATTAAAAATTGAGAAGTTTCGGTATGTAAAGGTTTTTGGCTTCAGTCAGAGAGTAATAATAATCTTAGTCAATAAATCAAGGTTGTGTTTTCTATATTATCAGGAAAAGAAAACACTAGATTATGTCACACATTAAAATCTGTTCTATGAATGTCGCTGGGCTAAATGATTGGAGGAAGCGTCAGAGAGTGGGTCACTTCGCGAGATATAACAACTTTGACATCCTATGTCTGCAAGAGACACTTACCCTGGGCTAGTAAAAATCAATTAAATATTAGGGGTTATGAGATACTGGCCTACTCTTCACAAACCTCAATGGTTAGGGGGGTGGCTATTCTCGCCAAAAAAAATCTAGGAGGGGCAAAGAGAGTGAAGGCAGATAGCTCAGGAAGATGGGCTATAGTGGAATTGACCCTAGGCTATATACTGTGTACAGTGTACGGCTCACATTTTGACGACCCGGAAGTCTTCGATATCCTAGAGGAAGAGCTGGTAGATTGGCCAACACTGATAATGTGTGGGGATATGAATGTCTCTGTCGATTGGAATAGGACAGGTAGTTACACGGGATCTAAGCCAAAAGTGTTCAGGGCGCTTACCTCACTTATGAGATCACATGGGCTTGAAGATGTGTGGAATGTGAAACATCCAGCAGAACCGTGTTTTACTTACTTCTCTTTTCCGCATATGAAATACTCTAAACTAGACTATTTCCTTCTCTCCTCAGATAAGCTCTGTAAAGCTAATATAACGAAACTACCCAAATATATCTCTGACCATAACCCTCTGATTTTAACCTGTTTAGTAGATCATGTTAAAAGGCGGCAAACGAATTGGTCATTCGAAAGAAAGCTTCTCGCTGATGATAGGTTTGTGAGACATATAAAGCAATAGACAAAGGAATTTTATGAGATGAATCGGTACAGTGCCTCTCGCAACACAGTCTGGGATACATTCAAGGCGTCTGAGGGGTGAGACAATTAGTCGCTCAGCCAGATTGAAGAAGGAAGATAGGTTGAAGGTTGAAACTCTGATCAGGGAGTTGGGCATAGTGGAAACACAACATATTAAAGAGATCGGGTAAGGGGGCTGATGGTCAGGCAAGTTTAAATAGAATGATTATCATCAAAGCGGACCTTTAGGGGATAGCGACACAGAAGGAGTCTAGGGAACACCAGTCCTCAAGGGCGAATCGATATGAGACGGGGGGCAGGCAGGAAAAGTGTTGGCACTCCGGATTAGGCAGGAGAGATCTAACAATCTGATCTCCAACATACATGAAAATGGGATCGAATATACCGAACCGGAGGAGATTTTGAAAGTCTTTCAGACCTTCTATCAAAAATTATATGATGAAGAGGGTGAGGGGCCTGTACAGAGCCCAACACTTAAAGATTATGGCCCAAAAGTGGATGAAAGAAGTAGGGAAATATTGGAATGTGATCTGACTCTAACGGAGGTAAAGATAGCGCTTCAGGAACTAGCTGCTGGTAAAGCAGCGGGACCTGACAGGATTCCCCTTGAGGTCTATAAGTGTCTAGAAGAGGAAATTAACCCAAATCTGCTGGATTTATTCAATGGTGTAGTATGTTCAGGGTTAATCACTGAAACGTGGAAGAAGACAAACATCGTCATATTTCATAAAAAGGGTAAACCCAAGGATAATCCAGGATCATACCGTCCGATTTCCCTCATCAACTCAGACACAAAACTATATTCTAAGGTTTGGGCAAAAAGATTGGGAGGGATCATCGGCCGGTTGGTTTCCCCGTGGCAACATGGGTTTGTACCAGGCCGTGGCACCACATACCATATAAGACGTGCTATAGCCCTCTTTGATGCCCATGCTGCCAGGGGTGAAGATATGGCCATGATCCTTCTTGATGCTGAGAAAGCATTCAACCGTGTGACATGGGAATGCTTGTGGGGGATCATGGCCGGAAGAGGGCTTGAAAAGAAGAGTTTGAAGGCAATCCAGGGGCGAAACTTCTATGTCACCATTTCATAAGAACTGATGCACTGGACGAAACAAAATGTAGGGTCACACAGGACAGCAGAATAGAAGAGTGATCAAGTACTAAATGTGGCCCTTCTTGTAATCAGAAACGTTCCCCATCCGAGGTAAAAGAAATAATGCCAGAGTTCAAGAACCCAGAAATCTGAGACCCTGCAACAGGACAACAAAAACAAACTTTGTATAGGGATATACATTATCTAGCTATGAGATAAAAGCATACAACTTTGGGTCAACATTACAAAGCTTTAGGTACATGGGCTCTGGTGGAAAGCACAATCCAAAAACCCCAAACCTTTTGGCATGCCACTTGGTAATCACCCACTGTCATGTCGACAACCAAAAAGTAAGTCCTGCAGAAATCGCCAGTGTGAATGTCTTAACCATAATAAAGGAAAACCAGCCCTATCTTCTCTGATAAGAGTTTAGGGTATGGAGGTCTGCCCCTAGAGGATCAAAATCCCATGCTACATTCCAATGTGAGCATTGTTGTCAAGCAGATACAAGGAATACAGCAGCAGGGTTCAAAATGACTGGAACCTTCCAGTGTCCCCTATAATCCTCCAGGCAATGAGATGAAATGAGCCATTCCGAATTAGTTGGCATGGGTGACCAAGAATGTCCATCCAGATAATCAGATATCGAGAAAGAGGGATTGAAAAATTCAAAGAAGGTTTCAGTAAACTTCGAAACCAAAATTTGGGTCTCTAAACCCACTACACCAAGAGTACATATGGCGATTGCCTCCAGACACCAGACGGTTCAACCCCTTTGACCAGTCCTGATGGAAGGCATCCACTGTCTGCGCTCCCAGATCAGGTCTTAACCTGCAATAATGTGGAAGCTGGTGGGTCAGTCATGATGCAAACAAATCCTTGCACGGACCCCACCTGTCAGAGTTTGAAACACTTTCTGGTCATATTTCAGCTAACTGGCATTCTGAATGTGGCTGAAAATTCAATTGGCTAACACATTTTGGAACCCAGTAGGTATTCTGCTATTACTGAGGTGTATTTGTCTAAGTAGAACTGTACTAAATTGATGACCAGTTCTTCCAGAGTCTTTGAAAATGTACGTCCCAGGTGGCTGATGTAAATAACCACGTGATATTGTCCATCTGGATGGTAATGCCTTAGGACACCCTGTTCTTGTACAGGCACTTGGCCGCAAAGGAGGCCAATGGAAATTCCAGGTAGCTGGTGCAGAGTTTTTTTTTCAGAACAAATCTGGTGCAGAGTTTTAATTCTTCTTCAGACTACCTTCCTCCAGAGATCAATCATTCACATTGTGCTCTACACAGCACAACTGATGAGTATCAATTACCAGATCCTGGGTGGCACCAAAAATAGCGTTCCGATTCCAGACACGTTTTGTTCAGCCACCCTTGAATATCTGACTGGCATCTTCTGATAGGATCACCAATTTCAAATATGTCAAGGCCTGCTACAGGAGGATGCTTTCAACCACTGTAGGATTCTCTATTGCAGACGACCGAGAAAGAAATCCTAGATAGAGGATGAAAGAAGACCCATCTGGCCAATTATCTCACCAAAAGATGGTTCCTTAAGAGAGGAAATGTTCAATTCCTACTTGATTTTCCCCACCTACTTGGCCAGAAGTCAGAGGATGAATGAGGGGAAATCTATCAAAAAGACAAGAAATGTTTGTGATAGAGTGCAGTATACCTCAGATGTTTCCTTGTTAATCACAAACTGAAACTTCATAAGAATATCTTTTATTGTGTTCAAGAGAGACTACAACCTCGGTCAGTAATGAGCCATTAACAGAATATTATCCAAACAGATGAACAGCAGTCCTGCCCTGAACCCAAGAGATTTCAATACTGGCCTCAAAAGCATGTGAATCACCAAAGTGACAAAGAGAGGCAGAAAGGCGTGCTGCAGTTTGAAGACTTGACCCCTCCAAGAAAACTTGAAGAGCCTGCATTGAAGTGTTTTTCAAATCTAATGGAGCATTCAGTTCCTAATAAGGGTGACTGCATGGTTATCAAGAAGGTGGGTGCCCTCCATTTTTAAATGACAGAGAGGCCATTCATTAAACAGTTTTGATAATCTGGCTAGTGGCCTCTGTCCCCAGAAGGCATTCTTGTTTTTCAGAGAAATGCAAGGAAGGAAGCCCCCCTCCTGCTTCAGTAGCCTGTACAACTCTATGTAGAATCCCACCATTGTCTGGAGCAACAAAGGGGGCCCAGTAATGCACTCTCAGTTCCTGATGTAGGAAACTAAGGTCCCTTCCAGTTTTCACAAAAATAAAAAATATTCCTTATCCCTCTAACCTCCTAGAGCATTTGTGGCACCTCTAAAACCTCCATGACATCTGTGACCCTGGCCTGGAGTCCTAAACAGGAAGAAGCCACAAGTTTATTTATTATCCTGCCAGTTTACTTTCCTGTTGTCCTGTTTGTTTAGGTAGACTTTATTAGTCAGGTGGCTGACCAAGAAGCTCCAACCACAATCAATCCTAGTCATAATCTTGGATAAAAAACCTTCTTCATACAGGCACATCCTTCATCAAAGAACGTAAAATTAGGATCAAATGTTCCAAACTACTTCAAGAACGGGTCGTCAAAGAGACAATCCTGAATGACTGGGCCAGTCCCCAGAGATGACAGGTCCCCTAACCTGAATCAAGAGTGACCTACATCCTATAGTGGATTATGCAACATTTGGGTTTCCAGGAGGACAGAAGGCGAGTTGCACTCAACTTGACAAAACATAAGGAGCAATAATGTTTCCAGTTGCCCTGGCCTCCTCTATCATGCCCAGTAAAACAAGTCTTCGGTAAAGCTCTTTTTGGTGGATACCCTTATCCGACTGCAGATTCCTCCTTTAGAATAACCCCCATGTGCCAAAAGGGATTCTGATAATATTTCATCAATGCTCCAATGCACAAGTAGGTGGCAACGTGCAGCTCTGTGCTTTAAAAGAGGAGCTGTAGTTAAGCACCACCCCTTTAACACTGATGTCACTTTCTTGTGCTTTTATTTTCTGTGCTCTCAGACGTGGAGTGTAAAACAAAGGCTGGTGACAGAGTGCTGATCATTGTCCTTTTTTAAGATATTAAATTGAGGCCACTCTACAGAACTAGGAGGTGCAAGGGCCACAAGTAATTTGTGGGTAGATAAGAGTACCCACCAGAAAGATCACTACTAATGGTAAATAACTTGCTCTTCTGATAGATACTTCTAACCACAAATTCCTCACTTTTAGAATATATACCAGAGCAGTACTTCCTAAACGTGGAGGGTCAGTGGAGTGGACTCAAACCAAAAACTCCTGTAAGACTGAGCAGGCGAAGTGTCCTCAACAGACTGGGCTGTCAAGGTATTAGTGCTTTGTGGATGTATTCATTGACACCCATGTTACAGCCTGGCAGATATCAATGCCGTCGTAATGCCTCATAAGCCCTCAGGGAGCTGATTGTTGCAAACGAGCAGCAGATATTGATACAGAGGACTATCCACCATAACAGGGTTCTTTTATGCATAGCCTTCCCTTTCTTTGATCAATTGCTGCGGCTCAATCTCTATGCATGAAGGTGAAGTTGGTGAGCATGGTTAGGTCTGCGGAGGGTTTCCTGAGCAGGAAGGGGGGACCGTGGTGTGTTTTCAGGCAGCTGAGAAGATGGCTGAGCTTAAGGAACGTTTAGGATGGGTGTTAGCAATTTACTGATGGGTCGGAGTCCCTTGGTGAAAGAGTGGTGGGGTCAGAGATTCGATGGAGCTCCAGAGTTGATGGTCTTCTTGGAAGTGGCAGTTTCCTACATGGAGATGGCAAGTCACAAGGCTAGGATCCGATTTTTGGGTGTGGTCGAAAGTTGAGATAGGTCTAGTTGCAAGTCACAGATCAGTATATGGAGGCCACTGAAGTATTCCAAGAGTTTGTTGCAGAGGTCTTATGAGAGGGTAATGTTTCAGGAGGTGGTATCAGGCAAGGTGAAATATTTGATCATGGCGAATATTTCCCTGCTGTTGTTGGTACCAGCGTCAATGTGATCTACCAGTGTTGTGCACTTGGTGCACCTGATCTGTTGGTGATAGCATCTCCGGGCAGAGATGTAGGTGTCTCTGTACTTCACCTGCCCTCCAGTCGCTTGCAGTGGTGTATTGTAAGCCTGAGTTCCTCTGTGCACCAGCGGGTTTGTGATCGGGCTCTTACCATTGTGTTGCAATTAAGTGCCAGGATGTGAGTGCATGAGGTGATCCAGCTGTTAAAGGTCTTCATGGATTCCAGCACGCTGCTGGTGTGCTTGGGCTTGTGCTCCGAGAAGTTTTTCTCGCTGCAGCAGGAAGTTCCGTGGTGGAGCCATTAATATGCATCTAATGCAAAAGCATCTGGGCACCCATGTGGTCAGACACCTAAAAAGTAAAACAACTCTGTAAGCTGCAACAACATAATTGAGTTTCATTGCTGGTAAAAGTATATATGCATGTCAAACCTATAGTGGACTAGTTGAGTACTGCAGCTGCAACATCGCCTCGGTACAGATTATAAAACAATTGCTTTAGAGGAGTACCATTAGCTGGTTTTAGATAGAAGTATTCTGGTAAATATTTTCATCAATCATAGCTGTGTTCTTCTGAGAAAAAAGGAATGCCTCTTATCTGTACGAATAGCTCCTAAAACATGGCACAATGTTATAGACTAGAAGACTATACTTGCATAAATACACACACATAAAACACAGAAAAAAACAGAATTTCTTATCTACCCAGAGACAAGAGAAGAAGAGTTAAGGTCCTGACAATTTTTAGGTGCCTCATTGAAATCATATTCTTGCAGGGGTGAAGAAAATGTTTTCTCTGTGCTGTAAGAAAGTATCTTAATCAGACAGTAGTTGTTTTTAAGGCAGAAGGTGAACTCACTAAAGACTTACATCTACCAGAATGTATCCATGAGGATATAGATGAAATTGAGAATCAAGAAACATTCATAAAGCTTCTCCTTCAATTTCACATCCATTTCTCTATCACAACAAACAAAGGAGAGGAAAACTTAGATCCCCAACATGGTAGTCTGTGGATACGAAAGAGGTGAGACGTGGAACACTGCTGTCGTTTAAGTTCAGATGAACTATTGGTCCTGAATGACCTCCTTCACAAAGTTAGATTTTATGACGGTATTAAATGCGGTAAACAAACCATAATTGTTAGCCAACTGAGGAGACAGCAATTGAGTAAATGCCATTACTCATCGAAAGCTATCGAAGGATGAGCTAGTGAGCAGGAGCTGCATGGATGGGTGTTGTGCATAAGATGTGGTGTGAAACTAATGGAAGGTTAATGTTTCTTACCCTGCAAGCATCTTTTCTTAGAGTGTAGTGCTGTAGAGTTACAGGCCGGGCATAATCCTACCATCTAGTGTTGGGCTCACAATGTTTGCAAGTTCTTTTTCTTCAAAGACTTTAAAATCACAAGGTATAGAGTGACTCCCTTGGCTGGCAATGTCCATGGGTACCAACTCCATGTTAAATAGTTCTTCACACAGTGGGTAAGTGTAGTTTGGACTGGTAAGTGGACAGATTAAAGTGCACATGTGCATTGCGAAAGGAGCTTAGTTAAGAAAAAGAAGAGATCTGTGATCAGAGCCACGCGCTTCCGGGTAGGAGGGTGGGTGCATGTAAATCTACTGCACTACATGCTATGAACAGATGCTTACAGGGTAAGTAACGTTTTGCTTTCACAGCATGCGTTACTGTAGATACACATACTCTACATAAACTGTAAAGCAGTACCCATCCAGAAGTGGTAGCTCGCATGTGGATGATGCAGATGTCTGAAATAAAGTCCTTAACAACATCTGGCCAAGCAAAGCCTGTTGTCTGGTTATGTGGCTATGCTATCTACACAATAGTGTTTAGTGAATGTGTGTGGGATTGACCATGTAGCTGCTTAACATTAGTCAGCCAGGGGAATGTTTCCTAGGTAGGCCATAGCTGCATCCTTTTTTTTTCGGGTAGTGTGCACCCTGGATATAACAGGGATGGCTCCGTTAGCCTTGCACTAGCAAGTTTGAATGGACCGAACTATCCATCTGGCCATACCTGCTTTGGATAAGGCTAGCCATTCTGGGTTTTTGAAAAATGTAGGAGAGTCAGAAAAGCATAAACAAAGATCACTGCTAGCTCATCCATAGTTTGTTGCCCATGGACTGTGTATGTACCTGGATGTGCAGCTTGGGCATTTTGCTTTGTTAGGGGTGGAGGGAACGGGGGGGTTGGCAAAGAGCTCTTTTTCCGGTGTGCACCAACACTGGAAGTAGCTAGGGTGGACTTGTGGGTGGAGTTCCCTCTCATAGAATTATTGATCAATACTGCTGAGCACGTCCACAAGGTCATTGTTCACCCCCATAAGACACTTCGTCACCAGGTGGATGCGGTGATGGTGTGCTCAATGTCAAGAGCTTATGGCAAAGAAGAAGAGTGATGGAGAATGCGTGCCATCCTGCTTTTGTAGGTCATACAAGGCATCATGTTGTCTATCCAGACTAGGGCCACCTTCCCCAGATGAGTGGAAGGAAGGTTTTGAGGGGAAGATGGATTGTTATGAGCTCAAGGTAGTTGGGATTTGGTGCCCTGCTGATGTGGGGCCAGCCCACAATCCCCGACTGTGGTCAGATTGAGATGTGCCCCCCAACTGACTTGAGAAGCATCTGTGGACTAGAGCGATGGGGTCTAGAAAAGGGCTGCCCTGCAACAGGTTGTTTCTGTTGCACCACTGCAGAGAGCGATGACCTTTAGCAACACTAGATCTGCCATCAGACCCTCAGCTTGTGACCACTGTTAATAGAGGCATTGTTGTAGCGGACGCAAGCATAGCTGGGCTTGGGGCACTATGGCAATGAATGACTCGATCATGCAGAGAAGGTGCATAAGAGTTCTGACGATTTGGCTGAAAAACAGGTACGAGCTGCTGAAATGATAAGACCCTTGGAGGGCAGGGTTAGGCCTTGCCTGTGACTAAATTTAGTGTTGCCCCAAGGAACGGTTGCATTTGCAGGGGTTTAGAACACTGATGGGGAACCTGAGGCTGTGGAGGAGAGAGATGGTAGCCTGAGTGTACACTAGGCACCTGCGCTTGCTTGTGCTCTTGATCAACAAATCGTCAAGGCAGTGGAAAACATGAATGTCTCCTCTCCTTAAGTGAGTGGCGACGACTGCCAGACATTTGGGAAGTGGTAAAAAATAGCAGTACTATGAACTGATACTTACCACATAGCGCAGGTAGCGTCAGTGGGCGGGATGAATGGAGATGTGGAAGTAGGCATCTTTGAGGTCTAACATAGTCATGTAGTAACTTTGTTGAAGCAGAGGGATGGCATCCTGTAACATTAGCATGTGGAAGTGTTCAGAAAGGATGTACCAGTCGAGTGGCCTAAGGGTTAGGATGTGCCTGAGGGAGTAGTCCTTCTTAGGGATAAGGAAGTAAAGAGACATAACGTCTTTGCCCTAATGTTGGAGGGGTAATAGTTCTCAGGCCCCTTTTTGAAGGAAAAGCTTGGATCTCTTCCTCCAGAAGGCTGAGATGTTCTCTGCTAAGGCAGTGGTTGTGGGTGGGATGTTGGTAGGGGGTGTGAGAATTTCTAGGAAGCTGCCCTGTTGAACCACTGCTAAGATCCACTGGTTGAATCTGAATTTGCGCACTGAGTAAGGAAATCCTGTAGCTTTTCACAATAGGGTCTGTGAGCTCTGGCGGCAGGTGGAGGGAGTCAATGTTTGGAGGCGGATGCTCCCTTGCCGGAATCATCTTTGCCTCTGATCCCGTTATTATTGCCTATGTAAGCACCCCTTGTGTAGCCTTATAGTGTGTACTGCTGGTAGTCTAAGGCTGTTGCCTCTGATAGGATGGAGCCTTTAACTGATGAAAGGAATATCATAGCACAATCTAACTGGGGGAGCATGAAAAGTTTAGAGAGCCGCACAACAAAGAGGGCTAAAGGAAGGAGAGTACGATCCCCCGAGGTGGAAAAATTCTACTCTGTGACTGAGGGTTCAGATTCCTCTTTATTGGGTTCAGAGGAGGAGGGCACCACCACAGATCTCTCATTAGGGACGGAGTCAGAAGGGTCCCACTCTAGCGAGCATAGAAGCAAAGAAACACAGAGGAAAAAAAGAAGAACTATGATAAGGCGAGACAGAGATATAGACAGAGCAGCATCAAGCACAAATAGGAAATTGCTCTGGGACTATGGTAGTACCTCTAAAATGTATCAAGAACAAGATTTAGGCGATGCACCTGAGAATTACCCTTTAAATGCCTCTCAAGATACAACTGATATGCCACCTCAAGCGACTCTGGACGGAATGTTCTCCATATTGAAACAAATACACTTAGAGGCTCGCTTAGAAAGCAGGAGAGCTAGACAAGACACTAAAAAGATACAAGCAAGTATTAGAAAAATGAATAAAAAATATGAAGAGGTGGAAGGTAGGGTGGAACAGGTCGAAGAGAGAACTGGGAGACTGGAGGATGAAGTCACAGACTGGCAGACTTCTAGAATGGAGCAAGGAAAGGTGATCGAGGACCTACAGTGGAAGCTGGAGGATTTCGAGAATCGCCAACGGCGGAACAACCTGCGATTTTTGGGCCTAGAGGAAGGAGTGGAAGGGAAGGACCAAAGGGGCTTTATGATTAAATTACTGAAAGGCGCATACCCAGAGGCGCAGTGGCAGAGGGAACATGAAATTCAGAGAGCGCACAGATTCCTACTGACGCAGAAGAAAACAAGAGGCGCTAATCAGAATGTCTTACCTAGGGCGATGTTAGTTTTCTTTGGAAATTTCTTGGCTAGACAGGAAGTTATGGAGACTGCTAGACCAGATAAGAAAAAGTCATTTGAAGGGAGTACATTCTTTACTAGGCCAGATTTTTGCCACACGACTGTGGAAAGGAGATGGAAACTCAGGCAGCTAATTACTCCATTCCAACACCAGGGCTCTGAAGCATACTTGATGTATCCATCAAAGTTGAAAGTTGTTACAGGGGGACGCATCAGAATGTTTTTTTCGGAAATAAAGGCAGGTGAATATCTCGCAGAAATTACAGAGATTCAAAAAGGCAAGAAGAGTAGGGATTCTGAACCAGCATAAGTTCCATATTGCAATACTAAGGAAGTATTGAGTATGGTAATATACGGGTAGGATGGGTGGGAGAAGGAGGCAACACTACAGCAGTGAGCAGCCACACATAGGTCAAGATTGACCTATTTGCCTGCAACAGGGGGGGGGGGGGATCAGCAAGGGGAGGGGGGACAAGGGGGGGTTGGGGGAGGGGGGGGTGGGAAGGTGGCGGTGAAGAATTAAGGGTATGTACAGCACAAGTTAAGAAGATGTGTAGGTATAAACAGGTGACAGTAAATATCTTGAGGAAAATGATTGCGGGCTTGATTTCAAAGATCAGATGGCGATAAGACTTGCTACCATTAATATTTGTGGTCTGAATGATGGCTGGAAAAGGCAGAAAGTTGCAGCTATGTGTAGATTATTAAAACTGGATGTTATATGTTTTCAGGAGACACATGTGAGGGGAAAAGATAAATACCTTATGGATCAGTTAGGGTATGAAGTCTTAGCACATACGCAGCAAGATGTAAAAACAAAAGGAGTGGCCATATTTGCAAAAAAAGGATTTATGACAGTAAAGAGAAAGAAGGAAGACGATGAAGGGAGATGGGTGGTGGTAGAAGGGGAAACAGCTGGAGGTCAATACACAATTGTTTCTGTATACGGCTCTAATGAAGATGAACCTGATCTATTTGATTTTTTAGATGTTGAGTTGGCACTATGGTCAGAACCAGTAATTTTTTTGTGGGGACTTCAATATCAATGGGCTATCAGGGTTGGGTATGTCGGGAGGGGGGATGAAGGGAGACCGCAAGAAGAAAACACGAAGGGCTATTGCTAATTTAATGGATAACAACGCGCTGGTAGATGTTTGGTCAGCACATAATCCCACGGGAACAGGCAGTACCTTTTATTCTGCTCCCCACAAAGTTATAGCCAGACTGGATTACTTCTTAGTCTCTAGCCCCTTAGTACCAGATTTGAAAATAGAAAAGTTACCTCGGGTTTTCTCAGACCACAATCCACTGGTATGGACTATTCCTCAGAATTGTAATTCTATTTACAAAGAATATAATTGGACATTTGAAAGAGGGTTACTTAAAGAAGATGATTATGTCAATAGAATGAAGGTGTGGATCAGACAATTCTGGGAGGTAAATAGAGGCACGGCATCTACAGGAGTGGTCTGGGATACATTCAAAGCAGGGATAAGGGGGGAAACACTGGCTTATACTTTACACAGGAGCAAGAAAGAAAAGCTGGAATTAACTAATAGGCTACAGGATCTAATGAAGCTAGAACAACAGCTTATCCAGTCGGTCATAAACCAAGAACCTCTTGAGGAGATCCTATTAGAAATAGAGCTGAAAAGGGCAGAGACCAGTGAAAGATTTGCAAATAAAGCAGCAAGCAACTATTTAGCAAAAAAGGAAAAATGTTATGAATTTAATGAGCGGGTTGGGCATATGCTAGCAGTCCGCATTAGACAAGACTTGGCAGCAGGAGAAATTAAAGAAATCAAGAATAAAGGGGGGGAATGTTGTGACTAAGGTAGAAGACGTAAGGGAGGTGTTTAGGGAGTTCTACTCAGAGCTATATGATCAAGACTTGAGAGTTGGGGAAGATGAGATAGAGGATTACTTAGCAGGCATTCCTCATAAGGAACTGAATGAGGAAGACAAAGAGACATTGGAATTACCACTAACACTGGGAGAAATACATAATGCAGTAACGAAACTCCCTTCGGGGAAGTCCGCGGGACCTGACCAAATTCCGGCGGAATTCTATAGGACCTTCTGGGACACTTTGGGGATTTATATGCTGGAAATCCTAAGTCACGCACAGAGGGGGGAAAATATACCACAATCATGGGCCGGAGCAAGTATAATTGTTATCTTGAAAAAAAACAAATCGCATTTGGATCCCGGCTCATATAGGCCAATTACGCTCATGAACGCGGATGCAAAAATATACTCCAAAGCTCTCTCACAAAGACTAAGTAGGGTTATTGAGGGGCTGGTATACACAACACAGCACGGATTTATACCTGGTAAAGGGACCACTCAGCACACAAGGAGGATGGTTACCATATTGGATGCTGCAGGTGCCGCAGGAGACCCTGCCTCGGCCATCTTCTTGGATGCAGAGAAGGCCTTTGACAGGGTCTCCTGGGGCTACCTGTGGAAGGTCTTGGAGTGGTTTGGGATAGGAACAGGCTATATAAAGGCTATAAGTCGTTATATCTAGAACCCACAGCTAAGGTGAGGATAAACAGAGGGTATACTGAGGGTATACGCATAAAGCGCGGTACAAGACAGGGCTGCCCGGCTTCACCACTGTTATTTGCCTTATACCTCGACCCCCTTTTGCGAAGATTAGAAGGGAATCCAAACATTCTCCCGATTAGATTGCATGCACATGAGTATAAGACACTTGCATACGCGGATGACGTGGCGGTGGTCACCCCAGAACCAGGGTCGGCTATTTCAGAAATTGAACAAGAAGCTGTACTCTTTGGTACAATTGCAGGCTACTCACTAAATAAAGGAAAAACACAAATAATACAAAACAATTGGGTGAACTTTCAAGATATAAGAGTAGCACCTGAAGTTACATATTTAGGTGTGAAGATCACAGCTGACTTAGATAGGTTAGTTGAAATTAATATGAGCCCGCTACTTGCAAAAATTAAAACAAATACAGAAAGAATGAATAATTTACACCTGACCTTAATGGGTCGAATTAATGTAATTAAAATGGTAACATTCCCAAAAGTTTTGTATTTATTTAGATCTATCCCTTTATTTTTTGACAACATATGGTTTAACAAGTTGGAAGCGATCTTGAACAAATTTATTTGGGTCAAAGGGAAGACAAGGAGAGCCTATAGACACCTAACAGTAGATAGAGAAAAAGGTGGCTGGGGGGCACCGGATTTCAGGCTCTATTATTGGGCTGCTGTACTGCAATATAGTAGGGGGTTAATAGGTGGGGGAGGTACAGAATATATAACGGAAACCGAGGTAGGATTAACTAATGTCTATACTACACTATTGGGTGAGGAGGCTGAGAATGGGTTTTTAAACACAACTGACTTCACCTATTTTAAACATACAAGATTTAAGACCTTGAAGGCAGCATATAGGGTGTGGAAAGGAGTGGCAAAAAAATTTGGTTTGGGTAGATTTAATAATTATACGAGGCTGTACACAAACTGTTCACTACCGAGGGAGATCTTTAAGGATGCCACTATGAGAGACTGGTATAATAAGGGTATAGTGAAAATAGGGAATTTGCTGGATAGTCAGGGCAACATGTTACAGTTTGGGTCGTTAAAAATGAAATTCGGGCTAGAGCACAATAGTTTTTATAAATATCTTCAAACCAGGAGTTTCCTAACACAAAAACAAGGCGGCCCGGCAGGGATGGGACAATGCAAAATTATGGAATATATAGAAATAACCAATAAGTGTACGATAAGACAACTATATGCGGAACTGAAAGACAATAAAACAGATGAAAGGGCGAAATATTCACAAAAATGGCTAGAAAAATTGGGGTCAGGGTTAGAAACCTTTCAGCTATCCTTGGATTTGGGCAGAACATTGTTATGCTCTGCAACCCTCCAATCACAGCATTTTAAGACAGTGTTTTCACTTTATCATACCCCGGCCAGAGGGGCGGCACGCCGGGAATAACATGCCCCCGCTGCAACTCAAACGAGGCAGATATTGTACATATGTTTTCACAGTGCCCACAATTGTTTACTCTGAAAATGGCCATTGAAGAGTTTTTTGATAAATCACTTAGGATCAAGATTAAACTTATAGATGAATTAATTATTTTGGGGGTGGTAGACACGGCAGAAGCTATGCCAGTAGAGTTCATTTTTGTTTCACTCGCAGTGTACCGCATTTGCATAGCAAGAAACTGGTTGAACAAGGCTCCTCCCCTATTTCAAGAATGGATTGCAAGCCTTCTCTCTATATACAATCTAGAAAAAGCAATATATGAGAGGAAAGGTAGGAGGGCTAAGGTACTAGGTAATAGAATATGGCAACCTATTATGAGGTGGAAAAATAGTAGGATAAACCCAGAATAGCGGAAGAAAGATCATTGCAAAATTATTGCAGCTGCCTGTTTCTTTTTAGTTTTCTTGGTTGTTGTTTGGAATGGGTAGTATGTATCATACATATGTCTGTTTGATGAATCTTTGACGTCATAATGTACTGTAATGTATATAAGCACCTGTGAAACTGGAATGTGTTGTAAACATATGCTGGAATATGTGGAAAAATCTCTTGGAAAAATTTAATAAACATATTTAAAAAAAAAAAAAAAAAAAAAAAGGATAGCAGCCTTTAAGAGTTGAGGTCTGGTGGGGACCCATCGCTTTGGTGGTGTTGATATCTTTCTTTATTTCCTTCAGCATCTGGTCAACCTAAGGAGCAAATAGATGTTCACCATCGAAGGGCAAGTTAAGCAGATGTTGATGGACTTAGGGTTTAAAACCCAAAATGTGGAGCCATGCCTGGCTCCTGATCAGGGTGCTGATGTCGACACCCCAAGCAGCTGAGTCTGCAGCGTCTAGGGCACACCAGTAAGTAGCATTGTAAACAGACTTTCTGCATGCCACTAACTTCTTCCCCCTCTGTTTAAACTCATCAGGTAGGTGTTTGGCTCCCTCCGCATTTCATTCCACCATGCCCAGTCATATCTGGAAAGCAAGCCAACTGAGTTTGCAATTCTCCAGTAGGTGGTGTTAACTACCGCTAGCATCTTTCCTGTAGAGTCTCGTTTTTTGCCTCCTTTCCGGTTGAGGGAGTGACATCAATGCCCTGAGAGTTTCTGTGCTTATGCACAGTGTGGACTACTAGGGAATGTGGAGTAACCTGACCCTGGAAGTAGGCTGGGTCATTGGGGGAGGACCACCCTACGTACTAAAACCCTGGTCTTGACTGGCTCTTTAAAAAAAAGTGCCTGTGGCCAACTTCAGCATTCCTTTGAGCAAAGGCAGGAATTGAAATGTCCTCTCTGATTTAAACACTATCTTCACAAGGAATTCGTCTTGGACGACATGCACATCCATTTTGTGGAAAGTCGCAGCCCTCCACATTTCCTCATGATATGCGAATGTGTCATCTGGAGGTGACGGCTTAGCTAGATAATGATGCAGGCTGGGATCCTCTGGGGATCAGCATTGTTGTCATCCCACGAGTCATCAGCAGGTACTGGAATTAATAATGTGTCATGGGGGTCAACAGGGTGAAGCAGGCTGACCTTGAGTGAGGGGAACCCTCTGCCGAATATGGAGGTGGTGAAGTGTTAGCTGGCAGTGGAATGGGGAAGGAGTAGGAGGAGGATTGGGCGAGTGTCTGTATTCTTGCGCTTGGGTACCAAGGGGGCTCGGAAGCAAGTTCTCCTCATTGGTGGGCTCTTTTTTCAAGGTACAAGTCTTTGTAGGCTTGGGAGGCGTTCTTGTAGAGATCTTACTGGATTAGGGAGGGATAAACAGATGTTTTTGCCTCACATAGAGCTTCTTCTTAAGTTGTTCAAGGATCAGTTGGTCCGAAACGGTTCATACCTCCAGGGAAGGCGTTGTCCATGCCAATGGTTTGGGTGAGTCTTCACATCTGATGTTGTTATCGTGGTCAGGGGACAGGCAAAGATTACACAGCTGGTGGTGATCGGTCTAAGGAAACATTGCGTAAAATTGAGGGCTGATTTGAAAGGGCATCTGTTCAGACCCCATGTGTACATTCTCCATCGGAAAGTCATTGAAAAGGAGTTGCAGGAGACCCCGAAACTTGCCAAAACCCTGGCAGTTCAGGAGTCGATGGTGGATTATTGTCCAAGAGATTTTTTTCTGAAGGAAAGGTAGCAAAAGATATTTCCAAAATAGACTGGTTGGGCCCAAATGGAAGCATAAAGAACACATCGAACTCTGAGCACGGGCCATGCATGTCCAAACCTAATGGTGGGAAAAAAAATCTAACAGAGTTACGGCCCATGCGCATTGCAAGCCAACGGAATAGTTACTCTATGCAATGTGAATCTAAAGACTTATTTGAAGAAAAACATCTTGCAAATATCGGACCCCAATACTAGATGGCAGGAGTATACAGAGCACATGTATATACAGCAACACATATTACGAACACATAAATAACCCATAATCAAAAGCATACTGAATCACATCCGTGCAGATAATTCAGGCAGGGTGACTGTAGACTTTCTTCTACAGATTGATGTCTAGGTTTTCTGAGTAAAAGAAAGGGCACACAATTGTATATCCATACCAGAGTGATAAGGTTTCTATTCTGTCAGTGTTGGAGACAAGTATAACTCGTTCTTAGCAGTACACATTCCTCAGGGATTTTTACCTGCAGACATCTTAAAAAAGCATGCAACAATGCCCCTTCACATTTTAAAGTTCTGTAAACCCTACTAATATGGATGTACATTAATAGGTCATAAAAACGTGACGAAATTAGGCGTTTTGCTATGCTAACATTTCTTTATTAGATCTTCACATGTGTGCATTTTAATTTTGTTGTTATTTCTTTTTATCATTAAAACTCACCGCTACAGCCTTCAGTGACTGCACAGCTATCCAATGAATATCATCAAATAGTTTGTTAGTGACCTCCTTGCCACAAGTGCTCTCCAAATATAGGCGTAAATTACTCACTGTCCATTTTCCTCCATGGATGTGATTGTAATCATCCTGTGTGACATAAAATACATTTAATTGAAGGAACAGCTTAACCAAAGGTCAGGTACGCACAATGTACTGAAATCTTCAGATGTCATTTACCGTATGATAAAGAAAAGGAGCTGCATCGAGTGAGTGGGGGCAGAAGTAGAGCAAACATTTTTCTGGTAGGGCACTCATCTTTTAAATAATCATTTTACTTCAGTTCAGGTGCAATTAGTCAAAAAATCCTCAGATTCACACTGTGATTGGAAACGCATTTCATGTGTACATGCAAACCTATTCTACAAGCATATGCAGCAAAAAAAGGCCTTGCAAATATACAAGAGCCACTTCTACTTGAATTAGAAATGAAAGAACACAGCCCACTATTCCAACAGCAATTATGTTGGATTCAACAGAAAGCAGTTACCAGGATTCCTGAGCTAAAAGCAGCTCTTGCCTGCTACCACTTTGGTAGATCAGTAGGGATCAGTGCCAAATAAACTTGCTACAGCTCAGGGTACAGATCGATTACTTGTGGGGTGCAGAAATCTGGGCCGCTGCTGTTGTCCGCTAATCATCTCTCAAGTTGCTGACTTGAGGAAAATGCTCTTTGTCCCATAGCTACACATTAGTTAGCAATTAGCTATGCATCTATTCACTCGCTGCTGGAATGTAGTAAGGTCACTAGACAATTGTTGAAAGTACAATGGGTAGAGCAAGGTACAAAGTGGCCTAAACTGAGCATTAACAGAGCTCTGTGGATCCCCAGTCTGTTCTGTACCAGAGCAGCTTTAGATTCTTTACACTCTAAGTAAGGCTACTGATTATAAGCCTGCAGAAGGACTCTGCTTCCACATACTATGGATTTACCGGAGGAGGCTAGGTGATACAACTTTGTCATATGAACTGAAAAAGCCATTAACTGAGACCTGTGAAACAGCAGTACTCACCCCATGCTTCTGAATAGCAACATTAGTCAGGTGCACAAACATGTTATCCAGCTCACTTGTGCTTGGAGTGTATTTCACTGTGCAAAAGCGGCAAAAGCCTAGTTTGTACCTTGAAAACAAAAAGAAAATCCAAAAAATATTACAGATACAGCTATCTTACCAAATTTAAGTGTGATTTAGCTTGTTATGCACATTGCAAGTATAAATCAGCATATATAATAAATTAAATATCATATAATAAATTGCATGTATATCAAATACAACTCACATCATAATATTATAAATCATAATATCAATTATAATACAATATTTCATTAGGTTTTATTCGAGAGATCCTTCCTTTATGAACAATTAATACTAAGAAATGTACTTGCCCCAGGTTAAGCACGGCTGACTTTTTTTAACTTACATAATCATTTTAGCATTTAGGAACTCTCAAATTACTGCTGCTTCTCCTTGTCTGCATTTTATTCCCGCGCGTAATCCCTTGATCACTTCCATCAAGGCTTCTTTCATTGTTACTTGCACTTCCCTCAAGAATCTCGTTTAAACACTACCACTTTGTTTAGATTTCAGATGCCTGGGTTCAATTTTAACAGCATTAATAAACAACTTCTTTACTTTGATGGGTTTCGTAAACTTCGAACACTGACCTTTCACATCAAATCATTCCTTTCTTTCCTTCACTTTTATCAATAATGTTTTCCTCCAACCCAACTGTTCTTCATCCTCTCTCAACCCCTTCTCACTCCCTCATGAAGGAGAGACATGGGGTTTGGGTTTCCTCCCTATGAACAGCTCAAAGGGTATCTTCTGGGTGGTGGAGTGAGTCGATATACTTCCACTCTTCTCTTCACTTCATCTGCCAAACATTGTTCTTTGCTATCGGTGTGTTTCTCTCAATACTCTGTTAAAGTGTTATCATACCACGGGCTCCTGGAGGATATAAAGAGCATTTCTTATGTCTCATGCCATGTCTTCTTTTTTCTCGAGACACTAATTGTTCACTATTTTCTGTTAACAGGACACCTGGTGTGTCCTGTTTTTCAATGACATTCTTTAAGAATCACAGCTCTTATTACAAGTCCGCTCAACTAACTGTTTTGAATGACTGGTGATTTCAGGGATTTACAGACCCGGCCTATGCAGCAGAGGGTTGGGCAATGGGGACGCAGACGCTCCTTTACCTTTTGCATTTGGAGTGGCACTTGGCACGTGGATGGAGGCCAAGGAGGCCACAGGCTGGAAGGACCGAATCACCCATGTGAGACCCCTCTTTGGACGGGCAGGTGCTATGCCAGGCGGCTAGTTTGCAGGGGTATCGAAACTGGGACCTTATCAGTATCTCCCAATTGGGGGATGTGCTCAAGGGGAACTCACAGACGACCTTTGTTGATCTACAATAGGTGTTTAAGCTCCATAAGTCTCAGTTTCACAGGCATACTCAGCTCCGCCATGCTCTTACACTGTACTTGGCCCACATAGAGGCGATTCCAGAGTTTTCTCCTCTAGAGGGCAAAATACTCCTGACACACATTGCATATTAAAAGATCTTAGCTACATACCGATCTTTAATCAATAATACCCCTGACTCCATTGGTCACTTCGGGAGACATGGACCCAGGACTTGGGCTCCTTGGAAGATGAAGACTGGAGAGAGGTTCTGGCCTCCTCTATGGAAACGGCCATTGCTTCCCAGTACCGCCTCTTTCGGCTACGTTACCTGCATAGAGTGTACTATACAGGGGAGAGGCTCTAGCAGAGAGGGCTGATAGCGTCCACAACATACCTGGGATGCCAGATGGACTGTGGAGATTTTTTACATAGTCTGGAGTTGCCCTATTCTGGCACCCTTTTGAGGGTTTTTTTTCACTGTTTGGAGGGGGTGCTGGAGCAGAAGCTGTTGCAAATCCTCTGATAAGTCCTGCTCCATCTTCCTGATGACATTGACAGAAACAGATTTGTGCGAGCCCTGCTGTGGCTGGGCCTGGTTGTAGCCAAGCGGATATTGCACTGCCGTGGAAGGATTTTACTGCTCCCTCGTTGGAGTGATGGGTGGAGTTTAGACCACTGCTTAGGACGGGAACATCCTATTTATATTGTAAGAGGTTGCCCTCTGACATATTATAAAATATGGGAGGGATGTATGGCCTATTGAAGGATCCACCTGGAACCATGCCTAAGTTGCAGATGTCGCTCGTGGAAGAGATACACGCTCACACTGCACAAATGCATTTCGGGAGAGGGGGCATCAATGGAACACTATTTAAGATGTTTCACCCTTGATGTGATATTCTCAGTGGGTATTCTTTTAGAGTTTTTGGTTCAACCACGCGATATTCTGAAGTAAATGTGGTCATTGCTGACGACAAGGTATTAACTGCTGATTTACATGGTCCACATGTATTTCTACATATTTGTAACTTCTGTCATTGGTGGTCATATACTGTTGTACGACTTTGTTTCAAAATCCCAATAAAAAGACTGCACAAGAACAAAAAAGAATTCCAGAACATGTTTTGTTTCAATTCTGCTTGTGATTAACCCTTCCGGTCATTAGGACTAACACCGACAACACTCCACCATCACTTTTTACAGGACCTAAAATATCAAACGCAAGCCCTTCCCATGGATGCCTGGGCAACTTCCTGATTAATATAGGCTGGACACATGATTTCCTGCACTCTTCACTGGAATTTTCTTTACTTCTCCACCTGACCTTCAGAAGGTTAATAACCTTTTTTAATACAGCGTGTGGTTCAAATCCTTTATTTTATTTTACTTCCGTTTGAGCCCTCTCTCCATTCCACAAACCTTTGTTTTTTTCTTCCTCCAAGTTACCATCCATCAGATCATCTGACTCGTTGAGTACAAGTCGCCACATGATTTCTCACACCAGGAACATACTCCAATTCAAAATTAAATCCTTGTAAAGCCACCACCCATTTAGTTATCATACTATACACAGCATCAATGCCTTTCTTCCTAAATATTTCTCTGGGAGGTTTGTGATCCTTTTAAATCCTAAAACACAACCCCTCAAAAATGTCCTTAGCTTCTTTACAGCCCAATAAATTGTAAAAGCCTCTCTCTCTATGATGGAATAAGGGATCTCTGGTCCTTTAAAACTCTGTAATGCAAACATTACAGTTCTATCTTACACTCATTTCCCTTGTACTGACACTCCCCCCTTGTATTATTGCATTGAAACCTCTGAGGTTGGCATCCAGGATAAGTGTAGATTTTCCCAAAGAATCAAAACTTCTCAAATTAGGAGTTCTAGCAAGTCGTTACTTGACCTAGTTACATTTCTTTTGACATCCTTCATCTCAAATAAATTCTGCACCTTTCTTCAACAGGTTCCTCATTCTCTTACTCTTCTATGTAAATCCATGCACAAACTTGTTATAGTGTTCAGCTTTGAAGTCAATGTTACTGTAGGGAATAATGAGTCTGGAGGCAAAAAAACAATAAGTAAATCAGGCTTATTCTAAAAAGAGAAACTCTAGCCACACAGCACAAATCCTCCAGTTCTCTCTGCAACTGCCTTCACTCTTTCCCCCAGTTCAATACATAACATTTCAATTGGAAAATATCCTTGTGGATTCACTGTGTAATGACTGCAGTAAGAAAACATCAACTGTATACAAATGAGGGAGATACAACAAAGAGGACTATCCCACATCAACAATTCATAGGAAATGCAACAATTCATCTTTGGTCGTAGGAGAAGACAACGTTTGAAATCGTGTTTACCAAATCATCTTTCAGTCCAATGCCATCTGCTGATATTTCATACCTCAAATATTCAATCAAGGGCTTGTCGAATTCTCATTTCTCCCCTCTTCTTGTCAAATTAACATTACCAATCTTCTTGAGTACTTCTCTTACCTTTCCAGCATAGTAATTAATATCACCACCAAAAATCAGCATGTTGTCTTGATGGACTCTATCTATTTTCTTCAACACACTTTGCATGGCCTTCTGAAACACTGAGGCTGTTGAGATTAAGCGAAATGGCATTCTCACAGACCTGAACGCTTCAGAAGGCATGATGAATGCTGACAAATCCTTGAACTGGTCATCAAGTTTGATTTAATGATACCAGAGGGAAGGTCTATTGAAGAAAACACTCTAGCTCCAGACAACATAACTGCAATAATGGGAATGGGATATCCATCTACAATCACGATTTTGTTCAATTCTTTTAAATCAACACATAATCTAAGGTCCCCGTTTACCTTTTTGACGTCCACCACAAGAGTCAACCATCTGTTCCTACGCTTTCTCAATGACTTCTTTGCTTTTCAATCTTTCTAATTCAGTTTGCACCTTTTGTCGAACCACTACAGGGAATCGCTACATCTTGCTACACTTAAGTTGAGCTCCTTCCACTAATCATATCCTATGGACATAACCCTACAAACATCAAACCCCCTTTTTGAATACTGTGGGAAATTCATCACGAATCACCTGGTTGAATTAGTCACCAGGAAACTAACTCGTAATTGCTTTTAAACTTTCATTACCTTCTTAAAACATAAAACATAGACTAAAACAACCTTTATCATAAAACTGTGCATATTATGCAGATTCTGAAATAGTACTTGTTATCCTGACAATGCAAGGCAACACTATATATATATTAGAACCTCGGGGCATGAAAAGTACCAGTTTGGTTACAGTATGCAAACACATGGATCACTGTATCACCAGAATATCATCATAAATACATGGGTCACACAATATCAACCTAAACATATCACTAGTAGTAAGGGATTGTGGATCCTGGGACACCTGCACTCCCACTAAACTATATGTGGTTATTAGCATCCCTGTGCTCTGCACAGAAACATCTGTGCGCCTACTACCGGTAATATAGTAATTTTGCAAGTTATGCAGGTTCCCTTATGTGGCCGTAAGCCACCATGATGCAACCCATACTGTGGGAATTAGGCAGTAGCCCACATAGCATACAAAGAACTTTAAGTTTGAGTAATCCAAAAGTACCTCTACTGCAGAAGCAGGAAAAAGCCAGACAGGGCCGGCCGTGAAGGAGAATGGTCCAGTGCCACGGGATCCTGGTTTGCAATGACAAAAAGAAAAATCACATATGGAGATCTAAAGACCTACAATATGAAAGGTTAGCCTGTGATCCCAGGGAGTTGGCAAGACCGTGACAAGAGGAAACTCTCTCAGTGCGCTTGACACTACATAGGAGTAGGAGACCTTGGTTGTGGGAGCAGATGGGGCCACTATTCGGAGGAATGCGGTTGCTCTGAGGCTTGAGAGGAACTCAACAGTTCCAAAGTATCTGCAAAGTCTGTGACGGACAAACAGCCGGACCCTTGTGACTGGTAAGCCCCAAAGCCTCTGGGGTACTTGTGGAACAGCCTTCCCCCGGCCTTGCAGCTGTCATCAAGGCACCACTCTCCCCAAACAAGAAGGTTGGGTGTGGCTTCCTTTGCCAGGACGAGCTTGGCTGATCCTTGTCCAACTGGGGTTGCGGCTCCCACAGCCGTGTGGGCATCAGTGAGGATGAGGCTCTGGAAAAGAAGGGACCGTGCGGTTCTTCTCGCCGGAATTAGCCCAGGCAGCCTCTCCTCGGGTAGGCTCTGTGGCTGATAATTGCCAACTGACACTGAACGCTCCAGCAGTGCGCTGTGGAGACGGTTGTGTTGGGGGGAGGAGTACTGCTGTACACGATGCCCAAAAACAGCTGAGCATAGGCTAGATTTGACAGAAATGCAGCGCTTGGCATACGCCTGCCTTAAGAGACAAAGAACAATCCAAAGCGCTCCTCACACTCTTAGTTGAAGGTTACAGGGCAAGCCCCAGAGCAGAGACAAGTTGCAGCCTTCAGGACCCTAGGCTTTTAAACAAACAGGGGACGGGGGAAGCAGTCAACTATCCCCTGGAAAACGTCGGAGAACACTCAGGGAGCAGTAGGCAGGCCAGCACACACAGTCACTTTGCAGAGTGGCAGTCCCTCCAGCAACCCAACAGGCAGCAGTTGCGCACAACAAAGCAAGTAGTCCAAATGGTGGTTCCCCCTGGCAGCACAGCAAGCCTCTGGTGCAGTATGTAGAGCCTTAACGTCTGGTTAAAAGTCCCACGCAGTGTCTAAAACATGGGGTCAGAGCCCCTGTATTTATACTCCAAAATTTCTTTGTTCAAGAGGGGACTTAAAAAACAAACCTTAGAAGTGCACAACTCTCCCTTTCAACTCAGCCCTGGCACCAGACATCAGTAGCGGGTAAATCAGTCCTTTGTGTGAGGGCAGGATGCAGCCTATACAAATGCAGGTGTGTCTGCCTCCCTCTCCCAGCCCAGGAAGACTATCAATACGCAGATGTAACCCGGTCATACCCAACCTTGCCCATACAATGGCTGTCTGCAAAGTATGCACAAAGTGTAGTTGTCAACCAGTCCCAGTCGTGGATCGGAGACAGGCTGCAAAGCACAAAGAGGCATACGCACAGAGCCATGCCCACTTTCTATAAGTGTTTTTTCTAAACAAAAGTAATGTAAAATCCACCTACACCAGTAAGCAGAATTTATCTCTACCATTCTAAACATACCAAACATGGCAACGCTACTCCTTTCAGATCAGGAATAACCCCTTAAACACATATAAGGAATTCTCAATGCTAGCCTATGTGAGGAGTAGGCCTCACAGCAGTAAGAAACAAAATAGGCTATATGTTACTACCAGGATATGCCACATAATAAAGGCACATGTCCTACCTTTAACTTACAAAGCACCCTGCACATACGGTACCTAGGGCCTACCTTAGGGGTTACTTATATGTAGTGAAAGGGGAGTTTAAGGTTTGACAAGTAGTTTTAAATGCCAGGTCAATGTGGCAGCGAATGCAGGCCCTTCCGTGGCAGGCCTGAGACAGGTTTGAAGTGATACTTCCATGGGCGGCACAAGCAGTGCTGCAGGCCCACTAGTAGTATTTCATTTATAGGCCCTGGGTACACGGGATACCACTGTACCTGGGACTTAAAAGCAAATTAAATATGCCAAACAGGTGTAAACCAATCATACCATGTTTAAAAGAGAGAGCACATGCACTGTAGCACTGATCAGCAGTGGTAAAATGTCCATAGCCCTAAAGCGAACAAAAAGAGGGTCAGAAAAATAAGAGCAGGAAGGCAAAAGATTTGGGGATAACCCTGCAAAAAGGGCCAGGTCCAAAAACAGGTATTAGCAAACGTCTTCTTATATTACCCATGAATTTGCAAAATACAATTATATGGGATAGAGACAATGGAGCATATTCACAAAAGGGGCAAATACAACTATCTGTCCTAAACTGTTTCACCAACTTCCACTTATTAAAGGCCGGTACCTGCCCCAGCTGGACCTTCAGGGACCAATTCCTAATGTCACCAATTTTTATATCACGGAAATACGGCTGAATACAACCACCATAGTCTGACTCCAATAGGTGTGGCAGGTTGTCTGTATTCTACAAATAATGTAGGTCATCCTTCCTGGAACTCTCTTTTATCAATTCTTTTACTATTTGTTTCTGCTGGCATACAGACATATTTTGTAGGTCTGACCCTGATGGCATATCCAGAAAAACCCTGATAGCTTGGAGGCTGGTAACCCACTGGCCTGAATACTTCTCCTGCAGAGATGTTTTAAATATTTGCCTCAGGGAACCATCTACAGGCCTCAAAAGACAAGGCCAATAATTAAGTGTCCTCTGCTTGCATTTGAGTGTTAAGTTAGTGAGGCCCAGCTCAACCCTCAAGGCAATATTCCGAGAGGCTCTAGGCAAGGCAAGCCATCTTTTCCTTATATATTAATTTCTGTGGTCTGCAGCCGATTTAAGTTATTTGCTGAAATAACCTCACAAACACACAGTAATAAATTTGCAATGTTCGCATTATAAGTCTCTCTTAAAACTTTGACAGACTTGAGATCCAACCTATGCAATGCACCTGTAATAGTCTTGGAGCGAGCTTCCTGAGAATCTATATGGTCTTTAAGTTTCAGGTTATAGATAAATGGAAGGCCTAAGCATATATATTCTTTTACCACCTCCATCTGATCATCACTTAGCCACCACAAGTGCCTAATAATTGACACGCTTCCTTTCAAGATTACCATTACCTTAATTTTGGACAGATTTATTTATAGATCATTGGCCTTACAATATTCCGAAAAAGCATCCAGGTACCTCTGAAGGCTCACCAGCGTAATGTCCAATTTCAATTTAACATTATCGTCAGCAGAGAACATTGCTGAAATTACCTCTACTACTAATTTTGGCAGGAAAGAATGAACCTGGTTTAATACTGTAATTCTGTAGCAATATAAATTTAGAACAGGAGCCGAGCCAAAATGCAAGGCTCCACTGCCCCCTAGTTCAACTCCATGAGCCTCATGTAATTGAAATATCAGCTTTAATTGGTCAGATGGGATATTCCATTTACACATTTTTTCCCAAAGTAATGCTCGATTTATTGTGTGAAACGCCATTGACAAATCTATATATGACACATCAAGGGGCAGTTTCCTTATGAATGCATATTCTTCAGCCAAAAGATTTCCGATGAAACAGCCATCAGTTGTAGAGTGCCCTTATGGAAACCCATTTGAACCTTTGGGAGAACTCTGCCACCAATTACCCAGTCTTCCAGTAAGGCCAGCAGATGTTTCAAATACATTTTTACTAGGAATGTCTAACACAGTGATTACACAATAGCTCTAGGTCAAATGCCACCCCCTTTATAATGAAAGGAACCCCAATGCTTCCTTTCCAGGCTTCTGGTAAGTTATGGCCACTTATTATCGTTCCAAACACTGGAGTCAGAACCTGGGCCCACAATACAGCTTTAAGTTTGATTATATCTGACGAAAGGCCATCAAGGCCTTGAGCATTGGAGCATTTTTTTTTTTTGTGAAAACCTTTATTTGAACATTCTCAACCAGATACAAACACGGGCCTACAACCCCCAGGGCTGGCCGCTAAGCAATTGTAACACAGTACTACAATGAAACTTCAGACCCAGCCTCCCGGGGGCATAATCGTTACTTCCACAGTACTGACTGGTTGGAAAACCTACCAAATTGGAATCAGGATACAAAGGGTTTCATTTTATAATATAAGATAGAAGGATCAGGTGCCATACAATATCTCAAGCTACAAAGTGGGGGCGAGCGAAATAGCAATGTGTCCATAGGTAATCCATTTTCATGCAAAGCAGTGGCGTTTAAACAAACGACACCCAGGATAAGCAAGCATACTATTACGATTCACGCCAGCAGTTATGCCCACCCCTTGGCCCTGAAACATCGTGAGAGTTGAGGCACAGATGTGAAACAGAGGTGGACCTAACAAGGAACCCACTACACTGACCCGGAAAAGGAGAAAAGAAAAGGCCTAGGAAAGATAAGAAAAGAAAAAAGGCCATAGAACAAAGAAAAACAAAACTCCCATCCCCCACCCCCCACCCTGCACCCCTGCATATGACTACGGCCTACCCCCCTAGCAGCGTGCCTGTCGCCCAAAAACCGAAACCCGAAATATAGAAGAAACAGAGAAAAAAAGGAGAAGAAAATAAACCCCACCCGAAGAGGGAAAATGGAGGAGGGCTTTATACAACGCACTCCCGGTCTCCCGCCCCCGACCCAACCAACCTCGCCCCGGACTCCGTTAAGTCAAAACAGTCCCGTTAGCCATGATACCACAGTAAACCACCCAAAAACAGTCTCAGCCTTGGCCCCTTCGATGAAAGTTGTAAAGTCCGTAAGGGGAAGAAAGCCCCGTCCTCAAAATGTCGAATAGTACACAGAAATTAATAGAACAGGGGTCCACAGATGAACAAAGGACTGCAGGTACCAAGGTAGTCGGCTGATACCAACGATGCCCCTCCCAGTCTCCGAAGCCAGTCTTCATCCCATCCGCCATCTTGAGAGACCGACTGGGGAGGGGGGTCAACACAGTCCAAAACAATGCACAGTCCCAATAAAAAGGAACCGAAGTGGGGGCAGCAGTCAAGTGTTCCGACAGTTGCAAAATCGGGGGTCCCAACGGATTATGTGAAGCACAAAGCACAGTATTTTCGAGTAGTTCCACTGCGATGGGGGCAAACACAGTGTCCAGCGCCGGGGCTAAGTACGCCACCGGGGCGTCAATCGAAAAGCGAGCTGGCCGCCGGGTCTCGGGCGTCAGGTCAGGATCCGGTCTCAATCCTGTGATCCCATCCGCCGCCAACAACAGGCTGCAGGTCTGAGCTTTAACCGTCTCCTGAAGTGTCACAAGGGCCTCTAGCACCGTCCGCAATGACGGGCCACTCCGAGCCCGCTCCGTCAGCCCCCATTTTCCTTCGGGCATGGTGGTCCCCACGGAGAGGCGCCTTCTCCGGGGCACGATTCAGGCGGAGCGGGTATTAGCCATGAGGGATAAACTGGTAGCGTGCAGTAGCGCGTAGCGAGATTTCAACCCAAGAGGCGCCGGCGGTATGAATGCCGGACCCCCGGACCGGGACCCCCGCAACCCAGCACCGTGTGTCCCCGTCACCTCACCTCCTATAGAGCATCAGGCAGCAGACGGTAGACGGTAGCAAAGCAATTCCGAAATGTCGAATGTTCCAGAGACCGGACCCCACTGCTTCCAGCAGTCCGTTGTTGTTCGACTCGGACCCGGCAAGGCCAGCACTCGAGACCCCGGCTTCTTGGCTAGGTTAGGCCTCAAATCAATACTCGATGTTACTTCGCTGCACGATGTCGGAGAAACTCCGTGAGCGCCTCATTAAAGTGCAAAAAGGGTCACACACACGGATCCGGGGTAGGAAATCAGGATAGATGACAGGATATTAGTGCGTAGGACGGAGGTCAGCGGAGCCGGGAGACTATGCGGCCATCTTGATTGGTGTCGTAGCTCCTCCCCCGCATTGGAGCTTTTTAAACTTTTTATCACAACCTCAATATTACCTACTGAGGGGAGCAGATAACTCACTTCCAGCCCATTCTCGGGAGAACCAAAATGCGTACTCCCCATTTCGTCTCCGTTTTATCCTTTTACCCAATATAGCTCAGATATATACCCGACTCGTGCTTCTTCAGGAACCAGCACAGCTTCTAGTTTGTTGGACAGCCCAAGACACTGATGGCTGTGTTCCAAAACCCTTTATTCTTCCTGTTCGAAGGTAAACATTTGCCATTGTCGATACTCTATCTTTTTTCTTCCACATTATTTGTCTTATTTCGTTCCTAAATTTCTTCCTGTGTTGTTTAATTAGGCACTCCATAATAACCCCACCTACTTTATAAGCCTCCCATAGTTCTTATTTAATGCAGACTTTGCCCTCGCCTTGGAATAACTATATAAGCACCTTTTCTTACTCTGCCATAGTTGGAACCTGCCATTGCCCCATCCCGAATAGAGATAATTAGATTATCATAGTCCCTCAAGATAGAATGAGACGATTGATTAATCTAAGATTTTAAAAGCTCAACAATACAATTTATAGTTTAATATTTAATTTAGCTCACCACACTAACTTACACTCAACCCTACAATAAATTGGCAGACTATTCTGCCAATGCTCTCTTAAATATGTGCCACTACAGAGTAAAAGCAAGAGTGGTTTGTGGTTACTGCCTGCTAAATCACCTGTTATGTACACCAATGAACCCCAATCTAGGCCTAGGTAGCTACAAAACCTTCTACCTACATTTATCCTACCTTGGTCTGCATACCGGTTCTAGCACTGACCTTTTACCCAGTTATGTGCTGAATGTATTTCAATCCGTTTCCTTGAAACTAGCCTCATTTATAATGCATGAGGATTGCACAAAAGTCCCTGCACATGAAGTACATGACAGAATTAACATACTCTGTACAAAAGTCATGGTCATCTTCATCCTAGGGCGAAAGAACTACTTTGCATAATTGCTAGTATTGATGTAGGCTCCTTTACATAATCGTACTCCTAACATATCGATTGTTACAGGAACCCTGAGGCTATCTTTGTGGTATAAAAGAACCATACCAAGACTAGATAGGCAGAGGAGAAGCTTCAACGCTGACACTAGATGCTGAGGTACTGGCCTGCAGAAGCTCCAGCACGCAGTGGTCTGAGGTCCTTTGCGGAGTGTCCAACTCGAGACCAAGACAGGGTCCTTTGTTCTCTCCCGCCAAGGTTGGCTTTTTCCTAGGGGATTCTTTTTTTTTAAAAAACCTTTATTGACAGTTATGAATATACAGTAGCAAGTATACAACCGCCAGGGCCGGCTGTCACCAATATTGACAAGTGCATAGGATAATTCAGTTACACAGCGCTTCAGCCGGCAACCCGGGGGTCCGGCGGCGATTAGGCTAACATGTCACATCTATGCATATTTAGACACGGGAGAAATAAGGTTTTTTCTTTTTTGTTTTATAAAAGGAAACAAACAAAATAAATAAGAAAAGAAAAATGTAAATAACTGACGAGGCATAACAGGAATTATACACATGAGTGATCCCTCTGGGAGGGGGAGAACCGCATCTAAAAGATTCTTATGTATCAGCAGATAAAGCTTATAGGCTATTAATAAGGGGGGGAAAGGGGGAAGAGGGCAAGCAATCAGTGTATCAACTAAAATCAGGACCACAGAAGGAATATCAGGCTAAGGGGATTGCAGCACCTCAGGTGGATTTACAAAGGGGGGAGTACAGATCTCTCTGCGATACTGATTCCACTGGTCCCATATCCTCCCCCACTTCTTGAGTCTACCCCGTGCGACATACGCTGTTTTTTCTCGAAACATGCACCAGTCCATGTTCCTTGACCAGGCGGACAGACTGGGCACCCTCGAGGACCCCCACAGTTGTGCAATGTCTCGTTTGGCGACCATATTTCCTAAAGTGGCCCATTGTGTCTGAGCCACGTTATAGTCATTGGGTTCCCACACATTCAGCAGACACCTACGGGCCTCAGGCAAAATCGAAACTCCCGTTACCTCTTTCATGACGTCATGTACACGGCTCCAAAAGGATACTACCTCGGGCATTCCCACAGAATATGGAGGAAGGTACCCATCATTCCACACCCGCGCTTACACAGTTCATCCACAGAGTATCCCATACGTAACAATCGAGGGCCAGTCACATACACGCGGTGTAAAATTTTAAGTTGCACCAGTCGAAGACGGGCCGGGATAGCCACCTCCTTAGGAGAGGATATCTCTGCCTGCCAATCCTCATCATCTAGCTCCAGTCCATCGCTGGTCCAGGCCTCCCGCAGCTGTAGAAGAAGGTCTGTCCGGTCGTTTATCAGTTTCTTATATATGAGAGAGATGGTACTGTCCGGGACGTGACCGCCGAGCACTCTGTCTTCCAGGGGTGAGGATTCCGGAATGAGGGTGCCGGTCAGGAGCGTGTCGAACCTGCAGGTACCAGAAGTATTCCCTATCGCTAAGTGCATATTCAATTTTTAACTCATCGAAGGTCTTCACCCTATCCTTAATCCAAAGGTCCCCCACCTTGCTAATACCGATGAGGTCCCATTTCTCGAAGCCTTTGGTGGTCCATAAATTGCCTAGTTTCTCAGAGACATATAGTGGAGCCGCTCGAGTGACAATGTCCGACCAGCCCATAGCTGCGTTTGCACTATACCAGATCCGCACCGCCACCTTGGTGGGTCCCGTTAACGTCCTATCCGACCGCCTGGAATATAATGCCCTGTAGTAGTTCCCGCCCGGGAGCTGCCATTTGTCCATGGCGAAGGCTGGGTTGGACACCGAGCCATACAGTGCGTGATTGACCGCGCTTAGTTAGGAGGCCCAATAGTAACGCCTGATCGTCAGGCATCGCAATACCTACATCATACTAAGGCAGTGTGAGCCTAGCCAGGGCAATACGGGGTCTTCCGATCCACAGTAACTTTCGTTGAAGGCTTTCGATCTCATGAAATAGCTGATGGGCACAAGGTCAAGAGTGTTTTGGAGTGCATACAAAAATCTAGGCAGGGACATCATTTTGAATAGAGCTGCCCTGCCCACAAGAGACAGCGGCAGCCTACACCAAGCTTTCACATCGGCTTTCAACCGGAGAAGCGGGGGGAGCAAATTGCGCTGGTACCGAATGACGGGGTCGAGCGAGATATATATTCCCAAATACTTAAAGCCGGAGTGTGAAATTTGTATCGGGCAATTACGCGGCACGAGAGGTGTATCAGCAGTGAGCGAGTAGACACAGGACTTACTCCAGTTGATCACCAGACCAGAATTCTTACCAAAGGAGCTGAGGACATCAAACAGTACCCCCAGCGATTTCCGAGGGGAAGTGAGATAAAGGAGAACGTCGTCCACATATAATGATATGCGATCTTCAAAGTCAGGGGCCCACCTGATACCCTTAAGCGATGGTTCCCACCGCAACAATGCGGCCAGGGGTTCCAAAGCCAAAGCAAAAAGCGGCGGGGACAGGGGGCAACCTTGTCGCGTACCTCTCCCAAGAACAAAGGAATCCGAGACCCTACCATTAACAACAACCTGAGCCAGAGGCTCCTCATAGAGAAGCTTGACCCAGCTAATGAACACCGTCCCGAAGACAAAATTCGTAAGGGCCGCCCACAGGTATGGCCATTCCACTGTATCAAAAGCCATAGTGGCGTCTAGAGAAACCAAAATGGCCGGCTCATGCAACGTCTCCGCCCTCGCAAGAACGCCGTGAAGACGGTGTAGGTTCAACGCAGTGTTGCGGGTTGGAATAAAGCCAGACTAATCTGGATGTATCAGGTCCCCAATCACTTTAATCAATCGATTAGCTAACAATTGAGCCAGGATCTTAGGTTCGGCATTAAGAAGTGAAATGGGTCTGTAAGAGGTACACAACTCACGGGGCTTCCCCTCTTTATGAATTACGGTGATAGACGCTAATCTCTGGTCTCGGGGAAGCGAGCCCCTCTCCTTGGACTCCAAGAACATCGAACGAAGATACGGCGCCATTTTGTTCGGACACAACTTGTACAACTCGATGGGTATACCATTTGGGCCTGTAGCTTTTCCCGAGCGAATGGAGCGAATAGCGACCACTACTTCATCAGTGGAGAAGTCTGCCTCCATAAGCTCTCTATCAGAGTCAGATAAGCTAGGCAAAGCGATATCTCTGAGTAAAAGATGGGAGTCCTCCTCCGGCCTATCGGAGACTGGCGCATACACCGTTCGGAAATGACATGCAAACTCTTCCATGATCTCCAGTGGATCTACCACACGCACACCATCCGCACGTTCAACAACCGGCACCACTCGACTCAGTCTTTCTCTCTTGTCCAACCATGCAATCAATTTCCCTGCTTTGTCACCCACATCATACAAACGACCCTGTTGCTCGCGACTCATGGCTTTAGCAGCATTCGTCACCAAGGCTTTATAGTCAGACTGTTTTAAATTCAAAACATGCACCTTATCTTGCGTGACCCCGGACTCAAGATCGGCCTCCAGAGCAGTGATTTCAGATTCTAGTTTCACAACCTCCTCATTATGGCGTTTCTTAGCACAGGCAATCAGCGACAGTGTGTGGCCCCGAATAACAGTTTTGAAAGCCTCCCACAAGGACATAGACGAGGACACCGATCCCACATTTTCGGCAAAGTAATTGTCGATAGCCTTAACCACACCAGCCCGGGTTTCCGGAACATGGAGATGCCAAGGATTGATCGGGGCAATCCGACCCCCGGCTCCCAGATGGAGATATATAATTAGCCATAGCGGAGAGTGATCGGAGATGCCTCTGGGCAAATGTCGGACCGCTCTACCGATACGGCCTGCACAGCAGGCATGAGGATGTAATCGAGCCTGGCAAGGCTCCCGTGTGCCCCAGAGTGGAAGGTGTATTGAGCTTGCCCAGGGTGGAACATCAGCCAACAATCGACCAGCCCAAATGTATCCAAGAAGCCACCAAGACAGGACTGCGACCGCGTGAGATCTCTGGGAGGGCTACGATCTTCCATGCCACTAACAACTGAGGTAAAATCTCCTCCCACAACCAAGATCCCCTCGGGGAGCTCCAGCACCAGTTTCCCCAGGTCGGCAAACGTGGTCGTCTGTAAACCCGGGGGAACGTATACTGAGAGGATGGAGATCACCTTCCCCTCCCACCTACCAATAATGGCCGCATACCGTCCCCTATCATCCAGGACAGTATCATCAACCTCCAAGGGGAGGGAATTTCTAACCAGAACACCAGTCCCTCTGGATCCAGAGGTGAACCCTGAAGGTGCAACCAACCGATAGCCCCTCCGATTCATAGCGTGAAACGTGTTCCCCACCAAGGGTGTCTCTTGCAATAATACAATATCAGGGGAGTGGCGATTCAAATATTGAAGTACTATCCCCCGCTTTATCCTGTCCCCCAAGCCATTAACATTCCAACTTAAAACTTTCAACCCCCTATCCCCCATCCCATAAATACTGGCGAGGTCCCCCAAACCCCGAGAAGGAAACAGAGATCAAAATGTTTAACAATGCGTAGCCTCTAAAACAATTCAAACTAAGGAAAGGAACCCTCCTCCCCCAAAAAGCCCCACACACACATCCCCCCTCCCTGCACCCCTGCGATAATACAAAAAACCACCCCAACTTGCAGTGTGCCTGTCGCCCTACCCTAAAAAACTAATCTACAAGAAGAAAAAGGAACACCCCAAGAGGAGGAAAAGTCCCAATCCCCCGCCGCTTCAAGGTTTACATCGTAAGAGTGTCATTGACCCAAGAATAGACGAACCACCGCAACACGGTATGGGAGTTGCACACGCCGGTCTCCTCACTCCTCCTGGTCAGTCTGGCCTCCCTCCACACCTCTGGATTGCTCCGTACTGTCCCGTTGCGTTGACAAAGTGTCCAACCAGTCACTAACCACCTCCGGCATATCAAAAAACAGCACACGTTCATTATGTTCAATCCGCAGTCGGGCAGGGAAGAGCATGGCATACTTCAGGCCCAGGTCCCTCAGTCTACGTTTCACCCCGGTAAATCCTAGTCTCTGTTTCTGCACCGATTGGGTAAAGTCGGGGTAGAAACTGATGGATGCGTTCTCAAATTTAGTGGGGCCGTTGGTCCTCGAGGCTTGCAAGATGGCGTCCCTGTCCCTGAAGTTGAAGATCTTAGCAATTATGGGTCTTGGTGTGGCACCCGGTTTGCGTCGTCCGCCCGGAACCCTATGGGCACGCTCCACAGCAAAAAAGTTGCTGAGGCTCTTAGGAGCGAGATGGTTTAAAATCAGATCTTCCACAAGGAGATCAGTCGATTGTTCAGCTGAAGTCTCCGGAACTCCGACGATGCAAACATTGTTGCGCCTCGTGCGGCTTTCAAAATCCTCGAGCCGGCGGGCAAACTGTTCACTCGAGGTTCGTAAGTTCCGGACCTCGGTCTGAAGGTTGGATACGTCGGTGGTGAGACTGGCAGTTTTGATATCCAGCGACTTGACTCTCTCATTGGTTTTGGCCAAGTCCGTCCTGATCAAACTGACATCAACAGCCACTGTGTCGATGGCGGCCAAGGTTTCATACTGCTGGCCCATAGATGACTTCATGCTTGCGATGGCGCCCATTACATCTCGCAGAGTCAACTCTTCCGTTTCTGGGGGGCCACCTCCGAGGTCCTCCGGAGTTTTGCCAGTCCCACTAGGGGAACCCTTGGGGTGCGTATATCGGTCCATAATGTTGGATTGAGTGATACCACCCCGAGACATGTTCTTGGTCGTCCGTTTATCGCTTTCAGGTTTGCCCGCCATATTGAGCTGTGCGCCCCAAATACCGAATACCTTTGAAAAAGCAATTTTTTGCTTTTTTCTCAAAGACATGTGGCTGACATGCATGCCCTTAGGGCATGTATGTGCGCCACATGTGCACACATGCACGATTCAGGGTGCAACAGGGTGTCAATGTGACACCCTGCCTCCTTTGAATATGTTCCCCCTATTACCGATTCAGTATTTATCGAATCGGTAATCGTGAATGGCTTCCCAGGCATTCCTATGGGCCTTTAGGCCCATAGGAATGAATGGGAATTACCAAATCGGTAAATACCGATTCGGTTTACCGGATCGGTAAAATTTACCGAATTTTTACCTACATACTATTTCATAATTCTCAAATACCGAATCGGTCAAATTTGGTATTTAAGAATCGGTAAATAGAGATTACCTACATATGGCCCATAGTTCCCCACATGGTGCAAAATCTTATCTCCTTTTTTTAATACTTCTTCCCATAATGTCTAACCATGGGGACGCTGGTACGAGTGGTGCTAGTACAGAGGAAGCTGAGCAGGAAGGTGCTCTTAACACTTCAGAAAATTGCAGACATGCAATCACTATGAAATTAATAGATTATGGGCTGCCAGCAATGGATGGACATGTTACTTTCGTGATTGAGGCACGCAAGTCATTCAGGACAGAGGTATTCTATTCATGGATCAAATTTCCACCTGCCGATGCACACAAAAAGGCGTTCCACATTTACATTCCAGATGAAACTTTTGAAGAATGCTCTCCATACGAGGACACAGAAGTCCTGTTAACTTACCAAGAACATATTAATTGGTGTAAAGGCGCCCTACCCCACACCACAGGAAATGTGAGACTCGGTCCGCAAAGCAGGGAAAGAGTGAACAGGCTGGTCGTAGCTGCTTACTCACCGCATCCAGAAATTAACATACGATCAGCAGCAGACTTACGTACACTTTACAAAGAGAAGGTAAAACTGTTCTCAAGCTGGCCAACCGCAAGGGATCTTAACACAAATAGCCCACAAACGCTGAACGTGGTCATGGGATGGATGCACACTAGGAATCATCTGATGCCGTTCTGGATAACACAGAAAATAGCACAGCTTGAGGCAGTGTTTCCCCACACAGGCCCACTGGAAAAACACAGAATACTAACTATTTGTTTTCCAATGGGAATAGCTCCTGTGACAAAGGATTGTACCACTTGGGGTACAGTTTCCGCTGCCAATTATACCAGAACTCATAGTACCCCCTCAATAGCAGTGATACCAGAAGTATTGAAACAAAACCAGAGTGGAAGCGGAAGAATATGCCATGGACTTGGGGATGAAATTGATAGGCAATTTTGCCCAGGTATCAACAATTATGTTAGGTAACATAAAATGGGAGGTAGCAGCGGCGGCTTATGCCAACACCTGAGGTGAGTCACTCCTGAACAACAGGAGCAAGAACTACCTAAGATTATAGAAGAAACCTATGCTTCGCTGGGTAGAGATAACTTGGGAGCTAGACCTGGGAAACCACAATTAGCAAGCTATTCCGAAAAGGATAACTCTAAGTACGCACCCGATTCTTCTAAAAGGAAATAGAATAATAAACAAACAAAAAATAATAAGCAGAATGCATCACGATCACGGTGTGGGTCTCTCAACAGGAGCCCTCTGACAGAAAATACAACCTAAGAAACTGTGACAGTATTTAAAAAAAACCTGACCAGTATCAGGATACTGAGACACATTCCTCTCATTCCTTTCAGGGTTCATCAAAAAACTCGGAGAAGGAAGGACAGTCAGAACACAGATCAGACAAGCGAGCCAAGCCAAGAGACACACATCGCACTTCATTATCCAACAAGAAGATAAACCCAAAAGCAATCCTCAAATTTAAAAAGAAGAAGGTAGCTGGCCTTGAAATAAGAAATGCCCAGGCTACTGAGGACTCTACTACTGAATGGGAAATGGGCTCTGACATTGCTAGACAGAGCAACAGAAGTAACAATAGCTCACCAGAACCTGATGGAATTTCTGGCCGACAGCAGCGTTGAATGAACATATCACGGTGGAGATACCGGATACTAGGGTAAGTGTCCCACATAGTTTACACAAAATAACACTCCAAATGGAGTGGGGACATACCCAGGAAACTGAAATGTCTCTTTTGGGACACCTGCTATATGGATACGATATCCTTTTGGCTGAAAAAGATTGGCTGCATGAGTTTGTTATGTAGTGCCCAAAGGGGGATATATAATTTTACCAGATTTCTACGACCTAGTTCCAGAGTCACTAAAACATTTATACTTGCAGGAGTGGGTGTTAGCACTAGTTCCCGCACTTTACTCCAATCATGTAAAGTGGGATGCTAGTCAACACACCGTGAAATCCCATTAAAAACTACTCCTACACCACAGAGGCAGTACCCAATAAAACATGACACAAAGAAACAAGTCAGGGAGTTCTTAGATCAACTTGAATACCAAGGTGTGATTGAAAATTGCACCCCTTCCATGAATAATCCTTTATTTCCCGTAATGAAACTCAATTTATACCATCTAGTTTTAGACAACAGGCATTTGAACACATGCACAAATACATTTGCAGTACAAAATGCACACAGTGGCACATTAATGAATAACATTGTGCGGAATGAATACAAAACAACATTAGATATCTCAAATGGGTTCTTCTGCCAAAATATAGCACATGGAAGCAGACATTTGACAGCATTCTTGGCCATAGGCTATCAAAGACAATTTTGTAGACTGTCCCAAGGTTATAAGAATAGCCCGGGGTGTTCTCAGCAAGAGTAATAGAGATAACTTCAAAACTGTGATGAGGAGGCATTGTCCTATGTAGATTATAGTTATCTGACGGACGATTAATTATTGGATAACGTGCACAGGGTGAACAACATGATATTGGGGTTCGCCAATGTTGGCTACAAATTTAACTTTAAAAAAATCAAAATTGCCCACCTCAATGTCCTATTTTGGGATATGAGTTATCCTGTGAAGGAAAACGCCTGGCAGCTAATATGCCCTACTCCAACCTCTAAAAACTCTGAAAGGTTTAAAATCCATTTTAGGATTCCCAAATTTTGGATACATTTTGGACTACGCAGAAAAAAATCTAACTTTTTACAAACTAATCAGACCTGATTTTTCAGTTCAACATTGGACACAGGAACACACAGAAATTCTCCGTTCCGTACAAGGTGACACAATACTTTCCAAACATCACCACATGTTTAAATACCACAAATTTGGAGATCGGTGCAGTCGCGGGTCAATAAGGGTACACTAAGATCACCCTCAATGAAGGCGAAATGGTACCCATTGCATACAAATCACATTTGTACCCAAATGCTGAAATGCATTTGCATCAAAAGAAAAGATACTGACAGCAGTACAGACTGCTGCAGTGACAGAAAGAGCACTAGTTCAGGGGAAACGTATAATTGTTGTGAATCCGGTACCAACCTTAGAGGCTGTTACCAAAGCAAGCATTCCAAACGCAAAAGCATTGCATCCAAGATGGATACAATGAGCTGATTCTCTCACTGCAACAGACCTGCCCAGCCTGCTGTAAGAAGTAAACAGCAATACAGCGTAGCATGTGCGATTTGAAGGGACGTATGCGGGATGGCAAGTTCCGTCCTAGCGATACACAGACGCAGTCTCTAGAGATTGCACGGCACAGCAGGCAGAACTAAAAGCCCTGATAATGGCACTAAAATACAGATTGGGAATTCCCCACACTCATTGTGTACGATTTATTTTATTGTGTCCAGTCATATAATGGATTTCTTCACTATTGGGGCCAGGATAGCTTTGAGATTCCAAAGGTTGCACAATAAAGCCCAAATTGCTCTGGGAACAGGTGGCAGAGCAGAAAAAATGCTTGCCACTGGCGTATGTGTTTCACACATTGACAGTACGAACTGCTGCCATTGCTGCAATCACTTGTTCTAGCACGAGGATAGACGGACAGATAATGATAAATGTGAACGCTACGCGCAACAGCTCAGCCTTGCCAAAAGATTTTCCACTCAATTACACCTACAAGTTGAATGCGCAATACATTCCGTATGCTCAAATTCCAGGAGTGGGGGCTCGGGTAATACCAAACATAGATCACAGATTAGGATTCATTCTAGCTGCACACAAGGGTCTGGGTTCATCACACGCATCTATCGCTGCAACTGCTTAATTACTAAAGCAGTGTTATGGGTGGCCAGGTCCTACCAAACAGACCAAGGGGTATGTCCTTAAGTGCGATATCTGTCATCAGATGAAGGGTTCCACCAGCACGTCCACCACAAACACCATTGCTAATATCAGACAGACCACTCGCATGTGTCTATTTGGACCACTGCGGCCCCTTACAATCTGACAGGGCGTACAGGTACATACTGGTGGATTCATGCTCTAGATTCCTGTGGGTTTGGCCTCAGCGCTTGGCTGACGCCCTAACTGTTATAAAGGTTTTGAGAGTCTTCATAGGGACATAACGCAATTGGCACATTACATTCTAACCGTGGTCCTGCTTTTAGCTCACAGGCTTACAAAGACACCATGGCAAGTTTGGGTGTAGCATTGCGGTACTCCTTTCCGTATCATCCCAAGGGAAATTCAACTGTGGAGAGGAAGAACAGGGTCTTACAGCAATCCTTAACAGCTAGGGTATAAGGTTCTGAGGTTCCGTGACGATCTGAACCCGTGTTTTCAAGATTGTCGAAAATACATAATATTAGTATCAGTGAACCGCAAATGATCCATTTAGCATATCCTGGTGTTTTCGCTACGCTACGAGCAAGAGTACTCCTGATATGAACACATTTCCGATCTACCCATGGCATCCATCTTAGATCATGGCAGCCATTTTGTGTTTCTTGCCCTCACATATGCAATAACCTCTGATCACTTCATTTCGATTAAGGACACGTAGCCTTAGCCGGAGATTCACCTCTTTAGTGACACGTGCACCTTAAACCAGATCACGCTGAAGCTACATGACTCGACAAAGGCTGCCTCCTCTGCCCGAGGCCAGCCCACCTGAACTGGTTTTCGTGTCCATTGTCCCGATCATGATTAGGCGGCCGAAGCCGGTAGCCTTGCCCATTTACAACCCACAAACATCTCTTATCCCGCTTTTCTATCTTCTGCACCTGGCTCTGCTCTTTTCCTTCTGGGCCTTTATGAGGGGGAGGTAACGAACTTTACGATGAGGCGGTCCGACTCTTGAATGCAATATTGACAAGGGATTGTGATGGACTAGTGGGAACCCCTCTTCGTGATGTTTGGCATCAGATATTATCGACAGTTCCTGTGTAACGCCAAATATTTATTGTTTAAGACACAAAGGTTTGGGAATGTACTGACATGTGAAATATTTGCCTGAAGCACAATTTTTGGTATATAAGGAGCAAACCCTCAATGTACAGATCGAACAGGCTCCTAGTCTCTGCCCGTGTGTAGATTCTGTGACTTCTGTGTCCCTGCAGTAATAAACCTTTGGTCTTTGACGCCACCATCGAGAAGCCCGTGTTTCTGTTCATTTGCGCACCAAGGCAGGTGGAACTCCGGGGTCTTTGGGTGTTGTTCCCTGACACCTCTGGACGGAACCAAAAAGTCCAGAACTCCAATTGGCGCCCAACGTGGGGCGACGTCATTCGGTACCGGTCCAAAAGCCTGAAGAGTTCGAGGAGCTTCGTGTGAAGATTTCCGAGGGAGGCGCCCCACTTCATCGATCCCGGCATATCGCAAAAGTGGCCCTGACGTTCTCTTCCACGAGGGTTCCCGTTCAGGACGGCTGCAGTGGGCCGTTGCCTTGACCGTCGCCCTGTCTTGGACCCGAGGTGCAGCCTTAGTACAGCGAAACGTGACGGGTTTCTCCTTGGTGACGTCTTCAGTGCCTCAGTTAAGTATTTAGTGATAGCTAGCTGGTTACTTTGTGAGGATTGCTAAAAATCCTTGATCGGTTCTTGGTTTGGTTTTGTTTCGTAAAATTATCATTAGTTGTTCTGGTTACGATAATCTATTTGGTTCAGTTTGGGTATCGATACATTAGTTTGGTTTTGGTGGGCCTAAGTTCTTGGTTCGAGTGCACATATTTGTTCCGTGTTTTTGTTTGTTTTGTGTTCCAGACTGAAAATGGTAAGTCGGAAAATGTTGTCTTGTTTTGGTTGCAACCATGACTCACGATTGGAGGATTCCTGTCTGGTTCCTCCGATTGGGACTCCCCTTTATGACTTATATTGCAAATTTGGTGTGGGTCCTATATCCTATAACGAGGTATGGGTCCGCTACACTGCGAAGGATGGTGTCCTTAGTTGGCCGCTACATGGTAGTTTTGAACCCGAGATTCTTGACAATTTAGAAGCGAAACTGTTTAAGAAGAAAGCCCGGCCGGCAATGTTTGATTCTTTCCGTTATTGGCGAAAAGAATCCAAACAGAGAGAAATGAAGAGGTTGAAGAGAGAACAGAAAGAACAAGAAGAGTTAACTCTAGAGCAAGCAACTAAACAGTTGCAAGATAATGGGTGCGAGAAGGCTATTGAGGTGGCCATTAGAGAGCGTAATTTAGCGATTGACAAGTGCTATCCTGCCTTGCCATCGAAAACAGCTAAGATACTAGAGGATCCCGAAAACGATCCACTGTTGTCTTATCTGTTACGGTCACCTCCACCGTATGCACAAGGTGCTACGGCTCCGCCTGTGCCAAATGTTCAATTGCCGGTTGCTGGACAACCTGGCATTCCTGCTCCTGCCCCTCAGAATCAAGTTCCTGTACCTTCTGTGGTTAATGTGAATGTTCCTACGGCTCCTCCTCTTCCTGGGTTGCCGTCCTCTATACCTGTACCTGTCTCGCTTACACCTACTACTTCACAAACTATTTTCATCGATACTCCTACTGCTTCGCAATCTGTCCCTACCTCTACTGCTTTCTCTACATCTGCGAGTGTGTTAACTCCACTTTCTGTTCGTCGAAAAATCACTGACTCTGTTGCTAGTATACTGTCTCCTTTATATAAATCTTTGATTAAGACTCCTACTCCTGATTCAGTTCAGAGACGTAGTCAGCTACCAAGTACTGAAGAACGGGGAATTTTAGATTCCACGGCTCTCAGATGGATTACGAAAGTTAGACGATATAGTACGAGAGATGTACTAGATACGTTTATGCAGTGGAAGGAACCAACGCAACGGTACGTCTTCGATGAGATGTGCTCGTTGTTACGTGAGGAAATAGAGGAAGATGATGTCGAATCAGACTTGGAAGATTTAATTAAGGTGCAAAAAGAGTTTGCTGCAGGAATGATAGTGGGTGACAATATTGAAGAAGCGATGGAACTTATTTTAAGTTTTAGGAATGATCCATCTCTTCGTTCGCCGAGAGATTTAGAGAAAGGTAAAATGAAGCTAAGTCGCCAATATCCTATGAGGGAGGTTCCTCCAATCTGGCGCGAAGCAATACAACGTGATGATAATGCGGGTATCGCAGCTGCTCCAGCACAGTTCCAACGAGTGTGGATACACATTCCATGGAAGCGAGCTGAAGTGCTAGCGGTGAAACAGGCCTTGCCAGATCCGCGTAAGAATCCTGCTGGATATTACAAAGAATTGACACAGACAGTTGAGGCTTGTATAATGAACTTAGCAGACATCGACATGTTATTTGGCAATGTAGTTCCACAACCAGTGTGGGCTAAAATTCGTAGGGAGGATCATCAAGCAGCCTTAGGTGGTGATTGGGCAGCTATCACTGCAGCGGATGGTCAGCAAACGGGTGGTGCAAAACCCGAACCCCTAATTGCTAATCTTCCAGGTAGAATAATTGACTTAATGAAGACTCTGATGCCTGCGTTGCGTGTTAATTGGGATAAATTATCCGCATGCAAGCAGAAGAAAGACGAAAGTGTTTCCGACTTCTTCACGAGGTTCGAAGAGACTTTTGTAGATCATAGTGGTCAGGATATGAGCACAGAAGGAGGGCAAAGACTGTTTGTCGATAAATTTGTGCATAATTTGTTACCAGAGTTATGTAATAAGTTGAAGGATTCAGAGAGTGCGTGGGCTGTTTCCACAACTGCGCAAATACTTGCGACTGCACAGTACTACGAAAATAGGGATAAAGAGGAAAAGGAAAAATCAGAGAAGAAAACGAAAGATTTAAAGACTAAAGTTCTTTTACAGCAGGCGTATCCGCCTCGCACGAATCAGACTAATATGCAACAGAATTCGTATCAGAAGACAGATTATAGTTCAACCAGGCCTCAATACCAGTGGAATCAATGTGCGTACTGTAAGAAAGAGGGACACTACAAGAATGAATGTCCGATCTTAGCGCAAAATAATGCTGCAGCAGCTCAGAGAGGTCGTGGTGGTTTTGTGCAGAATTCTAGAGGTCGAGGGCGAGGTGCTATGCCTCCGCAAACGAATGATCGTCCCTCCAATCACTTTGATCAACGAAATGGACAGTCAGCTCAACAGAATAGATCTCAGCAATATCTTGTTGAAGACTATTGTGAAGCAGATGGGGAATTTCAACAAAATGGGTACTAGGACAGCCATAGACAGAGAGAGGGAGTAGTATCAGTTCCAGTGGATCAGAGTGGGCCTTATGTCGCAGTAGCAACATCAGGTGTAGTCGAACCGTTTCTGTTGGATACTGGTGCCGCAAAAAGTTCTATCATTCATGCGAAACTCCCTGGCGCACCTTTGTCTGGCTCAACAAATGTTTCCGTAGGTTTTTCAGGCGCCCCTGTTTACAACCCGATATCTGGTCCTTTGTCTATTTCTGTTGGACCGTGTCAACTGAAAGCACCCTTGATTTTGACGACAGGTTGTAATGAAAATCTGCTTGGTTTAGATTTGTTAAAACGACTACTGTACTGTTCTCCGGAAGGGGTACAGCTTACATTGGGTAAAAGAATCACTTCTCCGATGTACTTGTCAATGGATGCACTCCCACCAGAGCTACGTTCACTCCCTGATTCTCTTTGGGCGACTGGTCCTAATGATGTAGGCCTTTTAGAAATACCACCATATGTAGTCACTTTGAAAGCAAATGTGAAATTTCCAAGAATTCCTCAATATAAAATATCCAGTGAAGGAGAACGTGCACTTTTATTGATTGTGCAAGATTTGATTAAAAAGGGTGTGGTTGAAGAAACTCGAGGAAATGTTTGTAATAGTCCTGTATTGCCGATTTTGAAAAGAACTGACCCTACGAAGCCTCCAGTATATAGGTTTGTCATAGACCTTAGAGAAGTCAATAAGATTGTGGTTCCGCAGTTTCCTGTGGTTCCAGACATTACTGCATTGTTAACATTGATTCCTGCTACAGCCACTTGGTTTTCAGTCATCGACTTGAAAAATGCCTTTTTCAGCATTCCGATAGCCGAAGAAAGCAGAGATATTTTTGGCTTCTGTCTAGGAGGTCGAAGTTTCAGATTTAAACGCGCTCCACAAGGCTACTGTGAGAGTCCATCTATTTATAGTCAAGCATTAAAAAGCCAGTTAGATTCTTTTGTCCTTCCTCCAAGTTCTGCCCTAGTACAGTACGTAGATGATCTTTTAGTGGCTGCCGATGACAAAGAAACTTGCAAAGCAGCTACGGTATCGTTATTGCATCATTTGTCTGATCTGAATCACAAGGTGTCACCTTCCAAAATGCAATACTGCTGCCAAGAAGTGACCTACCTAGGTCATCTCTTGTCAAAGGAGGGAAGGAAGTTGACCCCAGAAAGAATAAAAGCAATTACGCAAATGAGTGTTCCACGCACACAGAGGGAAGTACGTGCCTTTCTAGGTATTACCTCTTACTGTAGGCAGTGGATCCCAAATTTTTCTCTTTTAGCGAAGCCATTGGTAGCTTTGACTGGGAAAAATGTTCCGAGTCCGGTGCCTTGGTCTGATGAATGTCAAGAGAGTTTTACTGAATTACGAAAAGCATTGTGTTCAGCTCCTGTATTGGGTACTCCCGATTACAGTAAGCCATTCACGCTCTACGTTCACGAGAGAGAAGGTTGCGCGTTGAGTGTCCTGACACAGAAGTTTGGTGATAAACAACGCCCTTGTGCGTATTTCTCATCAACATTGGATCCGGTAGCTAGAGCGTTACCTAGTTGTTTGAGAGCTACAGCGGCAGCTGCGGCTTCCATTCGACAATCTGCTGGTTTGGTGATGAACAACATGCTAGTGGTCATGGTTCCTCATGCAGTGGACACACTCATGAATCGAACGAAGACGCAACACCTTACTAGTGCGAGATTATCTGGTTACGAGTTGACATTACTAGCGAGTCATATTCAGATCAAAAGATGTAATGTATTGAATCCAGCAACACTGTTGCCGACTGATCAAGAGTCGAGTGATTCCGAACCACATGACTGCTGTTTTAAAACGGAGGAAGAGACAAAAGGACGCATCGATTTGAAAGATACTCCGTTACCCGATCCGGATGGTACGCTGTATGTGGACGGGTCATGTTTTAAATTGGAGAATGGTGATGTGATTGCTGCTTATGCAGTAACGACTTTGAAGACGATTGTGGAGACTGCAAGAGTGAGTCAGAATTCTGCCCAGGCTGCAGAATTAATAGCCCTAACCAGAGCATGTGTTCTAGCTGAGGGAAAGAGAGTAAATGTTTTTACAGATAGTCAGTACGCATTTGGCGTGGCCCATAGTTTTGGCCGCTTGTGGAGAGAAAGAGGTTTCATTACGTCCCATGGGACTAAGATTCAACATGGTCAGCTAGTTAACGACTTGTTGGAATCTCTAACCTTGCCGACTGAAGTTGCGATTGTGAAGTGCAGTGCTCATAAAGCAATCACAGATGATGTTGGGCGTGGGAATGCTTTTGCTGATGAAATTGCTAAACAGACAGCTAGAGACACGATGAGCAGAATGTATGTTGCTACGTCTGCAAGATGGATCGCTGAGTCTGGGATGTGTGAGGATACAATGGAAAGTGTGAAAGAGATTCAGAGAGAAGCAACTGAGGAAGAGAAACGTGTATGGAGAGAAAGTACGGGCAAGTTGGATTCAAATGGATGTTGGATTGATTTGACAGAGCAGCAGCGTTGGATGTTGCCCGATGCGTATGTGCTTGCAGTGGTGACAATGGCGCATGGAGTAGCGCATATAAGTTCTAAAGGAATATGTAAGATGTTGGCTCCGGTCTGGAAGAATGATGGAATCAGTAAGTGTGCAGAGAGAGTGGTGAGAAACTGTATGGTGTGCTTGATGCATAATCCTGGCAAGGGAACTCCAACTCCAGCTGGTCATTTCGCTCCTCCTTCCTGCCCCTTTGAAGTGATTCAGTTAGACTTCATTCACATGGATCGCTGTAATAATTTGAAGTATGTCCTGGTGGTAGTTTGTGCTTTTTCCAGGTGGATAGAAGCATACCCACTGAAGGACAATACTGCCTTATCAACTGCCAAAATCCTTCTCAAAGAATATTTCCCCAGGTACGGCATGCCACGGATTGTATGGTCAGATAACGGAAGTGAGTTTATAGGGAAAGTTATGCAGAGTGTATGTGCAGGCCTAGGTTTGAAACAAAAATTTCACAGTGCAAACCACCCCCAGTCTGCTGGTTTAGTGGAGGGCTATAATGGCACCCTTAAGCTGAAGATAGCTAAAATACAGGCATCCACAGGTTTGGCTTGGCCAGACGCACTTCCTTTGGCTCTGTTATCCACAAGAGCAACTGTACATTCTCGAGTGGGGCTTAGCCCTTACGAGATTGTATTTGGTCGTCCTGCCAATATTTGGGGGGTGCCAAGGCCAAGGGAGTTCAGACAGCTGGAATATCCTATGTTGATAGACTACCTTTACGACTTGACTGCTAAATTGAGTCTTATTCATCAACAGGTTTTCGATGCACTGCCAAAGCCTCCGGAGAGTCCAGGGCATCAACTGAAACCCGGCGACCAAGTGGTGGTCAGAAATTTTGCGAGGACAAAGAATCTTCAGCCCCGCTACGTCGGCCCCTTCCAGATCTTACTGACAACGAGGACAGCCGTTCGTGTAGCTGGCCGCAAACACTGGGTACACGCGTCACATGTAAAGCGTGTACCCTTGCCGCTACCTTACGACAACTGGGTGAAAAAGGGAATTGGTGCCACCGAAACTGACAGCACACCGAAGCTCATCCCTTTCAGCGATGCCGAATTGATTACTGATACTCCAAAATCTGACTCTCCTCCTGAGAAGACTCTTTTGAACACTGAACATTTGCCTCCAGCATCAGAAGAAACTTTGCTATCTGCGAACTTAAACACTACAACAGCTGCTAGTGATACACTATTTTCCGATCAGACAGTTCCAGCAAAACAAAGATACAATTTGAGAAAACGAAAAATGGACAAATAAAGCAGGCAACTGCATATTGTGATTTTGATATACTTAACTTTTGCTTTCAGCCAGGAAGTTTGCTATTGTTTATTGTTTTTAATTGCCTTGCCGTCTGGGTAGCCGTAGGGTCGTGGCTGTGTGCCTAGTTTGAATCTGCAGGGGTCTGACACAAGGTCGATCTTTCTGTTAGTTCTGGGAACTCCCAGGGCTGATAGAGGCATTTTCATCTACGTACACATCATCAGTGGTCGCGAGCGGATTGTAGAAGATGGAGCTTCCTGCGCTGCAACGAGAAAATGTGATTTATGTTCGCAGAAACAGACTTTATAGAATTCTTCGTAGCAAATGCTTTTTGATGCAATGTGCCGTTACATTTTTGATTATTTTAGCAACATTGGTGGGTGGAATCGTCTTTAGTATAAATTTGATTTTTGTGCCAATTACTACAGTACCTCCCCTTGATCCTGCTACTTCTACTGTTTCTTCTATACACTCTTTTCATTCGTTTCCTGAACATGAGCAAGCCCGACGCACAGAGTTCATTAACAACACTTTTGTACAGCTCTTGCACCAACACCAACTGGTAGTTAACACTACAGACTGCTGGGTGTGTGGCTTGATACCCCACACTATGGATAAAGGTATTCCCTATCTGGTTTTGCCTTTCAGCTACAATGGATCATTTCAGGCCCTTCAAACCATCTTTGCTTATGCCCTTGAGACCTATCCTCCACGTCCACCACGTTCCACTAGATATAACTCTGCCAACAAAGCTTTAGTCCAGGGAATTATTGACATGATCAAGGATGTCAATAATACTCCATCTTACCCGAGAGACGAATTGCGAGTGTATTTAAGTTGGAATACTTCAGAGTATCGCCTTAGTTTAGGAGAAAACAAGCGTAAAAGCTCAACTCCAATCTGGGTCGTACCTCACCGAGGTCAGGTCTGTTTGCAAGGTAATGGGAGAAATCCGAGAGCTCAGCTAGGGAGGAGTGAGTGCGTAGAGACTTACGTATTTCCGTCTAACTCTTCCCCTGCCTTTCTTACTGCTAGGGGTACCTACTTCATCTGTCGAGACAGAGCATATACATGGTTGCCTGTCGACTTTGCAGGTTCATGCTATATTGCTCGATTGTTGCCTCCAACATACACTGCTTCATCTGATTACCACAGAACAAGAGTAGCGAGAGGTGTCTTCAACAAGGAAGATACTGCTGGTCAGGAAGCTGGAGACTTCTTCAAAGGCTTCCTTCCGTTCTGGGGGCCTATGGCCAATAGTAGAAACATACGTCAGCTAACACGGGTAGTTGAATCTACTATTACCGAAACTGCTGGTGCCCTTAGCAATCTGACAGCTGAGCTTCAGGCGGATAGACTCATGACGTTGCAAAACCGGATGGTTTTAGACGTTATCCTTGCAGACCGAGGTGGGGTATGCAGAATGATCCAATCGAGCTGCTGTGTCTTTATTCCTAATAATGCTCCAACAGTCTATGAGGCGATCTCTAAGCTACATAAGATTTCCGACTCTATACACGTAGACGAGGGAAACTGGTCCTTTATGGAGTGGTTTTGGACTCTGATCTCAGCGTGGGGATGGAAGGTTCTTATGGTCATTGGTGTCATCCTAGTATTCCTATTCTCATGTTGCCTGATTATCCAGTGTGGTCCAGCTCTGTGTAGTATTTGTGCTGCAACTTGTTTCAGGAAACCACCTGCGTTTGGAGAAAAGGCACGAGAAAAGATGATGATACAACAGCATGTCACTGACCTAATGAGCATAGAATTAGATTCTGACATAGACTAATTAATTGCCTATGTAAGGGCAAAAGGAGGGTCTGAGGTTCCGTGACGATCTGAACCCGTGTTTTCAAGATTGTCGAAAATACATAATATTAGTATCAGTGAACCGCAAATGATCCATTTAGCATATCCTGGTGTTTTCGCTACGCTACGAGCAAGAGTACTCCTGATATGAACACATTTCCGATCTACCCATGGCATCCATCTTAGATCATGGCAGCCATTTTGTGTTTCTTGCCCTCACATATGCAATAACCTCTGATCACTTCATTTCGATTAAGGACACGTAGCCTTAGCCGGAGATTCACCTCTTTAGTGACACGTGCACCTTAAACCAGATCACGCTGAAGCTACATGACTCGACAAAGGCTGCCTCCTCTGCCCGAGGCCAGCCCACCTGAACTGGTTTTCGTGTCCATTGTCCCGATCATGATTAGGCGGCCGAAGCCGGTAGCCTTGCCCATTTACAACCCACAAACATCTCTTATCCCGCTTTTCTATCTTCTGCACCTGGCTCTGCTCTTTTCCTTCTGGGCCTTTATTAGGGGGAGGTAACGAACTTTACGATGAGGCGGTCCGACTCTTGAATGCAATATTGACAAGGGATTGTGATGGACTAGTGGGAACCCCTCTTCGTGATGTTTGGCATCAGATATTATCGACAGTTCCTGTGTAACGCCAAATATTTATTGTTTAAGACACAAAGGTTTGGGAATGTACTGACATGTGAAATATTTGCCTGAAGCACAATTTTTGGTATATAAGGAGCAAACCCTCAATGTACAGATCGAACAGGCTCCTAGTCTCTGCCCGTGTGTAGATTCTGTGACTTCTGTGTCCCTGCAGTAATAAACCTTTGGTCTTTGACGCCACCATCGAGAAGCCCGTGTTTCTGTTCATTTGCGCACCAAGGCAGGTGGAACTCCGGGGTCTTTGGGTGTTGTTCCCTGACACCTCTGGACGGAACCAAAAAGTCCAGAACTCCAGTTCAGGGGTGGAAGGTGTTTTAATCACCTATATGGGGTCCAGTGGGGCACTTAACATGCCAAGACATTCCCAAGGGGGTCGTACTCCATACAAAAGTCCTGTTCAGGATTAGAATGTGGGGACCTGACCTCAACTGTGGTAGCACAGTGGCAGATGAAAAACCATTTGACATCAATGATCGTTTGGCTGTTTTACAGGAACTCAATGAATTCCAGGTATTACAAAGCAACGTCCAAGAAAACCACACCACCACTGGCGAACTGAAAGCTGTTCCGGAAAGACCTTCCAGGGTCCCGAATATTGCTTTGGATAACTTATTGGAAGCTAGGCACGACGGCCAACCCCTAATAGTTGGTGGTGACTTTAATGTTATATTCGAGCCACTCAACTTTGTTGAGTCCTATGATGTGAGTGAGGAGCATAAAGTGTGCATGGTACAGCCTTTGGCGCTTACCCCCATTAAAAAATGGTCATGAGCAGCACTGCAGCTGAATGTTATATCTTTGAACATAGACTAAGGGACACCAATGGGAGAACCAGTTCTGACAATGGAGGGAGGATGACCTTTGGTGGTCTGAACCAGTCGAGCAGGATTGACTACCTACCTGTGGTTCTTAACCTATGGCCTCTATTACAGGATATGGTCATTGTCCGGTTCTGTGACAGTGACCATAATTCCCCTTAGCCTGACTGTCGAACATCAATGGGGCGAAAAGGGGAGGGACCCTCCCGGGAGGGACCCTCCGATCCCATTGAGCACTAAGAAGGTAATCCCTACAAATGATAAACGCCGGCTCAAATGGCCCGCTATTATGGCAGATGATCCCAAAATCAAATTATTCAAAAGTGATTTAGAAAAGCATCTGGGAAAATTATGAAGCTCGGAGGGGGCGTGGCTAGCTGCCGGCGAAGATGGCTGCTTGCTGAGGAAGCTCCCGATAAATCCGACCACTTACCCTGCTAATCAACGGTAGGCTGGAGCACGCGTACATGTCCATGACCTAGCGGCGTTGAATGCCACGGTCCCGGTGATAATCAGTCACAGATAACCAGGGACGACCGAGACCGAAGAATAGCGGCCTACTTTCGCGACGAAAGCCGGGGCCTCGAGTGATTCGACTGCCCAGAAGGACTCGAAGGAAAGTGCGGTGGCGGTGGCCTCGGCGGAGCGGCAGGGGGTCCATGTCTGCAGAGCGGCGGGCTTGATCCCAATACTCCTAAGGAGCAGTAAAGACGCCGAGGTAGGAGCGCAGCCAGAGGGCCTAAAGCGTGGGACAGGGAGACCTGGCAAAGTAAAAGAACTGCAATCTTTATAAACATCGGAAGGCTAGGCTCCGAAGCCCGTCCATGACCAGACACGGCTGAGTGGTGGGTTCACAGTACGACGGCTTAGACGATCACCAGGGACACCAGCAGCATTGGACTGGCGGCCTGACTTGGTGGCGGTAGCCGGGGCCTCAAGTGATTTGCCTGCCCAGACGGGCTCCATGAATTATAGAGCAACAGAGGCCCATTTCTGAGTGGGGGCGAGTGGGCATACAACGCTCCAGGAACTCCGCAAAAACACCGCGGTGAGGGTGCGGCTGAGGGGCCCGTTACGAGGGACGGAGAGGCCCAGCACTACAAAAGGCCAGGACCGGGCCTGGGGTAATGACGCAAGCCGAGAAACTTTCACTAAGAGACACACAGACAAACTAGGATGTAGCAGAGGTGTCTCTGCCCAGAAGGGTCGCTCGAACCACGGAGACTAAGCACATGAACATTGACCTACCGGTTGGGCTGTGATAGACGAGTTGAGACGAAACACCATGGTGTACAGAAAGACCCCCCGCCTGATGTAGGTGCCCCACTACGCCCCACGTGCAGCCCCGCAGAGAGGAATCTTTGCCTCGGTCGAAGAACACCAATCCCCTGGGAAGAAAGCCTACATTCACACTGGTAATCATACTAGAGACACGGAGGAACACGGGCACACATTCTCGTACCCCCACCCCCCATAGGTGGAGATTATACTGAAAAACCTGGAGTAAAGCAGAGGGAAGCAGGGGGAAAAAATAAACCGAAGCGATTTTGGGATCCACTGATCAACCATACTAGTAGTAAAACAGTCCCTGCTGCCGACTCGGAGTACCATCATGTCGGGCAGAGGCCCCAGAAATCTTACGACACAAGCCAAATTGGATAAGTATGCGTATAATAAGGACTTTCGCCCATTGCAGGAGGGGAGAACCTCATCGAGTGGAGCACAAGGAGAGGGCACTGCCAAAAAAGTAACTTTGGAGGACACAATGCCGGCATTGGCTAACGTGCAGACTACTGTGGGCTCCATTTCCGCAGACGTATCGTTACTACCGTGCAGACTTCCAGAAAATCACCACGTAACGGAGGTTGAGCATACCACAAAGTCACTAGCATGCAACACAGCAGTGTTGAAGAAAACGGTTTCGCGGCTCGAATCAGAAAACAAAATACTGGCCGAGAAGCTGGATGATCAGGAAGGGCGCTCTCGAAGGAATAATGTTCGAATTTTAGGCATTCCGGAGAGTGAAGGCACCCAGGCTATGGACCGATTTGTAGAAGACTTGATAAAAACTAGACTGCAGCCTAAGGGACTCTCCACATTCTTTTCGGTGGAACGAGCGCATAGGGTTCCAGGTGGAAAAGCCAAGCCGGGAGCGCCCCCAAGACCGGTGCTCGCGCACCTTTTCAACTTCAGAGACAGAGATGTTATTCTTCAAACGGCGTGAGTTTCCCCGCAAATCCCCCTGCAGAACGCCTCGATATCTTTCTTCCCGACTACACGGCAGCGGTTTCAAAACGACGTCGCAGCTTTCTGGAGGTCAAAAAAGCTTTATGAGCACGTGAAGTACCCTACTCTATGCTGTTCCCAGCAAGGCTAAGAGTAGTGGCAGAAGGGAAGACATGGTTCTCCGAGACTCCTGAGGAGGCGTATGATTGGCTTGAAGGTTGGAGGAAAAAAGACGGAACCCGTCATGGAGGTAGAGACCAGCGTCGACGAACCGGAGATGGGCAGCCCGGAACTCTTTACACCTGATGAAAACAACTCACAAAAAACGGAAGCCGAAAACCCTAGTTTGAAATGAATCGGACCGATTTGGAAAGAACTGTAATTAGTTCACCTCAGTTGCACCATGACATTTCTTGGACATAGGGCAGAAACGGGCCCAGCCGGAAAGGAGGGGTCACGCTCTCACCGGACTTCGTAACCCCTACACGCAAGTACTCTGTTGTGGGCTGGGATGGAGCACTCTGCTAAGTTGGGGTGGCAGGCAGGGAGGCAGGGAGGGGGGTGGTATTGTGGGGTGGGGGAGTTCGGAGTTCTGGTTTTTTAGTTATGATTCATAATGGAAAAGACCTCAAAGCATGGTATTTACTGCATATTGCCTCCTTACAGGGCATGACAAGGTGACACTACCGTTTCCCACTCCACTCAGACATGGTGACCGACACAACCTGCGCTAGTGCTCGGGCGGAGAACCAGATATCCCCCGTGGCCCCACTCACAATGGTCACATGGAACGTCCACGGGTTAGGAGATAAAATTAAAAGAGGGTTAGTGCTACGAGCCCTGAAACGCCAGGCCCTTACACTGGTACTCCTACAGGAGACTCACCTCACGGGAACGGTATGTAAAGCAATGGATAGGTGGGGATTCAAAATGGTGGTACATGCAGAATTCTCCGTGGGGTCTAGAGGGACAGGAATTTTAAAGAGAAAGAACTCGCCCTTTATAGTCAAACAGACAAAACATGATGATCAGGGTAGATTTGCAGCTATACATGGCCAGTGGGATGGCAGACTTATTAACGTGGTATCAGTATATATCCCCCCGGCATTGCAGACGGTGGCTCTTCCGGCACTCAGTGATTTCCTGCTATCTCTACCCAGCGGGGACCTCCTCATCTGTGGGGATTTTAATGCCACAATGGACCTTACCATAGACAGACACCCGGAGCGAGCGATAGCGCCAGGAGTCTCCCGCCTGCGGAGCTTCGTAGAGGCACTCGGACTAACCGATGTATGGAGACATAAGCATCCGATAGATAGGCAATACACCTTCCACTCGGCAGTGCACAACAGTCTATCCAGACTAGATATTTTCCTGACCCTTGAATCCACCCTTTCCTGTGTAGAGAATATCACTATTGGGCCGAGAGGTATCTCGGACCATTCCCCGGTGACTTTGAGGCTGTCCTCCCGCCATACCTCTCACAAGCGACTCTACCCAATCTATCCAGGCTATCTGCATGTCTCGCAAATACGGAAGGAACTCCGTAAAACCACTAAACATTTCTTTGCCGAAAACGAGGACTTGGTCAGCGCTCCAACCGTACTGTGGGAGGCCTATAAGACAGTCCTCAGAGGTCAGGCTATTTCTTCCATTACAGAACACAAACGCACAAAACACCAAGACCTCATGACACTCGAACAGGAGCTGCAAACAGCTGACATTACCCACTCGGCCAACCCAACACCAGACTCAGCTCACATTCTTTTGCTAAAGCAACAACAACATAAGGAACATCTTAGACAAGAAATGATGGCTGCCATCACAGCAACCAGGCATAAAATTTACGATGTAGGTGATAAGGCTGGGAAGTTATTGGCATGGCTGGACAGGAGGGAACGGGGGAACCGTACTATAGCCCAGCTGCATACGGCAGAGGGACGTCTCACCTCAGAACCAGGGGAAATTGTGAAGGCACTTGCTGAGCATTTCAGTATGGTGTACGCTTCTTCCTCGGTAGCCACAGAGGAGGAGGCTGCAACCTTTTTGCGCGAGGTGGAGCTGCCTGGACTTGACCCGGAGGCCTCCAAGGAGCTTGAGGCAGATCTCACTGTTGAGGAAGTTGGAGCTGCAATTAAATCCCTACAATCCGGCAAAGAGTTGGGCCCCAATGGAATCCCACTGGAGCTTTATAAACTAATGACACACACCCTCTGCCCACACTTACTCGCAATGTACAATGACAGCCTAGAACAGGGAACACTACCTTTGGACCAGAGATTAGCCACCATTGTAGCTATTCTAAAACCGGGGAAGCCCCCGACGGAATGTCTCTCATACCGCCCAATATCACTGATCAACGCAGAGTCCAAAATTCTGGCCAAATTAATTGCAAATAGATTGCAAACGCACCTTCTCAACCTAATTCACCTGGATCAGTCGGGCTTTATGCCAAACAGGAACACTGCACTTAATCTCAGACGTTTGCACAGTGTGCTGGCGCGGTAAAATGATCTGTCGGAGACATCAACGGTCCTTTCTCTAGACGCAAAAATGGCCTTTGATATGGTGGAATGGTCGTACCTTTTTGCAGTTCTTCCACGCTTGGGCTTCGGCCCTAAATTTTGCGCATGGATCCCACTCCTATACGCAGATCCAGTGGCACGCGTGGCAGTAAACGGGCGAATATCAGACACTATAACAGTGACTAGAGGGACACGACAGGGATGCCCACTGTCACCACTTCTTTTTGCAATGGTGTTGTTACCCCTAGCGGCGGAAATTCGTAAAACCCTTCTTCTACGCGGTATTAAATGGGCGGAGGGCTGGGAAGACCGTATTTCCCTCTACGCAGACGACATTCTGGTGTACCTGACAGACCCGGAAAATACTCTGCCGGTTTTATTCGAGCTAGGCGACACGTTTGGGAAAATTTCGTGTTACACCATATATTGGACTAAGTCAGTCTTATACCCATTAAAGGGTCCGACACCACGACTTCCCCCTCACTGCCCACTGGCAATATCCCAAGACACGTTTAAATATCTAGGTATATACATAACGAGAGACCCAGTAACTTTCTTCACTAAGAATTTGGCACCCCCACTGGAGCGACTGCGCAGAGACGTGACACATTGGGAGTCGCTGTCCCTAACACTGTTGGGAAAAGCTGCTCTATTTAAAATGATGGCCCTACCCCGATTTCTGTATGCGCTGGAAAATACGCCATATCAGGTACCCATGAGGTATTTTAGACAAATAACAACACAAGTATCCACACTCCTCTGGGGCAACAAACCAGCACGCACTGCTCAAGTCAAACTACATTGCAGTTGGTATGATGGCGGCATAGCACTCCCTAACATACGCCTTTACTATTGGGCTACACACCTCAAAGTAATAAATCAATGGCTACACGCCCCTCGGACGGATCCAGCATACATGGCAGATAGGGCACAGCTGGGAATGGACAATATGCTGGCGGCCCTGTATAATAGAAGGCGAGCGCTGAAGCTGGTGGGCCCGACGAAGCATACTGTCACACTATGGTATACAGCTCAGGCACAATTGGGATGGAAGGAGGTCATAACCAAACTCACGCCCCTGTGGGACGCGAAGAAGCTAGGGACCCTCAGAAACAGCAAGGTATTTGAACACTGGGATAGCATCGGTATCACCACAGTGGGTGACCTATGGGATAAAGGGAAGGTCATCTCGTTTGACCAGCTAAGACAACAATACGAGCTTGCGCCAACCTAGTCATTCCGTTACATGCAAATCAGACACGCACTCCAAACAGCTCTACCCCAGACCAAGAATATACCTGAGGCCTCCCCACTAGGAGATAGGCTCCTCACAGACTTTATGCCTAGGCGGGCCACCTCCTTCACATACCGCAAACTAATAAACAATACGTCAGACCCCACAGCAACACTGAAAGAGAGATGGACAGCAGATATTGATGCCATGGATGAGGCAGAATGGCAGATGGCGCTCGCTTCCCCTAGAGAGGTGGGAATCTCGGCTTGTGCAGTTTAAAATCTTACATAGAGCCTATCTCACTAGAACTACACTTCATAGAATCGGTAAGACTCAGCATCCATATTGCCTTAGCGGTTGTGGGAACGAGGGTTCCTTTTTCCACACAATCTGAGATTGTCCACCACTAATGGATTATTGGCGCAAGATATTACGTTCAATATCCCAAACACTGCATGTTTCCCTGTTGCCTGAGCCAAGAAGATGCCTTCTCAATATTTGGGAGCCAAATGACATCTCGGCATGGGCAAATCTGGGCGATATTAGGCCTCATGGTGGCCAAGAGGAATGTGGCACAGAAGTGGGGAACAGCTTAATTAGCCTCTTTAGGGGCTTGGTGCAGAGACATGGACATTACAATGATTACGGAGAGAGCTGTTTATGTAAATAGGAAATGCCCTCGCAAATGGACCAAAATCTGGAACAACTGGAATACATACAGGGGTGACATCTGTGACCCTGTGCCTGAGTCAGACGATGAAAGCTCAGATGATGACTCTGAGGAGGGTTGATGAAGCGGGGGGGAGGAGGTTCTACATGGTCGGTACAATGGCGCCAAGAGGTGGAGCGAGGAAAGAAATGAGTCAATTTTGCAAGTACTACCTTATGATTGTAACCTTGAAATTTACACATGCCTACTGTCTTTCTGTTTTATGTATTAAAACCAATAAAAACATGTTTTAAAAAAAAGAAAAGCATCTGGAGGCTCTGTCATTAGCAACAGATGAACCGACCACACGGAGCAGTTGTAGCATCCTCCAGAGGAATTTATTTGACCATCTGGCCAGATCTTTTTATGTTCATGTTCATAAGACTAAGCAAAATCAGAGGATATCATTGGGAACAAATCTGTGGTTCAATAAGGAATGTAGGGTGTTGAGAGGGAGACTGTCTGCAGCCATCAGAAACAGGGATGCACCCAGGATACGTGAAGCCAGGAAGGAATATAAACAGGCACAAAGCCAAGAGAGAATGGGACGAAAGTAGATGGGAAGATCTTGGGGAAGCCATCTTGCATCAAGATAGCAGGATGTTTTGGTACCTTTTGACCAAAGGCAATTTTGAAAGATCACCCCCTTTGGCCAACAACATCCCTGCTGTAGAGTGGCATAACCATTTTAGTGATTTGTACTCTATTATCATCATCACTCATGACAGACCCCAGATGCCCCATGACATAGTTCACCCAGTATGTAACCTCTCATTTACTAAGGAGGAAATTCGCTCTTTTTTGAATGCAATCATATCTGCGAAAACCCCAGGCCTGGATGGCATCCCTGGTGAACTCCTGTGCGCAGACAGGGACAACTGGGCAACATATTTAACTATATTGGCCAATGACATAGCTGGCGGGGGGAAGATTCTAGACTCATGGAAAGGGGCAGAAGTAATACCCATTTTTAAGAAAGGGGATAGGTCGAAGCACTCCAACTACCGCCTGATCGGCCTGATCGATTGTGCACAAAAGGTCTTCTGCCGTTCTCTCCAAGCTAAGATTCAGGATTGAATGGATGAGAATGACATCCTCTCTCCACTCCAAGCGGGTTTTCGGCGGAAGACCGCCACTATCGATAAAGTATTTTGTCTTGCTATGCTGTACTGGAAGGTAGTTGTGTTGGACAAGGGTAGTTTATACCTTGCCTTTATGGACTTAAAAACAGCCTTCGACCTTGTGCCCAGAGATTTACTTTGGCGGGTGCTCAGTGGTAAGGAACACAGGCAATCCTGGAACCTTTAATCAGGTTACACGAAAAAACCTTTGCCCGTGTGAGATGGGGAAACCAGGGAGAAACCACCGAGCCTTTTTTGATCCAGCGGGGGGTTCGTTGGGGATGTTTTTTACCTGTATGTTAATCAAGCAGCTGATCTCTTCTGCTGGATTCCAGCTGATGCCCAGTCTTGGCGAACCATAAAATCTCCACATTACTATTCGCAGATGACACCCTCCTGGTTTCTAAAACCCCCATGGGCCTCCAAAAATTATTGAATCAATTCAAGGCTTTTTGTGACGAGAGGGGCTTGGTCATCAACACCAATAAAACCAAGCTAATGATGCTGAATCCTTACAAATCTTTTAAGGGAAATCTGTTTCTGGACAATGTTCCGCTCAAGAGGGTCAGCTGATTTGATTATATCAAGCTATCTGAGGTAATGGCTTGGAAGAACCATCTAGAGAAGGCATCCTTGAAATTCTCCCAGCTAACTGGGGCTTTGAGGTAGGAGCATCACCAGTAGCACCTGCTCTTAAATTGTACAGCAGTAAGGCTGTGAACATTGCTCTTTATGGAGCTGAGTTGTGGGGCACAGAAAATGCAAACAATCTCTCAGCCGTGGAAAACAAGTTCCTTAGGACCATGGTGGGATGGGTATGCTCAGACGTGAGTCCCATGCTCTCCACACCACTGGAGTCAAGCAATCCTGGCTGAAGACAGCTGATAGCCAGAAACCGGTCCTAGGATGCTTGATTCCGGTCCAGGGAAGACATGGCCTGGCAGTTCGGGCTGGACTGTTCCCATGAGACACAGGGTCAGACTGATTTGCATATGGCCATGTCTGAACTGGGGAGGCTGTGTGAGCTAAAGAATGGTGATGGATTAAACCCAGATCAGTTGACTGGGGGTGAGTGTTTGATTTGCTCAAATGCTCCGTCCATCATCCCCTTTTGTATCGCTTTGTTCGCCCTAAGTTGGCAGGGTATGCTCAGACGTGAGTCCCTTGCTCACTTGGCCACTGGATTCAAGATAGCCTGGCTGATGAGGATTATGAATCTGAAACCGGTCCCAGGATGCTTGTTTCTGGTCCAGGGAAGACATGGCTTGGCAGTTCGGGCTGGACTGTTCCCATGAGGCACAGGGTCAGACTGATTTGCATATGGCCATGTCTGAACTGGGGTGGCTGAGTGAGCTAAAGAATGGTAATGGATTAAACCCAGATCGGTTGACTGGGGGTGAATGTTTGATTTGCTCAAACGCTCCGTCCATCATCCCCTTTTGTATCGCTTTGTTCTCCCTAAGTTGGCAGAATATGCTCAGACGTGAGTCCCTTGCTCACTTGGCCACTGGATTCAAGATAGCCTGGCTGATGAGGATTATGAATCCGAAACCGGTCCCAGGATGCTTGTTTCAGGTCCAGGGAAGACATGGCTTGGCAGTTCGGGCTGGACTGTTCCCATGAGGCTCAGGGTCAGACTGATTTGCATATGGCCATGTCTGAACTGGGTTGGCTGAGTGAGCTAAAGAATGCTGATGGATTAAACCCAGATCAGTTGACTGGGGGTGAGTGTTTGATTTGTTCAAACGCTCCGTCCATCATCCCCTTTTGTATCACTTTGAGAAGAAAGGGGGCACAGACACATCAAATGTCCTATCATCCAAAAAAGATGTCGCCAACACAGTGCCAAGCTGCTAATCCCGACCTCCTCCAGACGTCTCAGCAGAATTGCGTGGGACACCCTGTCGAAGGCAGCACTCAAATCCAACAGGGCGAGTGCTGCCATGTGACTCGCATCCAGAGAAGCCCATAGATGCTCGGTCACTGCCAACAACGCTGATTCTGTACTGTGACCCGGCCGAAAGCCGTTCTGAGAGGAGTCCAGAATGTTATTGGTGGTCAGGAAGTTGGAAAGAGTGGTATTGACATGGGCCTCCGATATTTTCGATGCCCAGGGTAAACGAGAGATAGGCCTGAAGTTCTCAACTCGCTTAGGATCCAGATTGGATTTCTTAAGAAGAGGCAGCACCTTTGCGTGTTTCCATGCAGTTGGAACCTTACCTGTAGCAAGAGAAGAGTTTAAAATTGAGCCTAAAGGATACAGGATAATGGGGAGCACTTTCTGAAATAATTCTGGTTTTAATGGATCTAATGGAGAGCCAGTTTTAATTTTAGTACACAACGCCTCTAACTCAGAGTTTGAAATCGGCGGAATCAGAGACAGAGTGACCATAGATAACTTAACCTGAACCTATTTGTATGATTTTCTTTTCTATACCAAAAAAAAAAATCAATCATTGGCACTCGATTCTTTGCCAGAGTATCCACGCAGAAACAAAGAGTTAATCAATAATTATGTTTTTTACATTTTTATTTCAGTGTTACTGCACCCGACCCCGCTTTTCCCACTGCGGAATGCAGTTAAGAAGATGGCGATATATAGTCTGATAAGCTGCCTCCATGTAAAATACAAAGAGCTTCACAAGAGTTCACTTCGTTAACACAAATCAATGCTTGGATTCTGTTGCTTTCTCCTTTTTCCCAAAGTTCGTTAAAACAAATTAATACTTGGATTCAGTTATTTTCGCCTTTCCTTGGTTAAGCTGAAGTTACACATTTACATCTAAATGCAGTCTTTATAAATTGCTAATCTCCATGAAAACACACACGCGGACTCATTCGGCTGGCCAAATCACATGCTGACATCACTGAAACGCACAGCACGTCCTTCAGCATAAGCACTATGCCCAGAGGAGTAGCTTGGTCAGTATGAAGAGAGGAGGGTGGGTGGGGGGCGGAAGTCGATGCTTCATATTTAACAACAATTATACTGGCATATTTTGTTTACATATGTTATCTGAGCAGGAGGATATATTAGGGGAACCAAGGGGCAGTGGGTGGGAGGGGTGAACTGTGAGGATTGTAAGTGGTACATAAAACAAAATATTTTGTACACAATATTTAAATTGACTGTTAGTATTGGATGTCAGAAGACAGCGCGTTGCAAATGCTGTATATAGTTAACCATTATACAATGCAGGCCTTCTTAACTGAGGTTAGAAAAAGTAGATACATTGTGTGCATATCTATTTTTATATTTAAATAGCGTTTTTAAATGGATTTATAAAGAGCTTAGCATACATGTGTGGGAGTCTTAGGCACTGGAGAAAAAAGAAAGGGGATTGGCTGAGAATTGGCAACAATGGCTCAAACGTTTAGCGAGGAAAATAGTCAGTCTTTAGTTGTTTTTGCAAATTCAAACAATTGTCCTCTAGCCTGAGACTGTCGGGGAGGGAGATCCTGGATTTGGTTCCCTCCGATCGGAAGGACCTGCCACCAAAGCTGTTAAAATGAAACTCGGGTATTCTCAGAGGAAAGTGTAAGCCACGGTAAAGGAGTGTGAAATACCAGATCGTAGTCCAAGGGTCAAATTTACATATGACCTTTTGTATGCTGTATAGCACATTTGACAAAACTCACTTTTGAACTTTTGGAAGCATGGGTAAGAACTGCAAAAAGAAGTATCCAAACGTCTTGAAACTGAATAGGATGTGGACTGCAAAGTTCTGGAAATATTGAAGACAGTTTTCCATCGATGCACCCAGGATCTAGAACATCCCAGTATCCAACAGGACTGCACAAACGCTACTCCGATTTAGGAAAGAGTTCAAGACTGACCCATTTAAAGACCACTACATCACAATGGATTAACAGTCCTCAACCCAGCTATCTCTCCTGGCACTCGTTGACTTGATTTTTGTCCTTGACCCTGTACAGTGCTCGTTTGCCTTTTGGCTAGGATTGTGCTATAGAAATAACATATACATGCATACATATGATGAAAAAAGGGAGAGGTACAATATTGAAGAGCAAGCTAAAAGAATGGAGCTAGTTTAGTGAATAATAGCATTGGTGGAGTTAAAGAGAATACCCAAATTCCTCACTGCTGACGAAGACGCGATTCAGACACTCATGCTTGGGTTTCCACAGTGGGCAGGAGTTAGCTCAAACAAAAAGGTTACTTACCTTTGGTGATGATCTTTCACGTGGATACTCTCTCTCCCTGGAGATTTCTCACCTTCTGAATATCCCAGGCTTCAGACAAGACCCATAAACTCATCAGTAGCTCTCTGCACCAGCAGTGAGCGCTGGCTCCATCTCGCACTGGAATCAACAACACTGTGAAGACACTTATGCCATAAAGCACCCCAATGGCGTTCTGACATCAGTTTCCCATTCATTTTCTCCATGCCTTAGAGGCGAACAGGTCAAGAACAAGGTTTTATCAGGAGGAAGCAGAGCAAAATATAAGATTGGAATCTTATAAAAATCACTATAATAGGTAACCAATCTTCAAGAAGGGGAGGTGGGAGGGGTCAGTGAGGAACCTGCAGGTAGATAGTGTATCCACCAAAAGCATTATGTTACTTACCCTGTAAACATCAACTCGTGGCGTGTAGTGCAGTCTATTCACATGCTTTGCATACTCCTAGTGCCATCTAGTGTCGGGTCCCGATATGTGCAAGTTGTTTTTCTTCAAAGAAGTCTTTCGAGTCACAAGGTAGAGTAACTACTCCTCTTGGTGAGTATGCACATGGGCATCAACTCCATTGTTAGATTGTTTATTTTCCGCAGTTAGGTTTGGACATGAGTGCCTGCGATCTGAGTCAAGACCGTTACGGTGCTCTGTTCGGTTCGTGCTCACGCTCACCCTCATCGGTATTGCTTTCAATCGCTTATTCAGTCTGGTGCATCGTGAAAATAGTAAACTTTATTGCTCATCGAATTGACGCTCTTCACCCATGGCCCTCAAGAGCCTCGTCGTTTGGGGCCTCCATTTTTTAATCACCAGAGGATGCCCTGCTGGTGATGGAAATGGACGACTTTCCGTTTCTGCCCAAAATGCCACGCAAAGTACCCCCGAACTAATCTTCATCTGGTCTGAATGAAGTGTAATGTAAGTGTAAGTAAGGAGAGGTTCATGCATATGAAACAAGTAAAGGAACTGCAATGGCCAAAGGATTCCGGGGAGAAGAAAGGGCATATGTGAATCTACAGCTCTATATGCCAAGAACAGATGTTTACAGAGTAAGTAACATTATCCATTCGAAGCATTTGACTGTAGATGCACATGCTGAGCATAGACTGTATAGCAGTGCCCACTAAAGCAGTGGCTGACCTGAGTGTTGCAGTTGTTTGAAAGAGTCTACGTAGCCCTGCCTGACCTACATTAGATTGTTGGTATGCTAGAAGATCCACACAATCATGTTTAGTGAAAGTGTGTGGTGAAGGCCATGTAGCTGCTTTGCGTATATCAGCTAGTGGGATGTTGCCTAGTAAAGCCATAGAAGCACCAATTATGCGAGTAGAGTGTGGCATAGGGGGTGTAGGTAAAGTTCTTTTGGCTTAAGCGTAACATGTCTGAATACATTTAATTATCCTCAAAATATTGGCAACCAGGCCAGAGGTCAGGCGCACTGCGAATGGTAAGAAGCTGAATCAGAAAGATTTGTATATATGGTGAACTCTAAGGGAGAAAGGGACAGGTTACCATGCAGTCCCCCGAGAACTCTGGTTGAATTCCAGAGTTGTTAAACTTTAAGCAAAAAAATCTCCCTGAGCTCCACAATTGTATAAAACACAGCAATAATTTGCCAAAACAAGTAGAAGGAACAGTTTTAATCAAGTGCAGGAGTAATGTCTTTCTTGCAACAAAGTATATCCGTTGTAGGAAGTAATCCACAAATCCAATTTTCACGGTATTCCAATCTCTTTAATGGTATTTTCTTCAAGCAGGTCTTTTAATTACCACACAGCCACAGACATTACTCCTGCATTTGATTGAAACTGTTCCTTCTACTTGTTTTGGCAAATTATTGCTGTGTTTTATACAATTGTGGAGCTCAGGGAGATATTTTTGTTTACATTTAATTATCCACCTGGCAATGCCTGATTTGGATATGGGTTTTCCTATATGAGGGGGCTTAAAAGCAACAACACGTTGTTTGGTTTTTCTAAAGTCTTTAGTCCTGTCAATGTTGTACATAAGGGCTCTTTTAACATCTAATGTATGTAGAGCTCTCTTAGCAAAAGAATCTGGTTGCAGAAAGAAGACCGGTAACTCAACTGATTGATTAAGGTGGAAATGAGAGACCACCTTTTGAAGGAATTTTGGATTGGTGCGAAGGACTACCCTATCCTTGCAGAGCTGTAAGAAAGGCTCTTCAAAGGTTAGTGCTAGGAGTTCACCAGCATGTCTGAGTAAAATAATGGCAATTAAGGAAGCAACTTTCCAGGACAAAAATGAAAGGAAGCAGATATACAGTGGTTCAAATGGTAGACCCATCAATGTTGTAAGAACAATGTTAAGATTTCAGGGCGCTGGAAGTGGAACCCGGGGTGGAATCACTCTTTTAAGACCTTCCATAAAGGCCTTGATGACTGGTACTTTGAACAAAGAAAGGTTTTGCCTATTTGCAAAATAGGCAGCCACTGCAGATAGATGTAAGCATATGGAGTGAATGCAAGGTCAGAAAGCTGTAGGTGCAAAAAGTAATAATCTTGTGTTGTAGCATTCAATAGATTTATACTTTTATAATGACAGTAACAAATCATTTTCATTTAGCTGCATAGCATGCTCTAGTAGTAGGCCGGCGAGCTTCTTTGAGAATGATCATAGGTTCAGATGGGAGATTGAGATAACCGAATTCTGTGACCTCAGGAGCCAAATTGCTAGCTTGAGTTCCTAGGGATTTTGCTGCCAGATTTCTCCATGGCTCTGACTGATAAGCTTCGGGTTGAGGGGTTGCTTCTTGTGGCAGAAATACTGATAGTTCTAGTAGTGTTGTGACCCAGGGCTGTTGGGCTCATGTGGGAGTTACAAGTGTTAGTGTGAGAGCTGTTTGCCTGAGATCCGAACTAGAACTGGAAGAAGAGGAAGAGATGGAAAAGCATATGCAAATATTCCGTAGAAGTTCATCCATAAAGCATTGCTTCTGGATAGTAGGTGTGGGAACCTGGACACACACGAAGTTTGGGCATTTTCCATTATCTACAGTTGAGAACAGGTCCATATGTGGGAATCCCCACTTGTGGAAGTAAGGAAGGAGGACTCGGGTGGAGTTCCCACTCCTGGACTTGTAGCCACATCCTGCTGAGGAGGTCTCCAAAATCGTTGCAAGTTCCCGGGAGATGTTCCACTAACCGATGTGTAGGTGGCCTGCAGAAAGGAGGAAAATGGGGAAATGAGAAGAGGGGCCAGTTGGAAGGGTAGAGCATACTTTCTTTCCACAATCTGCAAGAGCCAGTGATTAGGAGTTAATGCCTTTCAGAGTTGTGGATAGGAGCATGGCACCATGTGCTCTGATAAAATAAAACTAGGACTTCTCTCCTACCAGTGACGGTGAGGATGTAGGAGGCAGTGAAACTCAGCCTCTACACTTGCTGCGATTATAATATTGTTTGAACAAGGGGTTTTGTTGTGATTATTGTTGTGCTGGTCCATCTGCTACAAAAGGAGAAGCATCTTGTGAACTCACAAGACCCTATAGAATTCCCTGTAATTCCCACTGCTGGGGTTGGAGATCTAGGGGTGTAACAGTGATCCTGCAGTTCATAAACCACTCAAGAGCTTAATTAGACTTGCCCCTGAACAGTCGCAAGCCATCGAAGGGAGGTCTATTTGGGTCATCTGGACATTGCTGCGGAACCCCGAGATTCGCAACCATCTGAAAGCCACAAAAGTTCCCAAAGCAGGTGCTGCAGAGTCCACCATGTTTAGGCCTGATTGGGGGATCGGTCTGACAGCGGCCTGACCATTCTGACACCACTTCTTTAGAGTGCCCTTGTAGAAGGTCTGGGAGGTTTGGGATCACCGATCGAACCATGTCCCATAGAGCATGGGAATAACAGCCTACTAGGCATGTGTCATTGAGAGACATTAGGGTAATACTCCCTGCAGGGCACAACTATTTGACTAGGTGCTCTATTTTCTCCAAGTCTCTATCCAAAGAAGTAGTAGGAAACATACCAGGAAATAACTTAGAAGAACAAGACCTTTGCACCACTAGGCTCCCCACGGAGGGAAAAGTCTATAGTAAAGCCGGGTCGCTTGGGTCTGGCCTATATCATCTGGCCACTAAATAACTAACAGCAGGGGCGGACTCTGGTTTTCCCAAGCCGACATGAATAGCTCTACGATGGCATCATTAAAAGGTAACAAGGGTTTTCTTACCTGAGACGCAGGGTGAAGGACGTGTGTCAGAATGTTAGTGACCTCCATGGTTGGCAAGGGGAAATACATAACTTTTGTTGTCTTCACTATCATGAGGAGGAAGGATGAGACTTCTGTAACTCCCACTCGAGGGAGGCCTCTTAACCACTGCCATCTTTCATGGCTGAGAAATCGAGGTCCATGGAGATAGATTGGCCATCTCCATTATCGGTGTCCTTCGTCAGGTACTCGAGGATCAGAATCCCCACAAACGAAGAATCTGGTCTCTTCTGCACCATCCAAGATTTGTTTACATGGCCTCGGAGCTCTATTAGAGAGAATGGGGCTGGTATCTCCATCAAAACTGGCACCAGTGGTGTCGGGATGGCACAGTGAAGGCTGGTTTGGAGTCAGTGGAGAAGTGGAAGACCTCATCAGGACAACTATTGGATATGGTGCCGGCCACTGCTGTAAGTGGAGAAGTCGACAGAGGCAGAGAAATAGGCGGCAAGGGCAGGAAGGGATCAAACAGGGCTGGGGAAAATCTTTTCAGCAGCATCCAGCAGCATCACTAAGGACCAGCCCATAGGACCTGCGGAGTCAGAAGGCGTTCCACAGGAAATCATTCCCGTATCAAAGATGTAAAACGTTAAAGAAAAACAGGGGGTCTGTCCCGGGAGAAATAAACTCAAGGTAAGGCTGAGAAGGCTAGGCTTCAGAGCCGCAAGCATTGAGAGCCTGGGCGCTGGTGCTTTGTTTTGGAGGAACCGCAAACACCAACTCCTCTTGGAGTACCAGAACCAGTTCTGGCGCTGACAAGGAGTCCTGAGGCTTAGGGTAGTGCCTAGATGACTTACTTTTAATCGTAGTGGACCTCAATAGCAGGCAACATATGTTTTTTAAAAAAAAAATTTTTTAACAATGTTTATTGCAATAGATCATCAAATACACAGCCATTATGCGCCTACAACCCTGGGGCCGGCGGCGTCAGACAATCATAGACTCAAATAATATACACAGCTTTGATACCGACATCTCAGGTGCTCGGCAGCGATTACAGCTAATTGAAAGCAACAATTTTATAAGTCACTGTCGGGACTAAAAGAAGATAGACAATGTAAATAGTGTTAAAGTTTCTCGCTGCTTTTTCGGTTCCCGGAAAATTACCCCTTACATGCCCCCCACCCCTTCCCCTAACTACACACACCAGCTTGAATTATCTGTAACTATGCAATGCAACTCCAATCCTTGCATCCTCAGTGCACATATCCCGTACCGGTACTCATGTCAGGGAGATAATTGTGCAGACCAATAATGGCATCCCAATTGTCAGGCCACTCTCCCCCCACCCCCACTCCCCACACCACTCCGCCAGACAACACATAATTTACTCATTTACTTCCGATCCATGACCCACGCTCCCCGCTGCCAACCAGGTCACATAGGGCACCAATATATCTACCGGCCTGGAGCGACTTGGTTGCAATTCCCAGTATCTGGTCAGCTGATCTTTGCAATAAGTTACAATACTCAGCCAACCGGCAACTGTTGGCGGCCTCTCCCTTTTCCAATGTATTGCCACTTGTCGCTTGGCTAAGAGCAACAGCATCGCTACCAGTTTACGGGAATCTCTAGGGATCTCGTCCACAAATCCTATCAAAGCCATAAGTGGGGTGGGTGGAAGCTGAGTAGCGACTATATCTCCTATGTGCCTGAACACTTCCAGCCAAAAGTTGGCTATCAGCCTGCAGGACCATGCCAAATGTACGAACGTTGCGTCTTGTTGTAAACAACGCCAGCAATTCGCGTCAGCGTGGAGGCCCATGCGATGTAGTTGTAGAGGTGTGCAGTATATCCTATGCAGAAAGTTGAAGTGTATTAATCGAAGTCGGTAGTTCGGTGATAGGTGTTCTAGCTGCAGACAGCAGTATGGCCACTGACGCTTCGTGATCGGTGTCGCGATTTCCCCTTCTCAGCCCTCTTTCGATGTAAAGGATGCTATGGGGGATGTCTTTTGTGTGGCGCTGTATATGAGTGTAACCAATTTCTTGGGAGAGGAGTTGGATAGGATATTTTTCAACGCCGGGAGGGTTTGAGGCTCAAGGGGATAGTCAGTGTAACAGGCCTTACAGGCCGCCCTGAGCGGGTAATAGAGTAATGTGTCCGAAAGTGTTGGCGTTTGTTCCTTGCACATGTGTTGCAGTGTCAGGAATGTAGCATCAGGGTAAAGGTCACCGCCCTTTTCTAGTCTGTGTGCTTGAGCTCGCAAGGCAGTCGCATTATCCGTCAAAGGGGTTAGCAACGGATTACCGCCCAGAGGCATAGATGGGGCATATAGCTCCTTCACTCCCCCACGTTTCGCTATGCCTTTCCATGCCCATCTGGTTGCCTCAACCGTGTCTATTTCACCATGAGTTCTTTTGTATCGCTGATACACTCCCGCGTGCAATGGAATCAGCGCAGATCTATCTAGTTCTACCGCTACATGTGGTTGGAACGGGGTCGGGTGCTGCCAAAAATGAAGGAATTGCGCCTGTGCGCTGTAGGCATATAGTTCAAAGTCAGGGGCTCCCAGCCCGCCCTGTTCAAAAGGAAGTGTCAACAAGTTCCAGGAAACACGAGGTGGCCTGCCTGCCCATACTAGTTAGAGAACGGCTGTTTTGAGTTGCCTAAAGAATTGTCTCGTGAGTGGCATTGGTATATTCACGAAGAGGTAGAGCAATTTAGGAAGCAGGACCATTTTTGCAATTGCTATGCGCCCTAGTAGCGAAAGGGGAAGGTTTTTCCATCTCTGTACTTTGGTGCAGATCCAATCCATAACCCTTCCGTAGTTAGCCAACCACAGTTCCTGCGTGGATCTGCTGATAATAATACCCAAGTAGTGTACCTCCGACATCACCCACTGGATGGGAAAGTCTGTGTCACATGGGTCGGTCCCATCAGTTAGTGCCAGGATCGTGGATTTAGACCAGTTTAACTGGATCCCAGTTAGGCCCCCATATCTGATCACTTCTCTCATGAGTGCATTGAAATTGTCTTGTAGGGTCGCCCATATAGATAGTCATGTCGTCTGCATACATGGAGATCAGTAGGCCCCTTGAGGTAAACCCAATACTCCTGTGGGTGTGGTGTTGTCGCAATCTTGCCGCTAGAGGTTCGGTGGCAATAGCAAATAGTAGCGATGATAGCGGGCACCCCTGCCTCGTACCTCACGTTATGGCAAAAGAATCTGATACTTGTCCATTCACCCTCACTCTCGCCCTCGGATTGACATATAAGATTTTAATTTGTTGTATGAAGAGGGGGCTGAGGCCCATTCGGGCCAATAGTACAAAAAGGAATTTCCATTCCAGTGAGTCGAATGCCTTGGTGGCATCTAAAATTGCCGCCATTGCCTGCACATGTGGTGCTAGATAATGCAGGACACCGAACAGCGTACGCAAATTGTGCGCCGTCGCCCTCCCAGGTATAAATCCGGACTGGTCCGGTAGGGCTATTTGCTGAAGCATGGGTTGCAGCCTGTTCGCCAAAAGCTTCGCGTATATTTTCGCGTCTAGATTAATGAGCGACAAGGGTCAATATGACTCAGGGGAAGTCGAATCTTTATCCGGTTTCAACAATGCTATGATCATAGCCTCTCTATGGGATGGGGGGGAGCGTACCCGTTTCCATTGCTTCTAGATACCCTTGCAGCAAACGGGGGGCCAACAAGTCGACATACTCTTTATAAAATGCAGCTGTCAAGCCATCCGTCCCAGGGGCCTTGCCCGACGGCATACTACAAATTACTTGCCGTATGTCTTCTTCCGTAATTGGTAGAATCATATACTCCCTTGCCCCGTCATTAAACCATGCAAGCGCCACTGTGTCTAGATAGTCCGCTATATCACCTTCTGTTGGGCATGTGGTAGTCGAATATAGGTTCTGATAATATCTGGACATTTCAGATAAGATATCCTGTGGTGACCTGGCTACTCCACCGTCCACCATCTGTAGCTCTATAATGTATTCAGCACATTTCGGTACGCGCAACAGGCCAGCCAATGTCTTCCCTGCCCTGTCTGCTTCTCCGTATCTTCTTGCCTGTGCGTACTTATGTAGATAGGCAGTTTCCCTTTCCGCCTCCTCCTGAAATGCTGTCAGTTTTGTCCTAAATAATGCTGCAGTTTGAGGGGATGGATGTGCCTGGAAGTCCCTCTCTAACGAACCAATCTCTCTTTCCAGCTTGCCCAATGTATTACGTATATCCTTCAGCTCTCCTGATTTTAAAGCCATACAGTTGCCCTGTATGACTACCTTAAAAATGCCTCCCAGAGAACCCCAGGTGAATCAACTGAGCCCTCATTGAGTGTAAAATAATCTTTCACTTTTTCTCTCACACCTTCGCGAAAGACCTGATCCAGCAGGGCACTCGACGGGAATCTCCAAGTGAATGGGGTGACATATGGCTCAGGTACGTGCAATCTAACCACAACGGGGGTGTGATCTGAGAAAGTGCGCGAGTAATGGTCTGTGTCGACAGTCCGTGTATGCAAACCTTTTGATAACAACCAGTTGTCCAGTCTCGACCAGGAGCTTCTGTGGTGTGTAATGCATGTTCCTTCCCTAACCGAGGGATGCAATGTCCTCCAAGTATCTAACAAATGGAGGTCGTGTATGATGTCTAATAGAGTCTGTGCAGCTTTAAGGTGATGCTCACGGGCCACTCCCTCCCTGTCTAGTGTTGGAGATAGTACTACATTAAAATGTCCTCCCCAGAGGATTTCCGCTGACCCCTGTGCTTGTATTTTCTGACCGATATTATGAAAAAACTCAGGGCTGTCCGTGTTTGGACCATACACATTCACGATCAGCGTGGGGGTACCATAAAGCATGCCATGGAGTAAAATAAATCTCCCCTCCCGATCCACTATCGTCTGGTGAGTTTTCTAATGGAGCCCCCTGCGGATCAGGACAGCTACACCCCTGGAATAGGACGAATATCCCGCTGTCACTATCTCACCCCATCTGGCAGTCATAAGGGCTACTGCTGCCGTGTCTTGTAAATTTGTTTCTTGGAGTAAGCATATATCTACCTCTTTCCTCAAGAGATAGGATTGGACTAGCCTGACCTTTCTCCGATCATTTAACCCCCTTATATTCCAGAACAAACATGTATGTGGAGGAGCATGAGCAGCGTGTCCAGGCCCAACGGCTACATCAGGCATCTGTACCGTACATATGGCACCAGCGCATGAACATGGCTGAGTTGCTTGTGTGTATCAAACGCATATCTGTCGAAGCAGTGTGTAGTAGATTAGAACAGAAAGATTGACTCCCCCCCCTCCCCCACCAACACCAACCACCCAATGAGGTTGTGTCGACTCCCACCCCCTCCAACTACCCAAAACATAACTGCCCACTGCAGTGAGCTTGTGGGAATCATCCCTAAGGTGTATACGCAGGTCTGCCGGCTATACGCCCCTGCTCTCTTGGCAGGGTGGCCGACTATTTGACATGCGACCCAGATCCGGCCCCGCGAGCGCGCCCAACCCAGCCCAACCAATTATAACAGACAGGGAGTCTGACCATGCATGCATACCTGAAATTTAAGGCACTACCACAATCGGATCCAGACACCACCTATGCCACCCACAATCACAGCAATATGGATCTTGTGTACACTTATCTGGTTTTCCAGCGCTTAGGACCATGTACTTCATTCAATGTCACTGAGTGTCTTTTCAGCCTGTGGGTCCGGCGACGTTGCCTGCTGCTTGTGGTCTTTCGCCATCTGCTCTGCGAACGTGAGAGCAGCCTTAGCGTCCGTGAAGAACATGGGTTTTCCGTGTCCTTGGTCTCTCAACTTGGCAGGGTATATCAGGGCGTACCGAGTCCCAATTTGTTGAAAGATTTTCTTTGCCGGGAGGAACTCTCTGCGGGCGTTTTGCACCTGTAATGTGAAGTCTGGGTAGAAGGCTATGTTGTTGCCCTTATGTTGGATATCACCTTTCTCCCTGGCAAGTCTGAGTATCGTGTCTCTGTCTCTGTAATTTAGCACTCTCGCCAGTATCGGTGGCGGTGGAGCTCCCGGTATCGGACGTGGGCCCAACGAGCGATGTGCACGTTCTATCAGAAACATCTGTGATAGATCTTGCCCAAATAGGTCCCGCATCAACTCCTCAATGTATTTCTCCATATTTTGTATGTCCGTGGACTCCGCAATCCCCGTGATACGAACGTTATTCCTTCTCAACCTTGCTTACAAATCTTCATTCTTTTGCTTTATGAGTTGGAGCAAGCCGTCCATCCCCCTTAGCTTCTTGTCCATTTCTGTTTGGCCTTCCTCAGTTTCCGTGACCCTTGTCTCTAGCACGCTCACTCTACCTTCCTGCTTCTCCATTCGTTGAGTGATTCTATCCATTCTTTCAGCCAGGGAGTCCATCTTTTTATCAATACCCTGTAGGCTTGTTTTAAGTTAGAGGAACATTGCCCTTATGTCGTCTGAAGGCGGCGTCTGCACCGTCGAGCCAGTGGGCTGCTCCTACTGTCCTCCATCAGCGTCCCCAACTTTGTTGGACTTTTTGTCAAAAGTTATCTTTGGCTGGTGTGTTTCCGGTTTGCCCATATTTGCACTCTTGTGATGCCCAGCAGTACTATCAGCAACCGTATCTACGGGCTCCGTGACTCCCTATATATGTATCTGCTATTCTGCAGGAGGTAGGCGGCGCCCGGGCGACACCAATCATTAGTCAACAGCCACCAATCACCCCTGCCACCAGTCTAGTATCTTTATGCACCAGGACTATGCCCCGCACTGCCAAGGAGGGTGCCCCGTATGGATCGCCCCGCCGATCCCCCTCTGACTTTGCGACACTCTGGGCTCCCTGCACTAAGGGGAGCCAGAATGTGCTTGTGTATCTCACCAGCGCCTGGGGGAGCACTCAATTCTGTCTGGAGGTGGGGTGCGCCCCAGTGGATCCAGCCGTCTCCTGCCTCAATAGACGTTCCCGCAAAGTCTTGTGACAAAAGTCGTGGTCACCACACCATTGATCAAATCCGGCGCCCAACCTCAGCCCGCAGATGCCGCGAAGTGCACCCCCACACTTGATGTCCTTATGTGTAGCACCCACTTAGCGCTGCATCCCGGTCCGAGAAAAGCACTGCCAATCTGTCTTATCTGCGGGGCACCTCTGCAGCTCTACTCCTGGGCCAGTGTTATTTTGAATTCGCGCCTCGCAGGACCCCCGCGGTCAGCCTTCATCGCGCTGTAGATCACCTCGGGAAGAGGAGAAGCACCTGGGGGGGAGGGGATGGGAAAGGAATCCCCTCCCCCTGTTGTCTAATTACAAAAATAGCCCGTATGCTGGGCCCCACGGCTCTCACCACCTCAGCCACCAGCCGCAAAAAGAAGGGACCGATTGTCTTCCGTGTTTGAGCCACAAAATGGCGGCCGCACCAGTTAGACGCTGGTCTTCCACCTCCAGCGAAGCAGATCGCGTTCAGTCAACACTTGAGGGGTCGGAGGCCGAAACACCCGCCCCCGATCTCCGGAGCGGTCCGCCGCCTCGAGCCCCGCATCTCCTCCAGCCAATTATGTTCTTCTGCCTTCACACGCCGCCGCAGCCCCCCGGGGCCGTTTCACTCGCCTCCCTCCGCCAGGCTCCTGACAGGGCGGCTCTCAGGCTCCAGCGCTCTTCGCGCCCCACAGCTGCGATGTCCCGCAGGGCGTCTGCAGCCGTACTGCTACGCCACTCACGCTCCCACAGTTCCTGCACTGCCACAGACAGCCACGAGCCCTCTGGAGGTCCGTCAAACTCCAGGCCCCGGCTTCTTTAGGGCACTCTAGGCCTCAAGACTCCGGGACTCGCCAGCGCGTCACACTTCATATCAGGCAGCCGCACCGACAAGTTTTTCACTCGGGCTATTCCGGGCTGGTCTCCACGGCGCCCCCACCGCGCCAGACCCCCGACCACACGTCTTTTGCAGGATTTATGATCGGATTTACGTTGTCGGCCGGCGGAGCTGCTCTTTCAAGCAGCCATCCCGCAGCTCTGCAAAGCCACGTCCCGAAGGCAACATATGTTAATGGTACATTTTTACAATAATATTCCCGCTGGAAATTTGGGTGTGGTAGTAACAAAACTGACCCTGGATGTGAGGACTATATATAGTGAAAGTATAAAAGACACAATGGTTATTCTGGGAGGGGATTTTAATTGTTCTTTATGCCCCTATGAGGATGGAAAGCAGTGTGGTCTAACATATGAAGAGAGCACTAGTAATACTAATTTTTGCCACTCCATGTTGGGGGAATTGTATAATGAAATGATATTCACCTTAGATTTAGGTTTTGCAAATGAAATTTGTGACCGACCAGCCCCTATGGGTTATACCTTCAATGGAAGAGGCCTCTGTAGTACTATTGACTCTGTATTTCTGACAAATAACCACACCTTTAAATTTTGTTCTTTCTCGGTCAGAGATATTTCACTTAGTGACCATTTTCCACTATGCTATTGCATATCACTGCCATTAAATAAGACGGTGAGGCATGATAACACTGACCAGGCGATATCTGATATTACATTGGGCAAGACAAACGGGTACACCTTGGCTGGTCACTAGTGGACCCTCATTTGGCAACAAAAAGACTGATACAGAAGTGTAAAACAGCTGTAGAGACATGTCTATCTGATATAGCTGTTCAAACCAACATTTTGACCTCTTTTCAGCTGATCTCAGCAGCAGTGAGGGAGGTATTACATGTGGAGAGCTCAAATAGAAGGAAAACCCAGGGTTGGTTTGATACAAATTGCACTCAATCTTAAAAGCACTACACAAGACTCCAAGAAACCCTAACCCTGTCAGGCAGGCAAGAGTCGATTATAGATTAGCCCTCAAGATGCAAAAAACTGAATTACTTGATGGAGCCTGGGAAGCTCTGATCAAAGCTTCGTCAATGGGGGACAGCTCGGCTTTCTGGAAAGCTGTCAAAGCACCTTTTTGCACCCAAGAGATGGCCCGTCCTTGGAAATTGCTATTATGGAGGACCATTGGGTTGATCATTTTACTAGGGTTTATGATTCTGGTGATAACTCTGAACCCAGTAAGGAGAACATTTATTGGATTTTAACATGCATTATTGCAACCTTGAGTTTTCCCTAGATGAAGTAAACCGAGCAAATCTTGGGGGTAAAGCACCAGGCCCGATGGCGTGCCGGTTGACTTGTTCAAGGCTAATTTGTCTTTATGGGGCGCTATTGCTACTCAGGTAGTTAATGCCTATTGTTCCGCTCACTTTTTGGATACCTGGACTGAAGCAGTGATTGTTCCCATTTAAAAAAAAGGTAATCGTCAGATGTTATAGGCCCATTTCACTTTTGGACTCTTTGGTAAAAGTTGTGGGCTGAATTATCTCATAACGATTACAGGCCTGGGCAGAGGAAAACAAAGTCCTCTATGATATCCAATATGGTTTTCGGGAGGGCTTGGGAACAACTGAGCAGAGGCTAAAATTAGCCATCATTATAGGGAAATACACACGGGCGAAAGGGAGCAGGTTGTTTTTAGCTGACTTGACTTGACTTACTCTTGGAAACTGGGTGCCACTCTGAGTTGTGTTGCCATTTTATTAGCTAGCAATTTCAACTATGGTGACAGCCGATTTCCTCCTGGCCCTTCGATCATTTCTGGCTTGGGCCATAAACAGTTTTGCATCCCTTTCCATGGCTTTGGGGTGCCTGCTCCTGCATGAGTCACACTGTGTGCTGTGGTCAGACTCCAAGCTACAAAGACAGATGTTGTGCAGGTCAGTGATGGACATTTATCCACCACAGTCCCTGCAGGTTTTAAAGCCTGACTCCTTGGGACTGAAGCGGGGCAACATCCTTGCACTGAATTTTTTTAAAGAAAACTGGACAAAAATCATCAATCTTGTTGCGGACTGAAATGAGAGAGCAGGATCCAGAGCATTGTTGATGGCTCAGAAAATATAGAAACTGATGTCACAGCCTCAGTGGGGAATCTTTATGGCTTTATGGTGCCGTTCTAAAGCAGTGATGGGGTCAGCGCTCCTTACTGGACCAGAGAGCTACATTTTCCAGACACAACCGGACGTCTGGATAGTCACAATGTGAGGAAACTGCAGGTCAAAATATCCATCAGAAAAATAGATTCTCCTTTATTTGAAAAAGTTGCGGACATCTGATAATTTTCAGAACTGAGATTGTTTGCTGACACCTTCCAAACAATATTCTTCAAAATAAAAATTATATAGTCGAACTAGTTCTAAATAAAAAATAAACTGATCTATGTTGCAATCCTGCAATGCAGAATTATTCGCAAAAACATACAAGACTTACAACTAAAATACAAATGTGAAAGAGATTACATTAGCACATTATGTAGAGAAAATAGTACATTCAAAATTAGGCACATTTGTAAGGCAGCATTGTATTTCCATAGTACTAGGTAGTATACGTGTTTTACAAGAACAAAATCAATCAACAGGAGATGCATGATTGTATATAAGGGAATGGATTGAAAAGGATATAAAAAGGTTACTAAAAATGGTCTTACATGTAACATCTGAGTGGACGATAGGTAGAGACAAGCACATACAAGCGCAGGTCAAATTTCTTCCCACCAATCAGTAATGGATTATCAATATAAAGAGAAATCACATATGCTTCTTTTGATGACTGTGAAACAAATCTAGAATGAAGAAATAAATCATTTCAAAAGTTACGGCCCCTTGCAACGTCATTTACTTCACCATTTGAATCAACATTTCCTAAAATACAATGAAATTAAATGAAATGAATTTGTACTTGTAAAGCGCACTTATACCCCAATCGGGGTTTCCTGGCGCTGTACGCATACCGCTGTGAAACCCTTCCTGGCTTTTCCCGGTGAAATGTCCACTCCTGGGCACCCCCAAGGTGAAACCAGGCATCCCAGCGCTGTTGGGGCCGTTGTGGAGATTAAGCAAGCTATTGCCCAGAGTTGCAGATTGGGACCCATGATTAGAATAGGCACTGAGGCGAGAATTATCAGGTCCGAGGAAATTGAGCCCAAGACCCGCCGAAGTGGGAATTGAATCCTGGTCCCGGGCCAGACCTCTGCATCAGGGTCTGCCGCTCTAACCATTGAGCCACACTTCTCCACATTGAACACATTGAAAGCGATCAAAAACAATCAGCAACACATCAAAGCACCATTCTTTTAAAACAACAATTAGCTCATTATAAGTTGGATAAGGTACTTTGTTACAACAATACATTTTACCAAGGTAATACCGCCATTTTATATCTTGTAATACATGTTTACACAACTCCCCTCCCCTCTAATCACCTACTGAATCCTTGTTCTCTTGCCCTTTCTAATAAAACATGCATTGGCAAAGGCAATAAGTCTCGCCTATGAGAGCTATAGACTTGGGCAATGTTTTGCTGTACAGCAGCTCCACTGCTCTGTAACATGGCTAAAGTGATAGATAAAAGCTCCATGACACGGACAGCACTAATGATTAAAAAAAAATTAAAGTGTATTAGTACTGCCATCTCAGAGTTTTTTAGTTTTTTTTAGCCGTCTACACCCGAGGCAACATAGAGGGCGGAAGGGTCGGCGGAAAAGATGCTGGTGGGGAGAGGACAGGTTGAAGAGAATGGGGAAGCATATGGTTCATTGAGGGTAGGTTGGAGTGGGTGAGAGGGGCTGGGGCAAGCAGAGGGACAACAAAGGGTGGTTAGAAGGGAATGGGGCAACAACCCAGACGATGGGGGTGGTCAGGAGGGGCTGAGGGCAAGCACATAGATCAGAAAGAGTGGGAGGAAAGGACCGGGGCAAGCAGACTGGTAATGGGGGCGGGTAGAAGAGGCTGTTGACAAGCATTGTGATAATTATGGGTGGGAGGATCTGGGGGCAAGCAGAGGGAAAATGCATGTTGGATGGGTGGTACTGGAGGCAAGCAGCCGGACAACATAGGTGGTCGAGGGCTGGGGGCAAGCACATGGACAACAGATTAAGACGGAGAGGATCCAGATGGGGAGAAGTACACGATGGAGACAGATGAAACATGAAGTACACAAGGGGGAAAACTGAAACACACACACACTCGCTCACAGAATTCTTAAACAAAAAGAAAATAGTAGCACCTGAAATATCGAGTAGCGGAAGGACACAGGAATGCATCCATGCTCCAGGGGATGGAGAAACACAGGAAAAGGAAGGAAGCCTACGAAAGCTGATGAATGAGAAGCAAGCAAACAAACGTGAGGATGAAACCAACCAATAATAAGGAATTGGCAGGCTCTAAGGGCCAGATGTACAATCGTTTTGCTACTTGCTAAACGGTCGCAAATCGATTTGCGCATGCAAAATGGGTTGTACGCGATGTACGACAGGCACTCGCAAATCAGAAATTTGCAATGCAAGCGTTTACCGAAAAATAGCGAGTCGCTAACCTTCATGTACAAACAAGTCGCAATTTGTGAGTACGCGCAAAATGGCCCATTTACACATGCAATGTACCATGAATCCAAAACTGCAACAGGGCCCAAACTACAAAAGCAGGCCCAGGATGCATCACAAATCTTAACACAAGGACAGCCTGTACATATCGAGGAGGATGCAGATTTTTGCTGCTCAGCAGAGGAGGTGGAGACAGGAGAGGATTTTCAGAGTCAGGCTAACCAGGTTTGACAATTCAGAGGAAGAGATATACCAGCAGTACAGGCTGAGTAGCAATGCTATTCTAGAGCTAATAGCCATCTTGTAGCCACAACTAGAAAGCAGAACCCAGCACAGCAATGCTATCCACACCCATGTCCAGGTGTTGTGCTCCCTCCGACTATTGGCCACTGGTAGTTAACGAGATGTCATTGCAATGGCTGGAGGGGTGAAGCAGAGTGCGCTTTCGCATTTCTTTCACAAGATCCTTGATGCCATGATCCACCACATACATGAACACATCTACTTGCCCAGGGATGTTATAGAAATTCAGAATACAATAACCCAATTTTACAGGATATTAAGATTTCCACAGGTAATTGGCTGCATAGACGGGACCATGCGTCCATATGTCCCCTATCCCACCTGGAATATATATTCTGGAACCGTGCAAAAAGCACACATTTACTAAACATTTAGGTAGTCTGCAATGCACAACACAATCATGGACATTGTAGCAACATTTCCAGTGAGCATCCAGGACCCCGACATCTTTCTCCACAGAGGCATTCACCAGGGACTAGAAAGGGGGGACTTTTACGAAGGATGCCAACTAGATAATGCAATGTGGTGTACAAAGTGAAATGTATCAGTGCAAACATGACTCTCTGTATGTTGTCTCACCCTTATATTTATCTCACCAGTTGACAGTGCGAATACCAACAACCCACACGAGAGACGGTAGAACACTGGACAAAGACGCCTCAGGAGTGTGATAGAATGCACCTTCGGCATCCTGAAATCGCGCTTCTGATTCCTACATAAAAGCTGAGGGGCCTTGCAGTATGAGCCTGTAACATCGTGCAAAATTGTTGTGACATGTGAAATTCTTCACAACATTGCTTGCAGGAGGGGCCTATCCATGAAGTTGTATGATTCCGACTTCTAGGACGATGACCTAGGCCCACCTGCCAGACATCCACCCAAGCAAATTAGAGCAGCAGAGGGGTGACGACGCAGGGACCACATAGCCAGACAATTCTTTTCAAGCTATGATGCATCCATTTACATAACAACCTCAACAATTGACAAGACTAGTAGCAGTATTCACAAACTGGGAAACCCTTTATTACCAGGGTATTCAGAAATGAACTGCAGGACAACATTTCCTTCATGGGCAACATAACCTAAATGTGTTTCACAAAGGGCGGTTACTCCACCGCCAACAATGGCCCATGGGGGCAATCGCATGGCACACAAAATATGCAGTGCAATCGCTTCCTGCCTCTTTGGGTTGCTTGGTGGGTTTTGGGATGCCTGTTGCTGCTCCTACACATGTGTGTCTCCGCAGTAATGCTACGGCTGGACACTTCGCTGTCAGGAGCATCTCTTATTACCCCTGTGACAAGACTGGAGGTCTGTATGCTGCAGACCTCTGGCCAAATCCCCACTATAGTGGCGCATTTCCACCTTCTGGGCCAGTGTGCGTGTTGAGTGGATGTTGGTTGCCTGTGCCTGGCTGCCAATCGCCCGGGTCAATTCCCCCATCCTGCTTGCCCTGCTCCTTTCATTGTGACTCTGCTGGCTTCTCTCCTCTGCCAACTCGGTGCAGAGTTGTCCAATCACCCTAGTCAGTGCATCTAACTTGGCGTCTGCCAATTGGAGGGATAGGTTTGTGAATCCCTGGGCCAGCTGACTGTTAATCACACTCAACTGTCTCTGTTGCAATCACTGAATCTGCAGCATTTCCTGCTCGATACCGCTGGCCTCAGCCTGGTCGCCTGTGCCTGCCTGGATGTGGGCATAAAGCCTTGCCCATTGTCACCTCTGCAAGATCTGTGTTGAATGCAGCTGCGGGAACCCTGGTGACAGGAGTTGTTGCTGGTGCAGTTGCCTGCGGGGAAGTGTTGCCCTGGATGTCAGATGTACCTAGCTGCGACTCAGCCTGGACATCCAGCTCTGCCTCCATCAGGTCAAGGCCCTGCTCTTACCCTGCTTCCTCTGTGTGTCCTGGTCTCCCACAGATGTGTCTATGTGGTACATGTAAAACAAAAATGCCAGTGTGAGACCCTATCTCAGTGGTTGAACCATGTTATTCAGCTCATGTCAGAGAGTTACTCCACTGTTTGTGTACCAGAGTACAAATCCCATGATGCAACAGCTTTGACTTTTGGTGCATGAAATGGAGTGTCTAGGGGTATCTGTGTTGCATGCTTGTGGACTGCAGGGTTCTGGCAGGTATGTTGGAATAATAAGTATTTTGTAATTTCGAGTCGCTATTTCTCATGGTCCTACATCTGGCCCTAAGTCCCCTGTAAGTAACAATATATGAATAAATGAGTCATTTATATAGCCAGCAGCTGCTAAAAAGATGTCCTAGACAAAATAACTAAAAAGGGGAAGTTATTAAAGTCTGCATTATACTGAAAAACAACTAAGCCATTAGATGTTTTTTGAAAGTCTGGCATGAATATTATTCAGGAGGGTATTCCACAGTTTAGGGGGCAGAAAGAAAAAGGAGCGTACAGCTAAACAGGCACCATGCACTCTGTAAACTTGCAACAATAGTTGATTAGAAGATCTCAAGGATCTGGGGGAAGATATGCACAAACTCTATCTCTCAAATAGATAGGGCCTCTGTTTTGATGTGCCCTGAAAGTTAACAAGAAAGATTTAAACAGAATGTGTTGACTCCCTAGGAGCCAATGAAGATTCCTCAAATGTGGAGAGATAGATTATTGTCTGGGAAGACTGAGTTGCAGCCTAGCGGCGTTATTCTACCATTTGAAGGTGACAAAGTTAGTAATCAGGAAGGCCCAGATATAAAACATTTGAATAATCCAGATAAGTGATAAGAGATTGTATAACGATTATTGTGGTATGGCCCTGAATTATACTGAGAATCTAAGATTTTCAGGAGAGCAAAACATGATCCTGTAGCTGCCCTCACTTGAGAGAGAAATGAAAGATCTGTATCGAATTTAACACCAAGGTTTCTTATCTATTCTACCAGAGTAGGAGGGGACCTAAACTCAGAAGGCCACCAAGTACTAGCCCACATGGGAGGTAAACACTTGAAAAGAAGTATTTTGTTTTTATCCAAATTAAGTTTTAGACAATTGGTCTTCATCCATTCAGCTCACAGTTTGTCTCACGAAAGGAGAGCATAAGCAGGGTGACATCAGCATAGGGCACCACCTTTAAACTAAATTGGAGAATGTAAACATTGAACAGGGAAGGATTTAGGGCAGATCCTTGCAGGACAACCTGTCTCAGAGACTTGGTATAAAATGTATAAGATGGAAGGTATGGATTGGTGATAGTTCGGTACAAAAGACTTAAGCCAAAGTAAGGCAGAACCACAAATGCCACTCTCTGCCAGGTGCTATAACAGACACGAGTGGGACACAGTGTCAAAAGGTCTTAAAAGAGATAGTGGACGCGCAGTCTTAGGCAAGACCTAAAAAGTGGCAGGTAATGAATAAAAGTGCAACCTGTGAAATAAAACACATCATGAAGCAGCTTGTAGTTTCTTGGCAATTCATACACGTAAGCAGTTTAATGTTAGCCAGAATCAAAACTACTTTTGTCTTTTGCAATGCGTGGGTAACCTACAGATAGATTACTAGTTCATTTAACTTTAGTACTTAAACAATTTACCATAAACAGCAAATGAGTGATTTAGGATCGAAAGTTAGAAATTAAGAATTCTGCTCAGGTAACTACAATTAACAAAGAATGCTGGCTCTGACAATGAGCATTGTGTTGTTACAATTTAACTGTAATGACTTATTACAGTAGAGCTACTTTGTAATTTTCTTATTTTAGCTAACTTGTGATAAAACCAGAGTGCGAATATGAGAGATGATTAAGTTTAGAGCATGCAGACTTTGATGTTTTCTATGTTATCTACTGTATAATAAAAGTATCCGAGGAATTTCACATCTATACAAAGGAGCAAGGAGTCAGCAAGAGCAAGGAGCTCTGAGGTTCCTTGCAATATTCTTTTGAAAGACATCAGAGGGTATTGTATTCCTTTTAATAAATACATGGACACATCCTCATCCTTTTACAAAAAGCTTACAAGCTAAGTTCCTCGCTCTTCCATAAGAAAGATCATATTAGTTGCTGATATGTTGAATAGCAAATATACAGCATGAAAATAAACACTCCAGTATCAAGTCAATTGTTGTATAAACATACTATAAGCAGTTTAACATATCACTTAAAAAAAGCTCTAATCCCTTCCCCTCCTTGCCGGTCCTCTCTCTTTCTCCCTCTTCTACTAGCTCATACTCCTATCTTTCTTCTCCTATGACCCACTCAGATTGCCGGGTTTCACTTCTGTTGAACCAGGCCTCACAGTACACTATGGAAGTACTTGTTTCTGCACTCTGTATGCAGATCCTGATGTATGTCTTTGTCATACTTGTTTAATGACTGTTAACCAATACAGTTGCCTCTTCCAGATGTATTGCAACAGGAGTGTATGGTATACCATTGTTACTTACCTTGCCTTTAAAAAAAAAAAAATTGATTGAACAAAACAAATAGCTCGTCTTGAATGTAAGGGTATGGTAACATGTAGACAGGTTCACTACTAAGGACTGTTCATGTTTAGGGGAAAATGGTTCAGAAGAGTTGACAAGCTAGTTCTTATTTGACTGTTTAAATAGCAGTTGTATTTTGCTATGTGGTTGTTCTTTTACTGCCTAATGCTTCTGGTAGAGAGCATATTAATGTTACAAATGAACTATAATAAGTTACCACAGTAGAGAAGAAATTGTTTTCTTACTAACAGGTAACTAGTAATATCACATCTAAACTGCTAAAACATAGTCATCATTTTAATAGTATACTGTGGACTTCAAAGTATTATATACAGAATCATAGATGGGTAATAATAAGTTATGTATGTGTTGTCACTGAAAGGTTCTGAGTGACAATAAAAAGACAAGAGCAAAGCTCAAGTTAACGAAGATGTCACCCAGAACCCCGAGGTTATAAACATCGCCATAATTCACTTTTATACCCATCTATATTTTTACTTTATGTATGGCACACACTATCATCTGCCCCTGCTTTCAACTTCTACACAGGGGCTGATAAATGATGGGGTGCCATACATAACACAGCTTCTCCTTCTGGACCCAAATGTAGAAAGGAAATACCTTACCTGCCATCCTATTCCCTGCGTTCCTTCCCCCTCCTGCATCTGTGCTTTCTGCTTTCAGTTAAAGAAGACTAGCAGTACTGTGCTGACAGGCTCTCAGAAAGGCATGTTAGCCTGACCTGGAAGGCTTTTTTGAGACTATGGGGCCGATCACGATGTGGCCCATTACTGCTGCAACTGAAGGTTGGAGCCTTTAGGGCTGGATCGTAATCAGACACGCGTTTTTCTTTCTGAATACCTAATTATGATCTAGGCGGTCGGAAAGTAAACCGGCTGGTCATTCCGGCTGGCTTTCAGAGGGCTCTAGGAGGCAGTCGGAAGCCGGCCAGTAATCTCAAGGGCAGGCCTTTCTGCTCTTGATCTTACGATTCACGATTTCCAGCATGGTTTCCATGCCGGCCTGTCAGACATGAAAACCATGTCGGAAAGCGTGCTTGGGGGCCCGCAGCAGGGCCCCCTTGTGCTTGCAGCCTCCGTTTTGGGACAGAGAGTGCCCCATTGTTGATCTCTGCACCCCCCTTTTCTCAATGGGAACTTGTGTTATGGCCGGAGTAAACGATAGAGGCTTCGTATGAAAGACATTCATACATATACAGAACTATAGATGCCTAACAGCGAAACTCAAGCTGTTTATGTTAGTCAGAAACTCAAGGTTAAAAACTTGCACACTATTCAGTTACTCACCTACAATTGTTTTTGCATGTATGGCCCGCCCAAATCCTGTTTACGTGCTCAGAGCAGCAGCATAGGAGTAGAGAAGTTTGCACAACATGGTCTAAGCCCACTCACCTTATGCGATACAAAAGGGGATGATGGACGGAGAGTTTGAGCAAATCAAACTCACCCCCAGTCAACTGATCTGGGTTTAATCCATCACCATTCTTTAGCTCACTCCGCCACCCCAGTTCAGACATGGCCATATGCAAATGAGTATGACCCTGTGCCTCATGGGAACAGTCCAGCCCGAACTGCCAAAGCCATGTCTTCCCTGGACCGGAAACAAGCATCCTGGGACCGGTTTCTGGCATTACAGCCGTCATTAGCCAGGCTAGCTTGAATCCAGTGGCAAAGTGACAAGGGATTCACATCTGAGCATACCCTGCCAACTTAGGGCGAACAAAGTGATACAAAAGGGGATGATGGATGGGGCATTTGAGCAAATCAAACACTCACCCCCAGTCAACTGACCTCGGTTTAATCCATCACAATTCTTTAGCTCACTCCGCCACCCCAGTTCAGACATGGCCATATGCAAATCAGTCTGATCCTGTGCCTCATGGGAACAGTCCAGTCCGAACTGCCAAAGCCATGTCTTCCCTGGACCAGAAACAAGCATCCTGGGACCGGTTTCTGGCATTACAGCCAGCACCAGCCAGGCTAGCTTGAATCCAGTGTACAAATGAGCAAGGGACTCACGTCTGAGCATACCCTGCCAACTTAGGGCGAATAAAGCGATACAAAAGGGGATGATGGATGGAGCGTTTGAGCAAATCAAAGACTCACCCCCAGTCAACTGATTTGGGTTTAATCCATCACCATTCTTTAGCTCACTCCGCCACCCCAGTTCAGACATGGCCATATGCAAATCAGTCTGATCCTGTGCCTCATGGGAACTGTCCCGTGCTCCCCACACCACTGGAGTCAAATTATCAAGACTGATGACGGCTGATAGCCAGAAACCGGTCCTAGGATGCTTGATTCTGGTCCAGGGAAGACATGGCTTAGCAGTTCGGGCTGGACTGTTCCCATGAGGCACAGGGTCAAGACTGATTTGCATATGGCCATGTCTGAACTGGGTTGGTGTGGTGAGCAAAACAACAATGGATTTAGGCCCAGAACGCTGTACTGGGGTGAATGTATGACATTGTTCTGCATTCTATCCATCAACTGTTGTTTTTGCATTTGTCACCCTGAGTGGGACGGGTATGCTCTGCTGTGCTGCTGAAGGAGGTAAATATGGCGTCGAGAAGGTGTCCAACTGCATAAGCTGTTCCTTCCTCCCTCTGAGTAAGGCAAATGTTTTCCAGATATAGTCTTCCAGGTGGAAGTTAAGGTCTTTGAGGACGATGAAGGTGCTTCAGTCGAGGATGAGGGGTGCGATGACATCCGCGATGTTACTGGCAAAGATGTTGTGTGGTCCCGGTGGTCTGTAAATAAGGGTGCCATTCAGGATGAAGTTGACAGTGGTGTAGAGCTTTAAGGTCAGGTACTCTATGTTGCTGGGGGTAGAGTATGAGTCGGTGGTGCAGCTGATTGAGACTTCGAAGACAAAGGCAATTCCTCCTTTGAGCTTGAATTGTCTTTCGTGTCTAGTGATCTTGTAGCGTGGAGGAATAGTTTTGAAATGACAGCAGCAGACAACAGGGTTAGCCAGGCTTCCATGAGGTAGAGAAAGTGAGGTGAGGGGTCATGAATTAGGTCCCAGATTTAGGTTGTGCGTTTAGTGAGAGATCAGGTGTTGAGGAGTGTGCAGAATAGTGTGAAGCACGGTGCAGTGGGTGTCTGGCATGTGTGGTTGCAAATAAGTAAGGTGCTGGATGCTGTTGGTGCGGCCATGGGGAGCAGTGGGTGTGGGAGAGTTCAAGAGATTGAGTGCATGGAAGATCACAGCAGGTAGCAGAATGGGCAGGGGAGGATTAAGGTTCCTGAAGTTGGGCGCATCCAGAATTGCCTTTGGTATGCCTTTCACATGTCTGTGCTGTGACCAGTGTTAAATATGACCAGGAGCGGAACGAAGAAGAGGGGTAGGGCTGTGAGGTGGTGCCGGAGGTAGGACGAGGGAGAGTGTGTAAGGCAGAGGCGACAAAGGTTCTTGGCAGCTTCTGGTAAAGGCTCTGAACAGTTAAGAGCCTTGTGACAAAGGCTCTGAACAGTTGGGAGCCTTCTGGCAAATGCTCTGAACAGTTGAGAGTGGTGCATCTGTTGAGGGACTTCCATGATGCTTTGTTCTCTGGCTCTACCTACCTCTGGAGAAGTCAGAATCGGGAAAGTCACATTGCCACTCAATGGAAATGACTTCTGTAGGTAGCCAGTAGTGGGTTGTTGTAATCTGTTCAACGCTACACCAGACTCACCTGTCCATTCACTGGCCAGATTGTACTTTACAAGAGACTCAGTGTAAACAAGAAAGGTTGCTAAATAGCCATATGTCTGGAAAAAGTCTACATGCTTATAAGTCCAAAAGCTGCAAGTATTTTTTATGGTGAACAGAAGACTTTAATTTAGGTTTTGCTGCATCTCTTCCCAAAGTTGAGACAGTAAAATGATACATGGCCATTGAAGGTTAATTTTATGCCTAAACATCCAGTTACAGAAACTCACAGTTTGAAAAAGGCAGGTAACAGACTAATGTCAATACTAAAGTGTAGCTTTTTAAGTCTCCTACTACCTCTTTTAGCACTTGCCCATGTTATGCACACAGACCATGCATAAATATTTGGTTACCCCAGGGAATGCTGCATTTTTATGAACTCCTCAAAATGAGCACTTGTGGGAATATCTAAGGTGTGTTTAGAAAATTTCTAAAGCTTATTCTAATTTCACTGGCTCTGCCTCCGATACACATATCTGAAGCCATTCACAAAATATATCAGACATTTCCAGTTGCAAGCACTGGAAGTTCTGTTAAACAATTACCACATGTAGTGCTGGTGACAGCAATTCAATGCGTGACAATATCAAGATACATTCATGCAAACCAAAACCCGTGTTTTAGTACCAGGTCCTACCCAACACTGAATCTGGTGTAGAAGCACAAAGCCTCAACACATTGTTTTATATCTAAAGTCTCATTTACCTCCCATTCCAGCTCAGGCTCTAACCTTACCTGCTCAGAAGGATAAAGTAAATACTGCAACAAAATATGAAGAGTCGGACTTGATCTTTATATTTTCTCACTATATACCCCTATTGCATTTCATATATTCAATTATATGAGTGCACATTTAATTATTAACCGTGTGCTCCATTTAGTATTGTTTGCACCCGCAGAACATATAATGTTTACTTTAATGTAGTTTGATAGTGCAACAATTATATACATAAGTTGAATTAAGAAGCTCCTAGATTATGAATAATGATACGAGATTCAGTATTTATACAGTTATAGGCTTTTTCCTTTAAAATTTACCCATTTGTGCTTAAGTTAGAAATCAAATCCTGATTTTATTATGTATTTAACTGTGATAAAATGACAATTCATTATAATGCAAATAATCAATGTATATCGTGCCACATGTATTTCTTTTATTTTTATGGTCATGTGACCTAAACTACGTGGTGGTAGTAGGTGTGCACTAAGCAAACATTTAAAAAGGTACATTTCCCCTGTAACCGATGTGTGATCAAGGGCTGCCTAGCCCGAAACACGTCACTGCTGGAAAACTTGGTTCATAAATAAGAACTTGCCTCATTTGGAGTGGTCCGTTCTTCTTCTTCGCCGGCGAGTGTGCTGGAAGTGGTTTGGAGTGTTGCTTCGGATATGGAGATATATATATATATATATATATATATATATATATATATATATATATATATATATATATATATATATATCCGAACACTCCAATATATGCATGTCCTGAAAGTACAACATCATGACGCTTGGACTGATATATAGATATATATAGCCTGTATGCTGTGTTAAGTTAGCATGAGCTTTTTAGGAGTTTAAACGCCATTTTACCTTTCTGCTGCTTTTGCACACGACACATAGTTGTTGCTTTAGCTTTGAGACTAGTAGAATGTTTTCGATTCATACGAGAATAATATGTTGTTACACTGATATCAGCCTTGCTTGGCGAGCTGTGTCTGTGCAGTGAGTGCTGAAACCTTCAAGGATATCTCAAAACAGTAGTTGTTGTGAACACTGATCTTCGCACGTTCCTAGACATAACATACATGCAGCTGCAGCCAAGTTCTGGCTTTAGGCGAATTTTATATTGCTTTGCACGAGAGCATACAAACACACTTGATGGTGCTTCGCATGCAGAAGAGCTGGTTGCTGATGATTTGATCCTTCACCACTAGGATCTTGAGGTATGGGGCCGCTCTGCTAAAACCCACAAGAGACCTTCTTAGATATAATAGAATATACTAGCTAGGGAGGGTGAGAATTAGGTTTTGTTAAACCCTATTCATTTTAGCATAATACTATGCTTTCACCGTTTGTGTTCTATGGACTCGTGTCTATGCTGATTACTTTGTTTCTTACAATATGTTTGCTTGTATTAGCTAAGATACTGCGTTTGATAACACTGCATTAGTGAATAAACATTTCAAATATGCACGTGTCCTCTTTTACTCGTTGTTCTGGATTGAAATGATTGTATAACGAAAGAGTGTTCATGTGTTCCACGTTACCTGAGGTGTACTAAGTCCATGTTCTGGTTTGTCTAAGCATTGGGAGTTTATGATGACCAATGAGACACTGATTGCTAGTCTGGTAGGGGATTTTTGGGTACTAAGGTGAGTTTTGGCACACCCTAATTCACTGAGGTTCCAAGCCTCTATGCACAGTTCTGTCTGAGCACGGAATCCCTGCGACAGGACGAACCATGTAGTTCAATGGTGGAGGTATATAGATGATGTTTCTATAATTTGGAAAGGATCCAAAATCCAGGCTGAAAGTTTTGTACATAACATCAATTGCAATCAGATGAATTTAACATTTACGGCACACAGATCCGTGCACCACACATTTTCTGGATATCACTGTGTACATAAAAGAAGGCATGAGATATATATATATATATATCTATCCGCAAGAGTCACCTCCAAATGAAGACACTTGCCACAGTGGGTTTTTTCAACCTTTTATTCGAGGAATGCCAAGGGATCCGCTTCCTTGCTGATGGCCAAATGCGTTTCGGGCACCCCACTGCCCTTGTTCACTGGCAACCTGCACGTAAAGAATAGCAGCAACAACATTATGGAGTTGTTTTTCCGATCTTATGTACTTGCTGCCTCAAGGGGTGTCGGCACACTTGATCCTGATAGTTCTGCCCCAGTGGGCCTGTGCACCATTGCACTCTGGTATTTGTAGTCCATAACATAATAATTAATCCCAAGTGGGTGCCACTGCGCCTCATATTAGTGCCTATTTTTACCCTTGTGGGTTGCTGGCAGTAGGCATAGCAGTAACTTTGCCCATATCAAAGTCCTCAAACCGGGCTTGTAAAACAAAGGTTACAAGGACGATGAAGTTAGGCTCATATTTCACTCGTACAAAACCACTGAAATTCAGCAGTTATAGATATATATACCTCACTACAAGGACCAGAATGCTCTACACCGCAGCCCATTGCGGCGCTCACCAGAGGGCAATCACTGGGATACAAATTGAGCAATGATCTGGTTCCAGTGTGTTTGTGCAGCCCCTAGATGCTTGTAGCTCCTCCTCTGAAGAAGGCCAAAGGTTGGCTGAAATGCATAAGGGACACCAACATCTACTTGGGGTTACATTTTCTTGGAATTTTAACTTTACGGCTAATGTGTATAATGTGATGATTCATGCTTATATTATGGCAAGTGCTTTGGGGGAACTAGATATCAAGGGACAGCGAGCTTACAAATGGAGGAAATAAAACCTTGAATTTTACCGCGATGTGTGCGGCTCATTTTTTCCCCCTAGGAGAGGTTTGTGTAATATAATGCGGCTTGGTCTTGCCGCAGAGCAACGCACCACCATCTAAAGCGCGCTAAAACTGACCGAAATGGACCCTTCTGTGACTGTGGCGAAAGCAACAAGGGCAGCAGTAGCCACCAGGGACTGACCCCTGGTTTTAGATCCCAGCACGTTCGAAAATGGCCTGCAAGGGGATCACGGAAAAAACTCTTTTGCGGATCTAAGCAGGCATCGCCTACTGGAGGGTAAGAATTGTGAGGCTGACAACTCACAACAAGGACCAGAATGCTTTACACCGCAGCCCATTGAGGCGCTCACCGGAGGGCAATCACCGGGATTCAAATTGAGCAACGATCTGGTTCCAGTGTGTTTGTGAAGCCCCTAGATGCTTGTAGTTCCTCCTCTGAAGAAGGCCAAAGGTTGGCTGAAATGCATAAGGGACACCAACATCTACTTGGGGTTAAATTTTCTTGGAATTTGAACTTTAAGGCTAATGTGAATAATGTGATGATTCATGCTTATATTATGGCAAGTGCTTTGGGGGAACTGGATATCAAGTTAGATTCTTCATGATGGAATTCCTTTATAATTTTTTATTTTCTCATAATCCCATTTCCAGTATGATTTCTTAATTTCCGGTGCAATTCTCAGCCAACCCAGGCTAAAAACGCAAAACAGGGTATTCATATTCAAACCTCCTACACTATACTGCAGAACATTAGCGCCACGGCACAGGACCTTCTTGAACTTTTCAGAAATAAAGCAATCAATCTCATGACTTAGTGCTTCAGGGATTATTCTGAGTACTAAACCACAGCGAGTATTTATTTTGGAAGACTTTGATTAGGAGTATTGTCAATAAAAGTGAAGTACAGTCAACAAAAAAATACTTGTAACAGTGACTGTACAGTGAGGTGATCAAGACATGGTCTATCCAGGATCTTACCATCAATGTAAAGAGTGACGGGGCGTGGCTAAGCACGCAATGGCGGAGGTCGCAATCGGGTAGAGCTCCGAGCTGAGCTCCCCTTCCCTGGGCAGATTCTCCGCTACACTTCCTTGCAGCCGCCTGAAATTGCAGGCGGACCATCGCGGAGCTGTTCTCGGCATTCCAGCCGATTTTCGCATAGGAGACCCCGCACTGCCCGCACCTGCCTTTCCTGCGGACCTCCTGCGGGACTTGCTGCTTCCCGGCTGGCGAGAGAGATAGCGAGAGATCGCAGCTTGGGCCTGGCACCTGGGCCTCAACATGCGGCCTACGACCGGACGTGCGCGGTCTCCCCGCCCACCTGAGCCAACTCCTGGGAGCCCTCCCGCCGCACCGGCCCTGGTTCCTTGTTGATCCTGGGAACTTGTGGGGAACTGAATTGGAGAAGGGTGAGGACCCGACCTGCTTATTACAGCCAGCATGCCGATGATGACCGCCTGATACTGCCCCCAGCGCCGGCGCGACTCCCGTGGTGGGGCCGGCGGAGCACGGGTGCAGCGAGAGAGCCAGTTGAACGGACCCACCCTCCAGACCCTGCTAAACAACCAGGACAATCCGGCGAGATCCCTCCTCATATGTGAGCGTTACCGCAGTGGACAGCGGACACTGCTGGGGGCCTGAGACGGACGCCGAGACTCACGCAGGGAAGGCGCCGGGGACCAACTAGAGCCACACGCCCACCATGGGGCGCGCACTCCGCTGGTGAGGACACTGCCGGACTCCACGTGCTGCGGACTCCCCCCGGGCTCCCTCTTATCGGCTGACTTGTGGGGCACCGGCGGAAGCCGTCCGGCTGCGAATCTGTCGGGGGAAAGACGCCGCTGTCATTGAGACGCTGAGCGAGGGCTCTGGACCCAGAGGGGGGGAAGGAACACGCATGGTCGGAAGGGCCTTGAGCCCTGGACCTCCGCGACCGGAGAGAGCCTGGCTGCGATACACGAAGGAACGACGGAGCCACTACCACGCGTCTCCGGGTCCTCCAACATACGCACAAGGACAACATACCTACCACACCGACGCCGGAGGATTTGTGGCTCTCGCTGGCATAGAATAATCTGCTACCACACGCCGGCTGTCTGCGGTGTGTGCGTGCCCTCTCAGAACTATTAACTGGTATCTGCCCCGCGACGCTGCTGCACCGGCCAGCTCTGCGGACCGACGCAGAAGGTGTGTGGGACACCGGCTGGCCATTTACACAGGAACTGCCGCAGACAACGGCGTACCGCTGGTCTCAGGTGCCGCCGAAGTCGCAGGATAGAGGGCGCCGCATCCTCCTGGGTATCGCACTATACTGTTGGCCGGACAACCCTGCACATGTCCGGAGTAGTGAGGACTCGCACTGGGACTGGAGGTGCCCCGCCAAAAGGGAAGACTGATAAATTGCTGAACAAGATGGCTGCTGATCAGGTAACCGCGAGGCTAGACAGCGTGCTAGCCGGTATGGAATGCATGGAACAGTCGCTCCAATTGACCAGAACGTCCTTGGAATCCAAAATAGACAGCATCGCCATAGATCTCACCCACCTGAGAGATGACCACAGGAAATTGACTGATCGGACCAAGACTCTGGAAGGATCTGTGAAGGAACTCGAACCCAGAGTCACCCAAACGGATAAGCAGGTGCAGGTCCTCCTGAACAGAGTAGAGTTCCTGGAGGACCGTGCTGAGGACGCGGAAGGACGGGCGAGACGCAACAACATCAGGCTCGTGGGGGTCCCGGAAAAATGGGAGGGCAACCATCCTGCCCAACGTGTGGAAGACTGGCTGAGAGACATGCTATCCGAGGGCGCACTCTCGCCCTACTTCGTGGTGGAACGAGCACACCGTGTACCCACGAGGCCACACACCACTGGCTCAAACCCGAGGCCGCTACTCTTCAAGGTACTGAATTATCGAGACAGGGACACGATCCTAAGGGAAACTAGACGGCTCGGAGACATTCGTATCGATAATACCACCGTGATGTTCTTCCCGGATTACACTGTCCAGGTGCAACGTCAAAGACACAATTTCCTGGAGGTGAAGCGACGATTACGCACGGCAGGCCTCAAATATTCCCTACTCTTTCATGCGAAGCTGAGAGTGGTGGCACATGACAAGACCTACTTCTTTAACACCCCTGAAGAGGTCAGTGACTGGCTCGACAGTGGCACGGACACGACACCCAGGCAGGCACAGAGCTATGAGGCGAGACCACGTGCACGAGGACCGCGGCGTCGCCGAAGAAACAGGGATCATCAGATCCGCCGCCCGGAAGAAACGACGCGCCACTCCCCACCAGCGGACCAAATGATCCAGGAGCAACGGGATGCGCTCCGGAGAGTCTCCCAGCTGAGCAACTCACCAACTTCGGAAGTAATTCAAGATACCACCACATTGATAGAGCCGAGCGATGATGACGCGATATACGGAATACCAGACTCCCAGTTGTCCGTGGACCTGCCGGATATCACACCGTAGACGGCTGACTTGCCCCACTGAAATCACACGAGTGATCCTGGCAGACCCTGCCGGGGCGGCGGGGGACGGACCTGGGGACCCAACAAACACTGGAGCGTTGTGGATGCGGGCCGTCGCCCGGGACGTCTCCTGTCGCCCCGGTGGTGGATGGTGTGACCTTGACGCAGTGAGTATACCCTCAGCCACATAGACTCTGAAAAGGTAAGATGGTGATGGGACCGTACCACATCTTCTCCTCCTCTCTCCTCCCTGCCTGTTGTCCCTAACACCTGAAAACCTTCCTGCCACAGAACATTGGGGAACAAGGTCTGCTTTTCTCTTTACCTCACCTAGATAGCCATGTAGGAGCCCTGCAACAAGGGGTGGCACTGTCTCCCCAGGTAATGACTATGGCTGCATGGAGCACACAATATATGGCCCAGGGGAGGTCCAACGATCCCCTTCCCTTACTTGAATATGTAGACCGCTGAAACTGCGACTAACACACGTTACCCCCTAGACTTGAGTACTGTTTCCTTGCCACCTTGGTGTGTTTGGACGGCATCATGTTACGAAGCCGACCTTTTGGTATTTGTCATTGTTTTGTTATATTTGAACATTATGACTCTTGTCCCACCCTAACCATTGGAGATTTGCCTGGACTATTCCTTCATGTACTGGCGCCTGTGACTGGTCTGAGTGGGGGGAGGGGACCGAGGGACCAATGGATATTCTCGCCTGGGAGACGAGTGGGGAGTGGGGCGGGTACTTCTTGTCGAAACACTACATATGGCTCAGATCAAGATATGCACGTGGAATGTCAGGGGCAAGCACACACCATCGAGACGCTACCAAATCTACTCTTACCTGAAACGCCACAATTTTCATGTTGCATTGTTACAGGAAACGCACCTAAACAAGGCGGAGGTACACGCACTGCGCCGCAGATGGCGCGGACAGCTTTATGCCACAGAGTACTCCTCCTTTGCTCGCGGGACACTCATGTGGATCCGGCCGGGCACCCCGTGGGCAGTCACAGACACACAGATTGACACAGAGGGTAGATATGTGATAGCCCGAGGCAGACTTGACGGACACCCTGTGGTACTTGCCTCTTTGTACTCCCCGAACACTGCCCAGGGTAAATTCTTCGATGGCCTATTCACGACACTGGCGTCCTGGCATGGAATCCCATGGATTCTTGGGGGCGACTACAACTGCGTCCTGGACGTGGACCGGGACAGATCTTCCGCATCCCGGTCAATGCACAGGCACACACCACCACGAAAAGTCTCCTCAATTGGGCCTTGCAGTGGGATCTGCAGGACCCATGGAGGACACGCAACCCACGACACGAACATATTCATACTGGTCAGGTGCACATGCACTACATGTGCGCTTGGATCGATACATGATCACCACTGATCTTCTCCCACTGGTCAGGGACTTCGAACTCAATGCTGGCACGGCGTCTTCCCCGCAGACCGAATGGGACGCGTTCAAAGTGTTGACCCGGGGAACATGTCTGGGTGCACAGGGGCCCATACGGCGGCAGCTTGAAACCGATCTGACGCGGCTGGAAACTGAGCTGCTAGAACTTGAACGCGCCGCGGAGGGGGATGCAGGCACTCGACTGTCCGAGGCCAGGGTGGAACATGGTCGCCTCTTGGAACGCTTACGTAACGTTAACTTCGCGGCGCACTCTGCCCGCATGCATCGGCAGGGTGATAGGCCTGGCAAACTGTTGACTTGGCTGATTGCACGGGAGGATCGTACGACCCCCATCTCAGTAATACAAAAAAAGGGAGGTGGTTCACTTTACACCCAGCGCCAAATACACAAGGCATTTACTGGTCACTACTCGGGGCTGTATCGTTCCCCGATGAGTGTCCCACTGTCTGACATAGCCGAATATCTCTCGACCTTGCAGCTGCCCACCCTCACGGCTGCGCAGCAAGATGACCTTGGAGCACCTGCGGACCCCGAGGAACTCCGCGACACCATTTTCAATCTCTCGAATGGCAAATCTCCGGGACCGGATGGCTTGCCAGCCAAATTCTACAAGGCCGCCTCGGACATCGTTATCCCCCACCTGATGAAAATGTACGCTGCGGCCACGGACGACTTCACCCTGCCCCCGACACTTGATGAAGCTACTCTTGTATCTCTGCTCAAACCCAACAGAGATGTCGAGCGCAACGGGTTCCTACCGTCCTTTAGCCCTCCTCAACACGGACTATAAAATTCTCGCTTCCACGCTTGCCAGACGTCTAGCCCCCATGGTACCCACACTGGTACACCACGTCCAGAACGGGTTTGTACCGACGCGCCACACGTCCCATAACATCCGCTGTCTCTTCCGCATACAAGAGTACGCCACAAGTCGGTGGCCGCGAGCCGGGTGCCTGATACTAGACCTGGAGAAGGCGTTTGACTTGGTGGAATGGCCTTACCTACGAGCAGTCATGGACAAATTTGAACTGGGGGACGATTATGAGCCCATGGTTAGCCTCCTATACCGCAGACCCACGGTCCGTGTCCGCACTGGCACACTGCTCTCTGACCCAATACGTGTACAGAGGGGCACCAGGCAGGGTTGCCCACTATCGCCCTTACTGTTCGCTTTAGCTGTGGAGCCCCTGGCTGCGATGCTCAAGTCCCGAGAGGCGGAGTGGGGTATACCGATGGCGGATGGCCTGCATGCGGTGTCATTATATGAGGACGATCTCCTCCTCTATATCAAGGACCTGAGTGATGTTCCGGCAACAGTAACTGACATTTTTTGCACCTTTGAGGAAATGTCGGGCTTGAAAGTAAATTGGACCAAATCAGGGGCTTACTCCTTTGACCCGAATGCTCCCGAGAGCGAGATACGCATCGTGGCGAGAGACTACAATGGTATCCCACGACATTCAGATATCTTGGGATCCACATTTACCGCGACCCTGCAGATATATTGGAGGGAAACCTGGGACGAGCGATCGCATCCATCCGATCACAAATAGGGTTTGGAATTACCGCTGAACGCTCCCAGCCGCGTAGCTCTAACAAAAATGATAATCCTGCCGCGGCTACTGTATTACTTTGCCAATATTCCATCCTACGTCCCTAACCGGGTGTTTCGCGACCTTGAAGTCCTACTGCGCGACCTGATCTGGAATAAGGGTCGGCCGCGCATTGCGCTGGCGAAACTATATATGCCTACCGAGACGGGGGACTGGCTGTTCCCAACTTGGAGCTATATTATCTAGCGGCACAAATGCAATGGGTGTCGGGATGGCTGGGTGGTAAGAACCTGGGGGACACCGCCTCGGACACCACTGTCTGGTCCCAGTTACAGATCCAAGTCCTGTTTCACCCGCTGACCCAAACTCCCCGCCCCTCACAACTGTATCTTGCGGTGGCGCTCAGATGTTTCCTCCGCTGCCTGCGCCTAACCCGGGAGACAATACCGTATGCCCCGATACTCCCGCTACTGGGTACCCCGACTACAGCGGGGACTCTGACAACCGTGGGGCTTGACAGCTGGACCGCTGCGGGAGTGGAAACACTAGGGGACCTATACTCTGATGGCGCCCTCCTACCCTTCGCCAATCTCGTAGAAGACACATCTCTCCCAGCTGGGCAGTTCCTATTACACGTGTCCCTCACCCACACACTGACTGCCGCCTGGGGCGACATATCTGACGAGCTGCCCACACACCATCTTATACAATACCTCCATGTTATGGGCAATGGCACGCACATTATCCACTGGCTGGCACAAGCTCTCCTTCTCCATACTCATCCCACCACTGCGCAGCTGAGAGAGAAATGGGCGACGGACAGTGGAAGGGATTGGACGGATAGGGAATGGGCGATGGTCCTGGCTGGCCCAGTTAACATCCCACGTAACCCTCGCTTCAAAATCATACAGCTCTACATACTAGACCGTGCATACCTCACCCGGACAAAATAAATAGATACTTTTTGGTTACGGATACTGCCTGCAGCCGCTGCTCCTTGGTGGGAGCGGACCTCCTCCACATGCTCTGGCTCTGTCCTGCCCTTCAACATTACTGGGATGGGGTTACCACACTACTTACACACTGCACCAAAGAACAAGTGCCGAGGACTTGGGAGGCCTGCATATTGGGATTATACAAACGCACACGGCTGAACAGGGTCCCAGCCCGGTACTGGGATCTTGGACTGATCACGGCCAAGCGACTGCTTACCAAGCGGTGGAAGGCTGCCACACTCCCACACATCCAACACTGGTACCTATCGCTCACAAACTGGGCGCGAGCGGAGAGCACTGTCCTGCGGCGGGAAGAGACAGCGGGCCTTAGGAAATTTCCGATCGCACAATACTGGGATGACATCCTCCAGTCCTTTCAACAGAAATGTGTGGAACAGGGTATCACGTAAAGAGATATATACTGCCCCCCCTTCCCCTCCCTACAGCGGGCACCATGAGGAACGTCCACACCCAATGGATTCCCCTACTCATACGATCTTCCCTCTTCCCCCTCCCCCAACACCTACGCATAATTGAAGCTTCACATATACCACACTGCTCGCTACCTACATGACCGCCATGCCTTGATCGCCACACGCTACGAATCTGACTGTCCCGCATTGGCGAGTGTGTTGCACCTCCCGCACCCACGTCCCCACAAGCCCGACCATCGCAGGGGGTTCTGCCACCGATTTCCCCACGAACAATACTGCACTACCACACCTAACGTGCCCCTATGACGGTGCTCCCCCCCTGAATAGTTGGCATACAGGCGAGACACCCACCATGGTCTCTTGCCCACCCGCCCACTGGACCGCTACCGATGCGCTGGCGCCACACTTCCCTCCTTAAACCCATGGCAATCTCTACCTCCATTCCCCCCCCCCCCCCCCCCTTTTAGCATATCTTTTCCATTTTACTGTTCTAAAGTTTATTGATATACTGGTCCCGTTCCCCTCTGGACCAGGATTTTCCAAGTTGGATATTGTACACGCTACACCATGGGACCTTTGAGAGTAGCAGTCATGGCCAAAGTGATCCTATCTGAATACCAGTACAAACACCAGACACTCTCATCAGAATGGATAAGCTTTATAGTTATTGGCTCACCGACACACCTAGGATACTGAATAGCCTCATCCCTCACTATTAATATCCTATGTCCTCTTGGAAGGGGAGCTTCACTGACATTCCTCCTCATAACCCACGTTGTCACACCGGACCACAATCCATTTGAAGGCATTGATGAGCGCTAACATAGCCCTATACCCATGGGTTCACACATATTACAAAAAACAGAAAACTCTACAGACCCACACCTCCACGTAACCAAATATTTGTATGATTGTATAACGTTGAAATAGATCGTTTACGCCGCCGAACCTCAGGGTTGTCGGCCCGAGGCTGTGTTCGTTCAATACCTGTGAAACACCTCAATACACATGCGGCTGGCCCAGATGGGTTGTAAGCGGAACGCTGTGTAACACTCCTGTTGATTAATAAAGGTCTTAAAATATATTTTTTAAAAAATAAATCAATGTAAAGAGTGACAGTGGAAACTGAGGGACTACTTCACAAGACATTTGGAGCAAGTAATTTAAATGCAAATGAGCCGTTCTGATTGATTGTATTACAACAAATGAATATTGGTGCCGATCTACCAAGTGGCCTTATTTTCTGCAGTTGTATGTTGAGGTAAGGGGGAACAAACACAGAGAAGCTGCTTGTGTGGTCATTATGAATTTTTAGAACACCTACCAAGTTAGAACTCTGTGAGATTTAGGGAAAGGATTTCTAAAGATGTTAAATCCCATTTGGGACAAAAAAATGGGGAATGTTTCAAATTTCTGCCAAATGCTATATCTGTGTATTTCCTCGAGGAGACAATTTGCCTCCTAGAGACAATTTGCAGGAATGAGAACATGGAAATATACAATTTCTGTAGATATCCGAAACTATTAGTCAGGATTTTATGAATCTCAATAATACAAAATTCTATACAATTGTTGGTGTAAATCTACAATGCAGATTTGTTTATAAGATAATGTACTCTGAGCATTGTTATCTCACTCCTTACCTGAGATTTTACTCTATTTTTCGATCCTTTAGAAATATCACTGACTAATCCAAATGAAGGGAAACACTGCTTTAATCATTATTCACTTTTTACAACTTTGATGTTCAACAAATGGTTTACACTATAGGAACACTCCCATGATCTTTCTTCACTGTCTCTATAGATCATCTGAAGGCAGACGTTGTTCTTTAAGGGTTAAAACCTTTTGTTTTAAAATGCGACAGCTACAGAGAACACATTTCTAGAAAACGTCCTATGGATAAACAGTGATCCCTCTTTATGGGGCTAATGTCTTACCTAAAATATTAATTTATACTTTAAATGCATGCACTCACTCTGGTTCGAAATAAGTAGTTCAACTAGAGAACATAAGTACACATAAGTAATTTACTCAAAAGGTTTAATTACATTTATAGCAACGGAAATTATATGATACCTGCTAAAATATTGTAGGTTTATAGTAACTTGCATATACAAACATTGCAGGTTTGTGCTACCTTGCATATACAATTTTTTTGACATGGTTTAGTTGGTGTTGGCCAAGTAACATGGTCAAACTATTGATTCAGTAAAGGAAAAAACTACTTACGAGGATGTCTTGCTATCTCTAGACCACTTCTTAATTTGGGAGAGTTTATTTATGAGAAAAATTCCTTTCCCTTGAGCTTTGCCACAAGGCTTCATAATCCAGGTGCTAGATGGGTTTTTTCTGAATTCTTCAACAAACAAGTTGTAGTCGGCTGGTAGCATAAAAGTGACTGGCACAAAATCTACATTAAAAAAATAAACATGAAATGTATTTTGATGGAAATGCAATTACCTGAAAACGAAATGTTGATTTAATACAGAGCAATGAAGAAAAAACGAGGATTTTCACATTGTGATTACAAAGAATTAATTCACTTTTAACAAACATCAAATATTTTTCCTTGGGAAAAGTAACTAATACATATAAAACTGGTTAAAAGCCAAAATAATATAACAGGATAAAAAACTAATGGAATAAAACTGCAAGCAACTGAATACACACAAAAATATGTATAAGCATACGTGTCTGCATGTTTGGCTAAATATTGAATGAATACACTTTACTGAAGAGGGTTTATGGTTCTTTATTCATGATAAAGAACCTAAAATGAAGGGAAACTGAAATTCTTCCCATTTTGTGAGCAACACGACCATAACTATTTTCAGTGTGCACCTCATGACCTCACACTGTGATAGACTGCCGAGACCAGACCTTACGTGGATGATAACAATGGTGCTATGAATTGTTCATCATGTTTACAGCATATCAAATGATCCACGAATCGGCATTTTTGATATATTTTATTCAACTACCTTGATTTTCCCAATGTTACAGTTACATTAACTTACTAGATTACATTTAGGGATCCACATAGAATATTAGTGTTTTCCATGTCTCTCTTAACATCTTATGATGTAAAGATCCGAGAAAATATGTTTTTCCGCATATATGACTTGTTTCGTTCTAATCTTGAGGAATTTTTCTATGCAATCCTTAGTAATGCCAGTGGTAAAGTCCCTTTAATTTATTCCTGAAAAGCCTTCAGTGGGCAGATGCATGTCAACAGAAAGTCTCACCTCTGCCTTCTGTTTGTTTTATTTGGATTGCTTCATTTGGCCTACATCCATGGCATTGGGTACTTAGATTTTTCAGTGGCTAGTGCCAGAATATTATTCAGCTCTTCCACTCCTTCTTGCAAGTAAAAGGTACCTTGCTATGGCTTTGTGCAAGTGGACAGACTCGCTATGTGATCTGAAGACAGACTTGAACATTTAACATTTTTCTTAGCCTGGAAATGTCCCAAGAAAATATTTGCTCACAGATTTATTGGCATGTAGAATGTAATTCATGAATATGATTCTCATTAGTTCTGGTGTGGCAGTAGTGTGCAGGGAGGGTGCTTTCCTTTAAGCAAATATAGGGTTATTTTCTCTATCTTTTTATGGTAATTCAGTGCTCTTAAACAACTTATAAACTGGTGTGACTGTTGTCCATGTGTATTCTTGTATATTTGTGTACTCAGGCACAGTACCCCACTGTTAGGGGGGTATTCAATTTTTCAATCTGGTCTACAGAATTGTAGGCAAAGCCAACCAGGTCTAACTTTTGGCAACCACAGTGAGTGAGAAGGGGCCAAATGATGAAGAATGTTTCTTCAGTAAGTGGGGCTACTGTCCTTTTTAGGGAACACCCCATATAGGGATCAATGAGTGCATGTTAATGCACTCTATATGAATGTAGGAGGACCCAGTATCTTTCTTAGATTATTAATTCCCTTTTTTTCTTGTCACTTATCATGCTGTTGAGAATGCACCAGTAACACTATAACTTATCTCTCATTTTCCCTTGTCGTGAGGGTATGCCTCGTAGATGAGGCAGCATGAGTTTCATTTCAATTACTAAACCATCTACATAAGTTATCTTTAAAGCAAAGAAACGAGCAGTCTCAAGCTGCAAACACATTTTATTAAAATATTTTCATTTTTCGCAATATGACTACTGCAGTACAATAGACATGTTGGGCGGCACAATCAGTATAATTACTATTGTGAGCTCTGCTGTATTAATAGGAAAGAAGGCCGACAAAGCCAGTACCTGCTTTTGCTCACCCTATATATAGTCTGCTCAATCACAAATAATTTCCACTTAAACATTTTAGAAATATGCATAGACTCCGCTCCGGATGTATGTCCGTATTCCAGCACGCCCTTGTCTGGTAAATAATCAAAAATCCCCAACTTATCCCCCCTCCCTCAAGTCCTTCTAACTTCATATGATAGCGTCTGAGGGCACCTTGTTGCCTCAGGCTTGTCATACTGCATCATTTATTAACAACAACATAGTTACTTCTTGGGTTAGATTGACAACAACACTTGTTCATCAGTATGCATTCTTATTTATTTATTTATTTATTTTTTGCACTTATAATGCGCACAGATACCCACAAAGGGTTTCCCGGCGCAAAGGATGTGAGAGCTGAGAAAAACACCGACAGCGCAGAAAACAACCTATTAGAAGCCTGCAAATTATTTATCAAAGAGCCAAGTTTTTACACCTTTCTTAAAACTGGCGAGATTTACCTCCTTACGCAGGGCCAAAGGCAGAGAGTTCCAAAGAACTGGTCCCAGATGGGAGAAAGACTTTCCCCCCATACGGGCCAGTTTAAATCTAGGAACCACAAAGTTGGCTCCATTTGAGGAGCGGAGGTTTCGTTCAGGAACATAGGGCCTAACCAGATTCTGCAGGTACTTTGGGGCGGTCCCTGCCTTGATCCTAAACATGTAGGTCAATGCTTTGAACCGGACCCGGTTCTCAACCCTAAGCCAGTGAAGGTCCTTAAGGTGCTTTGATATTCTGGCAGTCCTAGGGATCTTACAAAGCAGCCTGGCGGCGGAATTTTGGACCAGTTGGAGCCGCCTAATCACAGCTAGATTGGAGCCCAGGTATAAGATGTTACCGTAGTCAAGCCTAGATGTAATCAGTGCATTGACTACGGTCTTCTGGGTATCCATAGGTAGCATCCAGATGATCTTCCGTAGCCACTTCAAGATGGTGAAGCACATACCAGCTACTTTGTTTGCCTGCTGTTTCATTGATAACGAGTCATCAATGCATACCCCTAGGTTTCTAACTTGAGTGGCCGGGCAGGGGAAAGCACCCAGGGAGGATGGCCAATGGGTATCCTGCCATAGATCTCTTTTTTTCCCTAGGATAAGAATCTCCGTCTTCTCCCCGTTAAGCTTCAGCTGATTAGTGGACATCCAGCTGAAGACTTCCTGAAGACCTGATTTCAACGCAGAGGGGGAAGAAGGCTTTGCGTTGGTGAGGGAAAAAATAATCTGCGAGTCATCCGCATAAGACATAAGTTCTAGACCGACTCGCTCAGCTAGATCGGCGAGTGGGCGGAGATACAGATTAAAAAACAGCGGGCTCAGGATTGAGCCTTGAGGCACGCCATGTGGAGACTGAAAGGTGTCTGACTGAGCTTGCGAGGACGAGATCTGAAACGTCCGATTGCTCAGGTAGGACGCGATCCAGTCAAGCGCTTTCCCTCCGACACCATCATCACTCAGCCTAGCAAGTAGTCTGTTATGTGAGATGGTGTCGAAGGCCGCACTAAGATCAAGTAGGACAAGAGCAACTGTTTGCCCCTCATCCAAAAGTCCCCTAATCTTTTCGGTGACTCCCAAGAGGGCGGACTCGGTGGAGTGGCCGGCCCTGAAACCTGACTGAGTAAAATGGAGAAGATTATTGTTCTCCGTGTACATTGAGAGTACACCGTGAATGTGCTTCTCTAAAATCTTAGAGAACGCAGGAAGCAGGGAAATTGGGCGGTAGTTGGCCAGCACCTCAGGATCAGCCGCCGGCTTTTTCAATAGAGGGCTGACCATGGCATGCTTCCAGGCCGCTGGAACAGTTGCCAGATGGATGGAGGCATTTAATGTATCAACAATAATCCCTCGAGCTGGGTCGTCCAGCTGCCTCAGGATGTTGATGGGGAGAGGATCACAGGGAGAGCCTGATTTTATGGACGCAGCTAAAGATTTCAAAATGTCCAAAGAAATGAGTGGCCAAGAGTCAAGTCGTGGTCCTATTTGATTTGCCAAAAGTGGGGACGGAACTTCCCCGTCGTCCCTCATCAGAGGATTAATATTGGCAATTATCTTCTCTATCTTTTCCACAAAATACGTGGCAAGATTTTGACATTTTTGAGGGGTCAGGGTAGGTGGGGCAGCCATAGAATTTGCTCCGGCCAGTTCCTTAACAGTGTAAAAAAGAGTCCGTGCTTTGTTTGCGGCTGTGCTAATCGTCTCAGTTATGTAACAAGCCTTGGCTCTAGTGCAGGCTCTATGATAGAGATTTCTGGCACTACGATAGATTTCCTTTTTTAAAGGATCGTAATGTTTGCGCCACTTCCGCTCTAATGCCTTACACTTGGTTTTTTCTAATTGTAATTCATCATTGTACCAAGGGGCTGGCGGACGATGGACATTGCCTCTGCACTTAGTAGCGGGCAAACAGATATCGACTGCTCTCTCCAGCCAGGTATGGGCTTCATGCGCAATCGTTTCCATATCGGTGCCCAAAACGGGGGGGTGAATCTTTAGTGCACTCTGCAGCTCGGATAGGTCTAACCTTTTCCAATTTCTCATAAGAATTGGGGGCCGAGCAGAGAGTGATGGCTTAGGATCAGTAAGGGTAATGCTAAAAAGGGTTAAAAAGTGGTCCGACCAACAGATGGGGTCGGTTTTCAACCATTTTAGTTCCTGTAAGTTGGATATTATGGGGTCCAGCAAATGGCCAGCTTGGTGAGTGGGACCCTCATTCCGCAGTGTCATGCTAAGAGTATTCAAATCTTCCAGAAGGTTGACAACCATGCTATTTGATGTTTCCTCCAAGTGGAGATTTAAATCACCCAGTATGGTCAGATTTTGGGCATTCAGAAAGTAAGGTGAAATGACGTTGGCCAAATTCGTAGCCCAAACGTTACTGCTTCCAGGAGGACGATAAATTAAAAAACCAGAGCAGGTAAAATTAGGGTTCAGTGCAATTTTAAAAAATGCTGCTTCGCATCCTGGGATATTAACCGTTTGGAAATCACAATTAAATTCCCTATTAAAAATCACAGCAATCCCCCCTCCAACCTGTCTTTCCCTATCAACTCTGGCGATAGCATAATTAGAGGGTAGTGCGGCCGCTACATCGGGCCAGCACCATCATGCAACCAGGTCTCTGTAAGGAAAATCGCGCATGGTTTTTCCTCTATTAAGAGATGGTAAATGTCTGCTTTGTGTTGTGGCAGTGATCTGCAATTAACAGAGTAGAAAGTAAAGGAACAAGTGTTTTGAGCCACGGTTGGAGTGGGTATTTTACGTTTGTGTGTAACGTCTGGGTAGGGCTGAACATTTGATAAAGCTAAAGCACAATGATGACAGCTTTGGGAGCCCGCTAATACAGGATTTAAAGTGGAGCATTTACTATTTGTGCTAGGGCGCAGAGCCTTTAATTGGCCCGCCGAGAGTGAACCTCTAACAGCGTTTCCTGCCCCGAGCCCCGACCTGGCCCGGACGGGCACAGACGGGCTGGTCTTTGGCTCGTCTTCGGCGCAGTCGATGGCGCCTACCCTGCGCGCCATCGCTGCGCGCTGGAGCCGACGAGTAGCTAAATACCCTCAAGAAGCGGAGGTCTAGAGCGCTAACCGCTCCCCACTCCGTGAGGTGCCGCCCCTGTCCCGCCCTCGACAACCGCGATTGGCTAGAATGCCGGTTGCCTAAGAACAAGGCGGAAAACAGTTCACAGGACACAATTAGGGTCACAGGTGAGTGCGAGTGAGTGCTCGTTTTTAGCAGAGTGCTATTAAAAACATCCTACAGATTCTATCAACAATTCTAGTAATATTAAAAATTGTAGCTTCTGGTCAAGTATGCTACGCGAAGTGCGTTAAAATAATTCCCAGCCTCTGAACACGGGCTGTATTCAAATGAAGTCGGTGCTCAGCGCCCAGCGGGGAGTAGCTGCCACCAATTCTTGCCACTGTAATTATCCCTATGAGGTGGGTTTGCTATTTTACACTTTTTATTGTGAGCCAGTTCTAGCACCTGCAGCATCTAAGTCTTGCGCTTTAAGAGTTTCCAACCTAACATCCTACTCCAGTGCTATCGGGGTTTTACGTAAGTCCCTGACCTCCTCCCGTCTGATGGCCGCGCTTTCTGCACTACCCCATCGAACCAGTTCGCTATGCCATGTGTGTACGGAAGGTGATTTCTTGGATTTCCACCGCATGGTGATGGCCCGTATTGCTAAGATGAGAAACAGGTTCACAAACCTATAATGCACTTTGTGTTTAGTGGAGGACTTGTGGAGGCCCAGGATACATTCTTCCAGGATGTTGGTTATGTCCCTTTGTGTGGCTGTGTGTGTATAGCGTCTGACCGAATCCCAAAACTCCCGTAGGTGTGGGCATGCCCAAACCATATGAACTATATCAGCTCCCACAGAGTGACATCTAGGGCAGCAGTGTTGCGTTTGCGGGAACATTCTGTCCTGTCTATAAGGGGTGAGATATGCCCGGTGTAATATCGTGGTTTGAATATATTTGAATTTTGCGTTCCTTGTTATTTTCCTAGGATGTTCCAGAATTCTCTCCCATTCTTTATCTTCTAGGGCTCGTCCTATGTCATCCGACCATGTGGTTCGTAGATTAGTAAGGGCTATCCCGTATGGGCACGAATCCCTGCCTACAACCATGTAATTAAGTGTCTACCCCTTCCCATATAATAAAGTGCTTTAACCAGTTCATGCGTAGAAGGTTCTTGCCGACGTGGGGCCCAGTGTACCTTTACATATTGTAGTAGCGCTGCATGTAATGTATACAAATGATCTAGCACCCATGTCTCTCTAACAAAGTTACCATAGTCCAGCAGCTGTCCGTCATGGAACAAGTCCGACACCGTGCTAACCTCTGCCTCGAGCCAGGGAGCTATAGTGCGCTTCGTTATTCGTCCAGTCGCTAGTGGTATTCCTATTTATTTATTTATTTAAGGTTTTATAGAGCGCGAACATGACCCGTGAGGGTATCAGAGCGCTTTACAGATACATAGAGTAATACCGTGTCACGGCAGGTCATAGCACAACAAAAAAACAGGTAAAAACAATAAGAATTAGTACATAGGAGAGCTTACAGAAAATCAGGGGGATGAAGGTGGGACAGGGTAGCAAACAGGTACTGTACCTTGGGGATAGGATAGGCTATACAGCAGGAGAAATAAAATACAATGAACAAGAAAGGTAATGTACAAGGATGCAGGATAAGGCACTAGTCTCTCAGGTGGCTGAGGGAACGAGATTAGCCAAGGAATTTATCCATGAGAAAGGCCTTGGCCTCTTTTTTGAAGCGAGCAAAGGAAGGGATTATTCTGATGTCAGGAGGGAGGGCGTTCCATATTCGTGGTGCAGTTCCGGTGAAAGCCCGATTGTAGGTTTTTATTTTCCTAAAGCACACAGGCCGGAGTAGGAGGGCCTTGGTCGATCTTGAGTTTCTGTTTCCTCCAGATAACACAAGCTTCTGTGCAAGATACGCAGGGGAGTTAGAGTGAAGGGCCTTGTGCGTGATGCATGCCAGCTTGAGGTGAATCCTCGCCTCGAAGGCGAGCCAGTTTAGCGCTTTCAAGTGAGGATTGATGTGATCGAATTTTTTTGAGCCTGTAAGTAGCCTGGCGGCTGCGTTGAGGCAGGCTTTTAAGGGTGCCAGCGAGATCTTAGGTAAGCCAGAGAGGGTGGAGCAACCGTATTCCAGTCGAGAGATGACTAATGATTGGACAGCGAGTTTTAGGTCCGGGGCGTCTAGAAAGGGTTTCAATTTCCATTGGTAGTTCAGGTGGAATCTGGCCGATTTCGCCATTGTGTTGATGTGGTCTCGCATATTTAGGTTATAATCAAAGGTCATTCCCAGAGATTTGGCTGAATTCACAATGGTCGGGGAACAATTTAAGGCTGTGATGGCTTTAATCCATGTCTGGATGTCGGGGTTGTTCTTGGGTGGGGAGATTAGAAGGAACTCAGTTTTCTTGGCATTTAGTTTTAGTTGATTGGAGGAGAGCCATCTGACGGTCAGCTTTAGGGCATCATTCAGGGTAAGGATTTCTGCAAGAGATGAGATTTTTATGTAGATCTGAGTGTCATCAGCGTACATATGGAAGGAGATCTTTGCATTGCCCAGGACTTCGGCAAGGGGTTCCAGATAAAGATTGAAGAGGGTTGGGGACAATGTTGATCCCTGAGGGACTCCCACCGTGACCACGGAGGGAGCGGACAGTTCGCCATTGACTAGAAATCTCTGAGATCGGTTATGGAGGTAGGATCTGAACCAGTCGAGGACTGTGCCTTCTAATCCCATCCTGAGTTTAAGGCGTTCGAGTAGCATCACATGGTTGACCGTGTTGAACGCCGATGATAGATCAAGGAGGATCAGGAGACAGGTTTTGTCTTGGTCAAGGGCTTGAAGAGCGTCATCAACGATGTGGAGCATGGTGGTTTCGGTGCTGTGCCCCGGTCGGAAGCCTGATTGACAGTCATCGAGTAGATGGTAGTTGTTGATGTGGTGACTTACCTGTAATTGTACACACTTTTCCAGCACTTTCACCAGGAGTGGAATGTTGGAAATTGGTCTAAAGTTGTCTGGGGAGGCTGGGTCCAGCGACGTTTTTTTCAGAATGGGTAGGACTTGGCCTGTTTTCAGCGAGGTCGGTATTGATCCCTGTCGTAGGGAGGCATTGATGATTGCAGTCCAGCTAGGAATGATGGATTTGGTAACGGTCGCGAGACAGTTTGAAGGGAGTGGGTCCGTGAAGTGGTTGTTGGGGTTCAGGGAGGCAATGATTTTCGCGACAGTGTCTTCGTCATAGGATGCAAATTCGGACCAGTAATGGGATGTTGCCTGCATAGGCAGGGTGTGGGCATGTATAGTGGAGTCACGCTTTCCAACACTGTAGTGCCATGTGTAGCAGGGGAGGAAGATGCCGGGGGAGTTTGCAGCGTGGCAATAACAGTGTAAGTAAGGCTCCTCTTGCGATATCATGCTCAGTGTAACCTATTTCCTGCAAATTACGCTCAGCCGTCCGGAAGGACAGCCACTTTAGTTGGCAAGCATGGTAGTATGCTCTGAGGTCCGGTACTCCCAGCCCTCCTTTTTCCGTACCAAGCTGTAGCTTTTTGAAGCTTATCCTCTGTCTGCCGGGCCCCCATGTAAGGTCGACAAGCATGGTGATTAGGAGTTTAAAAGTGGTCTGTGGGAGCAGCACCGGTAAGTTGGTAAAATAGTAAAGCAATCGTGGGAGGACCACTCTTCCCATCACCGATATTGGTAATGTGGTCCAAAAGGCAATACTAGAGTATAGAGCTCTAATTGTTCTATGAAGGTTACCGTCCAACATGTCAGTGGGCGTCCGATATACATGAATACCAAGATATTTAAACGTTTGTGGTGCCACCTGTAATTCTGTGGGCCCGAATAGGATACTCGTGGGCATGGCCTGCTCCTGAAAGTAAAAGGCATGTGATTTCGATGGATTAATGGCCAGGACTGATATGCGTTCGAATATGGCAAATATCCCGGACAGAGGGGCTAAATCCGACTTGAGATCCCTAATGTAAAGAATAATGTCGTCTGCATAAGCAGAGAAGAGATGTACGTTGGGCCCGATCGGAATGCCCATCTCTTGTGCATCTGTACGCAACTTTAGTGCCAAGGGTTCCAATGCCAATATAAACAGGAGTGGCGAGAGTGGGCACCCTTGTCTCATCCTCTAAATATAGGGTATTCAGATGATATATGGCCTCCAGTACGGATCCTATCAGTGATGGCATCATATCGGAGCCATCTAAGATAATCATCCGGCAGTCCAAATTTCGCTAGTGCCTTGAACATTTACTACCAATTTGGCGTAAGTCTAGCGATATGCAGCCTGCATGAGCGTAACGCGTGGGGCGGCCGACATTAAATAGGGCAATCTCCTGGTATTCAAGGACGTGCTCCGGGCTGGCAAGAAACCCGTTTAGTCTATCTGTATCAGCTTATTCAGGATGGGCAGGAGCCTATGTGCCAGTACCTTACTAAGTATTTTATATTCTGTGGCTAGTAACTTGCCATGTCAGTAAGATCCTTCCCCGGTTTCGGAAGAGAGACTACCAGTGCTTGTGCCGTGGTGTTCCCTTCGCCAGCGCCGTGTTGTACAGGATCTCTAATTGAGGTAGGAGAGAGTCCATGAAGATGGAGAAGTGTGGCTCAGGGGTTAGAGGCGGCAGACCCGGAATCTGAGATCGGTTCTGGACCAGGGTTCAATTCCCCGCCTCGGCGGGTCTTGGGCTAAAAATTCCACGGACTCGATAATTCTCACTCCGGTGCCTTCTCGACTCACGGGTTCACACTCTGCGACTCTGGGCAATAGCTTGCTTAATCTCCACAACGGCCCCTCGCGGCGGGATGCCTGACTTTCACCTTGTGGATACCCGCTGGGGCTATCACACAGGGGAATATCAGGACGGGTTCCCTAAGCAAGCGCCGGGACACCCACTGCGGGTAGCTGTGCGCTATATAAGCTCAACTACTACATGTCATAAAATTCTGCAGGTAACCCGTCCAGCCCAGGGGTCTTATTACGAGGGAGCCCCTTAATTGCCATCCTGATTTCTGCTTTTGTAATGGGGCCTGATAGGTCTTTCAAGGCTGCTGCAGTCGGTTGTGTGTATGGCAATGCGTGGAGGAAGTCGTCTATTCCTGTGTCCCCACCAGCTGTAGGTTTGCTGTACAATGTAGCATAATATTGGCAGAAGGCCGCATTAATGTCGTTCTGGGTATGTGCCTTGTTACCTGTCATGGTAGTAATATGGTTAATCACAATGGCTGGGGGATCTTAACATAATAATTTAGCTAACAGTGCCCCCAATTTGTCCGCCTCGGAATGGCAACTCTGTGTGTAGCCTTGGTGGTCTATGACCGTAGTGATTCTAACAATGCCGCGTGTTTGAAGAGGGCTTCCTGGAGTGGTGCCCGTTTCTCCCAGTCATGTGCGGCCTCCTGTTCTAACCTATCCATCTTTCGTTCTGTTTCTGTAAGGGACTTATGCACCTCCTGACTAGCTTCCACTGTCGCACTTATGGCCCTCCCGCCTAGGACCGCCTTAAAAGCGTCCCACTCAATTAAACCATCAGAAGCTGTATTACTATTTTCCGCAAAATAATGTGCAATAGTGTTGGCCATGGCAGTACGGAACACTGTGTCCTCTAGCAGCTGTGGCCATAGTCTTCACGTGGGGACCGGAGTAGGTATCCTACCCCATGTGACAGTTATCTACAGTGGGTTATGGTCCAAAAAGGTTTTTGCTAGATACGTAGCATATGTGACCTGCATCGCAATCGTGTTTGAGCAGTAAATTCTATCTATTCTAGTATGAAGCATATGGACCGGGGAGTAAAACGAGTATTACCTATGTGTTGGGTGTCGCATTCTCCACACATCGCACAATGCCCAGTCCTCCACCCAGTGTGCCATTCAAAGGGGGAAGGGTCCTGTCTAAAGCAACATCCATGATTGTGTTACAATCCCCGCCTATAATCCAGGGATGCATCTCCCATCCAGTCAATGCTAAGTTCAAGGTAAATAAAAAAACCCTCTCGCTCAGTATTCAGCACATATGTGCTGCCCAACACGACTTGTTGACCATCCAGGGACCCCGCAGAAATCTATATCGTCCCTGTTTGTCTACTCTTTGTTCTAGTGCTGTAAAGGGCACACCATGCCTGATCCATATAGTGACACCACATGCAAGTTCAAGTTTAAATACTTTATTCGACAACATTGTCATAAAAGCTTTCATCCCTATCTAAACATTATAAATACTAATCTAATAATAAAAAACATATTAAATAACATGCATTAATGCATTGTTGGCGAATAAAAATCTATAAAATTTACACATTTTTTAAAAAAGAAAAAAGTTTCATCACAAGCCAAAGGAAGTTCATGTAGTTCATGGGGGTTTTAAAGTGCGCGTGCGTATTATCCAAGCCCATCCCAGGAATTTGGCCACTGGAATTGCAAGTTGAGGGGCACAATTTGATTTCAAGACCCTGAAAGCCTCGACACATCTCCTTGTGCCCAGATTTCTACATGCCGGCTTCAGCCACCTATTCCTTGGGGCAGCATATAATGGACATACGAATAAAAAGTGCAAAATGTCTTCTATATGAGATTTACAATGGGAGCATGTGTTAACATTACCAGGGGACCATTTGACAGTAAAAGCATTTAGGGGCAGGGTGCCAACTCTGAACTGAAAAAACAGTTTCCTATCTAGAGGCTTGGAGATTATATCCCAGTACTGTTCAAACATGGGGAGAGTTTTTATCTCTAAAAATTTGAATGTCAAGGCAGGAGGTTGGCTAGAGACCAATGCGGCATTATTTATCATTTCCCAGTATAACTTTTTTAAAGTGTTCTTTGAAGGAAAGTCATCTGGGTCAGTTACTGTCCACAAGTGTTCAAGGTGCAATGTTTGAAGTAGTTTCCTCACTTCTTTTAACCAAACTACTTTATGGAAGATATCAGAGTTGTCAACATCCAATAAGGCAGCAGCATAGTGACTCAGTTCCGGGGTAGATTTTATACGCCTCCAATATAAAAGGGGGCGAAGTCTGATCACGTCCTCAATCCTTTTCCTCCCCAGATCATAATGGAGAGGGATGGAGGGGGTACTCTGTGGGACTCCGATTAAGCCCCGCAGGAATTTATTTTCTGCCACTGATAGAACATTCAAGTTGGTAAAACCCCAAAGTTCTGACCCATAAAGGCATGCACCCAGCACTTTCATGCCGTAGATCTCCAATGTTGGCTGTAGTGGTTTTGTAAATGAAGTTTTATACTTCTTGGCTATTGCCCCTGCCAACTGATTATATTTTAACATTACAAAGTCCATGTGGGATCTCCAATTCATACTGGCGTTCAGAGAGATGCCTAAATAGGTAAAGGCATCCACTTCTTCCAAAAAAGCCCCGTTATAAACCATTTTCCCCTTGAATTTCTTGGTGGGATTCAGGTTCATGAATTTTGTCTTTGATGTATTTATTTCTAAGCCACGGCTCCGACAGAATTCACCAAAAGCGTTTATTGTCTTTTGCAGACCGCTTGGGGTCCGCGAGACCAGCAGAGTGTCATCCGCGAACATAAGAACTGGTACTCGCTTCCCATCTAGTAGTGGGGCATCCGTTGGAACTTGCTGCAGAAAATCCACAATGCCATTTATGTAGAGGGAGAATAGCGTGGGGGCCAGGACACAGCCCTGTCTTACTCCTCTCTCCACAGGGAAAGTTTCCGTGACCTCCCCCTGGGCTCCCCACCTAATCCGGGCATAGTTGTTCTCGTGGAGTCTTACAAGCAAAGTTAATAGTTCCGGGCTTATTCCTAAATCCCTTAAAACATCCCAAAGTTTTTGGCGGGGAACTAAATCAAACGCGGCCTTTAGATCTACAAAGACAGCGAACAGGGGACCATTTAGCAGGGTGACGTTTTTCCAATATAAAGTTAAAAAGTGAAACACCTGGTCAACAGAGCTGGTTAAAGGGCGAAATCCTGCTTGATAAGGTGAAAGAATGTCCTTGTCAACTATCCAGGCTTGAAGTTTGTTTTGGACCAGCCTACCCATCAGTTTTTGGGCACAGTCGATGAGGCTGATTGGCCTGTAGTTGCTTGCTAAAGCCTTATCTCCTTTTTTGTAAACAGGAATGATTTCTGCTCCTTTCCACGTTGGGGGAATCTTTGCCCCCTGTGCGATAGCATTCCCAAGCCATACGAAATATTTACACCAGTTATCTCTGTCTAATAAAAAAACGTCAGCCGGTATACCATCAATGCCTGGTGCCCTGCCTCTGGTCACTCCATCCATTGCCTCATGTACATCTTTTAATGTGAATGGTCCATTTGCAAAAAATATCCTATCTGGAGGAGGGACTGCCTGGGGGCCTGTATTGTCAGCATATTGGGGTTTAAAGAAGTCAACCCAGGCCTCCTTCGGGACATGATTTTTTGGGCATTCCGCTACACCCCCTGAGCCCCATTTTAATATGGCCCAAAACTCTTTCTGGTGTTTGTCAGCACATGCCTTCTTCAGATCTAACCAAAGATTCTCATCCCATTGCTTTTTTGCCTTTGCCTGGGTTTTCCTATATTCGTCCCTGGCTTTCAAAACTCCCGTTTTGGATCTTAGAGCATTACTAAGGTTATGCCTTGCTGCTCTACATAATTGATCGTACCAACCCTTTTTTTTGGGTTGTCCAGTACCCTTCTTCTTCTTGCCCACTTTCAAGAATAACTTCTGAATGCTAGCAAAAAACATTGACTGTGACTCTTCAATTAACATTTTAAAATTTTCATCATTCATAGAAACCTGCAGTCTGGCAACTTCATCAATAACTAGCCCCTCAAGGACCTGCCTATCCTCTGCATTGGCTACTAAAGTTGTCCATCTAACATGACGAGCGTTGTTCGATGAAACAATATCTGAAGTCATAAGGTTACTAGCTAAATTTTCTGTCATTATTTTTTGTTCTAGGTTGAATATTAAAGACAAGGGATTGTGATCACTCTCCAACCTAGATATGACCTGCATATCGATCACTTTGTTCCAGACTCTAACATCTATCAGAATATAATCAATTCTACTACTTGATCTTAGGTTATCAAAGGTATGCCTACCCTGAGCATCAGAGGGAGTGCGGCCATTTACTGCCCTCAATCCTCTGGCTAGGCATAAGCTTTTCACCTGAATAGCTACTTGTGTCCATTTTTTAACCACTGGAATGTCTAACTGAGGAATTCCCCATTTGGTGTCTTCTTCATATGTCAGATCATTATCCTCACAACCTAGAGGTTCAAATGTTGTATTTAGGTCTCCTCCTACTAAGATGTTATACTGGGTGGATAACTTCTCTAGGTCAGCCTCTAGATCCACTACTATGTCTGAGGGTATACCCCCCTGGGGTCCCCCTAGCATAGATGTTGTATATTGCCAACTTGCAACCATCGTTACAAGTAAGCAATATAGAAAGTAGGTCGCTGTTAGAAATGAGGTTCTGCTTAATGGTGCATTGCAGAGCTTGCCGTATCCATATAATTAAACCCCCTGAAGGGCGTCCCTTTGGATTCTTTTTCGCGGGCTCATAAAAGTTTAAAAATCCCAGGCGAAACACTGGTGACACTGACCATGTCTCTTGTAACAGTACAATGTCATAAGAATCTATAAAGTCACACCATTCCGGGGTCTCAATTTTATGTTGGATACCTGCAATATTCCATGAAATAATCCTGATGGAACCTTCTCCTTCCATACTCCTCTTGTTTAAGGGAGTAGTCAGGTTAGGGGAAGGCTCACCAGGAGGGAACCTTATTTCATCCAATTTAATACCAGGTTGGGCAGCAAATGAGCTGTTCTTCCCTGGTTTAGTGGTATAGTCTACAGGGTCAAGTATCCTACGATCTATAGTTTCTATCATAGTGGAACTAGGATTCCCATGCTGAACCTCTATAAACTTTGGTTGCCCTACACCCATCTGGTTACCCAGTCAATCACATTGGCTCATTCCTGATATGGCAGAAAACCTGTTTTCTAGCGTAATTCCCCAGTTATTTTTGTTTGGCGGGTATTTGGCTTTTCTTAATACAGGGTTCCATTTAGTTTTTAACAACGTTGGATTTATAGTATTTCCCTTTTTTGTGTAAAAGAAATCCAGCGTTAATGGCACTATTTCTGTAGATCTTCGCTGAGGGGGGTATATATTTGCTAGTATGTTTGGTAGTACTTCAGGATCTGAGAGGTGCAACACCACGCAATCCCCCCTGAACTTTTTAATGCCACCCCCAATCCATTCGACCCTTCTAGCTTTTACTACTTCCTGTGCCAGCTGTTCCCTGCCTCCTGGTTTAAAAGCCATGTTCTTTGATAACCAATGAAGTGATTTGTTTATCAAAGAAGGGATATTCTCCTCTTGACCTGATTCTAGTTGAGGAACATTTGCTAGAACCAGTATTAATGGGGAAGCTTCCACTACTAATTCTACAGGACCCTTGTCTATATTCTCTAACTCATTGGTATTTCTGATAACTGGCCCAGTTGGATCCTCAACCCTGGGAAGTGGATTTAGAGTTCCCATCCCTTCTCCCCCTTGTCCAGATTGATGCATGGTGTTTTGGGAAGTGCTAGCAGCACTATCTGGGCAAGTTATGGTTTTAGTATTTTTAGGGACTGCCATTGCCAAGTTTGTTGGAACAGACCTAGGTGTTTCTGTTATTGTTTTTTGCAGAAGCGATCCCAATCTAGTGACCTCTGCTGTGAGCAGGTCAATTTTACTTAAGAGTGGTGTAGTAATCGTTTTAATTTTGTTATCTATGGCTTTCAGTAGCTTTTTGAATTGATCTTCGTCTAGATGGATTCCACCTCCCCCATTATTCCCAATGTCGTCCCCATTTTTACCCTCGGAGGAGGCCTCAGGACACTTTTTACCTGATCTAAGTCTGCCCCTTTTTGGTATATTTTTACCCTTATTTTTCGTTACTCTAGGGGCTGGCACCGGTGTGGGGGCTTCCTCCTCTATGGTGTTAGTTTCAGCATCAATAGTACACTCGGGAACAGGTTCATTAATTTCAACTAATAATTGGGTCAGTGAATTAGTATCAGGGATTTGAAAAACCTCATTACTAATGTCCAGAACTGAAACTAGTGGAGGTGTATTGTCGATAAGCAAGTCCGGCGAATAGCTAAGACCCAAAGATGACCTCCTATCCTGGTTAATTTTGGCAACTTTTTGTACCATGTAATTTTCCATTGTATTTAGTGGAGCAGAAGATGCTTTGGCTTTAGACATGTTGATATCAGCAAAGGTAGTCCTTTGGATGACAAACAATGTGAAGGTCCAGACAAATACAGGAGAGGAGGGGTAACAGCACTTACTTAATTAAAATGGACAGCGTTCTCGGCCCTGCTCCTGCCTCTTCGTGCCGATGAGGGCCGTAGAGGGCCCGCCCTTTGCCCGGGCTTCGCCCCGGGCGTCCCGCTCGCGTCCCGCGCAGCGGGTATCGGAGTCGCTTTTGTGCGCCTCCTGGCGCCCTCGCGTCGTTGGTGAGCGCGCCGCCGCGTTGCCTGCCGGGAATTGAAGTCCCGGAGCGGCGGCGCGTGTAGTCCTGGTGTTTGCTGACTCTCGGCGGTGGCGGCTCTATTCCTGGTGTCTGTTTGCCCCACAAATGACTCCTGGCGGTGGCGGCGTGGCAGCGTCGAGCAGGTGAGTGTTTCTCTTGTTCCCCCGCTCCGCCGGTATCGGAGTCGCTTTTGTGCGCCTCCTGGCGCCCTCGCGTCGTTGGTGAGCGCGCCGCCGCGTTGCCTGCCGGGAATTGAAGTCCCGGAGCGGCGGCGCGTGTAGTCCTGGTGTTTGCTGACTCTCGGCGGTGGCGGCTCTATTCCTGGTGTCTGTTTGCCCCACAAATGACTCCTGGCGGTGGCGGCGTGGCAGCGTCGAGCAGGTGAGTGTTTCTCTTGTTCCCCCGCTCCGCCGGTATCGGAGTCGCTTTTGTGCGCCTCCTGGCGCCCTCGCGTCGTTGGTGAGCGCGCCGCCGCGTTGCCTGCCGGGAATTGAAGTCCCGGAGCGGCGGCGCGTGTAGTCCTGGTGTTTGCTGACTCTCGGCGGTGGCGGCTCTATTCCTGGTGTCTGTTTGCCCCACAAATGACTCCTGGCGGTGGCGGCGTGGCAGCGTCGAGCAGGTGAGTGTTTCTCTTGTTCCCCCGCTCCGCCGGTATCAGAGTCGCTTTTGTGCGCCTCCTGGCGCCCTCGCGTCGTTGGTGAGCGCGCCGCCGCGTTGCCTGCCGGGAATTGAAGTCCCGGAGCGGCGGCGCGTGTAGTCCTGGTGTTTGCTGACTCTCGGCGGTGGCGGCTCTATTCCTGGTGTCTGTTTGCCCCACAAATTACTCCTGGCGGTGGCGGCGTGGCAGCGTCGAGCAGGTGAGTGTTTCTCTTGTTCCCCCGCTCCGCCGGTATCGGAGTCGCTTTTGTGCGCCTCCTGGCGCCCTCGCGTCGTTGGTGAGCGCGCCGCCGCGTTGCCTGCCGGGAATTGAAGTCCCGGAGCGGCGGCGCGTGTAGTCCTGGTGTTTGCTGACTCTCGGCGGTGGCGGCTCTATTCCTGGTGTCTGTTTGCCCCACAAATGACTCCTGGCGGTGGCGGCGTGGCAGCGTCGAGCAGGTGAGTGTTTCTCTTGTTCTATAACTTTTACATTAAAGCACGCTAATGATAAAAGTGAGTTCCGTAAATGCCAATTAATGATGCTTATAATGCTTGGGCAACTCGTGTTCGATCTGATATGACCCTATTCGGAAGCTAAAAATATGAGAGTTAGCATTTCATTGGCGAAAATGCTATTAGTTGGCCTTTGTGATGCCCACCACATGCATATCCAGAGTAATTAGTAGAGGAAACCTGCCCCCTCTATTTCTTGCGGAGCTTTGCTGCCTCCTGTTCTAACATATGAAACTCTTGCAAATACACTATGTGTGCTTTACGCCTTTGCAATTGAGCGTGTAATCTATGGCGTTTCTGCATCGAACCCAAACCGCTTACTTTCCATGTGAATATGTTATATTGGCTAAGTGTATGCATTGCCTTAGTAGAGTGGTCCTGAGGACAGGTCGTGTCATATGTGTGAGTGGTAAGCCGCCTCATATTAAACAAGTGAGCAGACAGACCAAGAAGAACAAAACCTACCCTTTCCCCTCAGGAAGCGACCACACGCGCCTCTTCATATGACCACCCCGCAAACCCCTACCCTAAGGCCGCACTCCGCTCTCAGAAAATGATCCCACTTACCTGAGCACAGGTCCCCCCGCTGAACTCCTCACCCAAATCCACGATTCAAGTAATTACAAGAGTTGGTAGGGATCATCCCCCTCTAGAGTCCCTAGACCCCCAGCGCACCTAACCTCCTTACCTAGAGACCAACCCAGCAAATCGGAGACCGAAGAAGAACCCCACATTAAATGCATGCTCATCAACAGCAGATCTGCTTCCAAACATGCAACAGAATTAGCAGAAGCTATCCTCTCCCATGACCTAGATGTAGCTTTCATCACTGAAACTTGGCTCAACACCCTGACCTACCCCAACATGGACTTGCTTGTGCCGCCCGGTTTTACAATAAGCCGAAAAGAAAGACATGAGCAGGGACTCGGAGGCACAGCAATCATTCATAAAAGTGACTTCTCCATCACGGAAAGCTCCTCGTGCCTCTATAGCTCCTTCGAATGCCTTTCAGTCAACATCAAATCATGCACGAACAGATCGCTACTTTGCCATCTCCTGTACCACCTTCCAGGCAACCCCAACGAATTCGGAGCGCAGCTCTCTGACCTGATCACCCAATGCGCACTCAGCAACGCCAACAGCATCATTCTGGGCGACCTCAACATAAGATGGAATGAAACAAAAAACCCGCTCATTCAATCTCTCAACAGCCTCCTGCTAGATAACGGTTTGACCCAACACTGCTCAGAAGAAACACACCACAGAGGAGCGATCCTTGACGCAATCATTTTGGATAGAAACACAATCACTATTGACTATATCATTCCCGTGGACTGGTCATACCACCACATTATTCTTTTCCATATCAACCATCCGGCCCTAACTCAACCCCCTAAACAGGCCCCTCCCAAATGGGTCAGGAACACAGCTCAAGTCCCTCGGGCCAAACTAGAAGAAGGGCTAAGAACGCTCCTCCCTAGCAAAACGGAGCACCTTTCAACCACCGAACTCACCTCTCTCTACCACTCCAACATGACGCTCACCTTGGACCTCCTGGCGCCCCTGAAACTAAAAAAACACAGAAGACCCCCTCCAGGTCCTGGTTCACCACTGACATCAACGATGAAAGAAGACAGATTAGAACCTTAGAATGAATCTGGAGGAACAATCCCTCCTAACTCCACCGTGATCAACTCAAGGCACGCAGAAACTACAATAGGCACATCAAGAACAAAAAGACAACTTTCTTCTGCTCCGCTTTAGACAACGCAGAAAAAATGCCCCAAAGAACTCTTTAATACCATTAGGAGCCAAACATCCAAACCGATGACATCCGACATAGTGGCAACCAAAGAACAATGCAACAACTTTGCCAGCTTTTTCAACGGACAAAATCGCCATGATAGATCTCTCTCTCAGCACAAATACCTCCCCTCACACGAAGATCAAGACACCAGCAATCAAGGCCAGCGCCCCAGTGAATAGACCTAATCACTGGTCCTCCTTCACCCCCATCCAGGAAGCAGAGATAGTCAATCGGATCGCCTCCGCCAAACCTTCATCCCACTCCCTAGACCAGCTTCCCACAAGCCTGGTTAAAGACCTGAAGCTTATCTTAGGCCCAATGTGGTGCAAGTTCATCAATAGCTCACTGAGCTCAAGAATCATTCCAGACTGCCTCAAAGTAGGTCAAGTCACGCCGCTACTAAAAAAAACGGGGCTAAACACTGTGGATATGAACAACTTTAGACCCGTATCGAACCTACCTCTTTTATCCAAAATTCTGGAAAGATGTGTTCTTCCACAGCTAACCCAACACTTGGAGAACATCAAGCTCCTAGACCCACACCAATCGGTATTGAGAAAGGGATGCAGCACCGAAACCGCAATCCTAAATGTCATAGAAGATCTACACAAGTCACTTGACTCAGACCAATGCAGCCTTCTCATTCTCCTAGACTTATCGCCGCTTTCGATACAGTTGATCACATCCTGCTCCTCAAAGTCCTCCACGAAAGAGCAGGCATTGAAATGACAGCTCTAAACTGGTTCTCCTCTTTTCTTCACAACCGCTCGCAAAGAAAAACATTTTAAAACTTTGAATCTGACCCCTTTCCCGTCAACAGAGGAGTTCCACAAGGGTCAGTACTCTCTCCCCAACTTTTCAACATCTTCATGGAACCCCTCACCACACTACTCAGGAACTCCAACATCCCCTTCCACCTCTATGCGGATGACACACAGCTTTATCTGGAAACCACCTCTATTGACGACATACACAGACTAAATGTCACGCTCAAAGAGGTCCAACATTGGCTAATATTGAACCACCTTAAACTCAATCAAGAGAAAAAACAGAAGTTCTCCTCATCTCCAACAGAGACGAAAACCCCCAAATCGAGGAATGGCTCAAACCTATGGACGCCCTCAATGGCACCCTGACGCCAACGGACTCAGTGAAATCTCTAGGTATCACCCTAGACCCCAAACTGCACATGAAAAAACACATCTCAAGATCCGCCAAAAGTGTTTCTCAATCTGAAACTTCTATACAAAATAAAACCCTTCCTTCCCCCGAAAGACCTTCAACAGGCCACCCAGGCACTGGTGCTCACTAGAATTGATTATGGAATCGCAGCCCTGACCGGGACAGCAAACTCTCACCTAGGTCCCCTGATAACTACCTTCAATGCCGCAGCAAGAATGGTCACAGGAACTAAGACATTCAACCACATCTCTCCCGCTCTCAAGGAACTTAAGTGGCTCCCCATTGAACAACGAACCAGCTTCCGAACAGCCTGTCTCACGCACAAAGCCCTGCAAACCAGAATACCTGGCTGCCAAACTCAAAAGGGCCGGCCAGTCCAATAACCTCAGAAGTTCAAACACGCTTCTACTCATCCCACTGAAATCTCGGAAACACAAAACCATCAACCAAATCTTTTGAGGGAAATGCACCCAAGATCTGGAACTCCACCCCCCCACATCAGAGCGACCACCTCCTTCCCGAAATTCAAGATACTACTCAAAGCCCTCTTCCTAGAGCGCTCTCGTGCGTAAAGTGAAGACCACAAGATACTCTGGAAAGTGTTCGACACCGCACCATAACCTCGATGTGGACTAAAACAGTCATCTTAGAACTAAAATCGACGGGATTTCCCGCAGGACAGCGTCTTGTTTGATAGACACCCCACTCGCTATCAGCAAACTAACTCCTCTTCATTAAACCCCTCAGCCTCGCCCTCTTGTTCGACCATAAGATCTGTATTGTAATTATGTCTATAATGCTCTTAAGTTTGTAAGTTGTGGATTCTGTCTTTGCCAATAATGCACATAATTGTACTTGTTGGGAAGCGCTCTGATGCCCTCGGGTCCAGCTAGCGCTATACAAAACTTCTAAATAAATAAATAGGACTGTATCCCTTCCCAGAACTCCCAATACTCGGTCCGGTCAAGAAACCATACCGGACCATGCAACCAAACATGGCAAACAAAACTATGCCCTGTACAACAACAGGGGACATCGCTAACGCCATCCATGGGGTGCATTTCGCACTCCGGTACTCAGTAGAGCTCAGTCTGAGCGCAAACCTGGGCTCGGGGAAAAATGTATGCACACATCGCCGCAACATGGTTTAACATAAACATATTGCGTCATAGTCAGATGTAAGCCTGTGGGCATTAGTGTCCATACGGCAGTCAGCCAAACAATCCATCCGCCGTCTGTGGGGTCACGGTGGGAAACAGGGCCACACTTCCCTCAGAGTCCGACCTGTGCAGTTCATCCTCGGAGGAGGCTGAGTCCTCAATTAGTGTGGTCTCTTGAAACGTAGCAGCTGCTAGAAGTGCCTGCTTCTTGCCCTGCTGTTGCTGATGTGATGTCAGGTTGTTCCATCGAGAGTTCCCTCAAATCCGTCTACTCCGACGGGTACCAGTTAGTTCCATTAGGCCGGTGCTATCTTGTGTGCTTTGGAAGGCGTTATCTCCAGTCACTGTAGGTTCCGTCACCTCCAACCATTCCTCGGCGTCTTCTGGGCTCTCGAAAAAATGCGTTTGCGTTCATAAATAATTTTCAGGCGGGCCGGGAAGAGACGTGCATATTTTAGGTTTAGGTCTCAGGTTTAGGTCTCTCAATTTCCTTTTTACTGCCATGAAGGAGGAGCGCTGTCTCTGCACTATAAGCATGTAGTCTGGATAGAGCGATATTCTGCTATTTTTGACATTTATCTGAGTCAGTTCTTGAGCTTTTTGCAATAGCATATCACGGTCCCTATAGTTTAACAGGCGGACGATAAGGGGCCGTGGGCTATCACAAACGATCCTTATGTCTACTAAACTTCAAACTCAATTCTATAAAATATGTTTTTTTATGTATTATACTCCGGACAAAATATCCAAATGGGGTAGTGGGAGAGGCACATGCTGTTTTCGATGCAATTTACAAAATGCGGACTGTATACATATCTTTTCTGCCTGTCCCGTCTTAACTCCTCTTAAAACAAATATTGCACGCTTTCTGACTCTGGTCCTCGGAATAACGATTAATTTATTAGATGAAACCATAGTTCTAGGTGTTACAAACCCTGCTAACCACAAAGCTGGTTGCGAATTGATTTTTATTTCGATGGCCGTAATGAGAATATGTATAGCCTCGGCTTGGCTAGATCCTATAGCCCCATCATATCAACAATGGTTTGCAAGATTGTTAGCAATTTTTAACTTAGAGATGGCGATATACAAAAACAAAGGCAGGAAGAGTCAGATTAAGGGAGAAAAAATTTGGTCTCCCTTAATAGAATGGTCTAAAATAGTTTAGTTTAGTTTAGTTTATGGCATTTATTAAGCGCTTGGTTGCACAAAGAACAGTGCGTCCCCGCGCTGACAATGATATATAGAGCCATAACCAGTATGTTTTGCTTTAGCCGCAACTCAACTTTGCAATCGCACGAAATTGAATGTTATTGTATTAATTTAAATTTTCCTTTTCAGTATTGTTTTGTATAGCTACTAATGATTGTCGAATTGCCAATTTCTTGCTTTCTGATCTGCTCGACCGGGGAGGGAGGGGTGGGTTTGTGTTATTTGTTGTATTGTCTTATTGTTGTAAAATCAAATAAAAATATTTTTTTTAAAAAAGGATATTGACTTGTTTCTAGAGCTGCTGTATATGAGTCGTGTTCTGGACCTGTTGTGAAGACAGTTCTGTCAGTGCCATGGTGTTATCCTTCACCTTATCGGGTAGTTTTACATGATCCGCTTTGAGCAGCTTGAAACCGGTCGTCAGGGCACCAATTTGCTGCTCGATGGCTTTCCTGGAGTCCCTTTCCTCCTGAAGTATAAGATCCAGTTTGTCCAGGGGCATCACATCAACTGTAGGTGGTACACAACTGGGTAACTGTGACGCTTCACCAAAGTCCACTCGTTCCATCCCGAGGTCCCCACCGGGCCCGGTATCCTGCTGCTTTCCTTTATTGCAGCCAGTCACCGCCATCCCGGCCTTGCCAGTCAAGCAAAGGGCTTCTTCTGTACATACAGGTCAAGCGGTTGGCATTCGGATCGGTTCAAACTATGGCCCTGAAATGAAATGAAAAAGGATTTTATTAAGCGCTACAGCTGCCCTGAGGCGTCCAGGCGCTAAGACTAAAATAGTGCCTTCAAGAGAAACAGTCCAAGAAGATATGATTAGTTAAAAAAAAGGCCTTGAGCTGTTTACGAAAGCTCAACAAGTTAGAATTGGTTCTCAGATTAAGAGGAAGTGTGTTCTATAATTTAGAGGCTTTATAGGCAAAAGATCGACCTCCTGCTCTAGCTCTCCTGTTGGGCTAGTAAGGGGAGATCAGGGAGTGACCGATTTCTGGTCCAGATTTCCAGTATGCTTGGTGAGTAGTACACATGGATTTAAACTTAACTCTATCCCCAATGGGAAGCCAGTGCAAAGCTCTTAAACCAGGTGTAGAAATCAATGAAGTCTAGTAGACAGTCTTGTAGTTGTAGTATATTCTTCAAGTTACATCTTGGTAAATTCCAATGTAAGTCTTAACATAAGCCCCACAAGGAGCAGCCTCCTGGCTGCTCAGCCCATCTTCTCCAACAGCTCGACCTTCAAGTACAAACATCCATAACATTCCAAATGACATCATATAGCTAGAGCATCAGGCAGAGAACCAGGGCCAGGGAAATGCATTACATAAGAAGCAGATTACTACACAAGGCTTTATTGAGGTTCTGCGTGAAATTCCGAGCAGTGTGCGAGCTGCACAATTTTGAGTCCGTTGGAGTTTTTGCAGACTATACTCTGGCGCCCCAAGATACAAGGTTGTAAAGGGGCAGGCTCGGGGAACGCAGGGGAAGACGAGTCAGAAGCAAGGGGTGTAGGCTCCAATGAGACAGAGTCAGGAAATAGTGCTCTTAGGGAAGGTTTTATTTTTAAATAGGCGTTACGCCGTTTAGAAGTCACTCTCAGTCTTGCAAAGTCAGAGGTCTCCGTTCTGACACCTCTTGTGAATCCTGAGCTATCCAGAATGAAGCAGGGCTGTATACTGGTCGAGTCGCTCTCTTCGGTAGTGAGGGGAGGAGATGTGGTCACTCTGTATCACTGGCTCGTGACCCCGTCCGGATGTGTCCCGGAAAAGAAAGAAAAGAAAAAAAAGAATATTCACTGGGGCGTCCGTGCTGGACTTGCAAGGGCCCGGGGAGTGAGGGAAACCAAGTGCTCAATTATTTACACCGTCCGAAGTGCTCGTGAGGGGAGGGGTACTTGACTGTACAAAATTTACACTGGGTCTCGAGATTTAGTCGGGTCACTCCGCCCCACCCAGCCCGCAACTGCACCCCGTACCTTGTCCAGCCACGCTCCTCCCGTGGGACCGTGGCAGGGCGAAGCGCCAAATCGGTGGCCTCCTGGCTTGACGTTCTCAGCTGGGCTCCCTCCGCACTCTTCTCCACTTCCGACACTCGATTCCACTGCTCTCCGTCTCCACTCCAAAACACCTTCCGCCTCCAGGGAAACGCCGTCCGCTGTCTCATTCTCTCTTCCGGCATTTGACTCCTCCACGCTTGCAGGGGGCGGAGCCTCGCCGGCGTGTAGTCCAAAGTTAAAGGGGCCGTGTTCCTTCACCGGAACATAGCTCCACACACTGTCGACCTCCGTCGTACCCCAGTCTCCTAGTCCAGTGGCACCAGTCTGTGCAGGGACGGCATGAGGGGGGGTTCGCGGCATAGCCGACCACCAATCCGTAGGCACAGCAGCGGAGGCATCAGTCTGTGTAGGGATGACAGAAAGGGGGGTCAACGGCAGAGCAGACCACCCGTCCGCGGGCACAACAACATTGTCATCCCCTGAATCCGCCTCCCCGTCACACACCTCCCCCCCTGGACTCTCCCGATCGGGGAGAGGGAGGACCCTGGACAGGTAGTCCGCATTCCCATTGTCGGAACCCTTTTTGTGCACTACAGTGAAGGAGTACGGCTGGAGGGACAAAAACCATCTGAGCACCCTAGGATTGAGCGATCTGTTGCGGTACATCCATCGCAGGGGGGCATGGTCGGTCTGTAGAATGAAGGGGCGGCCCTCCAGGTAATATTGAAGTTTTTCAATCGCCCACTTGATGGCGAGGCATTCACGCTCCACCGTGGAGTACTTCTGTTCTCTAGGGAATAGTTTCCTGCTGGTGAACAGGATAGGGTGTTCAACACCCTCATTGTCCTTCTGTGATAGAACAGCCCCAATACCGGTCTCAGAAGCATCAGTGGCGAGTATGAAGTCTTTATTGAAATCCGGGGATATCAAAACGGGGGCTGAGGTGATGGCATGTTTCAATAGGGTGAATGCCTCCAAGGCATCCCTTGGTGTTTTCTGAATCTCCTTAGTCCGCACGTCTTTGCGTAGGAGGTCCGTCAAGGGGGTGGCCACTTCCGCAAACCGGGGAATGAACCTCCGGTAATAGCCGATTAATCCAAGAAAAGCGCGAAGCTCCCTTTTAGTTGAGAGGAAACCCGTGTCTCTGATGGCTCTGACTTTCTCGTCTTGTGGGGCGATGGTGCCCTCGCCCAGCACATAACCCAGATACTTGACTCTTGTAAACGCCGCCCGGGACTTCTTTGCGTTGATATGTAGGCCCGCTTCCTGCAGGGCCCTGAGGATGACCTGTAGGTGTTGTAGGTGCTCTTCCCATGTTTTACTGTGGACGACGATATCGTCCAGGTAGGCTGAACAGAAGGTGGGAAAGGGTTTTAGTATGTGGTTCATGAGCCGCTGAAAGGTGGCGGGGGCGCCATGAAGCCCAAAGGGGAGAACCGTAAACTCGTAAAGGCCTTCGTCGGTGATGAAGGCGGTTTTTTTATGGTCCTCCTCCCTAAGGGGTACCTGCCAGTACCCCTTGGTCAGGTCTATGGTTGTTATGTACACTGCTTCCCCCAGGTTCTCTATCAATTCATCAACGCGGGGGATGGGATAAGCGTCGAAAGAAGAAATCATATTCAATGCACGGAAGTCCATACAAAAGCGTTTCGTGCCATCAGGTTTGGGCACCATCACTATCGGGGAGGCCCAGTTGCTGGAGGATGGTTGTATCACCCCTAACTCTAACATGTCCCTTACTTCTTGTCGCACTGCCTCTCTCCTAGCGGCAGGGATTCTATAGGGCCGTTGTCTCACTATTCTCCCAGGAATCGTCTCAATGCGGTGCTCCACGAGGGTTGTTTTCCCTGGCAGATCAGAGAACACAGACAAGAAGGGTGTCAAGGTTTCTTTTAGGTCTTGTTGTTGTCTATCCGATAGCTCTGGGTTTATAACGAGGTGACGTAGGGTATGTTCCTCTGTTTTTTTGTTCGGGATAGCCAAGTGAACCCTCCGGGGAGGAGGACCGATCCATTTCTTGAGTATGTTTATGTGGTATGTCTGTGATTTCGAGGGAGAGAGACGTAGCCTGTAGGTGGTCTCTCCTATGGTGTCTACCACTTCGTAAGGGCCTTCCCACTCGTTTTTCTTTGTGATAGAGGGCAATAGCACCAGTGCCCAATCACCTACACCCATTCTTCGTAGTCGGGTCCCTCTGTCGTACGTCTTCTTCTGTTTCCTCTGTTGTTGTTCGAGGTTCGTATAGGCCAGACTACGTAGCTTCCCCAACTTGGACCTCAGTTGTGCGGTGTATTCCAGGGGGGTGTTTTTTTCCTGGTCTTCTTGTGATTCCCAGGCGTCTTTGGTTATCTCTAGTAAGGTTCTAGGTATCCTCCCATATAGCAGCTCGAATGCTGAATGACCGAGACTACTCTGTTTTTGGGCCCTGAGTACATACAGAGATAACGGGAGTAACCGGTCCCAGGCCGGGCCTTCGGAGGTCAGCATTTTCTTCAAGGTGTTTTTGAGACTCTGGTTATACCTCTCTACGAGGCCATCGGTCTGGGGGTGGTAGACGGATGTCTTCAGATGATGTATATCCAGGGATTTGCAGATTTCCTTCATGAGGCGTGAAGTGAACGGTGTTCCCTGGTCCGTTACCACCTCTTTAGGGAATCCCACCCTGGAGAATAATTCCACAAACTTTTCAGCTACATTGGCTGTAGTAGGGGATTTTAGGGGAAAGGCCTCTATGTATCTGGTGGCGTAGTCCACTATCACAAGTGCATATAGATGACCTCGGGGGGTCTTCGGGAGGGGCCCTATAAGGTCCATCCCCACACGCTCGAAGGGCACCCCAATGATCGGCATTGGTTGTAAGGGAGCTGCCGGGGGTCTGTGGGTGTTCCTTCTCTGGCAGATCTCGCATTTTCTACAGTACTCCTGTACATCCCTGTTGATCCCAGGCCAGTAGAAATGCCGGATAACACTCTCTGTAGTCTTCTCTTTACACGCATGACCTGCCGTTAAATGAGCGTGTGCGAAGAACAACACTTGTTCGCGGAACGACGTCGGGACCAAGAGCTGCAACTCCTGTCCTGTAGCTGCTTCTCTGTATAGGAGGTCCCTTTTTATTATAAATCTGGGATAAGAGTGGAGGGTATCGTCCTGGGACGCCTGCGCCGCTTCCCATGCGTTAAAGAGTGTTCGGTCCTCTGCCTGGGCAAAACGGAAACTGCGGTCAAGGACCCATGGTTCAGAAGTGATTAATGCCGAATGGGTTTTATGCTTGGTCAGGGGCTGTTCGTATACTGTTCTTCGAAACAGTTCCAGGAAGTCCGGGTTATCCACTCCCAGGATCATCTCCTCTGGTAGGGTCGTCAATACTCCTACCCTTACTGTACACTCCGGGTGGTTGCTAGAGGCAACGGGCACCTGGGCCACGGGATACGGTTTAATGTCTCCGTGTACGCAACGGATGTGTACTATGGCATCCTGGTCATATTGGTCTGGCAGGACAAACTTCTCTTGCACCACGGACTGCCTACACCCGGAGTCCAGGAGGGCTCTAATACTAAACCCGTTTACCTTCATACTTACATGGAAAGACGTTCCCAGCTCGGCGGAGTAGAGGACAGCCTTGGGTAGATACCCCACCTCCATGGGCTCCTCGGGAGGTCTTCTCCTGGGGCACAGGCGGGCGATGTGCCCCCACTCGCCGCACTCGAAGCATTGAGGACCTCTAGGTAGGGGAGGCTCCATCCTAAGAGGGCGAGGCCGGAAGGGCTCCGGGACCGGTTTTGTTTTTTTATCGCCTTTTCCCAGGGACAGTTGTTTTGATGTCTTTTTTGGTTCCCACCCTGTGCCCCGTGGCTGCGCTCGTGCATAGTTGGCGGCCATCTCAATGGCCTGTTCTACTGTGAGTCCGGAGTGCTGTCTTAGCCACCTCTGTGAGCCGTAGGGGAGCGCCTCCATGAATTGCTCCAGGTATATTTGTGCCAGGATCGCTTCTTTAGTGCTGGAGCCAGATTTCAGCCATTTATCTGCCATCATCTTCAAGTGGAAGAAAAGGGTTTTTGGGTTCTCTCCCGGGATCCCTTTTTCCTTGCGGAACCTGATGCGGTACGCTTCGGAGTCTAGCCCCAAGTGATCCAGAATCACGTTCTTTATTAGAGCATAAGAAGCGTTCCCAGCCGGATTCGCTACTTGTAGGCAAACTGTGCTTCCCCAGTTAACAGCGGGGCCAGGAAGAATGGCCACTTCTCCTCTGGCCACCCCAGCGCTCTTGCTGCACGCTCAAAATTCATCAAAAACGCGTCCGGATCTTCACCGTGCATGTATTTCTGTAACGATATACCGGACGGGCTGGGGACATGGGCTCTGCTCTCTACAGTTACCTGACCGGTGGGATGGGACATTGTTTTCTGCATACTGTCCATCTGGGCTGCTATAGTGTTCTTGAACAGGTCCCGGTCGGCTTGGGCCGATGTCATCTGACGCTCGACTGCCCATTCTAGTTTCTCCTGTCCCTTTATCAGATGCTGCAACAGGGCGTCCATCTCAGAATCACAGATGGACTGGGATGGAAATCCCACTTCTGACACCAGTTGTAAAGGGGCAGGCTCGGGGAACGCAGGGGAAGACAAGTCAGAAGCAAGGGGTGTAGGCTCCAATGAGACAGAGTCAGGAAATAGTGCTCTTAGGGAAGGTTTTATTTTTAAATAGGCTTTACGCCGTTTAGAAGTCACTCTCAGTCTTGCAAAGTCAGAGGTCTCCGTTCTGACACCTCTTGTGAATCCTGAGCTATCCAGAATGAAGCAGGGCTGTATACTGGTCGAGTCGCTCTCTTCGGTAGTGAGGGGAGGAGATGTCGTCACTCTGTATCACTGGCTCGTGACCCCGTCCGGATGTGTCCCGGAAAAGAAAGAAAAGAAAAAAAAGAATATTCACTGGGGCGTCCGTGCTGGACTTGCAAGGGCCCGGGGAGTGAGGGAAACCAAGTGCTCAATTATTTACAGCCGTCCGAAGTGCTCGTGAGGGGAGGGGTACTTGACTGTACAAAATTTACACTGGGTCTCGAGATTTAGTCGGGTCACTCCGCCCCACCCAGCCCGTAACTGCACCCCGTACCTTGTCCAGCCACGCTCCTCCCGTGGGACCGTGGCAGGGCGAAGCGCCAAATCGGTGGCCTCCTGGCTTGACGTTCTCAGCTGGGCTCCCTCCGCACTCTTCTCCTCTTCCGACACTCGATTCCACTGCTCTCCGTCTCCACTCCAAAACACCTTCCGCCTCCAGGGAAACGCCGTCCGCTATCTCCTTCTCTCTTCCGGCATTTGACTCCTCCACGCTTGCAGGGGGCGGAGCCTCGCCGGCGTGTAGTCCAAAGTTAAAGGGGCCGTCTTCCTTCACCGGAACATAGCTCCACACACTGTCGACCTCCGTCGTACCCCAGTCTCCTAGTCCAGTGGCACCAGTCTGTGCAGGGACGGCATGAGGGGGGGTTCGCGGCATAGCCGACCACCAATCCGTAGGCACAGCAGCGGAGGCATCAGTCTGTGTAGGGATGACAGAAAGGGGGGTCAACGGCAGAGCAGACCACCCGTCCGCGGGCACAACAACATTGTCATCCCCTGAATCCGCCTCCCCGTCACAAAGGCATTACTAAAATCAAGACGAGATTGAATTAAGGCTTGTATCACTATCTGCTTGGCCTCAAAAGGAAGAAGTGGAAGGATCCTAAGGAGGCCAAAGCAGGTCGCTGACACCTTGGTAGCCTGTGCATTGAAGGTCAATGATTTGTCCAACCACACCCCCAGACTTTTGATGTTATCTCTGGAAGTGGGAGCTCTGCCATAACAGCTCCATGGTGGAAGGGTCTGATGGGCCCAGGAGCATAAGCTCCGTTTTGTCATCATTGAGCTTCAAACTGGACTTTGTCATCCAGCGCTTGACCTGTTCCAGGCATGATGTTAAATTGGACTGTGATTGAATGCCATTCTTTTGCACAAGGGAGACCACTAGCTGGGTGTCGTCCGCATAGGTAATAATGTTAATACCATGCAGACTAACAATACCAGCCAGCGGTCTCATTTATGAATTAAAGAGCGTAGGGCTCAATGAAGAGCCCTGCGGCACTCCACAGCCCAGAGGCTTGCTTGACGAGACAGATGTGCCATCAAAGACCTGGAAGGTTCGATCACTTAAGCCCTCTGTGAATATGGGCGCTGTGGGACCGGTTGTCTGCCAAGGTATTCTGCTCAGGGGCGGGACACGCCCTGGCCTGCCACAGGTCGTCTGGGTCCACCGGAGCCACCCCCCCACAGCACAGGCACGGCTTTAGCGGGACCAGCCAGGCATGCAGTGGGACCCCGCACCCTAGTGCATGCACCTAGGGTGAGTCCTGCACTCTTTCCTCACGATCATAGTAGGGGCACCCTGCTCGCCTCACAACCAGGCCGCCGTCCTTTCGCTGAGCAGGCCCGTCGCCGGGGGCTGTGACGCAGTAAGTAAGCTGACCTCTCCAGTCAGTATTTCTGTCCCTGGTCTTCGCTCGCCACCAGCTGCTCCTCATGCCCCTCTTGCATCGCTGTGTTCAATCGTGGGAGCGGGCCCGCCTGCACTCCAAGACTGTTCCCGGGGCATCAGCCATAGGCTGCACTGCATCCTGGGGCATCAGCCATAGGCTACACTGCATCCCCGGGCCTCGCGTGATTGCATCCCCGGGGCCCGCCTCCAGGGTGCGGACACATTCATCGCCTCGACTCGGTCCGCTCCACAGGGTTCGCAGCCATCAGGTCTGTCTTCCACGATCCACAGATAGTCCCCTCCGGTTTTCCTCCTCAGTAAGTCCGCATGCAGCACCCGTCGTAGAGCAGCACAGCAAGTACGCAACTCCGGGCTCCTCGTCCCCTCCCCGCAGGCGTACAGGCTCCGGACTGCGTAAGTCTCTCTATGTGGGCGGTAGAGGGCCGGGATACAGGTCCGCTCCTTGGTGCTGACCAGCTTCACCGGGACACGTTACAAGGAACCCCTCAGTGCGACGTGTCAGTGAAATTTCAGGATTTCAGAGCCCGGATTCGGAACCCAGCTAAATGGCGGTTGCCATGTTTGGCAGTCGGCCACACCCCCTCAACCCTGCTTCGTTTTACTGTTTTCTGTGTTTTGCATTTCGGGACACTGTCATTTGCAGCTAATTTAAGATGACAGCAAGAACTCTCCTTGATAGCTGTTGGCCCCGTCTGGAGTACTCCTACAAAATAGTCACCCACCTTTCATGAGATTAGCTATGGTATCACGCTCACCACTCACTCACAAAGTGTGAAAACTGCAAGATGGCTACCTCAATTATAAAAGGGTATCTGTTATATTTTACATGCTAGTTTGTTTTCTTATGATCTATGTGGAACATGTAGAATCTTGTGGTTGCTGGGTTACCGGGGGCTGGAGGGTTGGAAAGGCAGTTCCAAGCCTGTGTGGGAAGGTGAAGCTGTGTCCCAGAGGTCCCTGCAGCTATACATTAAATCTACTTCTACAACCACTGTGTCGTTGGGTGATTCTTCAAAAGTATCCTCATGAATTTGCGTAGTGCTGAAAATAAGTCACTACAGACAACGCCCCTCAATACAACCACTGCCATTTCATCCATGCATGTGATCAAATGCCTATCCCTTGCTTCTGGAGCCGAACCATGGCACTTCATCAACAAGCCTCCAGATGCTTGCTCTTCAAACAGTGCACGACCAGGAAGCAAGGATGGTGAATGCAGGAAAAAGCCTTCATCGCCTAGCCTCTATTTCCTCCTAACTGTAGCAATCATGGGGAGGGGGATTTTAGGATGCCCTTCCAGACGCCATCATTGTAGTGTCCTGCTCTAAATAATGACAGACACTTCTTTATATTTCACAGGAGCTTTATTCTCTGCTTCTTATCTCGTCCCTGTCCTTACTCTATCTAACCTCGAGGTCTTTTCCTTGCTCCTCCCGTTCCTATTCCTCCCCTTAGCTCCACCCCAACCACTAGACTGCATCACGGTATTACAATCATCTTAAGTCTTTATCCGAACCTTCATCAAAAACTTGGGGGGGGGGGAGCAGCATAAATCTGCATCTAAGAGGACCATTACGCCTTGCATGCACAGATGTTCCCTGCAGCAAGAACACTCTCTTGAATGCTGAGGCAGAGTGAAAGGCATACGGTATGTTAGTCCCATGTTTTGCTATTGTAATACTGACGCACCAAATATCCCCTAATGATGCAGCAAAACCAAAAAGCGATGTTAGTGCATCATAATAATAGGTTAGGTATAGAATTTATCAAAGGCAGGCCAAGCGCTTTTTTGCCTATAAATAGTTTTTCTCATGTTAGATTTTGTTAATTACACTACCTCACAACTCATTCATTGCCATATAGGTTACAAAAGAATCCACAAAAGTAGAAACTGGGAAAAGTAAACCCTAGAACATCACTTCAAATATATCAATGTTTGACAAATAATAATGAATACAAGCAGAGAACATCGTGTAAATAAAATAGGTGTACCCAAGTAAAGGTATTTTCCATTTTCATCTTTTTCTGCTAATGGACCACCTTCTTTTTCAAGTTCTTTCCTGTATCGCTTGATGTTCTTTACCATCAAGTCCTTTCTAGTCAGTTCATAGTGGTTTGGGAAATGGTTAACAATCTGGTCATCTGAGAGCCGGTATCCAGTTTCCACACTGAAGACATTGCGAATGGTTTGCACACTCATCCTGAAACGAAAACACAACAAACAAAATCAATAACTTTATTGTGACTGTTAGAAACCATATAAATATGGACTAATGGCAGCAGAGTTAAATCTACCACTATTGTTTAAAACTCATGGCAACCTATCACACAAAACAACACATATTGTGCCTTCCAAAATACAACACTCACACACTTGTGATTACAAACAGAAAAACATAGTCATTAAGCACCATATAAAAATGTGTAATTTTGCACACCGAACCCGAGCCAGCTATGGCAAGATAAAAACTAACGTTAACTTCCTGTGAATATTAAAGATACACTTTCATTGTACGAATATCTGAGATTTCACTGCCAACAATAGGCTGATTGCTCTAACAGACGTGGAGGCAAAAATTCTCTCAGGCTGTCTGCTCAACTATCTTAAAGAATGGGCCGCCAAAGAAGAAATAATTTCAATATTTCAAACTTGTTTACGAAGGGGCAAATCAACGATTATGAACTTGACCTTATTGATTTTATTAACTGAAAAAGCAAAGTATAAAAAGCAAAAAGTTATATATTTGTTTCGTTGACCTTAACTTCCGCAGTTTCCTTCGGGAGAAGCTATGTGCATGGGGCATTCCGAACCAACTGTTATATATGATTATATTGCTATATTGCAACACGTGGGTCCAGGTTAAGGTGGGGGATGGTAGCTGTACAACTCACAGATTTAAAACATTTAGTGGTCTTAAACAAGGTTGTGTCTTAGCACCTTGTCGTTTTCATCTTTTGATGGCTGATTTACATTCACATGTTAAAAATGTTAATGCTCATTCACCTAACCTAGCTGACATAACACAAAATATCTACAGTATGCAGATGATACTATATTGTTAAGCCATACTCCCATATGTTTACGAAGATTAATAGATTCCTTGAATAACTATATATTAGCCAATGGCTTACAGATAAACACCAAAAAAACTAAAATAATGACGATTGGCTCGACTAAGGCAGATATGAGAGTTTGGAACATCAATAGTTTAAAGATGGAAACTGTAAAATTTTACAAATATTTAGGTATTACATTTGACTACAAATTGTCTTTTAAGCAGCATTTTCTTAATTTAAAAGTGAAAGCTACGGCGCTGTCTTTTGCTTTTAGAAAGCTGAGAGACATGTTGGAATGGCCGAACCATGAGCACTTACACTTGAAAGTAATGGCAGCTAAATTGATTCCCTCTTTGGACTTTGGGTTAGTAATATTTCACGGGAAAGACTAAAAAATTCTGGATAAATTACAGATAATAGTTTTTAAATCAGTATTTAGAGTTCCAAAGAACATCGGGCATGTCAACGTTGGATTGGAATTTGGCTTAAAAAGACAGTCTTTAATAAGACAATCTGCATTTTTTAAATCTCTATACTCCCTTTGTTCTGACCCAGGTAGACTGGCAAATTCTTGCTGGCAGGAAATAATGGGGTATGAGCATGCTGAGGGTTGGAGATCTTATCTAACCGAGAGCCTAAACAATTTTAAGTCTCCGCCCTTCGAAGATGTAGCTAGAAATAAAGTCATGTTCAGACAGACACTAAACCAATCAGCAAACCAATCAGCAAATTTTCTAACAATTGTATTGGATAATGACGAGTTTAACAAAAAAAGTCATTCATGGTCAGTTATCAATTCATTTACTAAATTGGAGAACAACATCTTATCTTATTTCCCACTTAAAACCATTAATACTGTAGAAGCGAAATATATGATGTAATGACTGTCTTGAGGTTTATTGAATTGCTTAAGTATTAAATATCTAAAGTATCTGATGTCTAGCGAAGTATTTGATTGCCTAAATTATGCTGATCAAACCTATCCGTCTATGTGATTAATGTAATGTCTGCAACTGTATTTCTTCAATAAAAACAATATATAAAGAAAAAACATTTATAAGAGACAAATATTTGCTGTTACAACTTGGGAGATATCTCACAAATGAATGGACCCCCCCATGGGTACAAAAATGGCCCTCAAACAGCTGTAGGTTATGCAATTTTCATAATGAATCACTATTGAATATTTTATCTATTTGTACTCAACTATTAGAAGAGAGGAAAGCCCTCTTAAAATCCATTTTTAAAGAAAATGGGGTGAGGACATGTCGTCAAGCAAATATAACTTGCCTCTCTGGGAAATTGGCTCATCTGATCACACAGTTTATTAACTGTTGAGTGTGCTGCCAGAGATTAAGGCAGTGGTTCCCCAACTTTTTCAACCCATGGCTCCCTTGGCTTATTGGCTGGGGCTCCCTATTATGTGACAATGTTTTGCGAGTGGACGGATGTAAGCCCGGACTCTGGAGTACTTAACACTTTTCTCCATTAAAATAATTGGGATAAAGTTGTGTCATGCACCCCATGACATGCCGAACAGTCATGGGGTACTCATGTAGTGTAGCATGGGATGGAACACCTAGTTCAGATGGGACATTTTTCACACAAAAAAAATGTCAACTATTTTTTCAGAAGAAAAATAACTTAATTTATCTTAGGAAGATGTACTTTATAACTTCGGGTAGCCAAATATTGCAATCTGTTTCCTCGGAGTAAATGTTTATAGTGACTTTGTAGCTAAAACTGTCCTGTGGGCAGTCTGACCATCTATGACAGGAATACAGCTTTAATGGTAAGTTTAATCTTTGTAGTCAAAGCGCAAAATCAGAGCACAGTTTTGCAAGGCTATATCTAACTTGGTTTTGCAGATGGAATACACTATTCTAGCTGGGAAGCATTGGTGGAACTGCGCTGCTCGAGCACCATCCATGCTGGGGGTCGGTTGTGCTTTCTTCCTATCTCAATTTCGTTTTAGCTCACGGTGTGTGCTTCTGAATCTCAGATGTGTTCTACAGTGCTGCAGAGTCAGTAGAAGCAACGGACACTGGCACTGTCAGAACTGCCAATGTAGAGGTCGAAAGTGCTACGCTGGTATGAGGGAAAACGGAGGTTTACTGCTGCTCATCATTGAACAAAGGTGCACAGGTGGGTATGAATCGCTCTCTGGCCCCTCTTCATAGGAAAACCTTTAGAGTGAGTGAGGAGTGACGAGGTACGCACATTTTCTCCATGCTGGAGTAGGTAGTGTTTCTTCTTTCTTTTTTAATTTCAAAGCAGCACTGTGTTCCTCAGTTCTCGAGTAAGTCCTCTTCCAAATGTATTTCGGGACTGCATAAGCCTGAAAAATGCTGCTTATATCCGGTACAATGATAGTTGGGCTCCAGCTACACAAACTAAAAATGGGTCCTAAATGTAGTAGGGTAGCTTCATTACAAATCGCTTTTCCTAGGCTGTGTTCTATAGCGTCCTGTTACCATAACCACTGTTATTCAGGGTGTGGATTGGCAACCGGGTGACCTCTTGCTATGAAGATGCTCTTGTTCGTTGCTGGCTCCTTAAGCAGAAAATATGAGTAACCCACCTCCACTAGTAAAATTCAGTTATGCGCTCTTAATAAAGAGGGCTATACTGCCATCTGGTGGAAAAAGAGGTTTTATGCTTTTACTAAATAACTCACATTTCTGTGATGTTGCAGGCAATTTATGACTTGAAATCAAAAATCTCAAACCTTTGGAGCATAGTGCCCCTGGCTAGTTTGGAGGGCGCAACAGGGTGCAGCTGCGCACAGATTGGGAACCACTGGGTTAGGGGCTTGTGACCAATAATTTTAGTTTAACGATGCTGGCCCAAGGACACTGTTGTCAACTATACCTTAATCTGACAGATTGTTACTGGCGTGAGCAAGGATTCTTTGAAAGGATTTGCACAGTGGCACTTTAACTATGGTATTTATTTATGGCCTTTCCTTTTCTGATATTAAGAAGGGGGCTGTGTATGTAATTCTTAGAAAACTTTGTGAAAGGCTCCTTTTAAAAAGGAATTGTACAATGACATAACTATGGCATTTTAACTAGGACTTTTATCTGTATATTCTACAATATGGGGGAGTGGAGGTATCTCGGACAATACTTTTTAGATATTTTTATTATTAGTTTATATATAATGTAGCGGTTATTTGTGATTCGTGTGAAAAATCTGATTTCTAATATTACAAATAGAACGTCAACCCGAGAAGGTTGACACTTTCTTAATGTTTACATACATGAGCACTTTAGTAATGGCACTTTAAATTAGGAACTGGAGGGAAAATACTCATAATGCTACTAAAATATGGTCTGATCAATGCACTGAAACGTGGTGTATCTTCGATAATATTTTCCAAGTTACAATGTGTTTGTAATGATTTGAATTAATCAACAATAAAGGCTATCAATCACTGCCAACAAGTGAGCTTCCGACTGCGGTAAAGCACGCTGCAGAGAAATAAAAAAAGGACACAAAAATTAGTAAACACTGAATTTCGGTACATCTATAGGTGCTAATGGTATCTGTCTAGTTCACAGACGACTCTTATTAAGGTCTTCTAGTGATGTTGAATTTCTGGGATGCGTTTGGAACTGTGCGAAGCTCTCACAGCACAACGTTTGCATACTCTCGATTGACATGTTAAGGTGTTGTGGTCCGTGGATACTAATGAACGGTGTGACCTGCCTGGCATAACGTTGATCGATGCAATGGTATGTAAATGGCAAGCAGAATCAAATTTAAAGCTTTGACCCTGGCTTTCAGGGCACTACGGGGCACTTGCCCCAAATATCTAAAACTCAGACTCCCCCGCTACCATCAGGTGAGGCTCCTGCGCTCAAATTCCCTGCTTCAGCTACATGCCCCACGAGTCAGAAAGGCTCGACTTGGAGGCAGGTCCTTTTCTGCTGGCACGGTGAAATTGTGGAACGCCTTACCACCCTCCATCCAGTCTGCAACAACAGAATCTGGATTTAAGAAGCAATTAAAGACTTGGCTCTTTACGCAGAAAATCTAAGCCTCCTTTTTTTGCTACTTGTTCTGCTAAAGCTGCTCACACAGCGCCGGGACACCTCACGGTGAGGTAGCTGTTCGCGCTCTATAAGTATCAGTATTATTATTATTAAATCATCATCTACTGCTGGATAGTTTGCAGGTGACTTGAAATTATCAGGTTAGGTTTGATGCTGGTGTCACAGAAAAAGGTCTGAATGCCTCAACTACTAGGGCAGTCATATTCTTATTACCTGGCGACTATAATAATGAGGTTTGTTGTGGGCTCGCCACCCAAGAGGAACTACGAGCAGAACATATCAATACTGAGTTGCCCTCAACATCTGCAGTTACAAATTATTTTTAAAAAAAATCATAGTCACCGCTTCTGCCCGATGCAGGAGGCAGTGCCTCAATGATCCAGTGCCTAGGAGTGAAACGCAGCAGCCACAGTGACGAGAACATATCTGGTGAGCAACCACAGATGTAAAGTTCAAGTGTGTCAAGGAGGTGGGAGCGCTCTGACCTATCAGAGCTGCTCACTAACAGTGCAATAATATCAAATAGCAGGGGAGACTCATAAATGTTAGCGATTTGGACATTTACAGTCTACTGATAGCTAAAAGCTAGACTATTTACCTCACAGAAACTTAAGTTAAATGAGCGTTCCATCCCAGACATAGCATTGGCGATTTCTCAGAGCTATACAGGTGGACAGGAAGTTGGGGGAAGGGGGAAAGTGTCGTTTTTCACAATACCTTTCAGTGCTCTGTGTTTCATATTGATAAGTTAGAAGAGGAAGAAAACCTGGGTTTCTGTTGGCAGCATTCTCAGCAGGACACCTTCTCTGGCATTTTAATCGATCATCCCATGGGTCCTAGCTTTCAATTTCTTGACTCGCTAGTACAGGCCGTAAATCCTCATTGGCTGCAGTATTCCAACTTCACCATTCTGAGTGACCTTAACTGTCATGTAGTCGATGCTAGGAATGGGGCTGTTGGGACACTTGTTGACCACCTACAAGCTCTCATTCTTACTGAGTTTGTTACTAGCACTTCGCATCAAGCAGGCCATATTCTGTACCTAGTCTTTACAGACCAAAAGTCTCTTATGGCTGGCTCCCCCAGAAACCAAGATATGGTCAGATCATAAGTTTATTCCTCTAACACTTGTGTCGGAAACTCTTAGAACCAGCAGTAGGTCCCTGGGTAGGACTGGTATTAAGTGTCAGTGATGGGACAAACTCCAGGACTGTGTTTATTCAGCGACTTTTTAGTTCTCTTCCTTTGATATTAGGTGAAGTAAACAATGACTTGGGTTTAATCATTCGCACACAGAGGCCATAGATGAGCTATTACCTCTGATTATCGATACCCGGAAGAACAGAGCTTGACCTACCCCAGAAGTTTATCCCTCATTGGCCCAAAAACGTCTTAGCTGTAGGAAATTAGAGTGGACCTGGAGGGCCGCGTACACTCAAGCAGATAGAGCTCTCTATAAATTAGACTTAAAAAACGAATACCATAAAGCTATCCAAGAAGCAAAGCAAAGAGGCTGTTTTTTGTTGCAAAGACTGAAGCGGCAAAGAATGATTCCGGAGTAATCTTTAAAATCTCAAAAGATTTTCTGCAGTCTCTAAGGCTGATCCCATGATCTCAAGTAATTGCAGGAACTCTGTAATAGGCTGGCTGAGTTACTGAGGATAAGATCATGACCACCTGTTCTGTTTTTACCCCTTATGTTAAAACAAATAGCAATAACTAGCACCATTCTATCGAACTGTCCTTTAGCAGTGTCTATCACAGAGTTTAGTACCACCACCTTGGAGCTGTCTAAACAGGGTTGAAGCATCTAAAGGTGCTCAAATATAAATCTGGAGTGCCTTTAGACCCCTGCTCCTTATAGGTGCTAAAGAAGGGTGCTGAGATTCTCAATTCGATTCTGAATGCCTTACTTAATCAATCAGTCATCTCGGCTCTTGTGCTGGATATTTGGAAGTTAGCCATAGTTAAGCCTTTGCTTAAAAAAACAATGCTGACCCAAAAGTCTTGGTAACTACCAGCCCATTCATTATTTCCGGGGAAAGTAAAAATACTATGAAAACTGGTTAATGCTCAACTGGTCAGTTTCTGAGAATCACCTAACCTTCTTCACTGTTTTCAAGCTGGTTTCAGACATAGGCACTCCACTGAGTATGCATGCCTCGAAGTAACATAAGGCCAAATGTATCAAGCGTTTTTCCCGTTCGCAAACGGGATAAAGCCTTTTGGAATGTATCATCTCAAAAGGCATTCACAAAATAAGAAATCACAGAAATTGTGATTACCTCTATTGCGAATGCATTTAAGGAATCGCAATTTGCGATTCCTTAAATGAAATGCAGGCAGCCAAAAGAATTTGCGACCTGCCTTTAAGGAATCGCAAATTACCACCAACTTCAAGTTGGTGGTAATAAGCGAATTCCATGAAAAATTTACTTTTTTGCATTTATCAAGGTGCCATGTGGCGTACATACATGCCCTTAGAGCATGTATGTGCGCCAAATGTGCATGCTTACCCTATCACCCTTGAAATTGCATTCGCAATTTGTACGTACCTATTTGGTACTCGCAAATTGCAAATGTCTTCCCATTCATTCCTATGGGCCTCTAGGCCAGTAGGAATGAATGGGAAGGTATTCCTTAATAGCGAATCGCAATTTGCAATTAAGGAATATGTAGGAATCACAATCATAATTGCGAACCCTACGTATATTGCATTTTGCAATTCCATAATAGCGAATCAGTAAAATTTGCTATTATTGAATCGCAAAATCCAATGTTGATACATCTGGCCCCAAATCCCTTAAGCTGATGTTAGTGGAAATAATGCTGTGCTGATTCTTTTAGATAAGTCAGGAGCCTATGACGCGATTTGTAATGATATTCTCCTTCAACGTCTGGTAGAGATAGGGATACGTGGCCATGCTTTGCAGGGGCGGTTTCTCAGTTAGGGCTCAGGGGCTGGGCCCCTCTGAAAATTCCTACATTTTTACATAAAAAAATATTAAATAGATCAATTTATTTAGAGATACGATCGTATCTATTAATAAATTGATGAATTTAAGTCTGGGTTGTCTGCTTCAGGTTGCCTGCCCCGGCTCGATCTGAAGCAGGAGATGGAAGACAAGCAGTATATCAACCTTCCCAACGGTGTTCCACGACGCAGGGCTTCAGTTTTAAAGCCCTTCATTGCCATTGTGGTTTAGGGTTGTATGCACTCTGTAGGGCAGTGATGCAATAAGTGTCACAGTTTAGGGCGTCCGAGACTTCATCCCTGCATGATTTCAGACATCGGTTATTCAAAGGCGTAGTCCCCACCCTTTTGTCAAACATGAGAGTGGATGCAAGCACGTCTGATCCTGTGCCTTGTGCTCAGTAATAGTAGGAGTTTGCAAGCTAATGCTGTGTACTTCATATTGTGCTGAGACTCCTTGTCACGCTAACCTCTACCACTGTGACACCCCACGCCCCCGCTGCACATCGCTTGCTCCTTTAGAAGTGGAGCTGTAGCATTTGTTCCCTTGCAAAATGGATCCAAATAAGGAGCAGGGTTTGCTCTTGTTCCCTTGCAAAGCTGATCCAAATATCCGAGTCAAGCCCTATGCAAGAGATATGTCCTTACTGAGTTACTATGGAATATGTGTTTTCAGTGGCCAGTTCTCGGATGTATGGCATTAAAACGTGCCCGTGTACATGCCCCTAAGTTAACATTGGTGCCAAAAGCATGGATTAACTCGCAAACAATGATTGTTAAAAACGTCAAGGGAATGCATTTCAGCAATTGAGTTCCTCTCTTATTTCACATGCTTTACTTAATCTTGCATTCCCCAAGAGTTAGCTATTTTATAATGATGATGTTTATCTGTATTTCTTTCTGTGCTTCCCTTGAAGCTTGACCCATATCAGGTGTTATGAGGGGCTTTGATTGGCTTCAGCCTAGGGGCCTGAGCGCTCAGACAAAGTGCCTGTCAGTGGGTTGGCCTCTCTGCAGGGCACACATAACAATGGCTGTGTATTCCATTTGCAACTGAAATTCTGTGGATATGTGTGTGAAGGGGGTACACAGATCTCAAAATATTTGCAAGGCAAAAACAAGGGAAATAAATGTGCTTACATTTGAGGGTGTGCAGTGCATGTTGGGGCGGTGTAGTGACAGAGGTGCGACGAAGTGCATTCAAGGAAGAGTGAAAGGAGGATGCTGAAGAGGAAAGAGAGGGGGTTGAAGGTGTGCAGATGGACAAGATATGCTGAGAAAAAGAGGATACATATCTAACATAAAGTGCACATAATTGAAAGCCAAAGCTCATTCCACAGGTCTCAATGCTATTTAATTCACAGACTCACTATTTCAGAATTTAAACATTCCCAATGTTAATTATTTATAAGAAATCATTGTGGTTACTCATTTATCTTAAACAGCTAACACTGAGTGACAAAGCCAATCACACTGACAGGCTTTAGGTGTATGTCAGTTGTTGTGCCATCCATCTGGATAAAATTACATCTCAGAGAGAAACCAAAATACCGGTCAGATAGCACACTATGGGAATCACAGAAATGTATTTGACAAAATCCTTTATAGAGAGCACCCACTTTTTTCATCTCACTTAAAGACCTGTCTGCACATATTTCCATAGGACTGGTTACAGATAGCATCTGTGGGTGCCTATCGAAGTCTGGTTAGAGCATATTTTTCCAAAGTTAATGCTGCATGCAGGGCAAGACACTGGGCAAGCATTCATTTTTAAGGGCTAAAGGGGTGAGCATACATTTTAAAGGGCTAAAGTTGTCATGCTGAACAATTTACACATTACAGTCACACTTGAACAAATGAATGCAAAAAGATATGAGGCAGTTTTTAATGTGTTTAATATTTCAAGGCTATACGTTTCCACTGTTTAATAAGCGTTGCTTAATCGCTACATTCATTTGCTTTCAAATGCACCATTTGCCAATCTTTTTTTCATTTCTTTCTCGGGAGAGGAGACTACCCCTGGATCCCAGGTGTGTCCATTGAACTTGTTCAAATTGCTTGCTATATAAAAATCATGGGAAACGTTTACAGCTGACCACTTTCAAATGTCACAAGCCGCCACTGGTCCTCTGGCCTAGCTTCAGTCTTTTTTTTTAATGAAAGCAAGTTACCATGTTGGGGCCTTTTACTTTAAATGAGAAATTGCTTAAATATGGTGTCCCAAGGGCTCGTCACTTAGCTCACTTTATTCAATGTGTATGTGTCCCGGCTTATTACTCTCGTCAAATCACGTGGTAGCTCCACCATGTCTTACGTGGATGATACGCAACTGATTCTTAACCTTGACAAAAATTCCACCAGCTCTGAACTAATTTAATATACTTCCTTTCTGAAGCTATTACATAGATGAAATAAAATTCCTTAAGTGCAAAGCCAATAAAACTTAAATTTTACCTTTTGGGAAGAACAACCAGTCTTTTATCTAGGATTGATGGCCAGAAAATCATGATATCCCCCCTACCTTCCTACTAAGGTGGTAAAGAACTTGGGAGTCAAGTTCAATAATGATTTGTCTTTTTACTCCCAAGTAAATACTCTGGCATGGGTATGTTTTTCTGAGATTAAATCTCTAAAAAGTTTGTTGATGTTTTACCTTTTTCAGCAAGGAAGTCGGAGGTTCGTGCTCTGATCACCTTAAGACTTAACTATTGCATCCTCCTCAGTCTGCCTAATTATATGATTCAGAAGCTACAGGTAGTAAAAAATACTGCAGCGAGACTCAAACTTCAATTTCCTTGGCAAAGCTCCATCACAGAGGTTTGCAGGAACTACACTGGCTCCAAGTTGGTAAACAGATTATTTTAAAGTTTAACTATTGTGTACATGACTCATTATCAAACTGGTCCCAAATTACTCTCTGATCGTTTTGATCCCTATCAGCCAACAAGAACGTTGAGATCGGCCCATAAAAATCTTTTAGCTTATCCCGAAGTTCAATTTACAGTAAGAGGAAGAAAACGAGTTACTTACCTGTAACTTCAGTTATCCAGTATTGGTATCTTTCATAGATTCACATGCTTAGAATCATCCCCGCCGACGAGGTGGGAGTCTCGCAGTACAATAAAACATACACATTATAGTCATAATAACATCACACCATAGGCTAAAGTAGATAGCAAAGTCACTACACTAGCCTATCTTAGGCCTTTTGCAAAAAGAACAAAACTTGGAAACCAGCCAATCAGGCAGCAGCCCCCTCTAGAACCTTCCCCACAGAGAGGCAAACCCTCAGATTTTCATAGCACAAGTGACAATAAGTATGCCAGTGGAGAAGTGTGGCTCAATGGTTAGAGGAGGCATACCCGGAAGCTGAGGTCAGACCCGGGACCAGGGTTCAATTCCCGACGCGGCAGGGTCTGAGCCCAAGTGTCCACGGACTCGATAATTCTCACTTCGGTGCCTACTCGAATCACGGGTTCACACTCTGCAACTCTGGGCAATAGCTTGCTTAATCTCCACTACGGCCCCCCGCGGCGGGATGCCTGGCTTTCACCTTGGGGATGCCCAGTACGGGTTATCTCACAGGGAAAATCCAGGACGGGTTCCCAATGCAAGCGCCGGGACACCCCGTTGGGGTAGCCGTGCGCTATATAAGATACACTAAACATTTTTTTTTTTTTTAAATGATAAGGTAAGCCTCTCCGGGGAGGAGGGAGGGTCGCATGTGAATCAGTGAAAGATACCAATACTGAATAACTGAAGTTACAGGTAAGTAACTCTTTTTTAGGTCTCGCCTGTCGATGCGCATGCGCATCGAGCAAGCGAGACTATGGGGGCTTATCCACTCTTTATCCACACTGCAAGGAATCGTGGCGATTCCTTGCAGTGCCCGTGACTTTTAAGCTCAATGCGCATGCGCATTGAGCTTAAAAGCGCGTGCACGTCCGTCTTGTTTTACCCGCTCCGCCCCCTCCCCTTCCCGCCGTGTCGCATTTCTCCTCCCCCCTCCCCTCTCTTCCCTCCGTCTTGTTACTCAGGAGAGCGAGTCTCCGCTTTTTCACAGTCTTCCAAGCGACTCAGGCGCAACCACATTTCCTTTACTTAATCGCATCTCAGAATAGACGGCCAAACTTGTGTTGTTTAGTAATGTCGTTCTCGACTGCTTTAAGCTGACTCCAGCGGCACAGGCATTTCCGCTCCGAGCTTTTTTTACTATGTTACCGACCCGGGTTGTTTTTGACAGCCTTTGAATTTAGTCTCACCAAGCTCCCAGGTCCGCAGTTGTACATAAATCCAGGCCTGCGGAGCCTGACCTGATTAACACCTGGGCTCTATTTGTTACTTGCCCTAACGTTTACAGTGACTCCTCTGGGCATGATATTACCCATAACTTTCACCAATGCCGTCATTGCCGGCATCCCGGAAAAATTACCGGATTGCATAGCATGACACGAGCACTCACCTGTGTAACCGCCCAGACCTCTCACATCTTGGCCCTCCAGTCACAAGCATGGTGACCATGGTATTGCTAGGCGGACGGTTCTTAGTTCCACTGTTCCATGTTTTACCCGCTCCGCCCCCTCCCCTTCCCGCCGTGTCGCATTTCTCCTCCCCCCTCCCCTCTCTTCCCTCCGTCTTGTTTGTTTATTTTACCCGCTCCGCCCCCTCCCCTTCCCGCCGTGTCGCATTTCTCCTCCCCCCTCCCCTCTCTTCCCTCCGTCTTGTTACTCAGGAGAGCGAGTCTCCGCTTTTTCACAGCCTTCCAAGCGACTCAGGCGCAACCACATTTCCTTTACTTAATCGCATCTCAGAATAGACGGCCAAACTTGTGTTGTTTAGTAATGTCGTTCTCGACTGCTTTAAGCTGACTCCAGCGGCACAGGCATTTCCGCTCCGAGCTTTTTTTACTATGTTACCGACCCGGGTTGTTTTTGACAGCCTTTGAATTTAGTCTCACCAAGCTCCCAGGTCCGCAGTTGTACATAAATCCAGGCCTGCGGAGCCTGACCTGATTAACACCTGGGCTCTATTTGTTACTTGCCCTAACGTTTACAGTGACTCCTCTGGGCATGATATTACCCATAACTTTCACCAATGCCGTCATTGCCGGCATCCCGGAAAAATTACCGGGTTGCATAGCATGACACGAGCACTCACCTGTGTAACCGCCCAGACCTCTCACATCTTGGCCCTCCAGTCACAAGCATGGTGACCATGGTATTGCTAGGTGGACGGTTCTTAGTTCCACTGTTCCATGTTTATGGTTTAATTAATCCAAAGTTTCCATTCTGGATGTCTTAATGACAGGCACCTCCCCCCCTTCTTTCATTACAGAACCGTTGGAATTATCTTCCCACAATTTGCAAGCAAACTGTGCTGCAATTGTTACTCTTCCATGTAAGTAAGTACCAATGGGCCCGCTATTGAGTAACCCTGTCTATGCTGGCAAGGACATACCAGCAGACGTGTGACTGTTACCTCTCTCCCCACAGGAGCCTCCACAGGCCCACCATTTGGATTGACCTGCGGAGGTTACCCGTCGTTTTCATACATAGTAGGTAGTGTTCACCTTTTCACACTAGTAGCACATAATTTACAACTCCACATTTTTACACCCACTTTCAGAATTATTCCCCAGGTGCTCCTTTCAGTCCTGAAGAAGACCCAGACGCCAGGTGCTCAGACAGTATTAGTTTCATAGTGTAACAGTAGGCAATGCCATTAGAAGGATTTTTGTTTAGATAGGTATTGCAAAGGGTCACTATAGGTATAATGAATACAACTTTCAAAGACATATTGTCCAGAGCTGCCAGGTTTCCCAGGTCCAGGTCCTCACCCTCACTCACCCTCAACTCCTCACCCTCACTCACCCTCACCCTCACCCTCACTCTCACTCACCCTCACCCACACTCACCCTCCCTCAACACCTCACCCTCACTCACCCTCAACCCCTCACCCTCACCCTCAAACCTTCACCCTCAACCCCTCACTCACCCTCACTCTCACTCACCCTCACCCAGCCTCAACTACTCTCACTCACCCTCAACCCCTCACCCTAACTCACCCTCACCCTCACTCACCCTCAACACCTCACTCACCCTCACTCACCCTCAACACCTCACCCTCAACCTCAACCCCTCACCCTCACCCTCCCTCACCCTCACTCACCCTCACCCTCACCCTCACCCTCACTCTCACTCACCCTCAACCCCTCAACCCCTCACCCTCACTCACCCTCACTCACCCTCAACCCCTCACCCTCACTCACCCTCACCCACCCTCACCCTCACTCACCCTCAACCCCTCACCCTCACACAGTGCAATAGGTCTCAGACCATTTCAGTTAGAGCTTTAAGAAATGTTTATGGATTTTTTTATTTGTAATTCTTTAGCATTGGCTACAGGTAACAAAAATGCTAAACATTTACAAAAAAAAACCATAAACAATTCTAAAAGCACTAACTCTAATGGTGCGAGACCTATTGCATTTCCAATGCTTGTCTTATCCAGTATTCGGGTATCTTTCATAGATTCACATGCTCAGAATTAGAGTAGCTAGCAGTAAACAATATTTAGATGCATAGTGGATGGTGGGCATCATAAGAAGAATCCAAAATACACCCTACCAAAGCAGTGCAAAGCATATATATATATATATATACACATATATATATATATATATATATATATATATATATATATATATATATATATATATATATATATACACATACATACATACATACATATATATACATATATATATATATATATATATATAACCTACTGGCGGTCGCCAGTAGGTATATATAGTTAGGACGGTTTCCCATAGGAAATCCCCAACATTCTATTGGGAATAACTTTGGCCCTGGTTGATGAATCTTCGCAAATTTCTCAAAGAAGATGGCTCGCTCCGCTCCTTCCCTGAAAATTTGGGGGGGATTCGTCAAGTGGGGGCTGAGAAAAAAGGGGGGTCCCAAAACGTGTTTTCCCCATGTTAATTTCCATAGGACCTTTAGACTCGGCTACAGCTTGAAACACTAAGGGAATTACACCAAACTTGTCAAAATAGTAGTGCCTGGTATGCAGATCACGCTTTTGGTAAAATCGTGTAAATTCCTCCAGTGGTTCCTGAGAAAATTAAAAGAGAATCAAATTATATATCTGGGCGGAGCCTAACGACATATATCTGATCGTGCGATCTGATTGGCTGTCAGCATCTCATCGTGAGATCTGATTGGCTGTCAGCAGTTCATCCATGAAGTGTTGGCACCCCGCGATTTTGCGCTGTATTTTGCCACTAGCGCTTTGGGAGCGCTTTATGCTTTATGATTCTTTCAGGCCGGTGCCCACCCGGCATTTCCCGCTGAAATTGTCCCGCTGTTGCCGCCCGGCCGCGACCAGGAAGTCAGGCAGGCCGGGGGCGGAACTGTGACCTTATTCCCCGGGCCGCGCTCTGATTGGCTGCCGGCCCGGGACAGGACAGAGGAAGCCGGAAGCTGCCGGGAGCCGACCCCGGGACCCGGTGAGTGCACCGGCGTAGCTAGGGTCGGGCGGTCCCACCACGCACAGTCATAACTGGACCAGGAGCCGGTGCTTGGCAGAGGGAGAGCAGAGACGGTCACCAGAGGCTGCAGGCGCTGCTTTTGCTGACAGCGTGGATTCTTGCCTCTCAGGCCGCCTGGGAGCACAGGGCAGCCCCAGGGCCCGAGGGCGGGTCACTGGCACGGCCAGAGCTGCACCGCGTGCCCAGAGGCACCAGGGCGCACCCCGGAGGAGCCCGATGCCCCTCCGCACCTTTCTTCCCCACGGCCAGCCTGCGTACATGCTCTAAATGCCGACCCTACAGGCGACTCCGGCCACTTGCAATGTGATGCCTGTGCCCCGAGGGAGAGCTGCCGCTCTAAGATGGGTAACAAGCAAACGATATTTACTGACGAACAGCTAGACGCCTACCAGGTGAGGACCGAGGAGCCGCGTGGCGGGGGTGTGATGGGAGTGGGCGCTGTGCTGCACCTGGCGTGAGAAGGCGCAGTGTTGCAGCTGTCTGGGGGGTGGGCGCCGTGCTGTACATGGCTGTGGTTTGAGCTGTGCTGCACCTGGTAGGGGGTGGGAGCCGTGCTACACCTGGTAGAGGGTGGGAGCCGTGCTGCACCTGGTAGAGGGTGGGCGCCGTGCTGCACCTGGTAGAGGGTGGGCGCCGTGCTGCACCTGGTAGAGGGTGGGAGCCGTGCTGCACCTGGTAGAGGGTGGGAGCCGTGCTGCACCTGGTAGAGGGTGGGAGCCCTGCTGCACCTCGTAGAGGGTGGGAGCCCTGCTGCACCTCGTAGAGGGTGGGAGTCGTGCTGCACCTGGTAGAGGGTGGGAGCCGTGCTGCACCTGGTAGAGGGTGGGAGCCGTGCTACATCTGGTAGAGGGTGGGAGCCGTGCTGCACCTGGTAGAGGGTGGGAGCCGTGCTGCACCTGGTAGAGGGTGGGAGCCGTGCTGCACCTGGTAGAGGGTAGAAGGTGTGCTGCACCCGACGGGGTGGGAGCCGTGCTGCACCTGGTAGAGGGTGGGAGCCGTGCTGCACCTGGTAGAGGGTGGGAGCCGTGCTGCACCTGGTAGAGGGTGGGCGCCGTGCTGCACCTGGTAGAGGGTGGGCGCCGTGCTGCACCTGGTAGAGGGTGGGCGCCGTGCTGCACCTGGTAGAGGGTGGGAGCCGTGCTGCACCTCGTAGAGGGTGGGAGCCGTGCTGCACCTGGTAGAGGGTGGGAGCCCTGCTGCACCTCGTAGAGGGTGGAGTTTCTGGTGCTTTGCTTTCCAGCAGTTTTAACATCTTCTTAGTATGTCTTGTTGCTCAAATGGGTTTAACTGCTCATATTTATATGTTTTCCTGTTTTTCATTGCTTGATTTTGGTTGCGACAAAGTGACCCTCATATTTGTTGAAATGTCACTCATAATTACGGTGAATTTATGAAAATGCCACACACAGCAATCTGAAACCTTGCCAGCTATGGTTTTCAGCCACTACTGTGCTTAAATAACCATCATGCATTCACCAGCCATCCATCCATGTTCCAGCCAACAATCATGCATCCATCCAACACCCACCCACCCTCCCACCCACCATTCATGCACCACATCCATCCACCCACCCATCCATCCATCCTGCATCCATCCATCATTCATGCATCCATTCACCCATCTATCATGCATGCATCCATCCATGCATCCACCCAACAATCATTCATCCATCATGCATCCAACCATCGTTCATGCATCAAAAATCGGATCCGTAGGGCTGCTCAGGTGGTCCCACAAGGATAGTAACATATTTAAACGTTATCCGCTAATAGAATTAGCATTTTCAAAACCTTGCAAATTCACTGAAAAAACCATAGGTTTCTGCCCTTACATATCTATATATTAGCATTTAAAAAACCAATGAAATTCACTGAAAAAACCATAGGTTATACACTATATATAGTTAGGAATTAGCCTTTAAAAAACCAATGAAATTCACTAAAAAAACCATAGGTTTTAGGCCTTATATAGTTAGGAATTAACATATAAAAAACCATTGAAATTCCTCCTATATAGTTAGCTGGACATTTTATTGCCATAAAACCCAATGAAATTCCATATATAGTTAGTTGCAATAACTATATATCGCGCACCCGCAATCCACTGCTGATGATGTCACATATTACATCATTCATGACATGGTCAGTGACATCACGTGACGAGCACGTGAACACGACCACAGGTGGACTCGCCAACGTGGGCGGGCGGTACACCATGGCGGCGGGTTCAGCCGCACACAGCGGTACAGACATTGCTATCCAGGCTTCGACACTAGATGGGCCTAGAGTCGTAGATTCCGGGATCAAAGTGGGAGACACGGCTCGCTTAGGGGGACCAGACAGATCAGAGTCCTTATGTGATCGGGCAGTTACGGTGTCATCCACGATCGACTTATGTGAAAGAGCAACCATGTAGGAACACAGACCCTTAATGGCGGCCATCACGGTTCGCAATGATGGCTCTTCTTCACCCCGCACCGCCGCGAACTGGTCGACTCCAGACATCAATGCGCCCTTCGGGTCACCCGATTCCCCCAGGGACCGAAGTGCGATGAGAGCAGGCGGGGGCAGGAGGCACACAGTCCAGCAACGATAGGGCCTCTCGGAAGGGGGCCCCACCCCGGCGGGAAGGGAACGCCGAGAAGGGGGCCCCCGACCTCTCAGCCACTCACAGGATCATTACACCTCCACAATGCGGGTAGAACCGCAGGCTCTCCACCAATCCAGGGGCAGGTTGCTCTCCACTACTATCGACCGGACCGTGTCTGGATCCCCCGGCCGCCGTTGTTGCACTGCAACCCGGCAGGGTCAGTACTCGAGGTCCCGGCTCTCGGTCAGCGTTAGGCCAAGAACTTCCACTCGATGTAACTCTGGCAATCCGGAGCGTAAGTTTCCCAGGACCACACCGCCAGTATCAGCAATGGGTCACCCACACGGGGTGAGGCGAAAAAGCAGGATTTGTAGCAGGATATTCAAGCAGCAGGAGGAGGTCGACGGAGCCGAGAGCTTATGCGGCCATCTTCGTTCGTCGCTAGACTCCTCCCGTCTCTACATTCTTGAGGTAAGTTTATATCCTTGAAATCCGTGAATCCAGAAACCAAGCATGGAGTTGCAGTTGATCTGGGCAAGGATGAAGAATCTGGCCTTCGCTCATTGACAACAGATCCAGCAGTATTGGAAAGCGAAATGGGTTGCACTCTGAGAGAAGGAGAAGTTCTGTGAACCAGTGCTGACATGGCCATTTCGGTGCAATCAGAACTATGCGACATGGTTCCTTCCTTATCTTGTGTAGAAGTCTCGGATCAGAGGAAAAGGAGGGAACGCGTAAGCAAAAATTCCCGTCTATCTCATCATGAAAGCGTTCCCCCAGGAGCCCTTCTCTGGTTTCCAACTCGCAAAGAAAGGGCACTTCCGATTGCTCTTGGTGGCAAAGAGATCCAGATTTGGTTTGCCCCACTTCCGAAAGACATTGTGCAGAATCATTTGATTCAGTTCCCACTCGTGGAAAGATTTTTCTGTTCTGCTGAGAGTGTTTGCCAAGGTATTCTGGACTCCTGGAAGATGTTCTACCTTGATTGCAATATTGTGCAAGAGAAGCCACTTCCAGATATTTTGAGCTTCCTGGGACAGAATGTGAGATCTGGTGCCCCCTTGTTTGTTTAAATAATGCATGCAAGTGGTGTTGTCGGTTCTGATGAGAACTGTAGACCCTTGGAGTCAAGGTAGAAAAGACTGCAGGGCCAGGGAAATTGCTCGAAGCTCCAAAAAATTGATGTGCATTTTTGCCATTGCTGAAGACCATTTTCCTCTTATGCTGAGGTCTTGGAGATGGGCACCCCAACCTTCCAGGGAAGCATCCGTAGGGAGGATAAAATCCGGAATTGGAGGTTGAAAACTGAGCCCTACGGAGACATTCTTGGAAAACCTCCACCAAGAAAGCGTTTCTTTCATAACTGGAGTCACTCGAACTATGTCGTCGAACAAAACTGAGATTTGGAGCCACTGATTGTCCAGCTCCTCTTGAATTGGCCTCATTTTTAGCCGTGTCTGAGGCACTAGTAGAATTGCTGATTACAAAATCCCAGAAAAGATTTGATCATTCTCACTGAAGCAAACTTTCTTTTTAGTAGATGCCAGAGAGATGAGGCAAGATATTCTGTCTGTGGAGAAGAATGCTTTGTCTTGAATAAGATCTAGTTTTGCTCCCAGGAATTGAATTACTTGGGAAGGATAGAGGCTTGACTTTTGGGCGTTTAGTGAGAGGCCCAGAGAGTGAAACATTTGCAGGCATTTTGTCGTTGCGAGAGAATCCCGACGAAAGGATGGAGCCTTTATCAGCCAGTTGTCCAGATATGGGAATAGTTGGATTCCTTGCAGCCTGAGATGAGCTGCTACCGGAGCTAGAAATTTGCTGAAGACTATTGGAGCAGAGCGCAGGCCAAATGGAAGGAATTTGAATTGGAAATGTGCACCTGCCACAGTGAAGCTCAGGAACTTTCGATGCTTGGGATGAATTGGGATGTGGAAATATGCATCTTGGAGATCTAAAGTTGTCATAAAATCTGCATGGTCTAGAAGCTGGAGAATTTCCTGGAGTGTCACCATGCGAAAGGATTTCTTCTGAAGTTACTTGTTTAGCATTCTCAAGTCCAAGATTGGTCTCCAATCCCCAGACTTTTTCTTTATCAGAAAAAAGCGAGAATAAATTCCCTTTCCTGTTTGAGAGCGAGGAATCTTTTCGATCACCCCTTTTGACAACATAGCTTTCACATCTTTTCTGAGTAGAGGAAAATGTGGTGGGTTTTTCTTTAAAGGTGTAATTTTATTATATCCAATACCCACTTGTCCTTGGTTATTTTCGTCCAATTTTTGAGATGTTGGAAAATCCTTGGAATTTTGAATGCTTGAGGCATATCTGGTGCAGGTGCAATAGGAGTGTCACTGTTTTCTGGCAGAGTCTCTGCCCTGAGGCTGACGTTTCCTGCCTTGTTGTCTCTAAGCAGCCGCTGGAGGATTCCTATAGGTTTGCTGTTGTTGTTGGTAATTCTATCCGTATCGACCCTGGCTCCCTTGTTGTTGGTACTTCTGGTAACCTCCACGAAAGGAGTAAGAACCTCTACACCTTGCTCCTCGAAAAGGTGTCTTCCTATACTGCAAGGTACCTAAAGAGCTGGCAGTATCTGTGTCTTCTTTATTTCTTGCAGTGCGTCATCGATATTTTTACCAAACAAGAGGTCGCCATCAAAAGGCATGTCCAGGATTTTTGTTTGGACTTCAGGGCGAAAAGCAGTGGATATTAGCCAGCCCTGACGCCTAAGGGTAGCTGCTCCGGCAAGTTGACGAAATCCCAGAGAAGCTATATCCATAGGGATATCTATGATTTCAGAAGCAGCTCTTTCACCTTCCATAAGAATTTTCGTTGCTTCCATTTTCTTGTCATCAGGCAGATATCCTATATAAGGCAAAATGTCCGACCACAATTGTCGATCGTATCTGCCCAAAATAGCTAAACAATTCATAGCCCGAACTGTAGCTCCTGTCATGGTGGTAAAGCGTTTGCCTATGTTGTCAAGGCGCCTACCATATTTGTCAGGTGGAGCTGTTATTGGAGTGGAAGGATTCCAAGATTTTCTCTGCACTGCTGGAGAGATAACAGAGTCTGGTTTAGAGTGACCAGAAAGGCAGGCAGGCGCATCATCTGGCACTTTGTATTTTTTGTCAATCCTAGGGAGGATCGCAGGAATGGAAAATTGAGTTTACGATCTTTACTCCCTCCTCCCATACCTGTTCAATTTTAGGGATTGAACGGGTGGATTTCCTATTCAGATCTTTAAAATCAAACAGAAAACACTCTGTTTTCTGTTATGGCATGGAAAGGTGAAATCTAGAGGTTGCCCTTTCCATAATTGCATGGAAACCTCCTATGTCCTCAGGAGGGGAGTCCACAGCTAGAGGAACCAGTGAAGCTGGTGTTGGGATCAGATATGTGTCCCATTCATCTACGGTAGTGGGCGAGTTAGGAATTTCTCCATCTTCTGCCACTGTGTCTCCGTCATCATCTTGCAGCAATTGTGAAGGCAACATCACTTGGGGCTCAGAAACTGGTGTCGCAGGGATCACAGGATGCATCTCTGTAGGGGCAGGAGCTCTTTGTGGAGGTGCAACTGGAGGAAAACGGCTGTTATAGTCTTTTAACATTGCTGTAAGGTCTTGAAGCAAAGTTGGAGGCATCTGAACCATATGTTCTTGATGGAGCGATTCTTGGGGTCCTCTTAAAGACTCACATGGTTCATAGAACTCCTCTTCATCGTCTTCCTCTTGATATTTTATTCTGAGTTGAGAAGGATCATGCGCCTGTCGAAAGGGATCATCATCATCAAGATTCCTCCAAATAATGGCTAGGAGGTAAAGGCGAAATGTGAGACACATCATGGTAAAATTGCCTAGTAGATGATAATTTAGAGCTCAAAACTGGCGTTTGTAAAGGCCCGGGTATTTTACACTTCAATGTAGCTGAAATGTAAGTGGATGGCGATTCATATTCTGCCGAGATGGCTGTAACAGACGGCATCGTCGACGTTGTAATTATGGATGTCGTAGACGGAAAAGACATTGTCGACGATGTGGTTGTTGACGTCATGGTTGAAGTTGTCGTTGACGGTGTACTCGTCGTCGAGACTAAAATCATCGTCGCCGGTGGGCTCGTCGACGGCGGGCCCGTCGACGGAACTTGTAGCATCGTCGACGGGATACTCGTAGACGAAGGATGAATCATCGTCGACGGCAGAGGCATCGTCGATGGGATCGTCGACGACGAAGCAGGAGTCGACCTCAGAAGAGAAAGAAGATTTCTCGTTTTTTGAGGAAGAGTGACCAATCTCAGAATGAGATTTCTTCATGGTATTACTCAGCTTTTCAAGAGGATCCCCAGATCTACCCCTACTCTTGGATAGGGGGTGGAGGCTTGAGGACTTATACTGCCTTCACCTTCAGATACCACCTCAGATGATGCCTTCAACAAAACCAGCAGACGTCCTTCTCGATCCTTCAAGGTCTTGGCAGGAAAGGTTCTACAGATCCTGCAGTCCTTCACCTTGTGAGCTGGGTAGAGGCAATAGATACATTCTTTATGTGAATCCTCAAAGTGTAATCTCTTCTTCCCACATGAAGAACAGGCCAAAAACAAACTTTTCTTGGGATCAGACATTCTTTTTCTCAAGAAGAAAGGTTTAAGGAAAAAACTGAGCAGAGCTAAGGGAGACTCCCTAACACACGAGGTGCAGTAGAAAATCTGATGGTTTGCCTCTCTGTGGGGAAGGTTCTAGAGGGGGCTGCTGCCTGATTGGCTGGTTTCCAAGTTTGGTTCTTTTTGCAAAATGACTAAGATAGGCTAGTGTAGTGACTTTGCTTCCTACTTTAGCCTATGGTGTAATGTTATTATGACTATAATGTGTATGTTTTATTGTACCCCGAGACTCCCACCTCGTCGGCGGGGATGATTCTAAGCATGTGAATTTATGAAAGATACCCCAATAATGGATAAATATCTATATCTGTTGTTGGGACAAAGGCATTGAACAATCTTCTACTCACTCTAAAGCAAGCTGACATCCTTGCTACTTTCAGAGAGCTTCTGAAAACATGGCTGTTCACTCAATCTTACGTGTTTATTCTCTTGAGGGACAGTTTTTTTTGTTTTGTTTAAGTGTGTTTAGCACCAGGATGCCTCTTGAGGTGGTTGTTGTGCTTTACAAATGCTAACTTCATTCATTCAGGATCAAGTGTGTATCTATGTTGGGAGAGTGGAAGAGATTGAGTGTGAATATGTGTGGGAACATGTGTGCGAATGTTCATGTCTGAATGAGTACATGTATTTATCTAGGTACAAACATATCAGTGTGTGTGTATGGGTGTCTGTGACTAGTGTGGTGTCACTCTTCCACTGATAGTACTGGGTGATCACTTTCTGATATGCAGGACTTCAGTGCCAGATTTTCTCATGAGAAAGATTGAGAGGACCATGAAAAGATTTACATTCCTCAGATGAAATTTAATCAAATTGTGGAGCCTCGATTACAAGTACCAATACAACACCTACACTGAATAAGTGAGTCAGGCAAGTGCAGAGCAGGGCTAAGTAGAATGAGGGTCTACAAAATGGCTGAGACTAAACAATATATTCATAAATTGCAATAGAAATTGACATAAATATTTGAGAAAGGCAAAACAAGTTTATGCTAGCATGATTGGAACTGCCTCTAGAACAATGGGGTCAATTCATGCCCAATAATAGGCTTGATGGGGCTCATCGTGGCAGTTATTGAATGACTTTAGACAAACCAGTCATGATGGCCCCCACCGACGACATAATGTGGGCCCTAGCACAAACACATGCATTTTTGCCAGTATATAGCATCTCAGGCACTCTGGCATCATAAAGGCCTCAGAATAATTCTATGACAAACTGTGAACATCTCTGGCATCATGAGGTTCACCACAGGCATAATGTGAATCTGGCATTGATGTTTGGTAGACTGCCTGCGTTTTTCGACTCTGCCAATGTTTACTTAGTGAGGTTGATCATCTAAGAACCCCAAGAAAGATCAGGCTTGCTTGGTACACCATGAAAGTATTGGTACATTTCCTTAGTGATCTTTCAACCCGTCTACCTTTATGGCTTTTTAGCCACTTACTGTTAAAATTCTGTTAATGATTGCTCTCTTTTTTTTTTTTATGTTTCAGGGGTGAACGAATGGCTAACTCCTACCAGAACTCGACTTGAGGAAGTCAGGCTTTGGCCAGTTGGTCGGTGCAATTCTAAGAGGCATTTATGCCTCAATACTTTTAAAGCTCTTGAGGTAGATGGAGGTTACTGTTAATAGTTACAACACTGAACCTATACAATTAGAACAGTTGAAACAAATTGGTAAACAAAATAGAAAAATCTAAAATAAACGTTTTTTGAATCATGTACTATTTACAAAACAATGTGGCTCAGACATTATATGTTTTCAGTACGTTTTCCCATGCTTGGTTGGTCTAGTAAGGTACAGCTCACAGGATCCCACTCATGAATCACTTTCATGCAGTTCTTTAGCCTTTTCTCTCCCTTAATCACCTTCTTACTCTCCATCTCTGTCTACCTGTGTCTACTCTTCCATCACACCATCTAGTTTGAAGCTGGTCAAATGGTGCAGCAAGTTACTGCTTGCTGTAATCATTTGAAGTGAAATGGAGGCTACAAACTAGAATGGCAGCATTCTTCTATAGCAAATAAATGGAATATCAAATATCAGGTAATAGTAATTTTTTTATTTACAGTACTTAGAAATTGCAGAAGTGTTGTATGAAGTATTATACAAAAGCAAGTTATTAATAATATTCTACTAGGAAGAAGTGGCCGTAGCAGTAGTAACAGCAGTAGCAGTCCTAATAACCTGAAACTAACTAGGACATGGAGCACATTCCTTTGGCTAACACATCTTATGTAATGATTTTACACAAATAAGCTGTGGAGAACAATTCTCAGATATTAAGTTAGCTGCACAGACATGATTAGTCATTGATCTCAAATCATTCTTAATAGTAATAATAATAATAATAATGTATTGGCATACCTTACTAATATTACGTCTTTACCCGACCAGTTAAGGGTAGTGAGGACACAGCAATGATCCAAGAGGATGGCCCAACACATTTGTAAGGTTGTAATGTATCAGAATGGGGCAGTGAATGGTGGCAGAGTTGGGTGATGCTCATGCCCATTGGAGGGTCATCCGCAACTCTGGCCATGCAATTCTGGGACTACAGTGGGATCAGGAGGTGGGAACTGGGGCAGTTGATCCCTGCAAGTAATTTTTCTCCACCATTGGTATGAGACACATTAGTTGGATTTGCAGATTAAGATAAGCTCCTGTGAGCAAGGACCACTATGACCTGCCTCCCCTAGACATCTAACATTATCCTCCTTTTACCCCGGGTGATGTTTTCGTTGCAATGCAAAGAGGTCTTGCAGCTTTTTGTCAAGGTTCTCCAGGATCTGGATCTCTCTCTTCCTCAACCTCTGTTCTGTTGGTACGTGGCAATGTTTTCAAGGTTAGTGGAGGTGGTGTGCATGCCACTCCAACCCTTCGCCCATTCCTCCAATTTCAAACTCAAATAGAATTGTGTTGTGCGAAGGACTCATTCTCTCGTAAAGACACTCTTGCTCATGTGAAGCCCTGTTGCATGTGTGGCTGTCTGACACAGCCACCTTGTTGTTCTCCATGTTGAGGGGTGATGCCTAGGAGGAGGAAGTGTGTTTGTCTCTAACAGGGAATGCATGAATAGGCGAGCAGAATTCTTACTGAAAGAATCTCTTAAAGTACACCTTTTTTTAAAATAAAATATTTTTATCGCGTTTTTACAGATACAAATTATCAAATTGGTAAAACAACGTTCGGCTGCGACATTTTGATGAAGGAGCAAATGAGGATAAACATTACAGGCCCTGAAGCCCAAAATGTTCCCATCAAGGACCCCATATCTTATGATGTTTGTGTGTGCATCCCTGTGCTGCGTACACTGGTTCCACCATTTCTTAACACTAGTCCACTGCTCGCTGCCAAGCCAACAAGTCTAGGGCAGCATTTGAATTCCAGTTCCTAGCAATTTTTTTTTTCTAAGTATCTTTTAAAAGGTGGACAGAACACACTTAAACGCTGAGCACAGAACCTTGTGTGCCCACAACAAAGGTCCCACTGTGGCTTGGATAGACCGGCACCAGGCCCCAGGGATGGCATAGGGGATGTTCTGCAGTACATAAAGGAAGGGAGGCAACACCATCATTTTAAATAATGCAATCCTGTGAATAATACTGAGGGGAAGGGAGGACCACTGCTCCAAATCATCACGCATACATGTTACCAGGGACTTCAGGAACCAGACCAGATCTGGAAGGAGTGAAATGTATATACCAAGGTAAAGGAAGCTTAGGCGCCTCAGAGGGCAGGAGGCCTGCCAGCCGTAGTCATGCAAAGGGCCCATTAGCAGGAACCTAGGGCCAGATGTATCAATATTGGATTTTGCAATTCCATAATAGCGAATTTTACAGATTCGCTATTATAGAATTGCAAAATGCAATGTATGTTCCTTATTTGTGACTCACAAATTGCGAGTCGCAAATAATGAATGGCTTCCCACTCATTCCTGCATGAATGGGAATTGCATGCACAATTTGCGAGTACCCAATAGGTACTCGCAAATTGCGCATGCAATTTCAAGGGTGCCAAACGGACACCCTGTTGCACCCCTGAAATATGCATGTGTGCACATGTGGCACACATACATGTCCTAAGGACATGTATGTATATCACATTACACCTAGAAAAATGCAAAAAAGTGAATTTTTCATGGAATTTGCAAATTAACGTTGCGATTCCTTAAAGCCAGGTCGCAATTCTTTTCTTTTTCCTGCATTGCATTTAAGGAATCGCAAATTGTGATTCTTTATATGCATTCGCAAAATAGGTCATCGCAAAAATTGTGATTACCCATATTGCAAATTCAACATGTTTAATACATTTGAAAACACATTTATGCGTTTGCAAACGGGCTGATTCTGTGAATTGCAAACGCAAAAATCGTTGATACATCTGGCCCTTAGAGTGGTTAGCCAGAGGCTTGTTCATAAAGCGTGAGCATGTGTTGATTTTTGGGGCACATTGTCTCCAGGTCAGTCAAGAAAGCAAGACATCATCTGCATAAAGTGCGATATGGTCTTCTTCAACTCCTGTCTTCCATTGGAACCCCACAAAGCTGTGCATACCAGTGGAACCAGGTTTCCAGGGGCTCGATTGCTAAGGCAAAGAGGGCGAGGGCGGGGGGCAACGGACAATCCTGTGTAAACACCCTTTGGATCAGAAACACCCTCAAAATGGAGCCGTTCACACAGATTTGCGCTCTGAGCCCAGCATATAAAGCCTGAACATATGAAATAAAACTGGGCCCAAATCATATCCGGGCCAAGACATTGCAGAGAAAGTCCAAATCGAGGGAGTCAAAAGCATTCTCAAAGTCTATGAGAAGGAGAGCATTTGAGCTGGGAAGTAGAGGACAGTATCCCCCTGCTGCCTACACTCTACTGATACAGTGATAGATACAGCAACAGGGCATAAATTCACATTGATCAGGATGGATCAAAGCAGAGGGAGTCTGAAGCAGGTGATAGGAAAGCACTTGAGCGTAGATTTTGAGTTCTGAGTTTATGAGGGAAATCGACCAGTAGGAAGCGCAGTCTATGGGGGAATTTACGGGGTTTGTGCAGGACCACAATAGCAGCCTCATTAAGTTCAGATAGGAAACAGCTGATGGTTATCTCATCGTTGTATAGGGCCAACAGGTGAGGTATACGGGATGCGAGGTATGTCTTGTAATATTCTACAGGGAATCTGTCTGGTCCTGAAATCTTGCCAGAGTTCAGACCTCTTTAAGGGTCAAGAGTTCATCATGCTGTGCAGCAGCCGACCTATCAAGAAAACACAATGGTAAATCCACTATCAATGGTGAGGCGTACTCATGTGAAGGCAATGTGCTGTGCACGTATAATACACAATAGTAATCCGCGAACACAGTTGGGATGTCTTGGGTCTTGGATACTAACCCTCAGTCAGGGTCACAGATGCTGGGCACCACCTTTTCTGCCATACTCCTAGAAGTGAACCTGTACAGGAGGTTACCCGACCTGTCTCCCCATTCGTCAGTCCAGCTCTGGGAGGCCATTCAGCACTGTCTGGCCTAGTCCAGACAAAGCGGTCATAATTAGAGCCTATCCAGAGTGAGGTGACGTGACTCAGTGGCCTTCGCATCTGACTGGGTGTCTGCTAGTGTTTTGCTTTTCTCCAGATATATAATCTAGGAAACGTTTCGTCGATCTTGACTGAGGCAATGCATACGGGCGACCCCCTCATATACGCCTTGCCGGCTACCCGAAGTATTCCAGGTAAAGCCACCAAGCCCACATTTTGCTCCAGGAAGTCATCCAATTCCTGGGACAGGAATTCTGCTGCAGAGTTATCCATAATGTGTCATGCATTAAGGCGCTAAATCGAGTGTTCCCCATGCAGCTTATTGCTCAGGTACCCATTAATGGTGCATGATCAAAGATAGCCAGAGATAGAATTCCATGCCCTTGGCAAGGAGTAAGTCGTGGTTGGCAAAAAAATGAAATCAATATGGGAGTAGGTCTTAGGTGCTGCAGAAGTGTGAGTAAAGGCTTGTATATGGGGGTGCCAGGTGCGCCAAATGTCACAAAGGCCGAGGCTGGCTGCCAAGTCCTCGAGACGGGGGGTGAGGATTGGGGCTTGGGCAGGACCCTTGAGGAATCAACTGTGGAGGACAACAGCATATTAAAGGCTCCATCCACAATGGGAACCACTTAGGTCAGGGCCCCTTGCGACTACGGGAGTGGGGTGGGGCACCAAGTCCACCGGGGATGGGTTCTTCTGCGTTGGTCATCCACACCATTCTTGTGAGGCTGGGCGTATCTGTGGTGGAGGAGGCTGGGGATCTTTCAGCCCGGGCAACATGCTTGCGGGAGCCTCATTGTTTGCTGCCGCATCAGTTGGTGCCCTCCACAGATCCATCTTGAGTCAGGCGCCCTTGAAGGAGGCAAATTCCTGCACAGTGTTCGGGTCTCTGTCGACCATTGCCAGACTGCCTCTGGAATATCAAAGAAAAAGGATTTGCCATCATGAATCACCCGGAGGCATGCCACGAAAAGGAACATTCATCTCAAGTCCAGAGCTCGCAGTTTCTGCTTGATGGCCTTAAAGGATTTGTGTTGACGCGAAACCAGGCAGGTATAATCAGGAAACAGCAAGATCCGAGCCGATTGAAAGTGTGTAGGGGCCAGGTCGTGTGAAGAGCAAAGAACCACGTCTGTCATTGTAGTTTAGTATCGTCGCAATGGCTGGACGAGGGGGAGTCCCTGAAGGGGGAACAGCCGCCAACTAACTGTGGGCCTGCTCTACCACAAACGACGAGGAGAAGTGCCCCTCCAAGATCCACGACAGGATCTATTTCTCAAAAAAGTCCTCAGGTCAGTTCCCTCAACCCCCGCAGGGAAGCCCACAAATCAGAGGTTGTTCCATTGGGCCCGGTTCTCCGCATCTTCAGCCCAGATATCCAGGCCCTGGGACACTGTGTTCAGGTGGGCTGCTCCGCCTTCGAGGTTGACATAGAGTCCTCAATACCCGATATCCTACGGGGCCAGCGACACGCTCCACAATACTGTGGAAATCTTGGTGAAGAAGTGCAACATCCACTCCCACCTCCCCAACCCTGGAGTCCAGCACAGAGCGAGAGGCCTGAATGGTGAGAATAGTATTGCCAGTGTAGGGCTGACTTGTCTGAGGAAGGGGAGGCGGAGCGGCAGAGCCTTGTTTGGCTGCGGGGGCCTGTGGAGCCATGAATTTATCTATCTTGGTCTTGCGTCTTGGGGCTCCCCCTCACCCCATACTGGAATCAGGGCTAGTCGGGGTAAGGGCTCAGCTCAAAGTCCACAGCCATCTCATGGGAGTCACAGCACAGGAGGAAGGATCAGCCGAAGCATAGCTCCTGGTCCCCTACACGCCGCGGGGGTTGGGTATGATAGGGCCACACCAGTGGAGGATGGAAAAAAACAGGTCCCGATTCACTTGCACAGGGGAAGGTCCCAACCCTAGCAGCACGAGCAGGCCCCCCCCCTTCCGGCACATAATGCAATCAGGTGGCAGTCCACTCAAACCAGCACCCCAGCAGAGGGAGGTCAACCAGTATTGCCCATCGGGCCTACAGCGGATCGATAAAGTCAGGAATTGGGCCTCTGGGGGGAAAACAAATCACTGTGAGCCCAACCTGGCCCAGTCCAGATACTGCTGTTAGAAATAGGTCTCAACATGGCCCATCGTATCCCCAGGGCTGGCCCGGTGTCACTTGATGCTGTGAAGGGCTTCCTGGTCCCACTTTGAGTCTCTGCTCTCCGTGGGTTCCGACGGTTGTACCGTGCCATCGCTGGGTGATTGGGGCCTGAATCTCCGGGCGGGCCCTCGTATGCATTGCAGCCACATCTAATCTGTGTGCCCAAGGAATCTTCAGTCAGAGGGTCTGTCTCGGCCCACCCCCAGGGCCCAAGGATCGAGGCCCTGGGGTCCTTATCTTGGCGCCTCATAAAGACTGCGAGCCTCCTGCTTCTCGCAGCTGGGGAGGTGGGGCTCAAGGGTTGTGGCCTAAGTTCACACTCTGCATTGCCTACACCTCTCAGGCTGTGACCCCTCTCGCGTCAATAATTGAGAAACACGGAGTGAAGGTCGTCTCATATGCGGGCGACACACAACTTGTGTTCTCCTTTAAGGATCATAGTGATATGGCCTTTGCTCATTTTAAGAAGTATCTCCTAAACGTCTCATCTTGGATGACAGAGAACCGCTTGAAATTAAATACAGAAAAAACAGAGGGCCTTTTCTTTAATCAATCCATCATTCCACTGCCAGAGCTTTGGTGGCTGGTTGATCGAAATCTGCCTCCGTGCCCAGTTACCTCTGCCAGGAATTTGGGTTTTAAGTTTGATACACAATTATCTGGCAAAGTGCAAATAACCCATGTTTCAGGGCAGTGCTTCTGCAAGCTAAAAGCTCTTCTGAGCTTTCTTCACTATCTTCCTACGGACCGTAGGAAGACTGTGCAAAAGAACAACAACAGAACCCTGCCGACACTAAATCAAAATAGGTCCCATAAAGGAATCCTTTAGTTTTAAGAGGGCAACACTATATAGTTTCAAAGCCAAGACACCACTTTATAGTATAAAGATTTAATGTTTATTCATCATTTTATTCATGTTTTTTTCGATTTCATGATTTTTTAAATTTTATGAAAAGCATTACATATATTAAAATCTATACATGATTTAGATAAACACAACTAATAGAGTCCCACACATTTCACATACATCACTCACTCAAAATCACAATCATATCAGTTGGGCTGCCTATCACACAATCTTTCATATCCTCATACAAAATACAGGTACATCAATGCCTTTACGTGAAGTTTAAGATGGTCAACAATTTATAAACAAAAAGGGGTGTTGGGTAGATGATAGATAGAACACAGGATCAAAAGGTGTACAATAAATCCTGCCACCAACAAGAACCACGCCAACGCGCGTTTCGGTGTACTGGCCCACACAGGCCACACCTTCGTCAGGGCGATGAGGTACCGAGGAAATGGGGGGACACAAATAGGCTGAAAATACAAGAAAAATATATATACATAAAAAAACAGTAGCGTTTATGTCTTTTCATTAGGAGATACATAATCATTTACATTGTGTACAACCAAGACGGATCGCACACCACTAGCCTCTCCTCCGGGTCGCCCCTTGGCACTCTGGTACATGTAGTGCATGTAGATGGACGAGTAAAAAGTAGTTCACCACAGTTGGTGCGAGTAGTTACTCATTATTCCCAAGTTCTCTGGACCCGAGACATGGCCCGGGTTTCGGGACAGTTTCCCTCGTCAGCACAGCAGTGTTTGGGGTGGATGAGAAGGCCGCCAAGTAACCGTCACAGGCCCTGATGCCTCTCCGGCGCGTCTCCAAGAGCTCGTCAGCTCACGGCTCACGGGAGCCGTTTAAGTACAACCAAGATGGATCGCACACCACTAGCCTCTCCTCCGGGTCGCCCCTTGGCACTCTGGTACATGTACATTTACATTGTGTTTTGGCTTTGAAATCAAGGGTTGCTCCAAAGAATGCAAAGATCTTTTAAGAAAAACAAAATAGAAACCAATTCGGGATAGGGAAACAAAACCATAAGAGCATATGATCGAACATATTATACATCAATAGACTCATTTATTCCTCCATATACACACACTCTGTAGAAAAAAGTAAAGTGGATCACAGACAATTTCAATTGAGGCACTCACTAAAGAACATGCATTATGAGTCGGGGGGACCAGAAAGCATAGGGCCAAATGGTATCATCCCAGTGAGTTAAATTGGCCCAAGCACTCATGGGTGAAAACGAAAAATGGGGCTAAGAACTCGATTTAGTTTCTGCTTTATGGACCCACACTCAAGTGCAGGGATGGGGTAGACCTAGAAGCAAGGCTCCTTTCAAGGACCCTCAAGAAGGATTGTATAGCATATGCGCGATTTTCTGTAAATTTCACGGGAGAAGGGAGGGGTCGCCACCTATGAATGGATTAAAGGGAAAAAAAGGGGCAATACCAGTTTAGGGGATATAGCACAGACAGGGGGTTCATTAGATAGAGTATCGGTGGGTAGGATGCAGTAAATCCTAACACCATCGAGTATATCGCCAAAACCTGTCTAGACCTACCTTGATATGGTCGCCAAAGTGGAATACAGTGACACGACTTGGAGATGGCTGAAATGCGACAATCACCAGCTAGGCGCTATATAAGGTTTTATTCTAATTCTGAGACCTTTATGGGGTTTAACACCAAAAGGAACTGAGTTAGATCTAGGCTAAGCAACTCCTTGGGACAAGCAAAGTTCAAGGGGCTTAAAGGGCCATACCTAAGTTACAAAGAAAACCATTCAGTGGGCCTCCCTTGGAATAAGGTGAACAACGGGGCCGAACATGGTTACCTTATGTGTAGTCACATAGGAGGCCAAGATTCGCCATCGACATTCAACGCCGCTCGTTATGCATTGTTCCCTGCTCCATTTAAATCTGAAGTCATGTAGGGCCGCCCATCAATTGGCGGCTATGTAGACAAAGGTAGAAATTAAAGAAGGGCCGGATCCCACACTGGGTTGCTCCAATATATCGGCCATCTTAGAACGGAGCAGGGAAAGATCCTGCTACATCAGAAGAGAGGCCACAATTAGGGTCTAGGGGATACATTAGCATATAGAACAGTGTGAATTCTGTTACTATAGTTTCGGCAAGGCTCAAGCTGGGGGTGGGGGAGACTTAATGAAGGACGCCCAGCAAAAAAATGTTCACCTATTTCGGTTAACCTGGAATAGTCTGGATCGTATCTCCGTGTCATTAGATGGAGAGGGGGGTATCAAAGAGTTAGGTGGCCAACCATTCCAGTTATAAGGGGGTACATCCCACCACCTATCTGGAAAGACCTCCTACTGTCTATTACAACAGACCAGGAAGCTTTTTTTTAGCAGAACAGAAAACCGTCTTCAGGCACCGGATTTATTAAGTCCATAGGCCCATAGGAGAGGGGTCTAAGAATACAGGAGAGAGTATAGAGAGTTATTAGTCCAATTCAAATACTCGTAGTCCGTAAATGGAAGAGCTCAAGGATGCTTAAAACGGAAGGGGAAGGAGCCAAAAAGTGATCCAGGACACCAGGTCCTGGGCAGGAATATCATACACAGACGAACAAAAGAGCAGAGATCCTAATGGAAATTGGACACATTATATAAAAGCGTTGCTCCAGGGGCATTCCTCGTTAGGACCTTTTTTGACAGAATTCAGAAGAAAAAAAACAAGAACACCTCTCGTTTTTTGCGGAGGATAGTTGGATCCACTCCTGGTTTGGGTTGAATTTTCTAAAGTATGAACCATCTTAGTTCCTTTTCAGAGTGCTTATTTTCTAGCCAGTGTGACACAATCGGGGCAGACACTTTCCCATTCCGAATGTTAGACTTATGCTCTACAATCCTCAGGCGACATTCTCGTCCTTTTTCCCCCCACATATGGAAAATCACATGGGCATAAGATCACATAAATTACATTGCCAGTGTGGCAATTAGTCAGTCTTTTGTTGCGTGCCACAGAGATGGTACGTTCAGTGGTGGTAATAGTATCGCCAATCACAGCCTGTGGGCAAGCCTGGCACGTGCCACATCTATGGTTTCCAAAGATAGGGTTCAGATTGACAATAGCAGTTTGTTGACTAGTGGGGTAATCCTGAACTCTACCTTTCACAAGGTGGATTTTTAAATTCTTGTTTCTTTTGAATGCGAAGATGGGCCGGCGTAGGGGCGTTCTGTTTTCTTCCAGATTGAGGAGGTGCCAACTGGAGTTAATGATTTGTCTCACCTAGTGATCCAGATTAGAATGTCGGGTAATGTACACCAATTGATCAGAGGGTTCCTTACTACTCGGTTGGAACATGCATTCCTGATTGAAATATCTCGCTCGTTTGAACGAGTCTTTGATCAACTTTGTGGGATACCCTCGAAATTTAAGTTTTTCTTTTAGGATGTCCGATTGGGCTAAAAAATCTCTGGTGTCCGTGCAGTTTCTCCGAATACGGAGAAACTGACTGAAGGGTATGCTGTCCCTTTGGCAGACTGGGTAAAAGCTGCCGTATTGTAGCAGAGTGTTTCTAGCTGCGGGTTTCGTATATAGCGATACCGTAAGTTCTTGGTCCTGATGTAGCACCCAGATGTCTAAATATTAAATTTTGACATTGCTAACATGGGATGTAAACTTGAGATTAACATCAGCTGCGTTGAGCCACAGAAGGAACTCATTCAATAAATCAATGTCCCCCTTCCATATAAAGAAAAGGTCAACGATGAATCGTGACCATATTTTGACGTTCTCATGGAAGGGGGCATTTCATTATAAATGTGAACTTTCTCAAACTCTCCTACATATAAGCAGGCGATACTGGGGGCACAACTGTCCCCCATGCTGACTCCTCGGACCGGTTTGAATAGAGAGTTATTGAACTCAAAATAGTTGTCGTATAATACCACTTCAAGGCATTGAAGGATGAAGTCGGCATTAGTAATATCAGGTCTGGATGCCAGAATTCTTTTGATGGTTTCATATGCGCCACTCGGAGGGATGTTAGAATATAAGGATTCCACATCCAGTGTGACTAACAGTTCTCGATCCTCAAGATATCCTGTGCCTTCAACCTTGCAGATAAAATGACCTGTATCCTTGACATAGGATTCCAGGTCACAGACCAGGGGTTTAAGGAACCGATCTATGTATTTGGATAAAGGCTCGGTGGCCGCCCCAATGGTTGAAACAATCGGCCTCAGGGGGGGATCAAGGCTGTTTTTGTGGGTTTTAGGAACTCCGTATATTATGGGCATTCTGGTGAAGGTAGGAATTAGAAATTCTGACTCTTGTTCACAAATGTGACCCATTTCGCAAGCTCTTTTCACCAAAGACAAAATGCGTCGTTTGAGCGCATTTTCAGGATTTAGAGTGATCTTTTGGTAATGTTCAAAGGAAGATAGTAGGGTGTTCATCTAGTCTGTGGAGGTGTCAAAAATAACTATACCTACTCCCTTGTCGCAGGGTTTTATCGTAAGGCTCTTGTCTTCTCCTGCGTTTTTAAGGATGTCTCCTTCTAATCTAGGTAAGTTGGAGGGCAGAATAAGAACATATTTGATCAATTTGTCAATTTTTCTTATGACTGCTTTTTCAAAGATGTTCACTTCAGGGCCCACCATATCTATAGTGGGAGTGAACACAGAGGGAGGTTTTAATCCGGATCTGTTGTCTTGATCCTGCAGAGGTGAACTCTGTAAGAAAAATTTCTTTCAGCGGGTCTTCCTGAAAAACAGGTGTAAATCCTTGGTAAATTCATACTTGTCAAAGTGGGCAGAGGGGACAAACGATAAGCCTCTAGCAAGAAGATTGTAGGAACTGGGGTCAATCTCTTGTTGAGACAGATTAAAAACCGGTATCACTTTTATCTTCTCCAATATTGATGATGGCGCGTTTGTACATACATCTGGCCTATTGACCCGGATGGAAACTCCTCTGTTGGGGGGTCCACGTTCTCGAGTGAGGGTTGCCTCGGCGATTCTCTAAAAAACGATTTTGAGGAGTATTCGTTTCAAAGGACCCGTGTCTATTGTGGGGGTTAGAATTATATCCTTGATCAAAGTTGGAATCGTATTCCTCATGCCAATCCCCCTCCGAGTCAGTGGTGTCGGAGAAGGTGGTTACCCTCTTGTTACCCGATCTGGGAGCCTGATTACGTGAGTTAATCTCAGTGTTGGTGTGAAACCCAGATGTTAAGTAGGGGTATGCCCGTTCTTGAGAGAATAAGCGGATATCTTTACGGAATTTTTCTGTTTTCCTCTTTAGGAGGTATTCAGAAAAATAGTCCAATTCCAGATGTATTTCCTCTAGCTTTTTCTTGAAAAGATCGACAGCGTTCCCATCTTTGAGTTTGTCCTCCAGCTCTTGGATCTCCTTATTGAGGATGGCAATGACTTCCCGGGCGGTCTCTATGATGATCATCATCCAGTCCCTGGAGCAGCGGTTAGAAATAAGAGCCCACTGCTCCAGGAACTGTCTGATCTCAACAAAGAGACCCAGAATGTTGCGGACCCTAAGCCCTATAGGGATAGTCCCTGCTCTAATTTAGTCCAGCATAAACTGGGCATGGAGTTCAGCCCGTTTGAATTTCTTTCTAAAATTCAATAATGTGGTCCATTCCCCCTCCAACCCTTTGGCTAGGGTGAATTGGAAGTTGCCACTAGCTGAATTCCCAATCATTTTGGCAAAATCTTCGTCCCTAAACCCGAACGTTTTGATGCTTTCCATGATTCTGTTAGAAAGCGTCACAAAAAGAAAGGTAGTGAATAAATGGATATCAAAGTGAAAAAACAACAAGATGAAGGCTCAGACAGTAATGGAGGGAAACATTTGTTTTTATGTATATATATTTTTCTTGTATTTTCAGCCTATGTGTGTCCCCCCCATTTCCTCGGTACCTCATCGCCCTGACGAAGGTGTGGCCTGTGTGGGCCAGTACACCGAAACGCGCGTCGGCGTGGTTCTTGTTGGTGGCTGGATTTATTGTCCATCTTTTGATCCTGTGTTCCATCTATCATCTACCCAACACCCCTTTTTGTTTATGAATTGTTGACCATCTTAAACTTCACGTAAAGGCATTGATGTACCTGAATGTTGTATGAGGATATGAAAGATTGTGTGAATGATAGGCAGCCCAACTGATATGATTGTGATTTTGAGTGAGTGATGTATGTGGAATGTGTGGGACTCTATTAGTTGTATTTATCTAAATCATGTATAGATTTTAATATATGTAATGCCTTTCATAAAATTTAAAGAATCATGAAAGCGAAAAAAAACATGAACAAAATGATGAATAAACATTAAATCTTTATATTATAAAGTTGTGTCTTGGCAAAAACTAAAGGATTCCTTTATGGGAACTATTTTGATTTAGTGTCGGCAGGGTTCTGTTGTTGTTCTTTTGCTCTGTTTGCTCCCCTTACCTCCCGCTATTCCTAGCCCTACGGGGAACCTACTTCTATTTTGTCGTAGGAAGACTGTGGTTCACGCATTGGTCACTTCCAAACTTGAATGTGCGAATAGCCTTTATTTAGGACTTCCGGAGTATCTACTCAGAAGGCTGCAGATTATTCAGAACACAGCAGCCAGGCTGGTGCGGAATGTGCCAATGCGCCACCATATAACCTGATCAGCCTTTACTGGCTACCAGTAAAAAGAAGAGTAGAAATCAAAGCTCTCACTTTGGCACACAGAGCAATGAACAATATTGGTCCGCATTATCTGAGGCAAAGGCTTCGGAAGTACACCAATAAAAGGGGACTAGGATCAAATGACAAGAAACTTCTGATCACCCCACGTTTTACAAAGGTCAGGACTGGAGGCCGTTCTTTTACGGTCGAAACTACCACTTTGTAGAACACCATGCCGGAATACTTAATAAAGATCAATTCTGAACAAATGTTCAGGAAGGCACTAAAGACTTGGCTCTTTCCTCTAACCTAACAGTTCTTTCTGGTTCCCCACTGCCCAGGTCAACCTGCGCTACTAGTGCCGGGACACCTCCGTTGGAGGTAGCCGTGTGCTTTACAAGCGGTTTATTATATTATTCTTATTAATGCCTCCATGGCACCACGCGATTTGGAGCGGGTCCCCCGGTGTCTGCAGAGTCTAGTCAGTCGGCCCTGAGGAGGTCACTCAATCCGTGCCAGTAGCAGGATGGTCGAGGAGTCTCCTTTGAAGAGTCAATAGCTCACTGAGAGACGTTCGCCATCTTGCCCCACCAGGCCACACACCCTTTTATGTACTCTTTTTAACATTGGTTTTAAACCTGCTATTGGGTCGTCTACTCAAATGTGTTAACTGCTTGTTTTTTCATTATGTTTTGTCAGTGGTCTAGGTTTTTTGGCACTCAAGGAGCATGTGCAGGGGAGATACCAGCTATATTAATCGTGTTGAAGTGCAACTACCCAGCAGGCGCCCCAAAGACAATCCCGTCCTCACACTCTAAGCACCAGCCACACTGCTCACACTTCTACAGTTCAAAACCAGAACAAAGAAGCTTGCGTGTATGCATATTCAATTAAACATTTCAAGAATGACCAAAGCCAATAAATTGATTGATCGTATGGGGAAAGTGAAGTGAATGCTGTTGCCAGTTCTTGCTGATGCCTGGACTCTAAAGAGGGGACGCACTGTCCCAGGAGTCCAAAGAGGGGAGGAGGTGCAGTCTCCCGTGCCGCGCGCTGAAGAGCAGGCCCGTTTGTGCCAGTCATAGACCGGAGGAGGCTGGACCTACCCTCTTGGCCCCTCCTTTTTCACCACTTGCTTAACTGCCCAGGATCGCAGCGGTTGACAGCACAACTGGAGGATTGCAGTGGATGCAGGGGTCTTGTACACAGCTCAGCACGGCGCTTGAGGTGCAGGTAGGCGGTATACCTTTGCGTAACATCTTAAATATCTACCCCTCAGTTGCTCTGTGACCTGGTTCCCTTTGATTTGACTGTATTGGTAGCACGGTGTGTTGGTCTTGTCCACCTAATTCCAACGTGAGTCATTGTGACAGCAGTTGCTGTTTTGGGCTTTAGTAGGATGTTATGGGGAAGCGCAAGGTGGCGATGTTACCTGTGAAGGCCGCAACTAGCACAATAGTTACCATGGACTCCGTTTTACCAAGGGTGGCTGGAGTCCTTGACAAGGAGATAGAGCTGGTAACACGGCGCCTCTCCAGCTTTCCTATTAATCATCTTCTTATAAGCCTGCTAGGATACTGGCGATTCCTGAATCTGCTTCAGGACTATCCAATTTTTCTATTACGCAAGAACTAGATGGCATGGATAGCTGTGTGGCCAGTCAACCTATACCCCTTTCACCCATTATACTGGTCTCCAACGCATTGGGGGTTAATTTGTCCCCCCCCCCACCCGCCCAGGTGCAAGTTAGTAATTAGCTGCAAATATGTAAGCCCTGCAAAGGAGGACGAGAGGAGGACAGCGGTTGGGCCAGGCTCAGGCATGAAAAGCTCTGGAATAAACTTCCTTTGGAAATCAGACAGTCCCATCACCTTTTGGAGTTTAGGATAAAGGTCAAAACATGCTTGTTCCCTAGAACTTGACATCCCTGAGGACTTTCCATGTTATCCCAAACCTGATGCCATCTCTGACTGATGATTCATGTACTATAGCGCCAAGATACCCGTCGGGTGATAGCTGCGCTTTATAAATACTGCATACAAATACAAATACAATTCTAATACACCACTGTTGGGCCCAGCGCGGTTTAGGCGCTGTGCTGGGTTTTGTTCCAGTTATGGGGAAAAGGAGCTCCAAGTCAGATCTGCTCAGCTGTTTAACACTGATGGGAAAAACACGTTACACAAGGGAATATGACAGGGAATGTTTAACATAATAGGGTCATACAACTTACTCACATGGAACGTGCGGGGACTGGGAGCAATTCAAAAACGCCAGGAATTCATGCATTTCTTCTTAGACGCAAAGCACAGATTGGGTTTCTCCAGGAATCCCACCTCACTGATTCCGAAACACAAAAGATGCGGAAAAAATGGAGGGGACATATTTATTCTACTAATTATTCGGCCTTGGCTAGGGGGCGCCTATCTGGGTGCGCCATGGTGTCCCATTTGTTGAACTAGAAGGCCAGGTGGATGACCAGGTGCGATATATACTTGTGAAGGGCACTCTTGGCGGCTCCCTGGTGGTCCTCGGGAGCGTTTATGCTCCCAACTTTGACCAAGATCGCTTTCTGAATAGGTTGGGTGCGGTTTTGGGGGGCTGGGACGGGATCCCCTGGGTGCTCGGAGGGGATTGGAACGCAGTACTGGACACTGGGCTAGATAGATCACACCCTTCCCTTCATGCTACAGTTGCTAACAAACTGGCGGAACAATTCACTACATGGTCAAGTGGGTGGACACTTTCCGATGAGTGGCGATGCCTTTACCTGAATCACAAGAAATACTCCTTTTATTCTCCGGTGCACAGCCTTCATACTAGACTAGACAGGTTCCTTTGCTCAAGATCCATTATCACGAAGGTTCACAAATCTATGTACCTGGCCAAGACCTTTTCCGATCATAGGCCCCTAGAACTTACACTTCGCTGGGGTATGGTACCTACCCCGGTAACCACCTGGAGATTGGACCCACACCTGCTCGAGGACTCTCCCTTCCGCACAAATTTGTCCAATACTATTTCCAATTACTTGGCTGAAAACTGGAAGACATCCTCCTCTAATCTGATTGAATGGGATGTCTGAAAGTAGTGGTTAGGGGGCGACAATCGGACAGTTAGTAGGGGCCAGGCAGGAGATACACCAGAGATTAAAGGACATTGAGGGCAGGTTACAAACACTGGAGAGGTAGGCAGCCCTGGACCCGGATAAACTGGAGGCATTGCAATCTGCCCACATAGACCATGCGGAAACACTGGAGACATTGCGGACCATAGACTACAGGGCGTACTTTCAACGAAAACACACTGAGGGAAATAGATCAGGTACACTACTGGCCCGCATAGTCAGGGATCGACCTGATCGGCCAATCATAACCAGCATTCGTACCCTGGCGGGACATTTAGTCACTACACAGGCAGAAATAAACACTGATTTTCACGACCACCTTAGAGCACTCTATGCACCCTCTGCCCCAGTAGAAAGCTCCTTGATTGCTGAGTTTTTACGGGATCTCTCTTTCCCGGTGCTATCGGAGGATATACAGAAAGTTATTGACGGTCCCATTACTCAACAAGAGATATGCACCGCAATTAAAGGTCTGAATCGTAATAAGACACCGGGGATGGACGGGCTTCCCATAGAATTTTATCTTACCAACTCAGAGTCTATAGTGCCCACACTGGCGGCGGTCTTCGCGGAGGCATTTGAGACTGGCCGTCTGCTTGACTCCACCATGCAGGCACTGGTTAAGTCCATACCCAAACCGGGGAGGGATGAGTTAGAGATGTCCAATTATAGACCCCTCTCTTTGTAATCTACTGAATATAAGATTCAAAGTAAGGCCCTCGCTAACAGTATACAGTCACATCTTCCCACACTAATACACAGGGTCAGTCGGATTTCCTCCCAAACCGCAGCACCTCTCTAAATACCCGGTGATTACACTCTGTAATGACGGCCACCCCACGAGACTACCACCATGCAGGATGTATAGCACTAGATCTTAGACAAGCATTCGATTCCTTAGCATGGGTTTTCATGTTTGCAACACAAATTGAATTCCCAGATAACTTCCTTAACTGGGTCCGCTTGTTATACACGTCCCCAACGTCCAGGGCCCGCACCGGCCGTTACATCTCCGAACAATACACTGTTCACAGAGGCACGAGACAGGGATACCCCCTGTCCCCCTTGTTGTTTGTACTCGCACTACAACCCTTGGCCCTGACCCTTCGGGTATCAGCGGACCGCCTGGGCATCTATATCGACGGAGTACATCATCTAATATCTATCTACGCAGATGATATCCTCCTATATTTACGAGACCTGACTGCTGACAATGCTCCCCTCCCTGCTATACTCAGCACTTTCAAACGGTTGTCGTGCCTGGCAATAAACCCTGCAAAATCGACCAGTTATTTCTTCCGAGAGATGCCTCACCCAACTCACCTGCGGTTCGGCATTTACTCTATACCAGTAGCCCCCACTACCTTCAAATATCTAGGTACACACGTGTACAGAACACAGGAGGATCAAATAGAGGGCAAAATTTTACGGTCAATAGCAAGGCTCCGTGCTAGTGTCGGGTTCTGGTCTTCCCTACCCTTATTAGTGATGGTACGGATCGCCATCTCAAAAATGGTGATGCTCCCTCGCCTGTTATACTACTTTGTGAATCTACCGGTGGTCCTCCCGCAGTTCATTTTTAATAAATTGAATACCATTCTGATTAGTCTCATCTGGGGAGCTGGTCGTAGACGGATCAGCCATTGGAAACTCCAATTAGGGACATCAACTGGCAGTTTGGGGGTCCCCGACTTCCGAGGGTACTATTAAGCTAGTCAGGTTCAGTGGCTCTCATACTGGACCACAGGCAGGAATCTGCAGGAAATTGGATTTACGCCGCAGAGGCTGGACCGGGCCGAGCTTCATTCTTTGCTGCTGCCGAGGGCTCAGATCCCACCGGACTGCCCCCTCCCTGTTAAAGACTGCCCTGCTATGCTGGAAGAAGGCCCTATCCTACAAATCTGCAGCGACACCATATGCAGCTAATATCCCCATATTGTGCATCCCTACACTACAAGGGAGACTTACACGGGCCAGAATACAGGATTGGTTGGACAGTGGGGTGGAGGAGGTGGGAGCGTTCTTTGGGGATGGTAGTCTGCTAGACCATGACTCCTTCTTGCAGGCCACGGGGGCACCGCCATGCCTTATACTAGAACCACATGGGCCCCACAGAGGAACGTACCCACACAACATGAATCAGTACACCTTTTATATTATATGGGACCTGGGGGTCTCTTGGTATGCCGGCTGTATCCTGGGAATGGAGCACTTGCAGCGATTCTACTCACATCCCTTAGGGCACACTGGGCAGACGACTCTGGGGCCGAGATCACGGACAGGGCATGGAAGAGTATGCTGGAACACCCCAAAAGAGCATCGCGTAAAGCAAGACTTAAATTTATCCAGACAATGGTACTCCATAGATCATATCTTACCCCCAAAAAAATACATTGTATGTTCCCGGAGTGATCACGGAGTGCAGGGTGAATGGTGTTAGTGCATGGGGGTCAGTGTGAGGGCATTGTGATTGCTGTGAGTGCAGGGTGAGCATGAAAGTGAAGGGCGAGAACGAGGAGCAAGTTGTCTGAATGCAGGGTGCATTTCCTTCCCTCCCCCTCCAACCTTTCGTCTTTACCACCGAACAAGCCTCCACCTGCCCCTGAAACTGCACAGCACCAAATGGTCCAGCAATGTTAGAAAAGCTCTCTTACCTACAGCTAGACGGGACGAATGACGCATGTAACCTACAAGGCCGATGCAGGGGTTGCTGGTGCTGAGGTTCCAGGCTGGTGTTTTACCTGTGACTGCCACAGGCCCCCTCCCTGGTGACATGAGATCTGATGACGATTCACTATCTTTTTTTGTTTGCCTAAGTTGAATTTAGGTTCACGAAAAAATAAATGTATTTAGTCAAATTCTAACCGTGCGTCACAGATTCAGGATTTCAGTAGAAAAGTAATGTTATTAAGACATTAATTTGTAAATGCTCTTCCATCATGTCCCAGTGGACTCTCCAGCTTCAACTTTAAATTTTCTTTAACATCTTGTGCGAGTCACCTGCTTGGTGGTTATTTCTCCGGCAAGAACCATCTCGTAGAATAGTTAAACTGAATACTCACCAGCGTGACGCAGTATCGATTACATGTATTTCGTTTATGTTTAATTGTAGCCGCACAAAAGTCTCATTATCTGAATGCCACATCTAAATTGTTTTAGTAAAATCATTTCGGCAGTGACGTTCTCTGTGATCAGTGGCAATGCATCTGGGGGCTTGATGGGTGCATCATGGCATACGCTGAATATATAAGGAAACAGTCGGACATTCCACTGATTTTTGAAAGGTTAAATATGAAGCCTCTGTTCAAGACACATCTTAGACTACCAATTGTCGGGGTGAATTAAAAAGTAAATATTGTGTAACTCTTTGGTTATGCTTGTGTGCGAGGTAACGGGAGCAATATATATATATATATATATATATATATATATATATATATATATATATATATATATATATATATATATCCAACGCCCATTGGACTTCAAGGGCTTCAGTCCCTCAAACCCACCAACCCCTACCCCTCCCTGTGTGTGTCAGCCCTGGAGAGACAGCTCCCGGGCACACACAGCCGCACCCGAGCAATTCACAGGTCTTTAAAATACCTTTTTTCTTTTTAATGAGGCTTTGGTGTTTTCATCCATTCTTAGGCCGCCTGCAGCTCGCCTCTGCCGTTTGTTTCAAGAATCAGCCCCTCCCCCCGAAATTTGACCCTTGGTTCGACTCTGCCTGCATGTAAAGTAGAATTGCGCCGATGTGGGACAGTAGAGGACAAAGGTGAGATTTTAGGGTGGAGTGCGCGCCCCCCCTGAGATGAGAAAGCAGAGTTCTTCAATCTGTGGGCCCCTAGGGGGGCGCGCCCCACAGATTGAAGAACTCTGCTTTAGAAGGATGATTATGTATGGGACTCCTGCAGTCATTGCGGAAGCTGAGGCAAGACAGACGAGGAGAGGGGCGGGGTGGGTTAGGGTGGGGGGGGGGTTGAAGGGGGTTTGAATAATTTCCTGTTAGTTGAATGTAACTATGCACAACCTTGTAATGACGCTAAGGATGTAATGTGTCCATTGCTTGATTGGTAACGTTGTTCTTAATTGGGAGGATCCTGACTGTCCTTTGATAACATACGCACTGACGAGAACAGAATTGTTTTGTGGTTTGAGTAAGGGGATTGTTCTAATTTAAAAAAGACTGTACCTAATGAATCACTCTACTACTGCACTTGTCATACTGCGGTCATCAATAAAGTGCGTTAAAAAAATATACAAATACAAAAGAAAGGGTCCTTTTATTGGAGGGAAGGCAAAAAGACCGAGGGCTGAGGAGACGCATCAAAAAGCACCCATTGAGCAAGTACTCACCAAGGGAGACATGGTGGCCGCATTGGAGTCACTTCAGGGATTTGTACGGGCTATATTGGGCTCAAAACGTAATCCACTTTTCCGATGCCTCACCTCTATAGAGAGGGGACTTTCTGACCTTAAACAATTTATTTCACTCAGGGGGGAGGTAATCAACATGGGACCGAGGCCATTGATGGGTCACATTGCAACTGAGGGGCCAAATTTGGATGATGTACATATAAAACATAGGGAGAAGCTACTGCCACTCCTAAAGCCTCCAAAGGGGATCACTTCTCCTTGCCCTCAGTACCCTCGGCCCTTGCCCCCTGCATGGAACCAGATCAACTTCAATAAACTACATGTCGCAGAAAAGATCCTAGCTTCATCTTCATTTCACATTGATACCGCCCTCAGCCCTCTGTTGACCATCATGGCCATTCCCCTTGGATTCTTTTACAAACCAGAGTTTTCCCAGGTTGGAACAATATGATCCATAACAGAGAGGTCCCGCTTGGAAGGCAGATGCCTATCCTCCCTCCATCGATGCGCTCTGATATCACATTGCCATGGATCAACTTGAACCATGCCTATCTGGCCCCACATGGAGGGCAAAAGATTGCACCGCCGCCCCGGAACTATCCAAAAGCTTCGCACCTTTGGGTACCTTGGACGCCTCTGACTGACTGAGTGGGGTAGTTTCAATGGAAACAGAGACATCAAACTTCCAGCAGGACAGTTCCCGGAAAGGTTGCAGCATCATGGGTGGAAGGGATTGTAATTTCATCTCATGGAACATTGCTGTGCTGCTTCAGCTAACGCTAGACAAGGTGCACAGAAACAGAACAAGTCAAAGGCTAACAATCAAATTAACTATCAACAATTGCTGTTTAAGTCCTATCAGCCCACCCAACTGGCGGAGCCTCATCATGTAGGACACTCAAACCATGGTCAGTCTGCAAACGCCCAGATGTATTTTGGCAATGCATCACTTGGTCATGGTCCGAACACCGCAAATGTTAATACAAGAGGTGAAGCTGATGTGTGCAGTGCAAGAATTATATTTCAAGTGAAGTGGATAAAATGGCTGCCAAGGCAAACAAAGACCTTTAATAGTGATTGCCTGGACGTCAGATTAAAAATAGTGTAGTGACAGTGTGAAATAATCACTGTCTGGCATTGCTTGGTGGAAAACAAAAATCAGGCCAACATGTTTCTGCCATGTTGTGTTAGTTCACTGGCATTCATCAGGGCCAAGCTCTCATATGCTACTGCAATTGCACTATCAAATGTGTCAGTTAAAGTAAGAAAAATTAATCAATAAACCATATTACAAGTGGAATAAGAGTGGTCGTTCACGACCATCCTACCGCATCTTCTTAATTTAGTGTCAGGCCTCTTGTGTTGTAGAAGTGCCTCCCGGTTATTATTGAAAGCTCTCTTGTTAGCTCGGCGTACAAGATGGTTTGGATAGTGCCGATCTCTCAGGTTGGATGACAGTTCTTCAGCATGGTGATTGTATAAACTGTTAGAGGAACAATTCCTTCTGACCCTGAGAAATTGGCCTACAGGCAAATTCTCACGCAATGATTGCGGATGGAAACTCTGGAATGATAATAGCGAGTTCCGTGCCATGGGCTTCTGGAAAAGTTCACTTTGTAGGCCTCCCTCTGCTGGAAAAATCTGGAGGTCAAGGTACGCCAGTTTATCTTTGCTGCTCTCCATGGTAAACTTGAGAAACTGATTCCTTGAGTTCAGCCATGTGTGGAAAGCCGACACCTCGATGGACGACCCTCTCCAAATCACAAGGATATCGTCAATATATCTTTTCCACAGTACCACCTGATGGAAAAAGGGGTTACTGTGGTTCAATACATGATCTTGCTCGAATTGGTGCATGTACAGATTGGCCAGGCTGGGTGCACAGATTGATGGGTAAGTGTTACACTTAAGTTCCTGAAATATTATACAGAATAACTGTCGGTGACGCTATATCACGCACTCCTTGTATGACCATTATAAATTAGTGATTGACTTGTCTGAGTCCTGCTTAAACTATAGCTGGTTTTGCACAGTAATAATACGTGTCACTAAGTTTATACTTAAGGTGTAAAATGTTGTTTATGTCTTAAAAAGTATCACGTGTCTACACCTTCTACACGGTTTTTCCCTCCTTTTGACTTTTATCATAGGGAAGACCAACTGCATCCACTGAGCAAATTAAGAAGATGCGGTAGGATGGTCGTGAACGACCACTCTTATTCCACTTGTAATATGGTTTATTGATTAATTTTTCTTACTTTATTTGACACATTTGATAGTGAAATTGCAGTAGCATATGAGAGCTTGGCCCTGATGAATGCCAGTGAACTTACACAACATGGCAGAAACATGTTGGCCTGATTTTTGTTTTCCACCAAGCAATGCCAGACAGTGATTATTTCACACTGTCACTACACTATTTTTAATCTGACGTCCAGGCAATCACTATTAAAGGTCTTTGTTTGCCTTGGCAGCCATTTTATCCACTTCACTTGAAATATAATTTTTGCACTGCACACATCAGCTTCACCTCTTGTATTAACATTTGCGGTGTTCGGACCATGACCAAGTGATGCATTGCCAAAATACATCTGGGCGTTTGCAGACTGACCATGGTTTGAGTGTCCTACATGATGAGGCTCCGCCAGTTGGGTGGGCTGATAGGACTTAAACAGCAATTGTTGATAGTTAATTTGATTGTTAGCCTTTGACTTGTTCTGTTTCTGTGCACCTTGTCTAGCGTTAGCTGAAGCAACTCAGCGTCACTCGACTGACAGGTACTCTTGTTTTTTACGTTGTTACCCTGGGGGTATTTACCTGTCAGGTCGCTAAACTTTTCCCTCGGACCCTCCCCTACGAATTGTTGATATAACATTGCTGTGCTGGCCTGGCCAACAAGGTTCTTGACCCCTCATGGATTCTTTTTATAAAAAAGTTTAATTTGATCTGCCTACAGGAAACGTGGACTATCACAAATAGTTTCCACTTGGAGGGTTTATAAGTCTTTTTTCATTCCGGCTACTACCTCGAGTTCAGGAAGATCATAGGGTGGTCTTTAAATCTATGTTTCCCGAGCATTAGAGTGTCAAGTATCAGTGCTGCCTTTGTCCAACCCCTGTCTACAATCATTGTTGTTGTGTAAAAGGACCGGTAAATTGGGACTTTTGAACTTTCATAATGCAACCTCTTGTACCCTGGCTGCCTGTAACATATCCTTGTTGAGCTCCTTTTTAAGGAATCAGCTCAAGGCAGACTACAAAAACGTTATGGTTGCTGGGGATTTTAATTTCCACCTATGCGGGGATCCAAGGAAAACTAGCCTCATTGATCTGGGCTGCCCACGTGTGATGGGTATTCATTTTGAGCATACTGCACAAGGTGATTCCCTTAATGACTTATTATATGAATTTGATCTATCCTCATCTGTGTGAACAATAGAACCATGCAGTAAGGTTCCTAACCCATCCTTTGTAGGGAGCGGAAGTTGCTCAGTTATTGATTTTATTCTTGTATCAGCGCCTCTCCTTGAATTGATCTCAGGTTTCTCTATCGAGGCCAGCATACATAGCGACCATAATCCCTTATGTAAAAAAGAAACAACTGATGGCAGTAGTTCACAACAGCCAGGACCTCTGTATTTGTTTGCCACAAAGTTATAAAATGAACAGGATATTCTCCAGCGTGCTCAATGTCTAATACTGTGCCATCTACAATGCTAATCTATATAAAGGAAACCCTCCATATATACAAAACAATATATTGGTTGACAGAGCACAACACAACAAAATTATACAACTGACTCTGACAGGTCAGAAATTCGGTTTAGCAACAATAGCACAACTCCAATGATATGAATAACAAGAAGTGTATTCTGATCCCAGATCTTCACCACTGTTGACACGTAGAAACAACAAAAGAACAGCCGACACGTGTTTCGTCTTGAGACTACTTTTTCAAGGCTGTTAATAAGATAATACAACTTCATTTTAATTTATTAATTTTCTTTTTAGACAATTAGAAAAAGAGGGGGAACAATTTCTTTATTTTAACAAAATTTAGATTACTAAAAGTGTAACCTGGTGTGAAAGAAAGAAAATCACCAAAGCGTGTTTCAGGAACAATATATAAAACATGTCAATTTAAGGAAAGCCCCAATCACCGAAGACAAACCACTTTCTGGTGCACTCGCAAAAAGATTTTTTGTTTGTGAGATCCGTTACCAGGACAAGAAAGGTTGACAACTAATGAATATAGATACCTCAAAAAACTATGTTGTGTAACAATTGCGATTTGGTAAAGCTTCTTTAGCTTCTCAGGATAGCGCAGAGGGCATAGATATAGTTGCCCAAACTCCTGTCTTTCTAGTAGATGAGCAAACTGGACACTAGAAAAGACACCCACAATTAATCACATGGACCCTCATATTAATCGGTGTCTATATAAAAACACATTTCTTCAGGCTTTCTCCCAAAGTAAAAAAAAATAGTAATACGAAAATCCCATAGAATTCCCCATGGAATAAAAACTGATGGCCGACCCAGTGGGCAGACTCAAGACAGGCAACAATATTGTGCTCTCTAAGCACAACGTCCTGTTCATTATATTACCTGGCTTTGTCCTGCACTCCAAATATTATCGTTATTTCCATAATCATTGTATTTGCATTAAAACACTCATACGTGCTGCACTGTATAAGACATAATCCATTTCCCAAATATTGGGGGGAAATATATCTGTATTTCGTAGCTAGTACCCCATTTTCGATAACTGTTACATGTTAGAGAACCAAACTCATTTATCTAGCGACTTACTCAACTCAAGAGAGTTAGTAGGCCCACAGTGTGGGGAAAGCGTCCCAAGGTCAGTGCCTCTCTTGTCAATGTATTGCGGGGTGAGTAGGAAAAAAGCAGCTATAAAAAGGTAAATATTAAAAACGTGTATTTTATCAAAAACATGTCAAACAGTATGTGGCGCATATCTGTGTCATGAAGTAAAATTCAGTATGGCGACATAATCTCTAGTAACTTACTCGAAAGATAAGAGTTAGTAAGCTCACAACGTCGAAGAAAAATCACCAAGTATAGGCCTCACATGATAATGGTTCACAGATTGTTCCCGAAAATGGCAACTAAAAAATATAAGTATTGAAAAGCATATATGTTACCAAAACGCACCAGGCGGTAAAACACGCGTATATCTAGCTTAACATAGTGCCCATACGTAAGCCAGGAGCACCTAGCTTAACGACTCACCCTACTCGAAATGCCTTCAGTTCACTCTGCCGACAGCAACTGCTTAACTCCGCGCCAAAACCGCCATTAAAAATATTCCCACAGCGACGTCATGTGTGCTGGATGTACGTATGCATGTATTCTCATTAAGGGAAAGCATTTCCGGTGGCCATATTCGAAGTACAAAAGTTTGTTTTTGAATTAACTTTACGTGTACATAATATTTCGCACTACATTACTGTGTATGCAAAAACATATTTCACCAATCCATTTAATGTTTGTCACACTACTCTAGTTTGGCCACATCCATTCTTTTGAACCGAAAACGTACTATTGTGATTACTAGCCATTTGCGAAAAAATAAAATGTTCTCAACAATAATTACATGGTTGGAGGCATACATCATATAGAAGCCTCCACACGAGAAACAAATCCAAGGGTTTTAGCGTTACTCCATAACAAAAGTTTTTTCAAAAACTAACAAAAACCGTAAAGAGGAAAAAGAAGAGAAAAGATGCAAGCAAAGTGGTAACAGAGATGGGAAAAAGGACAGAACCAGGAAAGAGTACCAACATTTGGTCACAAGCTTAGTGTTAGTAATAACATTAGATCAAACATATAGAACTAAGGTTGAAATACAAATAAGTGTGTATAAGTAGCCCCGTATACAGTGGTGGCTGGTGACATTTGAAAGTGGCAGGGCGTAAAAGTTGCGTATGAGTCTTACATCGCGAGTGTGCGAAGTGCGCAAGGGTGACCAACAGAAAGGGTGTTTGGGGTTTCTTCCCCAGAGAAAATTTTGAGGAATACAGTGGCAAATTGTGCATTTCAAAGCAAATTTGAAAAAGGAAGGAGGTTTATAAAGCAATTGTGAACGTGTGGTCTTGAACTATTTAAACACATTAAAAACTGTCCCAAATTAAACTGCATTTAATATGTTCAACAGTTACTGTAGTGTGCAAATTGTAGAGTAACCTGAAACTATGGAAATGTCGCACCAGAGCAATCTGAAAACCCACAGAAGGCAAATTCAATTGCTTCAAATGTGAATGTCACTGTCAACAATTCTGACCAGCTTTCACTACTTCAAATCAAATTACAAAAAAAGCTCGAAAATGTTGATTTATATACGGAAGGTTCCATAGGCAAAATGCAAATTTGCCTTTGAAATCTTTGCATCGTTATTGGAATGTGTAACACAATTCACTCCCCTGGCGAGGGCCTCTCCACAAAATATGGCGAGGAGATGAGGGGGCCCTAATACTCCTACAGCAAGCAGCTTTCCAAGAACCCACAGTGTGCCGCAGGTGTGTTTATGTACTTTAAGCTGTACCAAGAATCAGGATGATACTAGATCTGTTATCTTGTATTATACAACAGAGAGATACTATTTTCCTGTAGCTACACTGCAACTAAATCAACACATGCACAGCACCAGTCCAGATAACACTGAATCTTTCTGCACAGCACACATACAGAACAATGCTTATTTTATTATGTATAATGCTGCACATGCACATACATACTAGCTCACGTACCCTCCATTACCCTGTCTTTTAACAAGGCGCTGCCACTTAAATATCAAACCAGACATTGACACTGAGAAAGGAGAAAGTGTTTTGTTTTGCAGCTAAAAAAGGGTAACGCTGCAGGAAGCACACAACTGAACACAGCTGCAAAGTCCTAGTGCAGCAAACAGCCCTAAACCTATTACTAACCTCCGTACTTTTACAACGCGAGGCACAGCCATGCCGCGCAAGTAGGCTGGCCGCACTGGGTAGAAATAGGCTGACAGACACTCATAAAGGCTGCTGAGAACCCCTTACCTTCAACCCGCCCATTTATATATTGCCATATAAGTGTTGGTGGAGATTCTGCCACAGAGCACGGGGTGGCAGCTACCCAGAAAGGGGTGTTGAGGGGTAAGGAAACTCTCCTCACCTGGTCCCTGGTCACCTCTGCCCGCTGTTTGATCCTCTTGCAATGATTGGTGCCGGATGCTGCAAGAGAGGTGCAGCTCTCAGACACCCTCGTTCTTCCCTCTCTGGCCCGTCTTCGCCTCTGCCCTCCTCGTGGTTGTAGCAGAGCACTCACTCTCCTGGGCGCACCTCCCCGCCGGCCCCACACTCCCTGTTCGCCTGTTACCTGAGGGCCTTATTACAAACAATTATACATTTCGAAACGGGTTCTGTGTTTCGTACTAATCCTGTAGATGGCACCGATTTATTCGCCGCTCAAGTTGCACAGCACGATAGGAAGTTAGGGCCACGGTTTCACAAGATGAACCCTACCCTGAAAGATCCTGCCCCATCCTAAACACACTGCATTTGTTAGATAAATTGAACCCCTCCTGAAGCGCGCGAACCCTGCCCCAGTGTGCGCACATCTGATAAGGCGTGCTCGTCAAGTCACATTAACTCTGTACTGTAGAAAGACGGCTACAAGGGCTATCCTTTGTCTGCGTTTCTTGTCCCGACGCCTTAGGCTTAGCCCTCACCGCGCGAGCTAAGCAAAACACATGTTTGGCAAATGGCAAATAAATATAAAAAACTTACCTTGGCTTCCCGTGCTGACTCCCGACTCGAGTCCCGTCCCGAGACTGCAGACTCCCGCCGTCCTGGATTTAGAATGCCGCCGCTGCGTCTGACGTGGTCGTGTGGGCTCCCGTCGTCACTGAAGGCTGCAGGCAGCCTCCCTCCCCTCCATGGCAGCCGGCGCTGATTGGTTCGGCCGGCTGCCCTAACCGCGTCATTTTTCCTAGTCTGCATCCTGCAGAACGGAGAGTGGGAGGTGGCTTGGGGGGAGCGGCTTGCCCACTGTTGCTAATACTGTCTGTTTGGACAGCCTCTCAGGCTGTCTAAACAGTCAGTATTAACAACATTGGTCAAGCCACTACCCCAAGCCACTCCCCCCTGCCCTGAGGCTCGAGTAACAAGGAAGTTCTGTTCTGCTGACTGCTTTCTCGCCGTGCGAGAAGGGCAGGCAGAAACAAATGGTAGTTATAAATAAATCACTACCATTTGTTTCTGCCTTCTTCTCGCACGGCGAGAAAGCAGGGGGGGCGGCGCCCAAACGCCCCCATGGTAGAACCGCCGCTGCCCGTATATATGTGACTATGCACACACTGGTAGACTATCTCTTCATTTTATAACTACAGACATGGAGTGCATATCACTTCACATAACATTTCCCATTTCCTAGTTACTTAATATCACATTGTTTTTATACATATCAAACAATTCAATACAGAACACAGACCATGCCTATTCTAAACAAGTAGAAGAGACCAGTAAATAATAAATTGCAGATCAACATACATATTACTCAACATTGGGGGATAACACGCTTTGGTGATTTTCTTTCTTTCACACCAGGTTACACTGTTAGTAATCTGAATTTTGTTAAAATAAATACATTTTCCCCCCTTTTTTTCCAATTGTCTAAAAAGAAAATTAATAAATTAAAATGAAGTTGTATTATCTTACTAACAGCCTTGAAAAAGTCGTCTCAAAATGAAACACGTGTCGGCTGTTCTTTTGTTCTTTCTACGTGTCAACAGTGGTGAAGATCTGCGATAAGAATAAACTTCTTGTTATTCATATTATTGGAGTTGTGCTATTGTTGCTAAAATAAATTCTGACATGTTAGAGTCAGTTGTGTAATTTTGTTGTGGTGTTCTCTGTCAACCAATATATAATCCCTTATGTGTTAATATTAGCTTGCCACGATTGGTGCCCACTCAGGGAGTAGGGAAGAGAGGGCTACTGAAAGCAACGGATGGAAGAAGGTTAAAATGGGCCCAGATAACCCGGGAGTCATTCCATGATTCTTAATATGCCCGCTGCAACATCAAGTTAGCACTGTGTATAGCCCCGTTAACAGACCCGGGCGACATTATAGAAGCCTTTGGAGTTATTTCCTCAACAATAACAGATCTTCCCAGTGCCCCTGTGCGGCGTTCCACTGTTTTGGTTCTCATATGGTTTGACTCTGATTGTTCCTGTGCTGCCAGGAATTTGAGGGAAGCATTAGGTAAGAGCCCAAGGGATATCGCTTTAGTTAAAACTCGTAGAAGGAAGTATAAAGCTGAATTAGCTGTATTAGCCAGATGCAAGGCAGCGTTGAAGGAGGAAATATGAAGGGAGCTAAAAGAGGCAAGCACCTTGAAGAGTAGTGTCAAGTCTTGGAGCATTATTAACATCCCTTTTTTAAATGAGAATGCAGGAAATGCGGTTGTGACCCACATAACGGAGGAGGAATGGGTGCATCATTTTGAAGTTATGATTCAGTGTCCGTCCGACATGCATATACCTCCTGGAGTAGTTGGGGGGAAATCTGCCTTGGTTGTCTTGGTAAAAGAGGTTAGGAAAGGTATTGTGGGGCTGTCTAACAACAAAGCACTTCAGTATATATGGCTGGTGATCTTTTTGCACAGCTAGGGTTCCTGTGCTAACTTCCTTCCCTTTTAAAGAGTCAGTATATATTCACATTTTAACATATTGTTTTTAGGTTTCGCTATTATCATTCGCTTGCGAATGTAATAGGCGAGAATTCAAGTGCTCCATCGACTCGTCAAACCACTGCGGTTTTTTCACATTGCATGTGAGTCACGTGACCACAATTGTGAGTCACGTGACCACAATAGCGGGTCACGTGACCACACAAGCACGCGCATCTCCCTAATCCGCCTGCCACACTTCTTCTCCCCTCGCTCGCATTCCCGCCCCCCCACCAGGCTCTCCCGCCCCCATCCGGCTTCCCTCCGCGCATCTCCCTAATCCGCCTGCCACACTTCTCCTCCCCTCGCTCGCATTCCCGCCCCCCCCCACCAGGCTCTCCCGCCCCCATCCGGCTTCCCTCCGGCATGCTACCCGTTCACAACTGATACAGAGGCGCTTCGAAGCCAATGCGATTCACTTTAACCATGTTTGTCTGCTACTGCGTCACTCTTCTTTGCAGCCACCTTCATTGATAAGAGCAGCTGAAACGTCACTTCCGATGCAGCAGGGACCAAGCACTGATTTATTCAACTTAATCCGGGACCGTCCGCTGCTACCCACGTGATTGAGATACTATTTGTTCTTCCCTCCTCCCATTCCCTCCCCCGCCTGCTGCTTCAGCCATAGCGCTTGCATGTGTTTGAAATTGCTCTCCCCACTGCATTTTTTTCTTGTTTCGTCCTCCAGTCACTCTGCTCCCACTGGTTCTTGGTATCTCCTGCGCCCCCATGGCTGCAAGCCCCATCTCTCCCACCGACGTTTTAATGCTTAGAATCCAGCACCCCAATCACCCTCTTCCCGCTGTTGCTTGTCCCCTCCCGCGCCCCTGTGGTTGCTTTCCCGTGCCTCTTCAACCGTCATGGGATGTTACTGGCTCCTTCCCTACCCCCTGCCCCCCACTCCCCCTGCCCCTTCCCGCTGCCGGTCACCTTGCTTGTCCTCTCCTCCATTCCTTTTTCTTTTTTCTTTTACCCCACTGCGATTACAAAGATCCAAATGAAACAAGCACTGGCGTTGCCAATAGGTTTCGCATTTGGAAAGTTGGAGTTATTGGTTTTGTAAATGACATTTTATATTAATATATCGTTATTGGCATTGTCAATAACAATATATAAATATAAAATGTCATTTACAAAACCAATAGTTCCAACTTTCCAAATGCGAAACCTATTGGCAACGCCAGTGCTTGTTATGTATTGTATATATGACCTTTAACCCCTTCCATGCTGGTGACGAACCCCAGCCGTCATGCACTACGGTGTTCGTGTGCTGATGACGGCTGGGGTTCGTCACGGCCCGCGTTCGTCCGGCGGCCGCACACGGGGAAAATCGCGGCCGCACGGAAGAGGTTAAGTAAGAGCTGCTAATCATTTTATCTTTTTGTATAATGTATTGTTTTAGATTACTTTCATGGTTTTATGCAAAAACTGAATAAAGTGAATATGATTGATTGATCATTCATTCACTACATTCAACAGTTACTTCACTTTGCATATATTTCTCTAAAAACCAGATACAAAATACAGCACATACAAAGTGTTCCATTTACCGTAAGGCATAACTGAACGTGGCTAAAGTACGTGTCAAAAACCCCTGCCTGACATATTGAAGAGGGGGGGAGGGACAAAAGCCTACAACTATTGCTGGGAAAAGGTCTCGATCCAGGCAAAGGACTGGGAAGGGTTCATGATGAAGAATCTCTGGGAATTAGTATGTATTAGAAACATAATTTACGAACACCTGATGCTCCTTATGCTGGAGCAAAGCAACATATTAATGATGGCCAGAAGATCAAACCATCCAAAGATCTATCTTTATGCATCACTGTTAGTATGTCAGATACCAGGTTAACTAAAATAATTCTCTACTAACGCCATACTTAAAAACTAATAACCTTGGAGGAGCTACGTCAGCAAACAAGATGGCTGCTTAGGCTCCCGGCTCCGCCAACCTCCGTAACCCGCTGCGATATCCTGTATATTATCCTGACTTTGCGCCTGGTCTCTGTGTGCATGAACTGTTCCGCACTCCGATGGTGAAATCCGGAAACTTTTATCGGCTTTTTGGATGAAATTCTGTTGTGTTGAAGTTTGCGGCCTGCTCCAGCGAGTACTTTCACAGCCGGGCTGTAGTGCAACAACATCGGCCAGAAGCACCAGGCTGGGTCCGGTCAACCGCAGTGGAGGCTTTGTTTACGCCCGGATTTGGCGGTGATCGTCTCTACTGCTCGTTATCGATGGAGGAGTGATTCTGCTTATTGCTGGCTGTGAGTGGGGGTTCCCGTCCCGCGGGCCCGGTATCGGGGCGACCGGGTTCGTGGTTCGGGGCCTCTGGCCTACGGCCTTAACTGTGTGGACAGTGGCTGCGAGCAAAGACCGGTCACCCGCCGCATCTGCACGTTCGCGATCCTGTTTGTCCCCCCCGAGGATGCCGGATTCACCCGGGGAGGTGATTGGGATTGATATCGGGCATGAGACCGTGGATCGAACGATGCATGAGCCATCGCTGAGGTCAGTACTGGCGAAAATTTGGGCGTTTCGGTCACAGGTGGATATCTTATTGAGCAAATTGGACTCGCGCCTATCTGAGATGCTCCTGGTGGACCCGGACCCGGCCTTACGGTTGAAACAGGAATCTGCAGCCATTCAAACCGTGGCCATTTTGACTCCGTGCGAGAGCCCCGTGAGGAAACAAGCATTGGAACCATCGGATGGTGCCCTGGGAGACGGTGTTCCCAAGGATGGCATGATATCACCGAACCTTCCGTTACTATCGGCTCTGGAGAGATCAAAGGGCATTCCCCTCCCGGAGACGTCTGTTTGTGACTTTCCTTTCACTTTGTGGTCGTCTTCTCCTTCCTTGGTGACTCTACGACTCCTGTGCAGGATACATTGGGACTGTCCATCCAGGAGGGAGAGTTCTTCAGCGTCTAAAGTTCCCGTGGACCCACTGCCTGCGAGTCGCCATGGATTGATTTTTGATGACTCTTTTCCCCTTTATTACCTCTTTGTGTGCCTTTGGGTCTCGATGGGAGGGGTCCGTGTTCTTGTTCGGAAGGGCCAAGGTTAAGATTGACTAGGTCGGGAAGGGTTGGAGTGGTTTTCACGAGTGTTCGACCTGTAACTGCTTGCTCTAAGAGGCTGGGCGGTGTTTTCCGGTACCCTCTACTTTCTTCTATAGTGTTGTCATAAGTGTTCTTTTATTGATAGGGGGTGGCTGTATCTGGCGGGGGGTCAAAAGGGGCTGGGACCCCAAATGTCTATTTCCTCCTCCATTCTTCTTCCTTCCTTTAGGGTTTTAGTTATTAGGGGCGACGGGCACGCTGCTAGTGGGGTTAGGCTGTAGCCATCTGCAGGGGTGCAGGGTGGGGGGCTGGACAAGGGTTTTTTTATTTTGCCTTTTTTATTTTCTATGGCCTTTCTTTTCCTTCTCTTTATTTCTTAAGGATCAGTATAGCTAAGAATCATTCAGACTTTTATTGCATGTTTGTATCTAGTGCTCATGCTTTTATGATATCAGATTTCCGGGTGGGCAGGCTCTGAGAATTGGCGCAACATGGAATGTATATTGTGTGTTCATTTGCATCGATCTGTATACTTTGGCACCGATTCTCCATCACAGTGGTTATTATGTGTCTATCCTGTTTCTTACCTTGTCCCCCGCATTATCTGGTTTGATTGTATGGCACCTGATCCTCTCTCATATAATATAAAACAAAACCTCTGATTCATTCTGAAACTTAGTTGTGGATTCTTATACCAGTTTTGTCCTGAATCGCTGCCGAACCTCTGGGTTGTCGGCTGATGAGCTGTGTAGTACTGTAATATTGGTGGTTTTAATCTATCTAGCGGCCAGCCCCCGCGGTTGTAGGCCCATGCTTGTATTTTCTTGAATGCTACAATAAAGGTTTTAAAAAATATATATATAACCTTCACATATCTTGGAGTCATTTTCCCATCTAAAGTTACTGGAAGGCAGCAAATCCACTGGTTACAAAACTACTGTAATAAAAAATATATAGTAACTCATTCTGGCTATTTCTGTTTTTATAAAACAGCTTGTACAAATTATTACAGGTTCTTTGACAGCATAACAACTGTATAACTGACAAGTACAAATAGAAACAAAATCTGCCAGCTTCAGTCCTTCATAATCAGACAGCTGGAGTATTCAGTGAATACAACTCTCAACGTTAACACCTACTGTGTACTGCAGGTCACAAGTCTGAATCCAGGTATGGCCAACTCAAACTTGCATAAACAGGAGGTAAACTAAGCGTCACTTAATAGTAACATCTGTCATATAGAGTACTTAGAAACAGCAGAACTGCTGTATGAAGCACCAGATGAACAAGAAGTTATTACAGCCCCCCTTACAGTGATTACCGTACTATGAAGTGGTTACAAACTGGAATTAGCAACCTAGAAACGATCAACAATATAACCCCTAAAACTAAATTTACAACTTAAAAAAGGTCAGATTTCACAAAAACTATTGTCCTGTAGCCCATGAAAGTATGCTTATATCCGTTTGGAGACAAACTAAAAACCAAAATGCACAAGACAGCCTATACAGGAGATTTTGATTATCTAGGTGAAAAGTCGTAAAACAATATTGTGCCTACGGAGTAATGTCTTTAGGTACCGTATCTGGCTGTGAGCTTTAGTGCAGGCAACAGGAAACAAGCATTGGCATTGCCAATAGGGCCCACCTTTGGGACCTTATACGTTTTTAGCCATGCAGCATATTATCTGGAAGCTGTGCCCCCAAGGACTGAAGAGCTATACAATTACTACAGAGTGGGTCCTGCAGTGCGATTCAGGAAAACAGGCTTGCCGCAGGAAACATTTACACGGTTGTTATTGCTGTGCAAATATATGATCCCAAAAGTGAAGTGATGGAGCTAGTTGCATTAAGTATATTATACAAAATTGGTGATTAACACTGTGACTACCTGGACGAACCTTTCACCACTGAGGAGATTGGCCAGGTTATAGCAGGCTTCCCAAGCGACACAGCACTGGGCTTAGACAGTCTGACTCGGTTTATAAAGAATTTGCACCCTTGCTCATCCCACATCTTGAGGAGATGTATAACGAATCAGTCAGACTTGGCTACGTGAAGCATTGATAACTCTCCTTAAACCCAACAAATCACCCAATAGCTGCGACTGTTATTGTCCACCTCTGTCTGATAAATACAGATAAGATATATGCTAAATTACTCGCCAACCGGATCCATCCTCTCATGCCTCTGATTGGGCGGCCTGATCAGTCTGGGTTCATTCCTGGCTGAGCCACTTCTCATAACCTCTTCACCATTTTTTTGGTAATGCACCAGATTAACCCGGCTTTGCCTGTAGTGGCAGCTCTCCTGGTCGCCACTAAGGAATTCGATACATTGGAATGGCCTTTTCTTCAATCTACTTAACCGCTTGGGGTTAGCCAAGGCTTTATCCAGAAGATCAACCTCCTCTACAAACTTCCCTCCGCGCGCCTCAGGGTCAACGGGCAGGTCCCTGAACCTAACATCATTACCAAGGGCACCAGACAGGGTTGCTCTCTCTCCCTGATGCTCTTCGCCATCGCCATGGGGCCTCTTGCGGCATGTCTACGCCAACACCATACATATAGGGGCATCAGATTCTCTACCCGCAGCCTGGTGACATCTATGTATGCAGATAATGTAACATTATTTATACGTGAACCGCAGGAGAATATAGCTCCCATGACTAGGGAGGTGATTCTTTATAACGCGGCTACTCTGGGGTACAAATCAATTGAGGTAAATCGGTCCTTTTCCCTCTTACCGACGTGACTACACAGTTTTCCACTGATTATACATTCTTTTGGGTATCTGGTCCCCCTAAGTACCTTGGCATTTGGCTGTGCCAAAGATTTGGACTAACTTTGGAAGGCCAATTTTGGAAGAGCACTAGAATGGCTTGAAACTAAATTGCTTGTGTGGAATAAGCTCCCACTTTCCCTGGCCGGTCGAGTCTTGACTGCTAAAATGTTGGTAATTCCAAAATTCGGGACGGGATCCGCAAATACACCCGGAGTGGGGACCTATTTGCACCAGCGATGCATCTAGCGAATAACTCAGCTTTCCCACCGCTACAGTTGTCTTGCATGGCTCGCCGTGCGGCGAACCTGGGCATACAAACTAATGCCGACCTTTACAACAATAGTAGCTTTCTTCCTCTCCCTACCAGCGCGTCTCCGCTCGACAAGCTTCTCTACTACCAAATCAGAGCGACCTGCAAAGATACTAACCCCACATTCCCAGATGTGCCAAAGCCAAATGCTGCTCTGGAATATGCACACTCAACTTCATCCCCACGAAAACTTGTCACTAGGCTATATGCGCTCACCCTGGCGGCTTCTCCTATTGATACTGAACGTGCCCGCTGCGCTTGAGCCCCTGATTTGGTGGACAGCCCTTCACAAACTCAAAGGCAGCACTGCTGCAACCAAACAAAACGCCTCTCCCCCAATTACTGGCTGCGACTCATTCATTTTAACATTCTGCAACAGCTCTACCGCACCCCCCCTCTACACTACACAAAATGGGTTTGTCCGACAACACGAGATGCGTGTGTTGCTCGATGCCTGATGCGACCTTCACTCACTTGGCCTGTGCATGCCCAAAAGCTGCGGGATATTGGCAGGAGGTATGCACAACCATTAGCGAGATCACTGCTGAACACATCACTCCTGACCTACTCACCTGTCTGCTTGGCCATGTTAAAGGCAGCTCTGATGCCAATCGCAGACTTAACGCAATGCTACTGGCCCTGGCTAAACGCTGAGTGGCTTTTCACTAGGGTCGCAGGCCTGCATCTCAACTAAAACACTGGCTAGCAGATATGGCATACTGCCAGACACATCTTAGTGAGTACTGGAACTTGATGCCAGAGGTTAACAGAACGTACAACATCTGGGGCCCCTTGGTCTCCCATCTCCACCGGACGGTCAGCTCTGGAAATTCTCTGACCCAGCCTTCCACCCCTAAGGCTCTGTCAGCTAGCGATGCCCTTAGTCAGGAACAACCACATACTTCATGACCTACCTAAGCTATAGATGACATTTAAGTTAGCTTACCCTCCATTTATATGCATTCTGTCTGCTTTGCTCTATGAGCCATCCACTTGCCGATACAATGTCATTGAATGCATAACTTGTATGGTGATTTATTGCTAATAAAGATTTATAATTTTTCTTTAAAAGTGTATTATACAAATAGTGCAACATTTATAGTCCATGTGTCGGGATGCATTGGTCACATAATGCAGATAGTGTGCGTTCTTCTAAAGTGCCTTCTACCTAAACTTTATGTTCATACTACATCTACACCTATTCCATGGCAACACATCCCACTCAACTAATGATAAGAAGCCTGGCACACTTTTTAAAACTTTGTGTCTACATAACTACATTTTGTTTTGTCAAACACCATCCTGTAAAACACTCTGGAGTTATAAACTATACAAAACTATCTAAAAACATTTTAAGAAAAAATAATCTCTATGCAAACCTTGGTGAAATCAGACCATTTTTATTATAGTTCTTAAATGAATCGTGAGGTTCCCTGCCATGAGTTCTTGGTATTATCCTGAAGATAACTTCATGGTTGAGTGCGCATTCAACCGTGTTAGAAAAATTGTTGTGACATAAGAGCCACAATCTTATTATAGCAAAACACACAAGATGATGGACGGAGTGTTGCACATTGGCAAAACATTCACCCCCAGTCACAGATCTGGTTTTAATCCATCATTATTTTGTTCACCACGCCACCCCAGTTCAGACATGGCCATATGCAAATCAGCCTTGACCCTGTGCCTCATGGGAACAGTCCAGCCCGAACTGCCAAGCCATGTCTTACCTGGACAGGAATCAAGCATCCTAGGACCGGTTTCTGGCTATCAGCCATCATCAGCCAGCTTGGCAGTTCGGGTTGGACTGTTCCCATGAGGTACAGCGTCAAGACTGATTTGCATATGGCCATGTCTGGCAAAAGACTGCCTTCTGTGCAAAGCAAACAGGCGTGCTTCAGAAAAGGAAACAGTTGTTTACAGTTCAGTGTTGCTCCCTTGATTGAAAATAGGGCTCCATGGTATGGTTATTTACTGCAATAAGTTGAAGAAAGGTCAGCATAAAAATCTAAGCCTACACATACACCTTTGGTCTGATTTCACCAAGGTTTGCATAGAGATAATTTTTTCTTAAAATGTTTTTAGACAGTTTTGCATAGTTTATAACTCCAGAGCGTTTTACAGGATGGTGTTTGACAAAACAAAGTGTAGCTATGCAAACACAAAGTTTTAAAAAGTGTGCCAGGCTTCTTATCATTAGTTGAGTGGGATGTGTTGGCATGGAACAGGTGTAGATGTACTATGAAAATAAAGTTTAGGTAAAAGGCACTTTCAAGAGCGCGCACTATCTGCATTATGTGACCAATGCATCCCGACACATAGACTATAAATATTGCACTATTTGTATAATATACTTTAAAAAAAATTGTTTTAATCTTTATTAGCAATACATCACGATACAAGTTATGCATTCAATGGTGATGTTCAGCAGTACAGTAGAGCAAAATATGACATTGTGGAGGCTGGACAGGTTCGGGTGAAGAACCTCCCCCTGCGACACAAGTTCCTCCTGAAGGGGCACTCTGATTGGAGGATCGATGGCCATGCTCAGAAGCTCGGCGTACCACACTCTTCGTGCCCAGTCTGGAGCCACAAGGTTAACTTGGGCCCGGTCACGCTTGATCTTCTTCAGCACTCTGGGCAGAAGTAGTACATGCGGAAAGGCGTACAGGAGGTCTGAGAGCCACTTGCGGTGAAAAGCGTCGCCAAGCAAGTGCCGCCTTGGAAACTCTAACGAACAATACTGCTGACATTGCACGTTCTCTTCAGTGGTGAACAGATCTAACCAAGGCTTGCCGCAAAGCTGAAAGAGACCTTGCACCACCTCCGGATGGAGACGCCATTTGTGATCGACCAGGCACCGACAGCTGAGTTAGTCCGCTTTGGCCTTCAGAGACCCCACCAGGTGTTGAACCACCAGGCTTATGTCCTGGTGTTCCAGCCATGTCCAGAGGCGAAGAGCCTCTTGACAAAGGGTCCACGACCACACTCTGCCCTTTTTTTGCAGCACCACATGGCGGTGGTGTTGTCTGTCAACACTTTCGCTTTGAGAGAGGGAAGGAATGCCTTCAGTGCCAATCGGATCACCCGGAGCTCCAGCAGGTTGATATGGAGCCGGATTCTGCCGGCAACCAGACGCCTCTGATCTCTGCCTCTCCCAGTTGGCCGCCCCATCCTAGAAGCGACACTTCTGACACTACTGTCCGCTCTGGTTGGTGAAGGGAGAGGGATCTGCCTCTGACCTAATCTTGGTTTGTTAACCACCACTGCAGCTGTGTCGTAGTCCCCTCCAAGATCTGGACATAGTTTGAAAGGTTCCCCTGATGCTGCGCCCAATGGAACTTCAGGTCCCACTGTAAAGCCCGCATATGCCACCTGGCATGATCTATCAGCAGGATCTAGAAGCCCATGAGCCCCAGGGGCCTCAATCTGACCGGAATCCGGGATAGAGGCTGAAACATCAATATCATAGCCCGAATATCCCAGACTTGCTGTTTGGGAGGATAGGACTGAAACTGCACTGTGTCCAGAACAGGTCAGATAAAAGGAAGCATCTGAGAGGGAGTCAGGTGTGACTTCGGCACATTTACAGCGAACCCCAGCGAATGCAGGAGGTCCGCCGTAGTCTGGAGGGGGGGGGGGGGGGGGGGGGGGGGGGGAGACGACAGCCTGGGGCGAGCCTGCCTTCAGCAGCCAGTCATCGACACAGGTGGGGAAGACTGGAACCCCTGATCTGCGCAGATGAGCTGCTAACACTGCCATCACTTTTGTGAACACCCGAGGGGCACTGGTAAGGCCAAAGGGGAGCACGGCGAACTAAAAGTGCTTGAGGCGCACCGTGAACAGTTGATAGTGTCTGTGGGCTGGACCGACAGGAATTTTGGAAATAAGCATTCTGCCGGTCCAAAGCCACCATTCAGTCTCTAGGGTCTACGGCAGACAGGACCTGAGCCAACGTGAGCATTTTGAACTTCTCCTTCCGGAGGAAGCAGTTGAGGGCCCGTAGGTCTAGAATACGAATCAGGCCTTTATCCTTCTTGGGCACCAGAAAGCAGCGGGAATAACAACCGCAACATACTTCTGGTGCAGGGACCCTCTCTTTTGCTTCCTTGGCCAAAAGAGCTGAGACTTCCTAACGGAGAATGATTCTTCGACATGCGATCGTAAGACGGTGGCATGGAGGAAGGAGTAGTCTTGAAGGGGAGGGAGTAGCCCTTCGGACGATTTGCAGTACCCACCTGTTCAATGTGAGGGATTGCCCGTGGAGGAGGTGATGGTGAATCCAAGCTCCAACTGGCTGAAGAAGGGTCTGAAACAACGAACGAGGAGGGTTTGGAGGAAGTGGCAGCGGGGTTGGTGGACTGGCCCGCCCACTGGCTCCCACGAGGATACTGGGTCCCACGTGCGCAACCAAGCAGAGGCTGGACAGCTTGCGTGTACCGGTGGCTAGGCTGGGCTGGACATAGTTGGGCGCCCCTTCCATAGCCATGACAGGGACAAAAAGCAGACAGAGTTGGACGAGATGACGCAATGAGGCCCACAGAACTGGGGGTAGCTCTAGAACAGGGGTACTCATAGTACGGCCCGCGGGCCGGTGGCAGCCCGGCAAGCCTTCCTTGGCGGCCCGCGGACTTTACAGACATGTGCCAGTTTAAAAAAAAATATTAATTCTCGAGTGTCAGTAAACACCACCGGTTGCAGTAGCCTGGACTAGGAGAGGCTCTGCTCTCTGGGGGCTGAGAGATTACAGCCATAGAGTGGAGCTGCAGGGGCTTCAGAAGAGGTGAAACAGAACAAAGACTCATTAAAAAGTTAATGGTCTTTAAAGACGTGTGAAATGCCCCGGCGCGGGTGTGCGCGCGCCAGGCAAGCTGTCTCATCCCGGGCTGACAAGGGGGTGGCAGGGTGCTAAGAACTTCAGTGTATGTCGTCTTTAACCAGCAAATGTTAAACGTTGTGCCAAGTACATCTGCACTTGAAAGAATTACTTAAATAACTTGCTTCGCAACAGGAGCCAAACTGCCAACTACAACTCTGAACACTCTTTTTCTTATCACGGTGCCGGACACAGGCACAGGGAAAGTGGGTGGCCGGAGTGTGCGTGTGCTGCTGACCAGCCTTTACATTGCTGTCAGAGCGCGACTTGCAGAGTTGCTAAAATGCATATTTTTAATTTTACCAGCCTTGCTGCCCTTTGCCCCCAAGAATGAAGAACAGTGAAGGTTTTGGATCCTACGTCTGCCCAGCCCGGATCACAGCAATAGGGAGAAACAGAACAGGGTGGCTGGACAGGATTATTATCAACAACACCTTTTAGCCACGTAGTCAAAGAAATACCACGCGACCTCTGGGAAAGAATCCCAAAACAAATTTATTTTCTACTGAGACTCAAATTTTTAAGGAATCTAGGACATGAACGCAAACAAAACAACTGTTATGACAGTGAATAAGTGATGGCAATATCTACAAATTTACAGAATTTACAAGTATACAATACATACAAGAGTGAATGAGGCCACATTGGTGAACGAGACACACAAAAAACAATGCAAAATTCAGTGAACAAAATTGATTGCGATTATATACAGAGCAAAACTTTGGAGTGTAACGTAAATGTGAACCAGTCCTACAGACTGTGAAACCATGGGACAGGCGGGGAGGTGGAATGGAATGCCTGCCTGTCAGCCAGGCCTGTGGTGAGTTTATTTAAAGCGGGTTGCACAACTAGGGTCCAACGGAATCGATGTAATTGTATCCTAGTGGCACCCTCACGCCATTGAGCAGACTCATTACCCCAGTCCCTGTCCTGAAGAGAACCTGAAACAACCCCGGTTCGAAACGCGTCGACACCTCCACCCTGTGGTAAACCTCCAAGGGTGCCACTAGGATACAATTACATCGATTCCGTTGGACCCTGGTTCACATTTACGTTACACTCCAAAGTTTTGCACTTATTCACTGTCATAACAGTTGTTTTGTTTGCGTTCATGTCCTAGATTCCTTAAAAATTTGAGTCTCAGTAGAAAATAAATTTGTTTTGGGATTCTTTCCCAGAGGTCGCGTGGTATTTCTTTGACTACGTGGCTAAAAGGTGTTGTTGATAATAATCCTGTCCAGCCACCCTGTTCTGTTTCCCCCTTTGCCCCCAAGAAGGCATTGCTGGGGCTTGGCGGGCTCCCGGGAGGGACAGTCAGGGGAGGGAGAGAGAGGGAGGGGGAGAGAGAGGGATAGTCAGGGGAGGGCGATGGAGGGAGAGAGGGAGAGTCAGGGGAGGGCGATGGAGGGAGAGAGAGGGAGAGTCAGGGGAGGGCGATGGAGGGAGAGAGAGGGAGAGTCAGGGGAGGGCGATGCGATGGAGGGAGAGAAGGAGAGTCAGGGGAGGGCGATGGAGGGAGAGAGGGAGAGTCAGGGGAGGGCGATGGAGGAAGAGAGAGGGAGAGTCAGGGGAGGGCGATGGAGGGAGAGAGAGGGAGAGTCAGGGGAGGGCGATGGAGGGAGAGAGAGGGAGAGTCAGGGGAGGCTGAGAGAGGGAGGGGGAGAGAGAGGGATAGTCAGGGGAGGGTGATGGAGGGAGAGAGGGAGAGTCAGGGGAGGGCGATGGAGGGAGAGAGAGGGATAGTCAGGGGAGGGCGATGGAGGGAGAGAGAGGGAGAGTCAGGGGAGGGCGATGGAGGGAGAGAGGGAGAGTCAGGGGAGGGCGATGGAGGGGGAGAGAGGGAGAATCAGGGGAGGGCGAGGTAGGAAGAGAGTCAGGGGAGGGTGAGGGAGGGGGAGAGAGGGAGAATCAGGGGAGGGCGAGGTAGGAAGAGAGTCAGGTGAGGGTGAGGGAGGGGGAGAGAGGGAGAATCAGGGGAGGGCGAGGTAGGAAGAGAGTCAGGGGAGGGTGAGGGAGGGGGGAGAGGGAGAATCAGGGGAGGGCGAGGTAGGAAGAGAGTCAGGGGAGGGCGAGGGAGAGACAGGGAGGGAGAGTCAGGGGAGGGCGAGGGAGAGACAGAGGGAGGGAGGGCGAGGCTGGAGGGAGAGTGAGGGAGAGCCGAGGCGAGGGAGGGAGAGCCAGGGCGAGGGAGGGATGGAGAGTGAGGGAAGGGTGAGAGAGGGAGAGAGACAGGGGAGGGCAAAGGAGGGAGAGGAAGGGAGAGAGTCAGGGAAGGGAGAGAGTCAGGGGAGTGAGAGAGGGAGAGTCAGGGGAGAGTGAGGGAGGGAGGGGGAGGGCGAGTCAGGGGAGGGAGAGAGGGAGAGAAGGGGGAGGGAGGAAGGCAGAAGTAGGGATGGAGAGAGAGGTAGGGAGACAGCGGGAGGGAGAGAGGGAGGGAGACCGAAAGAGATGGAGGGAGACAGAAAGAGAGAGGGAGGGAGACAGCGAGAGAGAGGGAGGGAGACAGCGAGAGAGAGGGAGACCGAGAGAGAGGGAGGGAGGGAGGGAAGGAAAAGGAGGAAGGGAGGGAGACAGAGAGGGAGGAAGACAGAGAGCAGGAGGGAGGGAGACAGAGGGAGGGAGGGAGACAGAGAGAGAGAGACGGAGGGATGCAGAGGGATGGAGACAGAGAGAGAAAGACAGAGAGAGGGGGAGGGGGAGGGAGACAGAGGGAGGAAGAGGGAGGGATGGAGACAGGGATGAAGACAGAGGGAGGGATGGAGACAGAGGGTGAGAAGGAGGGAGACAGAGGGTGAGAAGGAGCAAGACCGAGGGTGTGAAGGAGGGAGACAGAGGGTGTGAAGGAGGGAGACAAAGGAAGAGGGAGGGCGACAGAGGGAGGGACGGAGACCAAGGGAGGGAGGGAGACCAAGGGAGGGAGGGAGGGAGAAAGAGAGAGGGAGGGAGACACAGAAAGGGAGGGAGACAAAAAGGGAGGGAGACGGGGAGGGAGACAGGGAGGGAGGGAGGTATAGAGGGAGGGAGACAGGGAGGGAGGGAGGTATGGAGGGAGGGAGACAGGGAGGGAGGTATGGAGGGAGGGAGACGGGGGAGGGAGAGAGGGAGGGAGGGAGACTGTGAGAGGGAGGGAGTCATAGAGGGAGGGAGGGAGGGAGACAGGGAGACATAGAGGGAGGGAGACAGGGAGGGAGACAGAAAGGGAAGGAGGAGACAGAGAGGGAAGGAGACAGAGGAAGGGAGACAGAGAGGGAGGTATGGAGGGAGGGAGACAGGGAGGGAGGGAGACAGGGAGGGAGGGAGACAGAGAGGGAGGGAGACAGAGAGGGAGGGAGACAGAGAGGGAGGGGGACAGAGAAAGGGAGGGAGACAGAGAAAGGGAGGGAGACAGAGAGAGGGAGGGAGACAGAGAGAGGGAGGGAGACCTAGAGGGAGGGAGACAGGGAGACAGGGAGACATGAAGGGAGGGAGACAGGGAGGGAGACAGAAAGGGAAGGAGGAAGACAGAGAGGGAAGGAGACAGAGAGGAAGGGAGACAGAGAGGGAGGTATAGAGGGAGGGAGACGGGGAGGGAGGGAGACAGGGAGGGAGACAGGGAGTGGACAGAGAGGGAGGGAGACAGAGAGGGAAGGAGACAAAGAGAGGGAGGGAGACAGAGAGAGGGAGGGAGACAGAGAGGGGGAGGGAGTTAGAGAGGGAGGGAGACAGAGAAGGAGGGAGACAGAGAGTGGGAGGGAGACAGAGAGTGGGAGGGAGACAGAGAGTGGGAGGGAGACAGAGAGTGGGAGGGAGACTGCGAGAGGGAGGGAGAGAGGGAGGGAGACAGAGAGGGAGGGAGAGAGAGAGGGAGGGAGAGAGAGAGGGAGGGAGACAGAGGGAGGGAGACAGAGAGAGAGAGGGAGACAGAGAGGGAGGGAGACAGGGAGGGAGACAGGCAGGGAGGGAGACAGGCAGGGAGGGAGACAGGCAGGGAGGGAGACAGGGATGGAGGGAGACAGGGAAGAAGGGAGAGAGAGGGAGGGAGGGAGACAGAGAGAGGGAGGGAGACAGGGAGACAGGGAGGGAGGGAGACAGGGAGGGCTGGAGGGAGGGAGACAGAGAGGGAGGGAGACAGAGGGAGGGAGAGGGAGAGAGGGAAGAGGGAGAGAAAGATAGGGAGGGAGGGAGAGGAAGAGAGAGAGGGAGCGAGAGAGAGAGAGATATGTGTGTATGCTGGATCTGGTGAGTCAGTGGACGAAGACGTCTGCTGCAGGGGCCTGTGTTCAACCTCATGGTCACAGTTTTTTTTTACTCTAGCCCCGCCCCCTCTCTCACTGACCCCGCCCCCACCGGTGCGGCCCTCGGCCGCAAACCACACTGTAAATTTGGCCCCTGTGAGAAAGTTTGTGAGTACCCATGCTCTAGAATCTTTGAAGCGCTCAAGCGCAGTCTTCTTTGTCGCCAAAAAGACAAAAGCATGTCTATCAATGGTGTATGGACATTCCCCGAAAAGCCAGATGTCCTCAACCAGGCATATCATCTCAGGGCTACCGGCGTGGCAATCGTTCTACCTAGTAAGTCAGTGGTATCCAGTCCACACCTAATAGCAAATTTGGCTGTGTCTCTCCCATCCGCAAAAGCCTGGGAGAGAACGGCCCAGGCCTCTTCTGGGCACTGTGGCAGCACCTGCACGACCGTATCCAAAATGGAGTGGGAATTACAACCCAAAAGGAATGCATTATTCACTGACCGCAGTGCTAACCTGGAGGTAGAGATCATATGCTTCCCAAGTTAATCGGGAGGTGCGGAGTCATCTCAGAAGAAGGCTCCAGAAACAGATCCTTGGAACGACGACGCTCCAAGTCCCCCGTTGCGTCGAGGGTGAAGAGCACCAGTGCTTCTTCTCCTTCTTCTTGTGTTTGGACTTACCTGATGACCTCGACTACTTAGAGTGCGACAAGAAGTTGGGGCTCCATGAACGGCCTCGGGACCTTCCTCTCGAACAAGACCAGGAACGACACGGAGCCGACTGCCGGGCCTCCAGCATCTTTCGGGACCACTCCAGCAAAGTTTTCGGCACCATGGCCCGACAGTCGAAGGACGACTTTGGGTCGTGATCGCGCTCCAGACACCACAAGCACACGAGGTGCTGTTCCGTCACAGACATCATCTTGTGACAGGCGCAGCAAAGCTTGAAGCCGGTTTGACGAAGGAACATCCCTCGCGCACCAGGAGTCAAAGGGCTTGAAAAAGATGTCGTCAAAAAGTCGAAAAAACTAGCCAAAAATAGGCTAAGGGGTAGCTCTCTCCGGATCTGTACTAGACTGGCGCTGAAAAGGAAAGAACTGACATCAGCGCGCAGGGGCAGTGTCTAAGTAGGTACTGCGACGTCATCTCGGCGACCAGGACGCAGACGACTGACACAGAGTCAACTGACGCCACATGCCGACGCGCAGAAGTACTGCTAAAAAAAAATCTCTGGATCCAGTCTGACGCCTGGGGGAAGTTCTAAGGTAAGGAATCTATAACTAACTATCTCTTTCAGATCTAGAGCATTGCAATGTGTCCCTTGCCAGACCATGGTCCCTTCTTGTGTGACTTTCCCCCATTAGATCATGAGAGTTCTCTTGACATCTTGGCAAGTCTTAAATCCGGATCTCCACAGGATCCTTACCCTGCCAAGAGTCTAGCAAATATGGCACCTGTTCTAAATGACCTGGTTAATCCCATCCTGAATCTGTCGCTCTCTTCCGGGGTAGTTCCTAAGGCTTGGAAGAGCGCCATGATCCTGCCACTCATTAAAAAACCAGCACTCGACCCTTCAGTCCATGCCAATTACAGACCCATTTCCCTACTCCCTGCTCTGGCGAAAGTGACTGAGAGGTTTGTTCACAGATCTATTTCTAATTTCATCGAGGAAAATGGACTGTTGCATAGTACTCAATCTGGACTCAATCTGGTTTCCGTGCAAATTTCAGCACGGAGACTGCGCTCCTTGAAGTCACAGACGCCATCAGGGAGGAGTTGGATGTTGGAAGAAAAGTTGTACTGATTATGCTTGACCTGTCGGCGGCTTTCGACACCGTTCCCCACGCACTTCTCCTTTCCAGACTCTGGGACTTTGGTCTGCGGGGAACGGTGTGGAATTGGCTTAAATCCTTCTTAGCCGACCGCCGACAGACAATCTGGGCGCCTCCCTACTCCGCCGAGATGTCACCGCTAGAAGTGGGGGTTCCCCAAGGTTCCATCTTGAGCCCCCTCCTTTTTAACATCTTTATGGCCCCCCTGGCGGTGAAGGCGGAGTCTTTCGGCGCCCGGATTGTCACCTATGCTGACGACACCCAGCTCCTCTTTGTAAGCAACAGGGATGGTCTGTTTGACGATGCCCAGGTTAGGGGCTGTTTGAGCGCGGTTTTTGAGTGGTTTGGACGTCATGGACTGAAGTGCAACTCCGACAAGTCGGAGTTGCTCTTCTTTGGTTGCACTTCTGAGCCCGATTGGAAACCCTGGTGGCCGCAGGATATGCTCCCTCCCACTAGCTCATCCTTGAAGGCCAAAAATTTGGGAGTTATTATTGACAGTGATTTATCTTTCGGACCGCATATTTCATCTCTTACTGGGAAATGTTTCGGCATCCTTCGGATGCTTCGTAAATTTCTCCCTTTAGTGTCCATCCAGCACAGGAAAATCATTGTCCAGGCACTGGTCGGCTCTAGGCTGGATTACGCGAATGTTTTGTTTCTGGGACTTCCCAAGTATCTGGTTAGGCGTCTACAAATCGCCCAGAATTCTGCGGCCCGAGCCATCTTTGGTCTTCCAAGAAAAGCCAGAGCCACTGATCTTCTCTCAACCCTACACTGGCTACCTATTGCTAAAAGGATTCTGTTTAAAACTTTGACCACGACTTTTAAGGCCCTACATGGTATAGGCCCTAAATATATTTCCAAACGATTGTCCTGGTATCACCCCTCCAGATCTCTTAGATCTTCGTCCCTATCTAAAATGAATGTTCCCATTATCAAGCGCGCTAGAGCAGAAGGACGGTCCTTTCGCTACTTAGCTCCTCATGCTTGGAATGACCTCCCAATTTCTTTACGACAGGCCTCTAGCCTTCTGTCCTTCCGAAAGACCCTTAAGACATGGCTTTTCCCTTAAATTGGTGTTGCTTCTTGTATCTGCGTGTCCTCTCAGTGTTATGTTCTCCCTTCTTCGGTTGGGTTTCCTTCGATAAAGCGCCGGGATACTCCGTGGAGTGGCCGTGCGCTATAGAAGTATAATAATAACATAACATAACAATGACGATGATGACCATGAAAAAGCAGATGAGAACAGCCTGCTTAAAACTCTATGCTTCTGTGCTCTATTTCTGTATGAGGAAAGAGACCTGCTCCATTACAATACAATTGTTTGCTTGACTTTAGGTGCCACATTACATACAGTAGATTCATAGAATTAGGGAAAAGGGGGTTTGTGCACTGACCAAATAAAGGTTAAATCATACAACTTCACTGTACCAGTGTTCGCTCTAGACACACACGTATTAACCCACGATGAAAAACTATGCAAATTATGCTCAGCTAACAAGAAAACATTAAAAAAGGTGGGTAAAGACGTTTGAAAGGCAGTCCAGGGATAAAGTAAGTGGCTTTGGAAGTCCTCGGATTAGCACAAGGTTCATGTGACATGGAATATAGGACGCAAAGAGGCCAGCAATTTGGCTCCTGTCTAGTAGTAAATAAAAAAGACCACTTTCACTGGGCATTTCAAGTAAACTAAAGCATTGCAAGCTTACCAATAGAAGTTCCAGTCGTCGCTTTCTGAAACTTGAGTCCACCCACGCTTCTCAAAGTTATTTATGAGCACTGACTTCTCGATGTCCGTTACCCACTTCAGCTTTCCTGCCATCGTCCTGGGGAAACAACATATTTGTTCAGTCACGGACTTGGAATTAGAATGTATGACCGGCATCACTCACATCACTTGCATCAGCAAAAGCATGTTTAGGAATTTAACACCTGCCCACCGAGTGGCTTACAAAAATCAACAAGTGATGTGCTCGCATTTCGGGATCTCTGGAGCCTTTCCAGTGCGATTTAGGCACTTTTTTCTACGTACATTGAATGTACTCGCAATGTTACCGGTAAAAGATCGAAAGGTCTTACTCTTTGCTCGCAAAAAAAACATTACTTTGGTGTAAAGCTTTCCCTACTTTTGATGACATATTTTATTCAGTTTTCGATACACTGTAGTCTCAAACTTCACAATGGCAGTAGTGTTAAAGACAATTGCTACCAGCAGCCAGGCGCAGCTAATTCAAGATTTTCTGGTGAACATGGTGGCTCTAGGCCCAGTGGTAACTTGCATGTTCTGATGTGATCTGCACAGGGACCTACTACCTACGGTATTCCCTGCTAAAGGGAAAAATATTTTTTAGGAACATAACTGTCAGTTTTCAGACCCTAAATTTCCATAGACCAGCAGGTACAAAATATGTCTGGCGGTGGAAATATACATCAAATCTCTGAGCAAACCGCAGTTTCTCTACACAATGGAACCCAAAATCATTAACAACTTAGTTGCGAGCCTGGCACAATTTCTATCCCCCTCTGTTGACATAAGAAAGGCACGGTGGAGGGGCTCGACATTAAACGATGGGTTCAAGGTACATTCTTTGCAAAGACTCAATGGGAAAGATGTGAACTTTGACCTTAGGCTCCTTCACCTTTGAATTAAGCTCGGGGGCTTATTGTATTATTTTTTTTTTAATGCCGCCTTGAAAGGTGCATACTTTTATATTAACAGAATTAAGTTTCAATACTATATGCAGTGTAATAGTGCACACATAATTTTGTGAGGGCCTTTATATTTTTTTTAGAATAAGTTTACCAAGAATATTTTTATGCTATACCGAAGTGGTAGGCAGAGTGGAGAAAACGTGGAGAGACAGCACATAGAAATCTCTTTTGTGGAAAGGCAGACGTAGGCAAAAAGTAGAGCAGATGTTTTGGCTGCCTATGCACATTGACTGTTTTGTCTAACAAGATGACGAAGTTGACGCTCATTTAGATTCTGCACATATATTTATGAGAATATAAAACAGCTTGGCAGATTGGTATTAATATAGCACCTTAAGCTAAGGGAATGTGAACACAGACTGGAAGCTATGTAAGGAGTTTTCTGTCTAATAATATTTTCTGTATTCGTTTGCTAGTAAGGACAAACATTTATGTCACTTCATAAATAGACCTTTTCAGAGTAATAAACAAGTATAAATCATAAATCAAAGTTGAAGGAAAACTGCTTTTTCTGAGTGGTGACCTCGTATTTTTTGCTGAACTCTATATTTTTGCTGGTTTTAGAATTCTCTGCACTTTACACCTGCTAACAGTAGTAAAGTGTTTGTGCTCCCCCTTTAAACATGGTCAGATTGGCATATTTGTAATAAGCATATCTAACTTTCCCAAAAGTTAGAGTATATGGTTAAAATTTTACCCAGGACCTAGAAGTTAAATGCAACTAGGTGACTGCAGCACCTATTGTGCCGTACACTGCAGTGGCAATGACAACATGGCTTCAGGTCTACCAGTGTAGCCTGACTGTAGCAGAGTAAAACCTGCAATGTGTCCTGTTAAAATAAACCCTTTCTGGCAGGTCAAAACCTCCCTGGTAAATATTAATAAGTCACCCCTATAAAGGTCTTATTGCCCACAAGGCAGAGTGTATGGTATTTAAAAGTAGGACTTGTAGAAATTTAATGAAATGTGTCATCCAGTGACTACCAACCGAAAGCTTTTTTAACTGTGGAGGCATAGCTGTCCTATGTGAAGACCAGAGTACAGAGTAAAAATCCTAATCCTGTATCTCAGAAATGGGACTACCTAGATTTTTAAAAAAATATGTTAAGAATTAGTAAACATTCAATTCAATGGTGAAGTCAAATTTCTAAAAAATATTAAGGAAAACACACTTTTAGAAAGTTAGCTTTCCACTGCCTGAAGATCCTGGGGGATACATTTGTATTTGCCCCACTTCTGCCAGCCAGTAATTAACACTTGAATAGGTGTGAATACTACTCCCAGAGCAGAGAACAAAAGCATGGGTGTGGGGAGGTTGTTTTGTTCGTTTGACACGATGGCCAGTGGGGTTAGGCCCAGGAACTGGGTTAACTTCAAAGAGTAAGTGTTGTAGTGTAGTTCCTATTTTCCCAGTAGGCTCTGCGCATTGGAATAACATAAACGATAGCTTAGACGTAGGACTGAGGTCGACTAGGTCTCTATTGAATATGTTAGACTTAATTTAGGTTTGCCAGCTAGATCAGAGGTCACTAAAAACTTTCTCAAATGAAAAGGGAGGAGTGAACTTCCCTGATTAGACAAGAAGGGATTCAGCTTCTGACCGCATAAACATGACAACTTTGCTCCCCCAGAATAAGGAGTATATCTCCAGAGTTGTGTGAAAACAATAGATACCTAGTTGTGCATACTTAGTTTCACCAGAGTGCAGAGAAATAGTGAGCCTGATGTTTTCAATAAAAAAGGTGTTATTTATTGAACAGTCTTCTTTCTCATGCAAGAGAAATTAATTGCTATGATTGCAATACTTGTTATAAAGTAAAGTCCGTACAGTAAACGGAGTATTACGAAATAATACTATAAAAGCATTGATATGGTTTCTGAGCCATATGATACTTAAAAGGTATAAAATATATACAGTTACATACAAAGATAAAAGCTTGACTAAACGTACTCAACTGGTGCTTCTAAATACGCCTACCCCGGTGTACCTAACCTAAGCCTAGTATGTGGGAAGGAGTAGATGGGCTGCAGTTTAAGTTAAGTTAGTTTTTGCCAAGTATCGGACCCAAGAATTCTCTAAGAATCTAATCAGCTCCATACCTTAGTTTTAAGAATGGAGGAGGTCTTGTATCTCGCTCTCAGGACTCGATCTCCCAGTAACCCGCGAGGGTGACTGGAAACACCGGAGCTGGATTTTCTCGGCAGGAGAAAAAGACAGCGTCTTTCTCAGTGCGTCAAATGGGAGGGACGGCTTCCTTCGGCACTCGCATCAGCTGGGCTTCGGATAAGTAGATAGCCGCTCTGCTCCACACCACCGTGTGTTGCTTAAGGCAAACGCTGGTATATTTATACCTGGAAGGTGCCGTGTTTGACGTTAGGTTGGACATAAGACGTCAATTAAAGATGTCACTAAGAACTGATTGTTCTTTCAGTGCTTGCAGGAGTTCTAAGACAAATCAAAACAAAAGCACGGGGAATTCCCAGGTTGCTGGAGGTTTGGTATGTTGTAAGAACTCGTTGTGCTTTCAAGGAGTCTAAGGAAGTAGCCTTGCCGCATTTGGTTTACATTGGTTAATACTAAATATGAAGTATTTAATTAGGGTCCTAGATAAAACACAACACCCACTCCACGTATAATGTCCATCATTACTAAATACTAAGCAATATATAAACATATAGGTATGCATGTGTTTTTGCATCCCACCCCAAAATACGTTAAATGCATTTGAAACGGTATAGATATACGAAAATGAGTATTATACTGTACGCATTCAAGCAGTGGTATCATTCAGATGATTCAAACATAAATATCAGCTGAATGAATTGCGAAAATTACATTTATGAAATGGCTCTTAATACAGAAGAGAAGGCTGAGACCATTTCATCACATATTCATACAAGATTGAAAGTGTGCTCGAGGCGGATTCAAAATATTGTCTCTAGAGTCTCTAGAAATAGAAGCTCTGTTCTCTAAGAATAGTTCTACTTTAAGCAGAGTACCTTGTGCCAAAAAAAGTAAATATTATCGAATTTGGGAAAAATTATTTTTCTTTCAAGGGAGAGAGAGAAAAAAAAATAGTTCCAAGTGTTTTCAGCAGTGTTGTTTTTAAAAGTTGAAGGCCAAATTCTGAGTTCAGGGAACGCTGTGTGCTCGCTACTTCAATTGTTATTGTCGTTGTTAGGGGAGAACATTACCTCAGCTAGACCAGCAAAAAATTTGTCTACAACAGTAGGTGAAAGTTGTGCCAACGCTGAAAAATCAGAAATCGTGCATATATGCGATGCATTGCCATCATCGGTGTTTAGATCAGCAATGTTCACAGAAGGTTGTACCTGTGTGCTGCCGCTTTCATCTCGTACTTCACCGCCACCTACTCGTAATGGTGAAGTCTAAACGAATGCCGTCATCAGAATCGGTAGCCGCTGGGGACAATACGTTGCATGAGTCGTTACTGGACAAAGCAAAGCGTCGATATCCATTGGTACTATTGATGGTAGTGTCAGACAAACGGCCAACACGCATTCTTCTCCGCATAGCAGACATCGAAGCACAGGTAAGATGCAATTTCGCCAGATCGGTCTGAATGAAAGAAACCAGGTTGTATTCAGATCTCTTAGCCGGGCCAATCCAAGGACCTTAGTGATACGGTCTCGGTATCGTATTGCTAGGATCGTTTCTTCCATCGAAGCATGAGTTTTGTTTGTGACTTGGCTTGCCATATCGGAGCAGAAGGAGCAAAAATAAAACTCCTGCTACGAGTCCCAAAATAAGTGGCAGGCCACCAAAAAGAGAGTGCACAAAATTCGGGAAGATGCCCAGGACTGTCTCAAAGGGTGTTAATAGTCCCGAAAAAATTGTCTTAAATACATGTGTGATGCCACTGGTATCTGACATGTTTAAAATTTGGCTTAACATTTCTACGAAATGCACGGGGCAGTTTGTTGATAAAAGGGTATGTATCTCTGTCGCTGTCCTTGCAGCTTGCAGGTCATACGTCTCTTTGGACGAGGTTAAAGGCACAGTTGTCTGTAAAAGAATAGACTTCATTCTGCTTAAAGTATCAATTCGAATAGAAGAGATATTCAGAGAAGGCCAAATTTCCACCTCCATGTCTGGATTGCTTTTTGGATACAATACTTGCATACAACAAATGACCCTGGAAGTGACGCTCACGAGATAGGGTTTTCCTGGCACCATGCCACAACAGCTGCGGTCACTTAATATAACGTAGCTACCGTTGGAAAGATGTCTGAAAAATGCCTCTATCTGTGTAGCCGGGGTTCCGTGCAGGTGACATGAAAGGTTATTTGATTAACCCTTGAAAAGGTCCATGCAGGTTTATACCTTCGCATAGGAGTGTACCGCTCAGTGATGTTTTGCAGTTACTGCCACTAAGAAATACCTCTTTCTTTCGCCACTCTAACACCTGTGTGTAAATGGTAAATTCCAGGTTGATTTGATGTATCCTTTACCCAACCTTTCATACAGGCCTGCTGGTGTATATACTCTTGGCAGTATTGAAACTGAAAAGTCCTTATCAGGATTGTAATGGTGCCATGTATTATCCATTCAATGACAGGTCTTTCTGACATTGTCAATGGTAATCTCTCAAGTTTTTCAATGCTTAGCACCGTATAGTCTGCTTCTTTCTGTGCCAAAGAGATTTGTCTATCAGTAAGGTTAAAGATAGAAAATAATGACGTTATGTTGATTAGACGCCATGGCACGTGACCTGAACGCAAATTTTGTAACGTCCAGCCTAGCTGTACAATAGAACGCAATTGGGACTGACCATGTTGTAACATTATCATATCCTGTTCTATTATATCAATAGCAGATGATACAATGCTATCCAGTGAATAGATTCTGGAGGACAGAGTCGTTAACCCATTGTCCACTACAGAAAACGCTTTTTCCAAATTAATATGATCAATTTCTTGTATTTTTTCAGCAGTTTCAATTTGATTTAATTTCCAAGCTTCATTGTATGCTGCATATATACCGGCGTATATGAAACGTTTTTGACGCTGTTTGCGAGGTCCCATTATGAAATCTCGCAAGTCAGCACCTTCTTTAAGTAAAGTTAAGTGTTGCCTAATTTCTGGAAGTGTGTATTTCTGTAGCCATTCGAGGCATAGCTTTCCCACACTGTATGTTGTAATTATCCCTGGATGTTGTCTTTGGGAATATCTTGGGTCTGGCCTGTTTTGTTTGAACCCCTGTATTTTGTTCAGGAATCTATCATGACAGTTATTAGTGTTTGTGGGCCAGATTAACCATTTTTTCCAATCAGGAAGTGCTCTGTTTTGTTTTAAAATATAGGCCACGTCTAACCCTTCATCTGTAGTGGTGTTTCTGGCTTTGGTATAGGCAGGTTGTTTAAATCTTTTATCTTGGCTAAATGAAGACAGGTTGTTAGTTGAATTGTGGGGAGAACAACAGTGATCAGAGGACCAGAGGACTCCTACCTACCTGCCACAGACCGACTCCTGGGGCCCAAACGCTGTAGTCTCTCCGCGCCGCACAGCTCCATCTCGCAGCCCGCGGCTGGAGACTACAGCTCCCAGGGAGCCTAGCGGCGACTTCCTGTTTGCCCACGCAGGGCGCCCGGAGGCGCTACATTAGCAGGACGCTCCCTCCGCGTCGCGGGACGCGCGCGGGCGACGCCGCGCTGAGCCCGGGCAGAGGGCAGGCCGTCTGCGGCCGTCAGCGGACGACTGAGGACAGGACAGGCCACCCCTCTGAGATCTACCATTATGGGTAAGCACAAACAAACATGTCATGGGAGCCTAAATAGTAAAAAACCTAAGATGCCACGAAAGGCTGATTCAATACTTTCGTACTTAACCTCTGCTGTGGGGGCTATTAATAAAGAAATCGCTAATGCGGAAAAAGAACTGGCCATCTCTAATACACTAGACATCATATCTGGCCCAGCCCGCGAGGGGGACAAATCTTCGATCAACCCAGCTGACATTGACTCTTTGCCTGACGCACTTGTGGATTTAGGTCCAAACTCAGATCTTGGTGTTCCTACCATCACACCCATAAAAGGGAAAGGACAGGCCATAACTCTATCCCAAGATACAAAACAAGTATCAACAGAGAATCCAGGCAAAGGGGGGGAAGACAACAACCTAAAAAATGCACTAAGAAGACTAAGCATACCGATACATTGAGCGAACTCTGGGAAGATGATTTGATTAATAGACTCAGCAATAAAATCGAAGGGCTTGTAAATTTACATCTAGAACCCATTCTAACCAGTATAGCAAAGGACATAATCGATGTTTTGAACACTTGTGTGGCCGGTCTGTTAAAAAAATGCAATATGATAGAGACCTTTTTACAAGAACAGCATGAGCATTTAAAAAGAGATCCCACACAAACGACCCTGCCAGAAGAGGCACATATGGTAGACGGTAAAAGCGGTTCTTTGGCAGACAGCAATATACCCATTGTTACACCAGGGACTAGTAGTTCGGTACCGGAGGGATTTATGAGGCAGCCTTGTGCAGGGAAAAGTGTACTTGACACCAAAAGGAGTTCTGATACCCTAAGCATGCCAAACACCGTTAAAGATACAAAAGGTACTACCATGTAAATCTAGGCTACATCTTCCCCCACAAGCAGCCCCCCTAGTAGTTGTGCTAACAGGGGTTCCTCCCTTGAAAACTAAAGTATATGAGAGCTCTAAATATTTAATGGAGAAGACCAAAAATTGGTGCCAGGATTATTGCAGCGGCAATATGGACATAGCCTCCCACATAAATATGGTGAGAAGGGTGGGCTGGGTAGGCCCCAAAACAAAGACAATTGAAGGGGATTGTGTGGTGATAAATTTTAAAACCCAGAATGTGGCAGAGCGTTTACTCTGGGATGGTTCAAACATCACAAACCTCAGCATTAGACCTCTACCCCTGGGTTTTTTTTACCCTCCCCCTCAGGTTAAAGCAGGGTTGCTCCCAGTCCCGACTGTCCTAGCTGGGAATAGAACATCAGTTCCCGTCCAACATGTTCACATGACCACTCAATTCAATAATCTTTATTTCGTTGCACTGCAACATAAAAGATGTACAATAAAAGAAATACATATATACAATACAAAAAACCATAATCAATACTACAAGTCATCATTTAGGAGAATCTATGGTGGTTTGGAATTATCACGTAATTGAATAAATAGTTTAAAATACATTGTGCAAAGTTAAAAAATCATTAAATCAAGTTTATAACAACCAAGGCATAGAATAAAAAAATTATCGAAGCAATTAAAACCAAGAAAAACATATTCCGTGGTACTAAACAGGTGCAGCTTTTTTTTTTTTTTTAAAGAAAGACTTTTTTAGTCTAACGAAATTTACAGCCAAAAGAAATCTACTGATTCCAAACACAATTACTTGGCTGGTATCCGTTTTTAAAATTCTGCCAGCTTCCTTATGGGATCTAGAGCCAATGATATGACATAATGGGACTATCCATTTTTTCCTTGCTTTGCCATAGCTAGGACAAAAAAACAGTATGTGCAAAACGTCTTCCATGACGTTGTTAGGACATAAAGTGCAGTAATCGCTATTTGTCTTCCCCCAGCATTTCTCAGTCGTCTTAGTTCTCAGTGTTCCATATCTAAATTTTAAGTACAGGGTTTTAGCCAACGGTGGCTGGACCTCGTCGAGAAATGATTCGAAACAGGGCACATTTTTAACCATTAAAAATGATTCGGTTAGGGGGCCGTGTGTTCTAACATACACAGAATCATAGCTCACATAAGACCAAAAAGACAATTTGAAAATTTTCTTGGAAGCCATAGTTAGGGACTCCGGCTCACTCCAAAAATGGGTTAGGCCTAATTTGGATAACCACGTTCTCACATGCTTAAACCAGTAAATTTGGTTACCACTGTCTAGGTCCAAAACTTCTTTTAACCCATTTTTATAGTCAATCAATTCAGGGGTTATCCATAGTCTAACCCATAATAATAAGGGTCTTAATATTGCGTGATGATCAGTGTGCTTGATGTTTAAGTCTAAAAATAATGGAACCAATGGGGTATTGGTGGGAACTTTTAATAATCCCCTAATAAACTTATTCTCCAGTGTTTCAAAAGTCTTTCTACATACTGGTCCGCATATTTCGGCCCCGTACGGAACAGCTGATTGGACCTTATACCTAAAGATCTCTATTGCAGGGGTTACTGCCCTGTTCATGCATTTATTATGTCTTTTTAATATTGGGAGACAGTTTTGTTTATACACTATTGTTGATTTTTCCAGCTGTGGTCTCCATCCCATCGATGAATCTAATAATACCCCTAAGTATGTAAAGCTCTGTTCGTAGTCTAGCTTATGACCATTTAACATCAGATTTTTAAAAAAACTTTTATGCGGATTTAGTGTCATATATTTTGTTTTTTTAATATTAATTTCTAACCCTTTTAAGGTACAGTATTGCTGGAACCTATCTAATAAAATCTGAAGGCTCCTAGGGGTTTGAGAGATGAGGATCGTATCATCAGCGAAAAGGAGGGACGGTACCCGTTCTCCTCCTAGTCGGGGCGAATCGTTATCACAATTCTCCATAAAAGCCGCAATGTCATTAACAAAAAGGGAAAAGAGTGTGGGAGCCAATACGCATCACTGGCGTACTCCCCTTTTTATGGGAATTGGGTCTGTGAGTTCTCCATTTGGGCCCCACCTAACCTTAGCGTAGTTCTCCCGATGCAGGCCCTTCACCAGTTTTAATAGTTCCTCAGGAAGTCCCTGTCTTTCCAGGGACTTCCAAAGCAGATCACGAGGTATTAGGTCAAATGCTGCTCGTAGATCTACAAAGGTCACATACAAGTGGCCCTTGCGGATAATGACATATTTCCAGTACAAGCAGCACAACCTTAATACCTGGTCTATGGTCCCAGTTTTTTCCCTAAACCCCGCCTGATATTTTGATAAAACTAGTTTTTCATCTAACCACGTGTTTATACGGTTTAATATATGCCTGGCATATATCTTTTGAGTTATGTCTAAAAGACTAATGGGGCGATAATTGGCTGGATCGCCTCTATCCCCCTTTTTAAAAATAGTGATAATTTCTGCACCATCCCAAGTGTCTGGGATTTGGTCACCAGCCGCAATCGTATTGAATAAAAGATTTAAATATGGTACCCAAACGTCGGTATTATGCAAAAAAAGGTCACCAGGTGCCTTCCCTTGTTTGACTGAAGCAATTGCCAACTCAGTTTCATGTAAGTCAAAGACTACCGGTAGGTGTGAATTCGCAGACTGAGTGGGAGTTGATTCTTCCAGAGAGATTGCCTCGCAGGTTTTAGCTGCATACAATGTTGTAAAATGTTTTACCCACGTGGCCTCGTCTAAAAAGACCTCTCTAGAGCCTTTCTCTCGTTTGTTCCCCTTAGCCACTAATTCCCAGAAGTGCCTCTGGTCCTTGGTTTTAGCTGCTAATAGCATGCTGGACCATACTTCATCATCCCAAGAGGATTTAGCTTTTACCAATAGTGAGTTATATAATTTTCTTTTGTCTTTAATTTCTGCAGGGCTTTTTCTTTTAATGGCCTCAATCAAAACGGTTTTGGCAGCGCAGCATTCCTTGTTATACCAGGGTTTTCCAACTGGTTTTGCATTAGCTATCCCAGATGCTTTTTTTGGTCTTTTTGTTAAGAGATCAAGCAGTTGTTTAAAAAATATTTTGTGCAATTTAATAAATTCGCCAGATTCACATCTGAATGAACAAAACGAATCAAATGTATTTACTAAAGTACTGTAAATGTTAGATAGAAGGTCCTCTCTTTCCAAAATGTATGCCCATTTAACAGCCCTTTGGTTATTACTAACAATGATGTTATCTTGTGTTGGTAACTGTACTTGTCTGTCGCCTCCCTCTGTGTTTTCCTGCCCCTTTAGTAAGTTATTGAGAAAGCTACTTTCAAGGGGATAATGGTCGCTATCATATCTTTCCTTAACTTTTAGATCAATTGTATATGGCCACAGGTCAAAAGAAATAATAACGTAATCTAAATTACTTTTATAATCTCGCCTCTTAAAGGTCGGTGCTTTCGGGCTATCGGATGGCATACGGCCATTACAAGCCCTCAGACCATGGCTCACAAGCAGCCTCGTAATCTGAAGGGCTATTGTGGTCCCAGCGACAGTCCCATTACCAGACAAGAGAGGTATCCCGTTAGCCACATCCTTATCTTCATACAGATTGACCATACCCGTGATTGGTTCAAAGTTACAGTTCATGTCCCCACATAAAATTACACTTGCATCAGGCTTTAGGGTATCCATAAAACTCTCCAGTTTTTCAATACATGGTGACACCTTATGGGATGGATGAGGACAGTTATACACATTTAAAGGTTAATCACCCTTTTGTCCTCTGTAGTTATTTCCAGACCTAGTATATCTAGAGAGTCGGTATTTAGAATCTTTATACTGATGTTAATAGATACACTGATCCATATTAGTAGGCCTCCTGCGGCACGTCCTCTTGATGAAGGCACAGCCTCTATTTGGAATGATTTATAACCCGCTCTATGGATCTGGTCCGTGGCCCATGTCTCTTGTAACATACAAATATCAAAGGTGTTCATGTAGTTGTTCCAATCGGGGTCACATATTTTTGCACGCACCCCGCCACATTCCATGAGACTAATGTAAACGGGGAGGGACCCTCATTTAACCCACAGATACCAGCTGTTGTGGGTGGTGACAGGCTACCATTAGCCCCGTTGCCAGTTACAGTAACAATATTTTCTGTCCTCAAAGATCTACTTCCTTCATCCTCATTAGGTCCATCAGTAGTATGATTATTTACGCCACAACTATCTACCTCACGGTTCCTTAAACTTCAATCACATTCATCCAGTCCACTGAATACATCAAACCTGTTAGATATTTCCAATGGCGTGAATGGTATTAAATGAGCCATTCTTCTGTATTCATTTGTGTCGTGCCTGGGGGGGTATAGTGTTCCACCCGGAGAAAGCAGGGACTGGTGCTGGTTGATACATGTGAACAGGGTTTCTAGCGAGCCCCAAATTATAAAAATGATTGTCAAAGAGGGCGTTGCTAGATACTGGTTGTTGTGGAAATACTATGGATTTTGGGTAAAAGTAAGTCAATGGGCGCGGTATAATACAATTGTTCGCATTACCATGTGGCCAAGATAATATATATTGGACTGCGTTTTTGTCTCTAAAATTCACCACAACCACATCTCCCCCTATGTCCTTTGGTCTTCCGCCTAACCAAGGCAACCGTCGAACATGAACTATGTCTCCATTGATATTACTGGCTATAGGTCTGTATGAAGATAGCCAGTGCATTATTTTGTTCTTTAGTTGATAGAAGCCTTCCCGCTTGTTTCCCGACAGTTCTGGTACCCCGGTGAGTACCACCACATAAGGTGCAGCTTCTGGCGGGAGTTCAGTGGGGGGTCTCCTGCCTTCGACCCCTTTTGTGTATCTAGTATCTTCCACCTCCAATCTTGGCAGACCATCTGATAAATTGCCCACTTCCCCTGCTAGGTTATTATTAACAGGGATATCAGGAATGCGGTGCGAGGTTGTGGGTAATCTTGATGTTGGTGTTTTTGTCTGGTTTGATTTGGGATTAGGACGGTGTTTGGGTACAGATAGTGTACTTGTAGGCTGGTTTTTAGTTGCAACTGATGTAGCTATTTTTGAATTGATAGAAGGAGTAGTGGTAGAGGGTGTTGCCACAGCGACGCCCGATGGAAAAATATGCGCCGGTGTGGTTGCTTGGCTGGAGATTAAAGCTGTTGTTGGGCCTTTATTTCCTATGGTCCTGGTAGAATTCTCATGTATGGCCAAGTCTGCCTCTATTTTCCCCAGTCTTAACTCCACTCGTTTTAATCTTTCAACTATAGCTAACGTATAGCTCCTCACAATAAGTTCTATGCTATCTAGTAATTTACTAGTAGAGTTTGGAGGAGGTCCTTCAGTATTTGGAGTAATTTCAGTAGTGCACTCAGCAACCAAGTGCGGTGTCGATAATAGGAGTGCTGGAGTGTCTAATACTATTTGTGCAGCTTCTTTAGCAACTGTGGTTACCGTTGCTCCAGTGCTAGAAGAGTTTGACTTCTTCCCAAACTCAGAGTAGCTCAACTTGGGCTTCGTTGGATCCATCCTAGTGCATCTCTTTTTAGGTGGTGGAGGTCCGTGGATTTTGTGTGGCAGGGGCCTCGTGGTTTTGCCTCTTACAACTTTCCCTGGCCTGGGTGTTGGTGAAATCATGACTTTCGGAGCACCCGAAATGCTAGAGGAATCAAGAGAAATAGTGGCTGAATCAACTTGGGTTGAGTCGATAGCAGGTGCTAAACAGTCCCTTAGCAATAATGGCACACTGTCCCCAATTAGTGTAGCGTCCATAATATCGGCGCAAGGGTCATTGTTTATTGTGACAACGGGAGTGGGCTCAGAAAGTGACCTGTTCTTGAATTGTTCAATAGAACGACGGCGGTCAGCCCGACGTTCTGCCAAAAACAAGTTTTTAGTTCCTTCAAAAGCAGCTTTCGTAAAGTAGTTGTCTTCGGTACCATTCAATGAACCCCCTACTTTATCGGGGACAGTAGCAGGGGGAGGGCTGAGTGCAATAGTAGCCATAGCAACAGTGGCAACACTAGAACGAAAGTCGAAATAATTACACACTTACTTATATGAAGTCCCACGACAAGGGGGACTGGCCCAGTCCAGTCTCCTCAGGCCTCTGAGGGCCTAAGAGGGCCCGCCCTTTGCTCGGGCTTAGCCCGGCGCACGCCCGCGCGCGTCCCGCGTCGTGGAGGGGGTGTAGGTGTCTTATGCGCCTCCGGGCGCCTGTTGAGCGTCACAGGGACCGCCCCCGCAAAGGCTCCTGGGGATTGAAGTCCCCCCACTCGGCGGCCGCTCTGGTGGTGAGAGGCGGCGGCGGGGGGGGGACTCTGCTCCTGCTGCTCCCGCTGCTAATCTCGTCCTGGTCTCCTTGCCCGGTCCTCGTAGCATGGACACAATGGTGAGGAGTGTGGCAAGTTTTGAAAATATGGCGTTCGGCCTCCCACAGCGCTCCGGGAGCGCTGCTGTCTTATGCGCCTCCGGGCGCCTGTTGCGCGTCACAGGGAGCGCCCCCGCAAAGGCTCCTGGGGATTGAAGTCCCCCCACTCGGCGGCCGCTCTGGTGGTGAGAGGCGGCGGCGGGGGGGGACTCTGCTCCTGCTGCTCCCGCTGCTAATCTCGTCCTGGTCTCCTTGCCCGGTCCTCGTAGCACGGACACAATGGTGAGGAGTGTGGCAAGTTTTGAAAATATGGCGTTCGGCCTCCCACAGCGCTCCGGGAGCGCTGCTGTCTTATGCGCCTCCGGGCGCCTGTTGCGCGTCACAGGGAGTGCCCCCGCAAAGGCTCCTGGGGATTGAAGTCCCCCCACTCGGCGGCCGCTCTGGTGGTGAGAGGCGGCGGCGGGGGGGACTCTGCTCCTGCTGCTCCCGCTGCTAATCTCGTCCTGGTCTCCTTGCCCGGTCCTCGTAGCACGGACACAATGGTGAGGAGTGTGGCAAGTTTTGAAAATATGGCGTTCGGCCTCCCACAGCGCTCCGGGAGCGCTGCTGTCTTATGCGCCTCCGGGCGCCTGTTGCGCGTCACAGGGAGCGCCCCCGCAAAGGCTCCTGGGGATTAAAGTCCCCCCACTCGGCGGCCGCTCTGGTGGTGAGAGGCGGCGGCGGGGGGGACTCTGCTCCTGCTGCTCCCGCTGCTAATCTTGTCCTGGTCTCCTTGCCCGGTCCTCGTAGCACGGACACAATGGTGAGGAGTGTGGCAAGTTTTGAAAATATGGCGTTCGGCCTCCCACAGCGCTCCGGGAGCGCTGCTGTCTTATGCGCCTCCGGGCGCCTGTTGCGCGTCACAGGGAGTGCCCCCGCAAAGGCTCCTGGGGATTGAAGTCCCCCCACTCGGCGGCCGCTCTGGTGGTGAGAGGCGGCGGCGGGGGGGGGGGGGGACTCTGCTCCTGCTGCTCCCGCTGCTAATCTCGTCCTGGTCTCCTTGCCCGGTCCTCGTAGCACGGACACAATGGTGAGGAGTGTGGCAAGTTTTGAAAATATGGCGTTCGGCCTCCCACAGCGCTCCGGGAGCGCTGCTGTCTTATGCGCCTCCGGGCGCCTGTTGCGCGTCACAGGGAGCGCCCCCGCAAAGGCTCCTGGGGATTGAAGTCCCCCCACTCGGCGGCCGCTCTGGTGGTGAGAGGCGGCGGCGGGGGGGACTCTGCTCCTGCTGCTCCCGCTGCTAATCTCGTCCTGGTCTCCTTGCCCGGTCCTCGTAGCACGGACACAATGGTGAGGAGTGTGGCAAGTTTTGAAAATATGGCGTTCGGCCTCCCACAGCGCTCCGGGAGCGCTGCTGTCTTATGCGCCTCCGGGCGCCTGTTGCGCGTCACAGGGAGTGCCCCCGCAAAGGCTCCTGGGGATTGAAGTCCCCCCACTCGGCGGCCGCTCTGGTGGTGAGAGGCGGCGGCGGGGGGGACTCTGCTCCTGCTGCTCCCGCTGCTAATCTCGTCCTGGTCTCCTTGCCCGGTCCTCGTAGCACGGACACAATGGTGAGGAGTGTGGCAAGTTTTGAAAATATGGCGTTCGGCCTCCCACAGCGCTCCGGGAGCGCTGCTGTCTTATGCGCCTCCGGGCGCCTGTTGCGCGTCACAGGGAGCGCCCCCGCAAAGGCTCCTGGGGATTGAAGTCCCCCCACTCGGCGGCCGCTCTGGAGGTGAGAGGCGGCGGCGGGGGGGGGGGGGGGGGGGTACTCTACTCCTGCTGCTCCCGCTGCTAATCTCGTCCTGGTCTCCTTGCCCGGTCCTCGTAGCACGGACACAATGGTGAGGAGTGTGGCAAGTTTTGAAAATATGGCGTTCGGCCTCCCACAGCGCTCCGGGAGCGCTGCTGTCTTATGCGCCTCCGAGCGCCTGTTGCGCGTCACAGGGAGCGCCCCCGCAAAGGCTCCTGGGGATTGAAGTCCCCCCACTCGGCGGCCGCTCTGGCGGTGAGAGGCGGCGGCGGGGGGGGACTCTGCTCCTGCTGCTCCCGCTGCTAATCTCGTCCTGGTCTCCTTGCCCGGTCCTCGTAGCACGGACACAATGGTGAGGAGTGTGGCAAGTTTTGAAAATATGGCGTTCGGCCTCCCCACTCAACATGTAACAGATGGAAACACCCCGCCTTGCATCACAAGCTACAATACCAGACTAACACACCCATTTCCCTGCACACTTGCAAATCGCTTTTCTCCACTTTCTAACCTAGGAGAAAACGATTGACTAAAAAATAAAGAGGCATCTGTCAATGTTGCAGGTAAAACAAATCAACTATGCAGAATAGTGAGTTGGAACACGGCAGGCGTAAAAGCGAAAATGGCAAATGACATCTGGATTAGCTACCTAAAAATATTTCACATAATAGCTTTACAAGAAACTTGGGACCATCAAAATAGTTTTTCCCTGGACGGGTACTCTCATTTTTATGTCCCAGCTAGGAAAAATGGGACAGGAAGAGCCAGTGGGGGATTGATCACCCTGTTCTCTTTAGAAATAAAGGGATCGGTCACACAGCTAGACATAGGAGGCCAAAATTGTCTGGCTGTAGAACTCTTAGTACCAGACTCAGACAATACATTATTTTTAAATTTTTACAACTCTCAAGACACAGACAAAAACTTTGATATGTTAGAGGAGTTATTATCATTATACAGTAGTAGGTCAACCACCTTTGAAGTAATCCTAATGGGGGACATAAACATACATCCGTGCGATAACAAGTGTGGGAGTAAGATGTACGAAGGACCACAGTTTTCAGCACATTCTCACTTCGAGCACACCAAACAAGGGGAGGATCTGGAAAATTTTCTAGTTAACCGGAACCTCTATGAATCAGGGTGTGGTGAGGAGGAACGTAGGATCCCCACATTTAAAGGGAGGGATAGAGACACGGGCATAGTCATTGATTATATTTATTTAACTTCTTTTATGTTAGGATTAGCCTTTAGGTATTTCACAGAGGTCTCAACCTTTAGCGATCACAACCCCGTGATAATTGAATTATCAGCAGTGGGAGCACTGTCTCTAAGATCTGACCCCCAAAAGAAGGCAAGAGAGGTTATACCAACGGACCAAGGAAGAAAATTAAAATGGAGAAAAGTGGTCCCTGAGATTTTTACATCAGAAATCCTATTGAATGCAGGGGCTGAGATAAATACTTGCCTAGATGAAACGGGACAAGGTCCAAACATAATACATGCATTCAACATTATTTGTGCACATATAAATCAAAAGCTGACAGTCAAGGATAAACGCAAACCCCAAATGGAGAATAGATGGTTTGATAAAAAGTGCTCATTTGCTCATGCAGCACTTCTTGAATCCCTAAAGACCACCCCACGGGATAGGGGGTTGGTAGCCCAAAATAGAGCAGCCTACAAACAAGCTGTATTCGCTAGAAAAAGGGAATTACGAGATGAGGCATGGACTGACTTGTTGTCACCGGAAGTTTTGAAAAACAGTTCCAGATTTTGGGAAGTAATAAATCAGCCACTGTTTGTAAATAATGTCAATATTGTGTTAGATTGTAACATCACTGATGAGGCCTGGATCGCCCACTTTGAGCAAATATATAGTCTTCCTCAAAGTGGAGATAATATCATGAACCAAGCATCAGACCATGCCGCACATCCTTTAAGGTTCGAGACTGCAGAAATTGAAAGGTCAATAGGGGAAATGACCAAAAACAAGGCCCCCGGCCCGGATGGGGTCCCTGCGGACCTGTTCAGAGCCGCACCTAAGCTGTGGGCAAAAGTCCTAACAAATGTTTTTAATTCAATAGGGCAGGATAGTATCCCCTCCACATTGGTCACATCAATTATCGTGCCAATTTTTAAGAAGGGTTCTAGACAGGACCCCACTTGCTACAGAGCCATTTCACTGATCGATTCTTCTGTAAAAATCTTGGGTCGGGTTCTGTTGCATAGACTGAACGATAGCTTAGTTGATAGAGGTGTCCTGTCTAAAGCTCAGTATGGTTTTAAATCAAAACATAGTACTATAGATCAATGTTTGAATTTACACCTTTTAATTAATAAGTACACTGCGGCCAGGGAGGGGTCCATGTATATGGGGTTCATGGACCTCTCCTCTGCATTTGACTTTGTAAATAGATCCAGACTCTGGAACATCTTGCTTGAAATGGGGGTAGATGCCCCATTAGTGCACTTCATTGCAGATCTGCACTCAAACCTTACGGCTAAAATCAGAGTGAACACAGATGGAAGATGTACCAAGCAGTTTAGGTCAGACAGGGGCGTTAGGCAGGGGTGCATCTTGGCACCCTTGCTGTTCACACTTTATATAAACGCCCTAGAACAAACCCTGGGGGAGGTTCCCGCAGACATTCCGCGTGTGGGGGAAACGGTCTTACCAGTTTTTCTATAAGTGGATGACGCGGTTCTCTTATCGCAAACCGGGGTAGGCTTACAAAGACTGCTGAACGCTTTTGGCTCCTTCATGCAGAACCTGGACCTGAAAGTAAATGCCAAGAAATCCCAGGTTCTCATCACAGGAAGAAGTAACTCAAAGAACAAAGCAAAAACCTTCTTCTGTAATGGTGAAATGGTTTGTAGGGTCCCCACATTTCCTTATTTGGGGGTGGTCTTCGATCAGAAGGGCACTTGGCGGGCACAAAATCATAGTCGCTCGGTGACATTCATGAGGACAGTCTCAGGGCTCATGGGGTTTAGTAAAAAACTGGGAGCTAAACCAATTAAGGCAATCTTAAAAGTATACAAATCTAAGGGTTTGTCGGTTGCAACCTACGGGTGTGAAATATGGGGTTACACCAGCGAAGAGAAACTACAACTAGTAGAGAACAAGTTCTTAAGAAGTGTACTCTCAGTTCCTCAATCAACCCCTACTTTCTCAACTCACACAGAACTGGGACCTGGGTATATATCCGATCGGATTAAAATTGCACCTTTGATTTATTGGTTAAAAATATGGCTGAATGATGAGATCCCGCTAAACCATTCAATAATTAGGGATTGCCAGAGACTGGACAAAGTACATAAAATTTCATGGTTGGCATACATAAGAGCTGGGTTCCAGAGAATAGGGCGTATTGGTTTATTTACCTCTCCGGAAACAATAACCAATAAAGACATTGTCTTAACAAAAAAAGCCCTCTTGGATCTTTTCTACCTAGAGCGGGAGGAAATAGAGATGGGAAAACCCAGGGTAAGGGAAAACTATGCATTGGTCACCTGCATAGGACCGGAACCATACTTGGTCACAGTAAACAATCCCTATCATCGGTTTCTCTTGACCAGATTTCGGTTAAATTTAATTCACTTTACTCTGGGTGTTTATCATAAATGGTGTACCCCAGAACAGGCAGACCCTTGCTCATGTGACGATTTCTCCGCTCAAAACACCTTACATTTTTTTTATGTTTTGTGACTATTTTAATGAGTGCAGGAGGAAATATTTATTGCCAATTCTCAGAGAGGCAGGATTTGTACAAGTCAGGCCGGCACTAGTGTATCTAAAACAACTTGCAACACCTAAAATAATGTTTCACGGTGCTAGTTTTTTAATTGCGGCCAACCGAATTAGGAGAAGGAACGTCACATTTCCACCGCTCTTAAACATTTGTGACCAGTAGACCCCATGTTTAGAAAAAAATCATTAAGGGCAGGCCGACACCATGGTGCTCATATATAAATATGGTTTTTAGGAATATTTTTGTGAAATAAATTTAAAATGTATATTTTTTATACCATACGGAATGAATTTTAAGAAAAATGTTCTATTTTTAGAATTTTTTTATCTAATTCACATTTATTGTAATTAGTTGTATACTTTTTATGAGTGTTTTTTGTCTTTATATGATATTAATTTATCGAAAATAAAGAAATTGACTGACAAAAAGAATTGTGTCATTCAGTAACATTATTTGTTCTGGGATTATGCAGGCTCTGAACAATGCTTCTACACCTTGTACCTGCCATTCTTTTGTTCCCCAAATGGTTTTTGTCTCAATGTTATTTTTCCAATATTCAAAACCAAATTTAGACATTTTTTCATAAAATTTTTATGAATAAATCAGTTTAGTATTCGTCAACATATTTTTCACCCCTGTCTTATTTAACATTTTAAAATAGAATGTTTCAGGATCAGAGACATTAAACCCCGAGAAGTATGGGAATTTCTCATAAAATGTTTTTGAGCTGCCTTTTGGCGGGGTTGGACAATGTTCCCATTGATTATAAACGAAAGTATTTCTACGATTTGCGGACTTCTGCAGATAATGATGCCCGTAATGGTTAAAACAGTACATTTCTTCATAATTCGACGAACCCTGTAAATAATTATGTGCAGTAAATTTTGCTGACATTTCTAAATCTGACATCATATTAATAATATTTTCAAAGTCCCAATCATCAGAGAAACTACTAGGTGATACAAAGTCACTTAGTGAAATTTTAAATTGGTGTGGCAATTTTAAGAGCTCAACAGGGCCATAAATTTCATTGTCATTTTTGTCCCATGCTATACCACCAGGTATAGGGATGGCTGTGATGTTCACTGATGACAGTTCTCTTTTTTTGATGTGTGATGATCTGTGTGGTTTCAGGACCAAGTTGATGTTCTGACTTGCTGTGTCCATTGTACTATATTTTCCATCAATAAATCTACCCAAACTTAAAACCAAGATGAGCCACAGAAAGAGGAAAAGTACGCCTAACACAATCCACAATTTAATCCATTGAGGAGTTAGATATATTTCTTTGAGTTGATGAAAGAGTTCTTTTACTTTTTCTTTGATTGTTTTCGTTGCTGGCTTGTCTCCATGTTCACTTGGATCATCAGAAAAATCATCAAAGTTGATAAAATAGCCAGATGCAGTTCTGTCAATTGGTGGGATCACTTCCGGATTCCCATTGATCTTTGCATTTTCTTTTGTTACATTTGTGTAGTCTGAAGCTACATCGTTGTAGACTGGTGTTTCTTGTTGAACTGTAGCAATTTGGGTCTCAAGAGGCACAAGTTCCACGGCTTTGTTACATAGTCCTTTCTTAACCACCATAGGTTTATCAAATGTGATTAGTCTCTCAGTTTGAACCTCTTGGATTGTAGCAAGATTTGGTCTTCTGCTATTTCTTGGGAGTCCACTGGGCCTACTACTTATTATTGGCCACATGGTTGTGGTTTCACCAGGTCGATTGATACAACTCGGTTCTCCTTTTTACCAGCAAAAGGCGGTAGCACTACTGATCTTGTTCCGCTGACAGCTAAGACAGGTACTGCTTTTCTGTAAGAATGCCCAAATTCCTTCTTCACCGCGATCTGACCAGATCCCCAATCTTTGGAATCCAGACAGGTCTTGCTGGGACAGGTGGTTTTTCTTCAGTGGTAGTTGGCTTTAATTTTTCGTTACTCAGACTTTTTCTTGTTTCATTTAAGTCCTGTAAAACAGCCAAACGATCTTTGATATCAAAAGCTTTTTGTTGCACCACTGAAGTTTGACGATCTAAGTCCTGAATAAGCATTCTAGTACCAAATAAAAGTTCATACGGGCTGACACCTCCTAGAGAATTTCTTGGCATATTATTAAGACTACGTTGGACACTTGTTAGATGTTTGACCCACCCATCACCCGAACCTAAAACCCTCGCTGTTATAGATTGCTTTATGTCCCGGTTTTTTCTTTCCCCAACCGCATTTCCCTCAGGATGGAAGGGAGAAGAGTACCGCAATGCAATGCCCATGCTGGCCATGGCCTCCTTGTAAGCCCGAGAGCTAAACGCAGGACCCTGGTCAGAATGTAGCATGCCAATTGCGTATGTGCCGATAAAGACTCGCAAATCTTTTATAACAGTTCTGGCGTCAGCCGAGCGCTGGGGCCACATCCAAATAAATCTCGTACAGGAATCTACTGCGACCATGATATATTTATAGTTACCGTCCCTTTGTAAGGGTTCAGGTAAACACATGCTAATGGTTTGTCTGAGATTAGAAGGGGCGCCTGCGCTGGTCATTTCACAGTTGACACTTTCATTTTCTGACATATTTCACATTCTAGAACATAGTTCCTAGTCTGTTTTCTCATTCGTGGCCACCAATATCTCTGTTTTAATAATGATACTGTGGCAGAAACACCTTAGTGTGCAGAGGCGAGACATTCGTGTGCCGCTAAAATTAGTCCTAACCTGTGCTCTGTGTTTGGAATTGCTCTATCCCCCACTCCAGGGATTTGAGCAAACGGAACGTTGTTCGCATCAGTTTTGTATGAGTACTTTACTGGAAAACCTTTCGGGAGTGTCTTACCGCTGTTTTTTACTGAAGCACTGACAGCTTGCATTATCTCGCTGTCTATTTTTGTTTTTGACCGAGTGATGGCAGCTACGGAAGCAGTTTGTACAGCTGCTTTCGCTGCCTCGTCAGCCAATGAATTCCCTGCAACGTGAACGCCATCACGTTGATGACTCAGTGCATGAATCACGTGAGTCTTTTGTAGTTCTTTTTGTAAAAGAACTGCCTGTTCCCAAAGCATTTTATGCTTGATTGTGCCACCTTTTGCATCTTTGTAATTGTTTTGAACCCAGTTCTGTAAGTATTCATTGTAAGACTGGACACAGTAATAGGAATCACACACTATTAGTGTGGGGAATTCTCGTTCGCTATTTTCAAGTGCCATCTTTAAAAAGCCTGTAGTTCAGCTCGCTGAGCTGTACAGTCTCCGAGTACTTGAGTTTTAATCATCAAAGGTTTAAATTTCCCTTCGTGCCACCGACCTTTAACAATCGCGCACGCAGCACTATAGGCTTGTGTACCCCCAACCGCGGGTTGTGCTGACCCGTCTGTATATATTATACAATTGTAATGTTCCAGAGGCAGAATCTCTATTGGCAGAGGACATTCATATTCCTATTGCAGAAATTCTTGTGTTTTTAAATTAGGATCAAATTCATATACTACGTCAGGTGCAGCAAGAGAATTAACCCATTGTATCCATCTTGGATGTAAAGCTTTAGCATTGGGGATGCTTGCTCTTGTTACTGCTTCTAGGGCAGGTATTGGTGTAACGATAATTATTCGTTTACCTTGGGCTAGGGCTCTTTCTTTTGCTACAGCCGTCTGAACCGTAGTTAGAATTTTTTCTGTCAAACTGAATTTCATTTCAGCTTGTGTGTACAAATGTGATTTGTAAGCTATTGGTACCGTTTCTCCCTCATTAGAGGTCAGGTATGTGAATCCGCATCTTCCTGGGATGATTCAGATTACAAGGTTGCGTTCATTCGAGCGTGTTTGCAGTTTTGTTTTAGTTAACATATCTGTCTGCAGTGATCTTAAAATTTCTGTGTGTTTTTGAGTCCAATTAATTGGTTTAAAATCTGGTTTTATCAGTTCGTAGAGAGGTTTAGCCCTCTCTGCATAATTTAAAATGTATGTTCTTCCGAAATTCAGGAAACCTAGTATTGATTGCAGGTTTTTCAGCGTTTTTGGAACTTGGAGTACAGCACACTTCTCCAAGGAGTTGTCTGCCAGGATTTTGCCTTCACTTGATAATTCATATCCTAAAAATAGGACAGTTAAATGGGCAATTCTAGATTTTTTTTAATTAAATTTGTACCCTTCAGAAGCGAACCCAAGTATTATGGTGTTCACTCTTTTCAAGTGAGTCTCCAGGTCGTAATCTGTAAGATAGATGTCGTCGACATAAGATAATGCCTCATCATCATAAATTTGTAGTAACTCTGTTACCCTTGCTGAAAATAATCCTGGGCTGTTCTTGAATCGCTGTGGGAGACGACAAAATTGTTTTTGCGACCCCATTATTGAGAAAGCGGTCAAATACCTGCTTTCAGGTGCAATGTTTTGACAGAAGAATCCATTAGAGATATCTAATGTTGTTTTATATTTTTTGCGCACAATGTTATTCATTAGTCCTGCACTGTGTGAGTTTTGGACTGCAAAAGTTTTACAGCAGGAGTTTAGATGTCTGTAGTCCAAAACTAGACAATATGAATCGTCTGGCTTGGAGACAGGAAACAAAGGATTGTTCATTTGTGAGGTGCATGTTTCATGTCCTCCTAGGTGATTTCAATATACATGCAGACAACCCGGAACTCACGGAAACAAAGTCTCTGCTCGCAGATATGTCTACAATAGGGCTTAAACTCCATAATTCCGGTCCCACTCACGAAGGGGGTCACCTCCTAGACCTACTTTTCTCGAACTGCCCTTCTTTGCCTTGTAAAACCACCTCTCAGTTGGACTGGACAGATCATTACCTGCTAGAATTTGACCTTCCCATAACAAATAAACGGCCATCCAACAAAACTCTTCCTCCAATATGGCGGCGCAGTGGCATAAAGTCACTTCAGAAGGATTGCAGAAGATCTGGAAAAAGCCCAAATTTCTTGAAACAGATAAGGTAGAAGATACACTAATCAAATTCAATGACTCTCTTATGGAGGCAATAGATAAGCTAGCTCCGATGAAACTTCACAAACAATTCCCCACTCATAAACAGGAGAAATGGTACACGGATATATTAAGAACTGAAAAGCAAGGGTGTAGAAGACTGGAAAAAAAATGAAGGAGGTCACACCTAGTTGAGGATAGGAAAGCCTATTTAGAAGCCCAATCGAAATACTACAAAAACATCAGAAAGGCTCGTAAGAACAGTCTGGCCCTACAACTATCAGAGGCAGGCAATTCCTCGAAGGAATTATATAAGATACTTGAATCCTTTGTAAAGCCCTCAGCGTGTGTTAGCGCGGATGACTTCACTGCCTCTCTGCAATGAGATATCCTTGTTTTTCGAGAGCAAAATTAATACCATATATGATAAAATCTTACAAACCACTAGCACCAACTGTGGCAACCATGTCCAGACTACAACGCAAAAGAAAACAGTATCTTTACTTTCCTTTTCCCCCAGTCTCCAACACCGATCTTCCCCTCCTAACTAGCCATATAAAATCTGGCTCTCCTAATGACCTCATACCAGCAAAAATGATGGCTTCTCTAAACTCCTTCCTAGGCCCACTCATTCAAACCATCATAAATCAATCCCTTAGTGAAGGACAGGTACCATCTGAGTGGAAACAAGCAGTAGTCAATCCCATTCGGAAAAATACCACACTACCCTGGTCTGACCTTTCAAACCTTAGACCCATTTCCCTCCTACCCTACCTCAGTAAACTCACCGAGAAGCATGTTAACACCCACCTGTCGAATTACATCGAGGCAGCGGAGGGCCTGGACCTATCCCAATCTGGTTTCAGGCCCAATCACAGCACTGAATCAGCCCTCCTCTCCGTGACCGACAACATCAGGATGTCACTGGACAGGGGGGAATCAGTGATTTTAGTGCTGTTAGATTTGTCCGCTGCCTTCGACACGGTATCACATGAACTTCTTCTCGAAAGACTGAGTGATGTGGGGGTGGGAGGAACGGCTCTATCATGGCTGCAAAGCTTTCTGTCTGGCCGGACTCAAGGTGTCAGATTGGGCTCTCATTCTTCACCATCAAGAGTGCTAACTAAGGGAGTGCCACAGGGCTCATGCCTTAGCCCCACGCTTTTTAACATTTATGTGGCCCCCCTAGCAAATCTGATAAGATCCTATGGATTCACTCCGGTGTCATACGCTGATGACACCCAGCTTTTGTTTCCCTTTCAGACTCTCACACCAGCAATTCAGTCATCATTTGCGGACGGGATGAGAGCAGTAGCGCATTGGATGGCTCAAAATTTCCTCCAATGCAATGTGTCCAAAACGGAGGTCATGCTGTTTGGGGGGGCGACTCTTCTATGGTCCCCAGATTGGTGGCCCTTGGAGATAGGCCCTGTTCCCAACCCCAAACCAATAGCAAAAAACCTCGGCGTCAAACTAGATCAGGCGCTCCTGCTCAAGGAGCACACCACTCAAGTGGCAAGTGCCTGCCTCCATGTGGTGGGGCTATTGCGACGCGTCTTCCCGTTTCTGCCAGACCATCATAGAAAAACTCATCCAAACCCTTATAATAAGCAGAATGGACTACTGCAATGGACTATATCGGCAAATGAGGAACAGCTTGATAAACTCCAGGTTGTCCAAAATACGGCAGCTAGACTGGCTCTCAATGCCCCTCCCAGAACGCCTTCCCGCCCTCTACTTCACTGGCTGCCAGTAAAGCAGCGCATCAAATTTAAAATCTGTAGCATGATACATAGATGCCTGTTTGGTACAAGCCCCAAATATCTAAAAGAAAAATGTGTACCGTACACCCCTGGACGTACACTACGATCAAGTAACCATTTACTTCTACAGGTCCCAAAGATGATAAGAGCTAGACAGGGAGGCCGAGCCCTGTCCTACAAAAGACCTATCCTTTGGAACTCCCTACCCTCTGAACTGAAACAGATCAAGAATCTTGAACCATTCAGGAAAAAACTTAAAACTTATCTCTTTATCCTGCCATAAAATTAATTAAAACTCCCTCATACAGCCTCAAGTCACACAGTAAACTGTCCAAAGTAAGCAACAGCGCAGAGATATCCCTTCGGGAATTGACTCAGGCGCTCAATAAGCAAATAAATAAATAAATAAATCACCCCCTGATATTCAAGTTGATCTAAAATTTCTTTTACTTCTTTTTTAGCTTCTTGCTTAACCGGATACTGCCTCTGTGCAGTAGGTTGATTTTTTAACTGGATTTTATGATGAGGAGAGTCCTCATCCCATCCTACATGATTTTTATATAATGCTGGGGCTTTGGCCACTGCCCATTTTCTAGCAAGTGTGTATTTTTTATGTATTGGAATGTGATTTGAGAAGGCAGGCATAATCATTTCTTCGCCATGTGGGCACTCCCTGACAAACTCTGGTGGCCAGTCTTTTTCTGCTAGAAGGATGTCATAGCCTTTCGATAGATTCTCCCAAAAGAGACTTTTTATTTTCCTAGTTTTATCTCCCTCTATACGCAATGTTATTTCGTACAGTTTATGGGGCACGCTCACTCGGGTGTCTGCAGTTTCCACTTGAATGTATTCATTCGTGTCCACTGTCTCCAGAAGATTCATCAGGATCTTGCGAGCTATGCTCACTTCTGCTGCGCTGTCTAGCATTGTCTGGGCCCACTCTCCGTTTTTCAGTTGGGTCCTCAGGATTCTCGGCATGTTTTATTTTAATAGTTGCTACCTTCTTTCTGGGAAATTGCGATTTTCTATTTTGATGAGCAGGTTCTTTGTCTTTGGACTTGACGTGCTCTTCCTTGTGTTCTGACCGTCCTCTTCTTTCCGATTTCTTTGAGGAAGTCTGAAAAGATCGAGAGGAACGTGTATCAATATCTTGATATCTGTCAGGTTTTCTCAAATTGTCCCTATTTTTAAGGTTATATCTTTTCTCAGAGGGCTCCCTTTGGGGAGACTTGCCCCCCCTCTCTGGAGATCTGTTTCTCCGTTGGGGAGACCGTCCCCTGGACTGAAATTGTTTTTCTCTGGGAGTGGTTTGTTTGTTACCCTCCCAGTTCTTCTTTTGTGAACTGAGATTATTTTTAATAAAGGTTTTTTCAGGATTTTCAATTAGTTGGGGTTTTACCGGTTTACCACCCAAACTATCTCTGCCTAATTCTTCATAGGATTTTTCAATTATTTTTGCGAGCTCAAAAGGTTGGTCTGTTATATCTGTCTCCTTCAATTTTTGGCGGATCGCCACACATGCTGCTTCCCCTTTAATGTTGGCTAATAATATAGCCGAGACCTGCTTAAAGTCTTTTAGTAATTTCATACCCAGAGTTAAAGCAGGTTCTGGACCGTATTCATTTTGAATCTGTCTTAGCACATCTGGTATAACCGCCATAGACGGAACACCATGTGTTTTTGTGTAGATAGAAGCAAAGACTGTGCCCCAAGTGTCACAGTCCTCCACATGTAGTGTGATCCCCATTGGGAGGCAGATAGTCAGAATTCTGTGTTTTTCGTGATGGGTAGTATCAGGAAATACCGCCTCTATCTGAGTGATTTTTTTGAGCTAACTAGAATGGAATTTGTTCCCGTTTTACGGGTGTTTTACCAAGACATGATTGTATATTTTGTGGTGTAATTTTGTTTGTGCTCCCCTGTTGAGGGGTGTTTTGTGGAAGTTTAATTGCAGGTTGGACTGTTGAAGTCCGCATGACATATTGGACCAATTGTCTATGTATTTTAATTAGTTGTTGTAACTGAACTAAAAGTTCTCTGTCTGACATTGTTTCAATGTCGGGGTGTGGTGTGTAGCTGGCTAGAACAGGCCATGTGGCTCCTGGTCTACCTAGTGGGCCGAGCCTGGTAATGTGATTTTGATGATTTAGGGCGCCATTAAACAAGAGCAGGTGCTCTTGGTACATTAGTGGAATTTCAACTTCCTCAAAAGGAGAGTATTCCTCTACTTTGTAGAAGTGGAACTCATGTGTTACAGCATTTGATGCTTGAAAAGTTATCCAGGAATAGAATACCTCGGTCTGCCGAAACTCATGTGCCTCTACCACAAATACGACCGTACCACCTCTTGATGTTACTCCATTTTCTATAAGTTTTATAGTTATGGTTTTTCTTATGTTGACCGGGATGATTACTGCATCATGGTCGTCTTCATTCAACCCTGTAAGGTCTGCACCCGGTTGATTCGCATTTAGTGCGGCTCCACCGGTTTCGTTGTTGTCGCCGTTAAGCGACATTATTTAATGAGCAGAGCAAGTTTTTTGAGGAAACAAAAGATTAGGTGCACAATATTTTGGAACACTGTATCCTTCAACCTTGATTATACTGTAAACTAATACATAGGATTCTCATCCTACTAAGTTCCGGCGGATAGTAACCTTTCACCCACTCCGGACGTCTATTGGAGTTTTTACGGGAAAAAGCACGACTGAGTTACTCTAGTATCTTGCGTTAGATTATCGCCTTACCAAACGTTGGGCGCCATGTAGTGTAGTTCCTATTTTACTAATAGGCTCTGCGCATTGGAATAACATGAACAATAGCTTAGACGTAGGACTGAGGTCAACTAGGTCTCTATTGAATATGTTAGACTTAATTTAGGTTTGCCAGCTAGCTCAGAGGTCACTAGAAACTTTCTCGAATGAAAAGGGAGGAGTGAACTTCCCTGATTAGACAAGAAGGGATTCAGCTTCTGACAACCGCATAAACATGACAACTTGGCTCCCCCAGAATAAGGAGTATATCTCCAGAGTCATGTGAAAACAATAGATACCTATTTCACTCAGTCAGTTGTGCATACTTAGTTTCACCAGAGTGCAGAGAAATAGAGAGATGGGCGTTTTCAATTAAAAGGTGTTATTTATTGAACAGTCTTCTTTCTCATGCAAGAGAAATGAATTGCTATGATTGCAATACTTGTTATAAAGTAAAGTGCGTACAGTAAAAGGAGTATTACGAAATAATACTGTAAAAGCATTGATCTGGTTTCTGAGCCATATGATACTTAAAAGGTATAAAATATATACAGTTACATACAAAGATAAAAGCTTGACTAAACGTACTCAACTGGTGCTTCTAAATACGCCTACCCCGGTGTACCTAACCTAAGCCTAGTACGTGGGAAGGAGTAGATGGGCTGCAGTTTAAGTTAAGTTAGTTTTTGCCAAGTATCGGACCCAAGAATTCTCTAAGGATCCAATCAGCTCCGTACCTTGGTTTTTAGAATGGAGGAGGTCTTGTATCTCGCTCTCAGGACTCGATCTCCCAGTAACCCGCGAGGGTGACTGGAAACATCGGAGCTGGATTTTCTCGGCAGGAGAAAAAGACAGCGTCTTTCTCAGTGCGTCAAATGGGAGGGACGGCTTCCTTCGGCACTCGCATCAGCTGGGCTTCGGATAAGTAGATAGCCGCTCTGCTCCACACCACCGTGTGTTGCTTAAGGCAAACGCTGGTATATTTATACTTGGAAGGTGCCGTGTTTGACGTAAGGTTGGATATAAGACGTCAATTAAAGATGTCACTAAGAACTGACCGTTCTTTCAGTGCTTGCAGGAGTTGTAAGACAAATCAAAACAAAAGCACGGGGAATTCCCAGGTTGCTGGAGGTTTGGTATGTTGTAAGAACTCGTTGTGCTTTCTAGGAGTCTAAGGTAGTAGCCTTGCCCCATGTGGTTTGCATTGGCTAATACTAAATATGAAGTATTTAATTAGGGTCCTAGATAAAACACAACAGTGTCACAGTGTCTCCGGTGTCACAGGAAATATTGCTGGCTTACACCTGGGCAGGGCACTTCTTTAGTTTCCCCAGGCTCCAATCTCAGTGGGCCCCTTTTTGAAAATATAGTCTCAAATCCTGCTTGACAGGTCTGATGGGGTTTACATACAACACTGGGGGCGCATATGAAAGGAAGGGAAACATGATTCCAAAACAATTCTGGTGTATCCACTCTCTAGTTGCTGGAAAACCCTGTTTTGTCCTACCAGATGTCTGTCTCTTGGTTTATTGGGGTTGCAGTGACTATTCCAAACTGGATTTTAGTTTATATGCGAGAAAAACACTAGGATTACAATATTGCACTCCCCACGCTCTCCTTAGAGCCCTAGTTTAGTGTGGCCAAAGATGTTCACCATCCTAAAAATGCCCAAAGTGGGTAAGATTGATCCCAGAAACTTTGTTATAGCACAGGTTCAGAAAAAAGGGTTTAGTGGAAAGGAGTCATATGTGCAGTGCAATGATTATAATGTTGCTCGTTGGACATAACTGCTGTCCAACTCATTGAGCCCACTGTTGACAGAATCAAAGAAAGTCATCCATTTAGATTCACGGACGTCCAGCACTGATCCAATGTTGCCGCCCCTTGGGCCAAGGATTACTTTTTCAATCACAATCCATTTAAAACTCTCTGGCACATGGCCAGCTTGTTTGAAATGCTCTACCAGCGGTGCACCCACTACTTCACATCGGATGCGACTGGAATGTTGCAGAATCCTCATTTTGATCTTTTGCTGGGTCTGTCCCACGTACATCAAATCACAGGGGAAAACAATACAATATATGACATCAGACGTATTGCAATTAGAGTAAGCTTTTAGCAGGATCCTGTGGTGTTTGTGCTGGAATTCCTTGGTTTGGATGGTGTTAGCGCAAGCTTTACAGTGTCCACATCTGTGGTGTCCAAGCACAGGAGGTAGATTCCAGAGGGACAGTATCGTTGTCGCTGCAGGTGGGCCCAGGAATGAACGGACAACATTGTCCCTGAAGTTCTTCGCCTTTTTGAAAGAGTGCATAGGAGATGCTTCCTGCGCAAGATCATCAGATATGAGATTCCAGTGCTTGTTAATGGCTTTTTTTATTGCGTTGCTTTTAGTTGAAAATGTAGTAACACAAATCAACCTCTGCTCCTCTGTGTTAATCAGGTCCCTGGGTTGCAGCAGTGATTCTCTGGGACTAAACCAAGCCCGTTTTCTTGCCTTCTTGACAAGCCTTCTAGGGTACCCACGCTCAATGAGGTGATCCATCAGGTCTTCAGATTCACTCATATAGTGTTCCTTAAGGGAGCAGTTCCTCCTGATGTGCAAGAACTGCCCGTAGGGCAAATTATCCCTCAGTCCTCTGGGGTGGTGACTGGTCTATTGAAGGAGTGAATTACGTTTCGCCGGTTTTCTGTACAAAGTAGTACGTAGGACGTCACAGTCTGCATAGACGTATAGATCCAAGAAATTGATCTTATTGGCATCAGATTGCAGCGTGAATTGAATATCAGGATCTCATGTTAAGCCATGTATGGAAGGATGTCAGCTGTGATTGGTCACCTGTCCATATCAGGAGGATGTCATCAATATAGCATATCCATAACCCTACGTTGGGACGGAAAGGGTTAAGATCATTGAAAATGAACCTGCTTTCGAAAGCTGCCATGAAGATAATAGCCAGGTCAGGGGCAAAAGTGGCCCCCATCGCTACTCCTTAAGTTTGTAAATAGAAGCAGTTCTGGAAAATAAAGAAGTTCCTCATTATGGCGATCTTCAAAAGGGAAATGATGAAATTAGTGGGCACGGGGACTGGTGCCTCACGTTGATCCAATGCAGCAGAGATGACGTCTAAAGCGGTCTCCTGAGGAATGCTTGTATACAGTGAAACAATGTCACAGGTGACTAACAATTGATTATTAGGATCGAAGGACCGCCCATCAATGATGTTAATGGTCTGAATGGTATTGCGTAGGTAGGTCTGAGTCCCCAATGTGATCGGTTTCAAGAAGAAATCAATATACCTACATAAAGGCTCAAGCATAGAGCCACATCCAGACACTATGGGGCGTCCGGGTGGGTGGGTCATGTCCTTGTGTATCTTTGGCAAGGAGTAGATTGTCGGTCATCGGGGATTCTTCTGATTAAGGTATTGGAATTGGAGTTCAGAGAGGAAGCCCTGATTAAGGCCATCTTGAGTAAGTTGACGTATTTCTGATGCAAGATCTTTGGAGGGATCACATGGTAGTTTCTTGTAACTGACCCTATCATTCAGTTGTTTAAAAATCTCCTCTTTGTATTCAGAGATGTCCTGCATCACAATGGCGCCCCTTTGTCTGCCGGCTTGATGATCACCTCTTTGTTGTCTTTCAAAGCCATCAGTGCTGTCTTCTCAGTCTTGCTGATGTTGAATTTGGTGTATTTCTGTTCACCTAGAATCTTATGGACATCACCTAGCACCACATTCTCGTAGGCTAAGATCTTGCTTGTCATGGCGTGAGCAGGCGGAACAAGCGTCATAGGAGTTCTCAGACCAGTGTAGGATTTTCACATTTGGGATGTTGAGTTCCTGAAAAAATACCGAAGTCTGATCTTTCTAAAAAATCTGTGGAGTTCGGTTCTGATGGTAAATTGGTTGGGCAGAGCTGTAGGGACATATGAAAGTCCTCTGCTTAGTACCCTGATCTCATCCTCATTGAGATTGTATCCAGAGATATTGAACACTGGGGTAGGTGGAGTTCTTACCATCTGTAAACCTTCCGGCAAGTCGATCTCTCTCCATGTTCCTCCGGTGTAAAACGGACCGGTTTCTGTGCTCTGCCTCTCCCTCCATCCCATTCCATGTTGTTCGGTTGTTGTCCCCTGGACCAGTTGTTGCCTCGCCCCCTCAGTGGTCTCCATGTTCCTTGCCCTAAAAAAGTGATCTGTGGTGGATAGTTGTATTCTTGGTAGCTGTAAGCCGAACTGGGACCCGCTTGTTCAGTGTCACCCTCGGAGCTGTAGGAAGAGTCGGAGAAGGTCATGTAATTCCATCTGCCCCTGAAAACTCCAAGTCCTCGATTAGTGAAGCGGCCTTGGTTGTCCTGACGGTAATAGTCTTCCTAGAGGTAGGGATAGGTTTTCTTTTTGTCTTAGAAACGGACCTCACAGGCCAGTTTCTCGAGTTTTTTGGTCTGTGTTGTGATTTCGAAATCTTTTGAAGTGGCATCCAACCGTGCTAAAACCTCCTTAACGTTGACTAGAGTAGAGTCCCCTGCAATCTCAGCCTTTAGAGCCGCAATCTCCCTTGTGAGAATCTGGACCTGTTTGGCAGCAGTCTCTACTCCCAGCACCATCCTGTGCCGGGAGCAGTTTTTGGCGACAAAGCTGAACCCTTCCCTAAATTTGGGGACGTCCACAAAAATTGTAGGTTCTATTTTGATTTGGAGTCCCACAGGGATGATGTTGGAGTGAAGATATTTAGTGAGCAGGTGCCCATGTAGTTTGGTTCTAATCAGCTTTTTCTCCAAACGTTACAAGCGTGCCCCCTTATTGTTAAGTGTGAAATCTATTGCTGGGGTGTTGGGGTAAAGGAAGTTATTGGCTGGATCTAGTAAGAGTTGGTTTATGTAATCCTCTGTGTAAGAGAGAAGTTCACTTTACACCATGTTGGTGTTTAGGAATTAATCAAACAAAGGGAAACCTCGCAAGCCAGCGACTGCTCGAAGTATGTTACAAAAAGAAGGGTAAACCCATAAGGAAGTCACTGGGACCTGGGTATGTAGCACTACAGAAAGAGGGGTCCCAGAACAAGCACAATAGGAATGACTAATTATCAAAAATAACGGAAAGAAGTATTCAACTTAAGAGTATATTGTTATTTAATCATAAAGTACTAACATACATATTCAAGTACAATGCATTAGTTCATAAGTTCACAAATAGTAGTCCCAACGGGTAGTGGGGGGGAGGAGTGAAAGTGGTAGGGGGTAGTGCAAGATAAGGAACGCAAGACACGTCAAGCGTACTTATTAAAAAACAAAAAAACTCTTCAGAAATGGCTTCAAGCGAGAGCCAAACATAGGTACATCAAATGATCATGTAGTTCTGACAACCAAACTTCTAGAATCCGCAGTAAAATTTGTGCTAGGGATAGAAGTTGGCAAGAGAGATGGTTGTCTACATTTCGACCCAGATGTGCGTAGGGTAAGTTGGTCTTTACAGGTGGGTCTTCATCAGGACGGGGAAGGATGGCAGGAAAGCTTCCTGGAGCAGAGACATAAAAAACACACACAGTCATGGCGGTCCCTAGGGGATCAATAAGGAACTAAAACAGGTGGAAAGCGGAGAATTGAAGTACTAGATAATAAATTAAATAAATACCATGCGGGCGTGGTCACACGTTCCTTACCTTGCACTACCTACTACCACTTTCACTCCCCCCACCCCCACACTACCCGTTGGGCACTACTATTTGTGAACTTATGTACTAATTCATTGTACTTGAATATGTGTATTAGTACTTTGTGATTAAATAACAATGTACTCCTAAGTTGAATACTTCTGTCCGTTATTTTTAATAATTAGTCATTCCTATTGTGCTTTCCCTTTGTTCTGGGACCTATATCCTGTTGGGTACAGCAGCATTTCTTTCTCCGTTTTAGGTCTCGCCTGAGCCAACACATGTGCTGCACTGCAAGACATTTAGTAAGTGGGTTTTCAAAGTGCTACCGCAAGCTTTTGCTGGCCTCAAGCTTGCGGTTACACGTGTGTGGACGCGCGCAGCCGCTATCTGGCTTTTTGTCATGGCTCATTTAGCCTTACAGCGTGCGAATCACTTTTGTTTTAATGCTCTCTGCTCTCACTAGCCCCTCCCTTCTCCCCCTCCCTCCCTCTCACTACCCCCTTCCTTCTCCCCCTCCCTCCCTCTCACTACCCCCTTCCCTACTTGTTAGTTACTTTCACTTTCACGCACACTTCTAAGTATCTCAGGACTCCGCCCCTTTCTAAAGACCTCTTCCGCCCTACACATCCTTCAGCTCTGACTCCCTCTCCTAAAATAGTATATGGCTGGTGAAGCTTTTTAATTGTAGGTGCTGGAGACGGCAGATGCTGGCATGCATCTTGTGGTAATATACAGTAATTAAATTTTCAGTTCGTGCCTGCGAGGTGCCCTTAATAGTGGAGCACAGCAGGCTGCCTGAGTCCGCCCCCCTCCACCCGCGTGTGTCCGTGTTTGGGAGGTGCTGTTTCCCACAGCCCTGATCTCATTCAAATGAAACTCAATCTTCGTGTGACCAACCCCGCGCCAGCGCTCTCCCACCCGCCGACAGCCCGCTCTCTCAGGCTGTGGGCGTGTTACACATTTACATTGTCAATCTGGCAGGCTCCCCTCAAACAACCCTTGTGTCTAGGTTTACAATGTCAACCGGCCAGGATGCTGAGACGGTCTGCAGCAATAACACGCTCATGACCCGGGTCCCTGTCGTTCATGCCTCCCTGTGCTGCCCGTCCCCGCCCCGCACTTTTACTTCAACAGGCTGTGTCCTGTGCCCTCGGAGCGCCGACACCAGTGATCAGTCATTTGGTTAGAAACCATCTCCCTGCGTGAATGTCACAAAAGTTTCACACATTGCGGTACCTTTATGCACAGTAATACAGTAGATAGCTCCCTCTCTCCAAAATATAGTGACCGATTCAGCACACAAATGCCTTATTCTGCTTAAACATTTTAAATACGGGCCTCAAGGATTTTCCTGACAGTCCATACGTTCTCTGTCCAGGTTCTAACAGAGTCACCTCAAATACATTTTGTAGTCTTGCTGTCCCCATCCAAGAACTCTGCTGCTTAGTCAAAACAAGCATTGGCATAGCCAATAGGTCTCGCCTTTGGGATCTTATAAATGTTTAGTTAGGCGAGACCTATTGGCTATGCCAATGCTTGTGTTCTGTTCCTGTTCCTTAATTTTCAGAGTCTGCTTTTGTCTGCAGGTTTTGGGGTCTGGTCTCTAAATTGTCTTTTTCTTTCTTTGGTAGTACAGCCATGACATATCACCATAGGAAGGCGCGTTTCTGGAATGCCTGCCTATTGGTAGGCACATAACCAGAATCCTATGCTTTGCCTGTCTTGTCGTATCGGGTATACTGAACCCACTTGGCGAATTTTGCATGCTAACCAAAACTGAATCGCTTCTAGTTTTTTACTTGCTCAAGACTGCATTTACTTTTTGAGGGTAGATGGGGCAAGGAGTTGGATTTATGGCTGCTTCTGTCTCTATATTGCTGCTAATCCTTCCAGTATGGCCTTATTAGTATGCTGTTTACAGGATGAACACCCGATCAACAGTGAAATTATGGTAAACAGGAACTAGGTCTGTCCTTCTTATGTGAGAAGACCAACTATAGTTTGTGGAGGTACAAGAGGTAAACCACCTGCAAATTATCTAGTGTTCTTGGTCAGTTGGAGCGGTTTCTCATTACCAAGATGTGGTACATACTGAAGAGTATTATTTGGTATATATTGTAGTAATAGACCTATTTGTCTACTAGTCGCAACAATGGGCAACCATGAACAGAAGATTTCTTTGGGGTGCTCAGAATTGTAATCAACTGCATGATATGACCACTCACTGCCTTCTCCCGATGCGCCATACGGCGGGCAGTTACTGCTGGCTGCATGTTCAAGGGATTCCGGGGTACGACAACCATGAAGGAACTTGTTTAAACTTGGGCTTCTTTTTTAATCAGTTAAGCTTAACCACCTTTTGCAGACTCTGGGACACCTATTGTAAAGAATGTTATTTTTTATGTGACTGGTGGCGGTCTCCATTTTTCATAGTGCACGTCAGGGGGCTCTTACCCTTGAAACCACAAATCACTGCAACTACTACATTGAACAAGTACTCAACCGAGCTGATATATGCTCTATCGAAGGGTATCACCAGATCCACAACAGCATTCCCTAACAAAGTACACCAAACACTAGCCGTCAATATCGCACATTAAACTAAAACTCTAAACATACACTGAGTAGAGTCCAATTATATATTTAACTGGCTTGCAAAGTTCACAACATCACTTCCTCTACCAGTCCTCTTCCACACACTTATATCTAACAGTTAACAGGTATGTGGACTGACCACCCTGCCCTGCTATCACATAGGCAGGGTTCGAGACCTCTCCCTGCTGGGTCCTGATGTTTAAATAGGTAGCGGTAACGGGCAGTGTTAGCGCGCAGCGCTGGCGTATTACAGGTGCAGAGGGAGCAATTTACAGTGAGAGGATCGATTTACTCACAGAGCTTCCTTGGGCATTAAAGGTTGAGGCGCTGGCCTCCTGAACCAGGGGGTTTACAGGTGCGGGTCCTTTTGTTTGGATAAGGAAACAAAATGTTTTTTTCGGGGACTACAAAGTCATCTCTTTGTTTTGAAATTAGGAAGTTTACCCAGCCGATTAAAAAACTCCGTTTTTTGTGAATTTTAGATTGAACACGTGATACACAGCCCAAGTGGCTTGATGGACAAGGAATTGGCCTCCTAACCTAGGAGTTGTGGGTTTGAGTCCCAGCTGGGCTGGGGGGGGGGGGGCATATACCTGGAACCCTAAAGAAGGTTTTCATTGTAAAGAAAACATACTTTCACAACAAATAAGGTGACTGTGATAATTAGAGATCGTGTTTTGAGGGACTGTGTGTGACCTTGTGCCAGCGGACCCTACAGGCAGCGGGGGTTAGTAAAAACGAGTACCATTGACTAAAGATAATGTTCAGAGGGTTTACTTTTAATGTTGTTGGTTGAAAGCACCGGGCTACAATAAACATCTGTTATTCAGGGCATTAAAAACTGGTGAGGGCCTAAATCTGTGCTTACAGGTTATTGGTGTTTGAAAGGTTGGATGTTTTACCTATTTAATTTTCTTTACAGAAAGACTGCAAGGGCTACGCATTCATGTCGGGTCGGGCAAAGGCGAAACAAGGAACATCTCAGGATGGGGACACAGGGGGGCCTGCATTTCATTGTTTCTGGTGGACCGGCAGGCTAGAGTTTACTCGCCCAACGCCAAGGCTAGCTGGTGTGGCGCTGACGGCCCGTTTGTGTACCCCCAACGTACGCAGGTAAAGGGCCTGGATAGGTCCTTGAGGTAGCAAAATAGCATTGTGCCTGTAGTGTTATTTGAGGTCAGGGTGTAAGTTACCTGGCAGTTGTCAGCCTAGTAGGGATGGCCAGTAAACGTGGTGTAAAGCGTTCCCGCATGGAACATATGCTAGAAGGAATGATGCGTAGTATGGTGACAATAAATAGGAGATGGGGAAAGGTGGAACAAATGGGGAGGAGCGTTGCTGAGCTCAGGCAGCAGTTAGATGAACAGACGGGGCCAGCAGGCAGGCCCAAGCGAACAATAGTGCCCCCGCAGCCCAGGGGGCACTATAGAACCAAGAAAGGGAAGGCTAAAGATCCTAAGCAGCCTTTGGGGGAAGGTCCTGCAGGGAGCCCAGTGCCACCACTGATCCCTATTCCTATTCCTCTGACTCCGGCAACTATACCTGTGATCCCGGCGCCTGCCACACCGGTGCCTACGCCGAGTTCAGTGCCTCCAACCACAACCCCGGTGGTCCCAGGTGTAATCCCAGGGGTGCCCACACCTAGCCCCACGCCACTCCCGGGAATTCCTGTCCCGAGAGCAGCGGCCCCCAACCCCGTCCCGGCACCATCAGTGGGTAGTCAGCCGCCAGAGCTAGTGGCTCAGATAGCGGCAGTTCTTCCTTGGCTAGGTAAGGGGGGGATGCTACCAGTTTCAGTGGGCGCGAAAGAAGTAGCGGAGGATCCTTTGGCGGAAGCACATAGGATGGTGGCTAAGATTATGGCTGTCCCAAGCGGAGATGGGCCAAGTACTCTGAGTCCACCCCAAGCAGCGCAACCAGGGAGCAACATCGGAACAGACAAGATGGTAGAGCCAGCGAGTGCTGGGGAAACGGGTAAGGAGGTGGCATTACCATTGCTAGGCGCGGGTACACTGCCCTCTAGGAGGGACAATTTGGCAAGGCAAGTAACACGAGAAGAGAAGGAAGTAATTTGGGCTGGTGCATATGTCAATATGTTTTCTTTGCTTGTGGATAACAGGGAAATGGAGTATGCTAGGAAGCAGAAAGATTGGATGTTGCCTAGTAAATGGCGGGTGGAAATGGCGAGATTCAGAGTTCTTAGCTGAGCGTTCACCTAACTTGCAAGCAGAAATGGCGTGTTGCCAGAGCAGGGTCACAATGTTGCATGATAATTACGGGGTTGTAGCATGGAAGGACTATGACATGAATTTCAGGAAAGCAAAAGAATCTGACTCATCACTTACCAGGTTGACTCGATATCATGGTTTAATCACTTTACTGCAAGCCAACAGAGTAATCCAGGCCAAAGCTGGAACAGAGGTTACACCCCCAAATCATCTCAGCCCTTTCGGCCGGCGCAGGTCGGGGGCTCGGCTCCCGGTGCAGGGAGCAGTGGGGGGCGTAAAGGAGTCTGCTGGTATTTTAATCAACGATCCTGCACCAGGGCACAAGGCACGTGTAAATTTAGACACGCTTGCTCTATATGTAATCAACCATCCCACCCTGAAACAACATGCCACAAAAGAGGTAACCCATCCTCTGGAAATAGGGGGAGAAAGAAACGGGAATAAAGAAAATGTACGGCTGGTGTCACATTCACCCATTGATGTTCTGGCTATGACTCCTTGGCTGAACAAGTACCCAGACCTTGCCTCAGCTACGATGTTACAAGAAGGTTTTTTGTATGGTTTTAGGATCCCAGCGCTGGATTACACAGGGACCCCAGAGTGTAGAAATCAGCTGACTGTTAGGACTAATACGGGTGTGGCAGCGGCAAAAATTACAAAAGAGCTGCACTTGGGCAGAATAGCGGGTCCTTTTGATCACATCCCTGTCCACAATTTTGTTTGCTCTCCCCTGGGCGTGGTTCCAAAGAAAGAGGAGGGCGAGTTCAGGCTGATTCATAATCTGTCAGTGCCTAGGGGCGTATCGCTGAATGACGCCATCAATGAAGAAATCTGTAGCGTGAAATATGCCTCCTTTGACCAGGCAGTGGATATGCTAAGGGTTTTGGGACCAGGAGCTTTGTTGGTAAAGTCAGATATTGAATCCACCTTCCGGCTTCTGCCGGTTCATACTCTAGATCACCATCTGCTAGGTTTTTCATTTCAAGGCAAATTCTTTATAGATATGTGTATGCCCATGGGTTGTTCTGTTTCCTGCACCTACTTTGAGAAGATCAGTTCTTTTTTGGAGTGGGTCTTTAGACAGACGACTGGGCACCAACACGTCATGCATTATCTGGATGACTTTCTCTTTCTCGGGTCGGCGGGCTCTCAGGAGTGTGCGTGGGCATTGCAGGAATTGTGCGTGCCCCTTTCGGGGTCCCGCTGGCACTAGGAAAGACGGTGGGTCCAGCAACAACAAAAGAATTCTTGGGCATTGAATTGGACTCTGTAGAGGGTTGTTTTAGGTTACCTAAAGACAAAATCATGAAATCTAGAGCAGCACTCCAGCAATGTATGGCCAAAGACAAAGTGACACTTCATCAGCTACAGCAGACGGTTGGCCAGCTGAACTTCGCATTGAGGGTGATAACCATGGCACTACCATTCTCCCGCTCAATCTCACAGTCCATGACAGGTCTGCGGGAGAAGCACCATCACACGAGACTGCCGGCCGAGGTCCGCCAGGACATGCGGATTTGGACCGCATTTCTGGAGGGCTTCAACGGCAGGGTAGTGTGACTCGGTCCCCCCACTACGTCTGAGGAGCTAGGTTTATAGACTGACGCTGCAGGCAGTGTGGGATTTGGTGCCATACTTGGAAACAAGTGGGTGGCACACCAGTGGCCGGCTTGGTGGGAGGAGAGTGGTCTGACAACTAATATAGGTTTTCTGGAACTATTTCCAATCTGGGTTGCACTGACAGTTTGGCCTCAGCAGTTGTGTAATCAATGTGTATTTTTCTGGTCTGATAACATGACGGTAGTTGAATGTATCAACCAGAAGGCAGCCCGGAGTAAAATGATACTCCTCCTACTGAAGGAGATAGTGCTGGTGTGCAACGAAACTGAACATACAGTTTAGGGCCAAACATGTTCCATGGGTGCTAAATAATGCAGCTGACGCACTCTTTTGCTTCAAGATGCAGGTTTTCAGGGAACATCTACCATCTACAGAGGCAACGCCAACACACTTCCCGGAAACACTCTGGCAGATTGGTGCCCCCAGCTACAGAACCTCGTGGCAGCTAGCCTAGCACCCAGGACCAGAACTGCTTATGAAGGGGCATTCTTGTCTTACTGTGCTTTTTTGGGGCAGGGTTGGGCGTAGAGATGGGATAATTCAGGGAACTTCACCCTGCAATATGGTGCACCCTAGAACATGAAAAACGCAAAAAACGCACCCCTGTGATCACGCAAATATACATTTGCGGGTATACACATTTATGACAGTGGCAGTTAAGATTAGCATTGATCTGGGGCAAAAAAAGAATTAATTTGTTTTATTGGTTATTATTATTCTAAATGGATTGAATGTTTTATGAGCCTCGTTGTTAAAGTTTATAGAGAAATAAACAATTCTGACTGACTGCAAATGAATAGCATTAATGGATTGGTATGGTTATTTGGCTTTGTATAGTGCTTCACATGTGCAGTCAGTGGATTGAATGGTGACGTGTCACTACTGAATGTGTCAGCATTAACGAATTGACTTTGATGGATGACGACAGAGACCTGAACAGATGATGACATGTAGCCATGTAACCTACTTGGTACAAGTCAGACTGCCAGACTTTTATTGGGGAGTGCCCTTTCAACTAAGAGAGGCTTCATTCAATGGTGCAAAACAGAAGGTTATGCCACAGGCTCCCTCCACCCATAAGCTCCATAAAAAAGGAGCTTGCCAAGCAGCTCCATATTCTCGGACGTAATCGCATGAGGCTGGTTTAAGGCAAACGACTGCAGGCCTGCGAAAGGCCTATAAAAAGGAATTATGGGCCTTTAGACAAAACTACCATTATAAGTTCCGAGTGTCCCTTCTTTATTCCAGCAAAGCAAAAAATGTAAAACAATTCTGGGAGACTATAAATAAAAGGTGACCTGGAAACAATGCAAATATATCTGTGCATCAATGGGAAGATTAAGGCAACGCGACCCAATATGCCAATGCAACCAAGACCCAAAGTAGAGATCAAAGTGAAAGCAGGAATCTCAGCGATGGAATCAATGCTTGTTACGGAAAATCCTATTCAACATATCATAGACTTACCTGCTCACCCAAGTATGGAGTTTGCTGGTTTTACCAGCAAAGAGGTTCTTGAAATAATAAATAAGTGAAGAAGAGACAGGGCTCCGGGCTCAAAGGGCATGCCACAACAACTCTTTAAAGTCAATCCTGAATATTGGGCAAACCTCTTAACTCCATTATTCAATCAATGCTCCCTCAACAAACAGAATCCGGATTCCTGGAGAGGCTTAATAATTCACCTGATCTATAAAAGGTGGAAAAACCACAGACTATGGACACTTTCTCTAATCGATAACAAGGCCACATTTTATGAAAGCCTCCTCCTTGGATAACTCAAGGCCTGGGCAAATGAAGGTCATATTGCCTCTTTTCACTAAACTGGGTTTAAAGAGGGACTAGGACCACTGCAAGCCTGCTGCGTTTGGCCATGGTGGCTGATAAAGTAATTAAAACTAAATCCATGGTATACTTATGCTTTGTATATTTGAAAGCAGATTTCGATTCAGTACAACGCAGACTTCTTTGGCAGAAACTAGCAGCAAGAAATATCTAGCTTCTCTTGCTAAAAAATAATACAATAATTATATTCAAACACTTAGCTACAAGTAAAATTAAGAGATGGCAGTCCCCTCAGCAGAAAAATACTCGCCTGGACAGGTTTAAAACAAGGTCATGTATTAGCTCCCATGCTTTTTAACATCTTTCTGACTGATCTGTTGACCGACCTAGGTGATGTGAACTCACACGCCCCAAAGCTTGGAGGGAAATCTAACAGCTGCCTCGTCTATGCTGCCAACGCCCTTCTATCATCCAAACCCAGAATGGCACTCAAGGTGATTCTAGATATCTTGCATGTTTACACGAAACGTAATGGTCTTTCAATTCCCCTTGAGAAAACAAGAATAATGATTGTGGGAAGAAAGAAGAAGCCAGATCACTGGCACCTGATCTGCTTTGACATTAAAACAACCACGGATTACAAGTACATGGCAGTCATTGGGGACAACTGCAGAACCTTCCTTCCCCATAAGGAGTGCATAAAATCAAATGCAGCTTCGTTATTACATGCAGTCTTAAAGTTTTTGAAAACTTTTATGCCCCTCTCTCGAACCTCTAATGAAAGTGATTCGTGTCAAACTGTTGCCCACCATAGCATGTTTGGAAGAGGTTCTAATTTGACAAACTTCAAGTCAGCATTTAAAGAAGGGTCTTCTTTCATACTAAATACACCTCCTCCTCCTCCGCACAAATCCACCTTGAATTCAGTCTGCCCAACAAAATCTTGTATAGACAAGAAGCCTACCTGAAAACCTACTTCAAGTTACGTGCTACAAAGGCTGCCTCATTGGGAAGTCAACTGTGGATAGAAATAACAATCACAGGCAAAAGTCAATAACCCAGACACATTTGGATCAATCGATTCTGAATTTAAAGGCGAGCACGCAGTGGGCAGCCCCCGTCCCCTTCATAACCTTTACAAAGGTAATTCGCAAAGTAGTGCGCATGAAGTCGAAACAGTCAGATAAACGAAAGTTAGCCATCTGTTGGCAATCCTGAAAGATTTTACACTACTATAATAAACTGGGTCCAATACGAATTTTAAGTATTTGTATGTCAAGAAGCGTTAAACAGCTCACCCAATACAGGCTGGGTAGTGTGCCGACATTGGACTGTATTCCTACACGGGTAAGGAAAAGCGACAACGCACTGTGTGGGCTGTGTTAATTTTATATTGAAACAATTGTTCACATGGTCTGTGTGTGCCCTGTGATGTTGCCAGCTTGGCGTGCATTATTAAAACCTCAATCCGGCTCCTGGGAAAACGTTCTTGCAGGCAAGCGGTAAAGGCCGGCCTCAAAGCACAGCACTCTATACTGGCAGCGAGATTTGTGAAAAACATGCAGTCAGTTGAGAAACTTCTGGGCACTGTAGCTCCTTGTGAATGGGAGCTAACTCCAGAGAGGGGGTCCAAACTGACTCACGAACTAATTGACCAGCACGAGTGACGTATGGGAACGGAACGCTCAATCTGATGTTGAGAATGTGATTACTGTTTTTGAGGCATTTTCTGAATAATCAATAATTGTCACTAAAGATTTTCATACCTTTTAATGAAGAATCAATAAATTATTTTCAGCCCGTGCTGTAGTTCTGAGATAACTGTTATACTCCCTTTATACCCGGTTTACCAAATCCTGATTTGTATATGCTGAATTCTTGATTTTGGTTGCATGTGGGCTTAATTACCAAAGATGTGAATTATTGTGATCTGCCTTGATTTGTCCGGAGAGACCAATGAACTGGCCTCTACCCTGAATGGGGAGGCAATTATTGCTCTTTCTCCCGTTCTCCAACAAACCTTGGCACATTGGCATTTTAAATATACTTGCACATGTTTTTACCGAAGATGTGAATTAATGTGATCTGCCTTGATTTGTCCGGAGAGACCAATGAACTGGCCTCTACCCTGAATGGGGAGGCAATTATTGCTCTTTCTCCCGTTCTCCAACAAACCTTGGCACATTGGCATTTTAAATATACTTGCACATGTTTTTAACAGTGCTGGCACTTCGGCACTTTAAGTACAATCTTGTATTTTAAGTTAATTCTGTCATTTTTATGAAATGTTGACCGCACTGATTCTAGATTTTAAATTTGTATTATGTAATGTATTAACTAAGCTTGCGTGTTTGGAAAGGTTTTAATTAACAATGCAATTAAAATATTGACTGATTGATTGGTAGTCCGAGGACTACGTCCTGAAGAAACGCCAACAGCCTCACGGGTGTGAAACGTCAACGAACACTCTCTCTTGGTTATGTGTAATTTAACTTCAAGGGATTCCACACCGACATATGGAAAACCTGTTATGACGTTTTTCAATCAATTATTAATATTATCATTAATATTAGCAACTTATAGTGCGCACACCTACCCCAAGGTTTTTCCCGGTGCCAGGCAGTCACAGATTTGCCGTCCCACAAGCAGATTCAGAGTAGCCAAGTTTTCAACATCTTACAGAAAATGAGGAATTATTTACAGTTCTTTAAGTCGTCTGGTAAAGAGTTTCAGAGCTTAGGAACCAGATAGGCAAGGAATGGTGTTATGTTATGAATTATTCCTATGTGTAGCTTTAAGGGTCGTGTTGGAGCGTGCCTCTAGAATGTTTACTCTCACTTCAACTGTGTTCTCTTATGTGGGTCAGTTACTATCTGGCTGCCTTGCTGTAAGATGTGTTCCTGGTTCCGCCTGTGCTTTTATGCTAATACTGGAATAAACAACCTTTAAGGAATTGCTGCTTCGTCTACCTTTTTAACAACTGGCGACGACGAGGGATCTGGATCATCATTTTCATATTTTTTTTATTTATAAAAAAAAAAAAAAGGGAGATATTGGATACTTCAATCAATCGGATGATTCGTTACTTTTCTGCACTACTTATGGACCGCTATTCCGCCATTCCTACCACAACTACGGAGGAACTTCGTTAAACTTTTTAAGGTAGGCGTAGGCAAAAATCGTTACTACTTACGATTTTTGGACGGCGCCCGCCTGCATCTTTTGATTGCATGGTAAAGTTCCAGTCGCGTTCCTTGCTGCGCGACCACCTCCTGCCTACGCGACTCTTCGGCATCATCACTTTGAACATTACGGAATGACGGAGGCGCGTAAGGTCAAGCTGCGTGACCCTGCGTAGCTGCCATTTTGTGATAACTTCGGCTGTCGGCTGTTTGTCAATTTCACACGCTGTTTCACGCCGCTTCATCACAGAGACGACACGAAGCAAAGTTTGATTATTTACAAGCGAAATTTTTAATCGATCGACTTTTCACGAGGAGCACAGGTGAGACTGTCGGGACACTTGCATTATTTTACGTTTTGGGTATTATTGAGTATTAGTTGTCAATTTTTTTTGTGTTTGATTCCTTTTATGGATACTGGGTATCAACCTCAAGATACTGTGCTGGCCCAACAAAGCTTTGTAATTAGCCCCCCACAACCTTTTTGGGCTACAGGTTCTCAACCTGACATGAAGTGGGTGGAATGGAAAGAATATTTTAATAACTATATTTGCGCCATTGATGAAAATGGAAAGATGAAACCTGAACAAAAGAAAAGGATACTATTACATTCCTTAGGGCCTTAAGGTTTAAAAACTTTCTCACGAATGCAAAAAGTAGTGGATGCTGACCTAAACGAATTTGATAACGCAATTGCAGATATGGATAGGTACTTTGCACCTAAGGTGTGCATAGGTGTAGTGAGGCACACATTTTTTCAAAGGAAACAGAAGAAAGAAGAATTGGTTGATGAATGGTTTGATGACTTAAAAAAACTCGCTACTGACTGTAAGTTTGGGAACTTACATGATGACCTCATTCGAGACCAATTGGTTATGCACAATGACAACTCACCAATTCAAGATCGCCTTTGGGTCAATGGTGACGCACCTCTAGATGCTGTACTTGCTATAATGAGGAATTCGGAAATGTCAGGGAGATGTGCTACTATTGTCAAAGACACAGTAAAAGAATCGGATAAAATGTCATCTGCCGTTTTCAAAATTCAAGGAACAACGAAGAATCAGACCAAACAATTTCAGAGCAAGAACTTTAATCAACCTTTCAAGAATCAAGCAAGAGACAACAAGTTGGAGGATAGAAGATGTTACCGTTGCGGTAGCAAAGAACATATGGCTTATTTTAAGTCGTGCCCTGCTTTAAGGAAAAAGTGTAGTGTTTGTGGTCTAATAGGCCATTTTAGCAAAATGTGTCGCAAGCGCAGCGATGTCAAATGTATTTGGAATGAAGATGTGAGTGCTAGTGAGAGTGGTGAAGATGAAGATGGTTGTGTTAAAAATGTAAGGGGTAATTACATGTTAAACATCACTGATGAAGCAATGGAAGGTAAACCAATTTGCGAAGTGTCTTTAGGTGGCATTAAGGTAAATGTGTATGCGGATTCTGGATCCCCATACACAATTGTTAACGAGGAAGTATGGAGGAAGAAATTTACACATAAAATAGGGGACAAGTTGAATCCCTCAGATGTTAATCCTGTGAGTTACACAGGAGAAAGAATAGGGCTGTTAGGTTTCAGATGGCTCACTTTCCTCTTCAAAGGTAGACTTACTAGAGATAAATTATACATAGCCAAAACGGGACCATCTGTCCTCGGTTGGTTTGACCAGAAAAATCTCCACATCATCTTAGACCCAAACAGCAAGGAGAAAGTGTTGGTTTTAGATGAGTGTAGTAAAATAGAAGACGCCTTAAAAAGTAAATTCACAAATGTTGTGAGTGGTCACTTAGGTGAGTTAAAAGGTTTTGAGCATAGAATCATGCTCAAGAGTGATGCACAACCCAAAGTGCACAAGGTCAGACCTATTCCCCTGTTGATAAGGGACGAAGTTAAGAAAGAAATTCAAGGTCTTTTAGCAAAAGGTGTTATTGAAGAGGTAGATTCCTCAGAGTGGATTAGTCCAGTAGTTGTAGCGAGGAAATCCAATGGGAAAATTCGTTTGTGCATCGATTTACGCCACCTTAACAAGAATATTGTAATTGAACGGTTTCCATTACCCAAAATTAACGAGATGGTTTCTTCCTTAAGAGGGGCAACTTGGTTCTCTACGGTAGACCTTTCAGCTGCTTACAACCAAGTAGTTTTGGATCCTGAATCAAGACATTTAACGGCCTTCATCACGCCGTTTGGTTGTTTCCAATTTATAAGAATGCCATTCGGCCTTGCATCGGCCGCAGCTGTCTTTCAGCGTTTAATGCACAAATTGTTTGGTGATATGGATGGGATTTGTTTTTTCCAGGATGATGTTTTAATTGCAGGTACTGACAAAGAGGATCATGATGCTAAACTCTGGAAGGTTTTTGACACACTTAATTCTGCAGGTTTAACTGTTGAATTATCCAAATGCAAATTTGGTGAGAGAAGCGTCTCTTATCTTGGCCATATCATCAGCGAGGAGGGTGTCAGGCCGAAGGCGTCACTTATTGAAAGCAGTGTTGCTTCGCCTGCACCTGAATCTAAGGAAGAAATCAAATCTTTTTTGGGAATGGCAGAATACTGCGCTAAGTTCATTAAAAACTTCGCTTCTAAGGTGTATAATATCAGGTCCTTGTTAAAGAAAAATGTAAAGTTTGAATGGACTAAGGAATGTGAAAGAGAGTTTGCTGAGATTAAGTGGGAACTACAGAAAGTAAATGCCTTATCTAAGATTGTCTTTTGACAACCGATGCAAGCGATAAAGGTTTAGGCGCTGTTTTATCACAAATTGGAGATAATGGAAAAGAGAGGATTATTTTGTTTGCATCCAGAGCCTTATCACCAGCAGAAAGCAGATACCCTATCATAGAAAGGGAGGCTTTAGAGCATTTTCGTGCTTTTGTGTGGGGTAAGATGGAAAACATCAGGACAGATCATAGACCGTTAGTCCACATCTTATCCACTGAGGGCACTGCAACTGCTTCAGCTAGGTTAGCTAGGATTTCCATGCGTATGAAAGAATACATATACAGCATCACTTATGTACCGGGGAAAGACAATGTGATAGAAGACTGTTTATCGAGATTACCTTCCCCTCTAGAGGAATGTGTTGATGATCCATGGGGGAATTTCACTGTGGCGTTTGTACATGATTCGGGGGTTCCAGCCATCAGCAGGGAGGATTGGTTAAAGGAGCATGGTTTGGACAAGGATTTGGTGCAAGTTTCAAAGTTTATCTGTCAAGGATGGCCTAAAGAAAAATTTATGTCAGGCAGTTTGAAATCATATTGGGAAATTCGATCGGAGTTATCATTGGAAAGAGAAGTTTTGATGAGGGGTGATAGGATCGTCCCACCTGTTGGGTTAAGGAAAAGGATTTTGCAGATGTGCCATGAGGGACATTTCGGCATCGTAAGAACAAAATTAGCTGTCAAAAATTTGTTTTGGTGGCCGAAAGTTGACAAAGAGGTAGAAATGGGGGTTGTTCAGTTTGTAGTTCAGCTGATAAGTCTTTGAGGACTTTGAGACCAACCATGAGTGAGGGACTCATTCCTAGTCTTCCTTGGGAGACTATTGCAGTGGACATTTTTGGTCCGATTGGGGATGCGAAGGAATATGGACTGGTGGCTATTGATCTTTTTATCAAATGGCCTATAGTTAAGTTCGTAGGAAAAGTGGACACCCAAGCTGTTTTAAAGTTTTTGGAAAAAAAATTCGTAGTGGAAGGACTACCAGTGAATATCCTAACGGATAATGGAGTACAATTTTTATCAAAAGATGCCAAAGAGTATTTTGTAAAATGTGGCATTACACATAAAACCACCTCCTTGTACAATCCTAGTGGGAATGGAACAGTAGAGCGCTTTAATAGGGTTATTAAAGGTATTTTGCAAGCAGCTAACAACAAGAAGTTAGATTGGAAATTGGAGGTACAGAAGGCTGTTTGGTCCTACAAAGTCACTTTGAATAATTGTACTGGTGTCTCCCCTTTTGTAATGATGAGAGGTAGATTACCCAGATGCAAGTTTAATCCAGGTTGGGTTTTTAAAGACAGTGTTCAGGAATGGTCCCCTGAGGAGGTAAAAAAAAATCTTGTTTTGGCTCATGACAAAGGCAAGGTATACTATGATAAACGTCATGGTGCTAAAGACCCTGTTGTAAAAGCTGGTGATTGGGTAAGAGTTAGAAAACCTTATAGAGTTGTGAAAGGTGAGAATAAATTTGATTCGCCTAAAATGGTTGTTGATGTTCTCAGGAACTCTGTTAGACTGAGTGATGGTAAAGTTTGGAATTTAAAGGATGTGGCTTTTGACAGTTGCCATGATCATGATGTGGAGGATGTGGAGCCAGGGAAGAAATGTTGTGGTGATTTTGATTGGATTGAAGATTATTTCGAGAATACTGAGCTACAGTCTCAGTTAGCGCCGGATTTGTCACTTCCTCAATTAAGGGAGGGGGAAGTGGTGGTTGGTGATTCTACCTGTCAGGCTCAAGGTGAGCTTCTCCCTAGCCAAGGCGTTGTTGACTTTAAGGACACTAATGTGATTTCTTGGCCTGCCCTTACTGATGCTAATTCTATTCCGGCTTTACCAGTCACAGGTAGTTCAAAGAGGTTAAGAGTTTCGCCTGCTTGGCTTAAAGATTATGTTAGGTAGGCCTTCTTTTGTTTTGTTCCTTATTGTTCCTTTTTTTTCCCGCCTTCCTTTCCTTTCCACCACCATTTCCATTTTTGTTCGTTGTAAGGGGGGGGGGGGTGTTATGTTATGAATTATTCCTATGTGTAGCTTTAAGGCTCGTGTTGGAGTGAGCCTCTAGAATGTTTACTCTCACTTCAACTGTGTTCTCTTATGTGGGTCAGTTTCTATCTGGCTGCCTTGCTGTAAGATGTGTTCCTGGCTCCGCCTGTGCTTCTATGCTAATACTGGAATAAACAACCTTTAAGGAATTGCTCCTTCGTCTACCTTTTTAACAAATGGCCCTTCAAACGGGTTAAGGAAAACCTGGGGACACCAGACAGGGCCTGGGTCGAGGATCTTAACAGCAGAGTAAGCGGATAGAGAGATAGGGAGATACTAGTTCCTGAATATAGGGTGGTCCCAGGCTAAATGTGTCCTTGCACATATAGCACAGATCTTTGAATTCAATGGAATTAGCCACCGTAGGCCAATGAAGTTCTTTAAGCAAATAAGAAACAGAAACATAAGTAAGTGATAAAGCAGTCTGGCAGCAGCGTTCTGAACAATTTGCAGGCACTGTATAGGCACCTTATCTGCACCTAAATAAAAGTACATTGTCGTAGTCGAGGCCGGAAATAACCAGTGCCTGAATAACAGTCCTCTGGGCCGTTAAAGGAATAAGTCACAAAGGGCCAGTTGTAGGTGGCCAAATAGAGAGCGATAATGCTGAAATTCGCAATGTAGGCAAGTTTAAACCTAGTAGCAAAATAAGGAAAAGCTAAATTGCGATTCCTTATTTTGCTCTTGAATTTAAGAAATCGCAAATTGCGATTCCTTAAATGCAATGTAAGTAACACAAAAGAAAGTGCAGTTTAGCCTTAAGGAATCGCTAATTACGACCAACTTCAAGTTGGTGGTGATTAGCGATTTCCTTTAAAAAAGCACTGTTTTGCTTTTTTTAAAGTGCCTTGTGGCACACATTCATGCCCTTAGGGCATGTATGTGCGCCACATGTGCACACATGCACATTTCAGGGGTGCAACAGGGTGTCCTTTTGACACCCTGGCACCCTTGAAATAGCGCCCGCTATTTGCGATTCACTAATAGCGAATCGCAAATGGAGAATACCTTCCCAATCATTCCTATGGGCCTCCTAGCCCATAGGAATGAAAGGGTAGGTATTCCTTATTAGCGAATCTTAATTTGCGTTTCGCTATTAAGGATTCGCTAATAATTTAGCGATTCCTACCTACATTCAATTTTGTGAGTCCTTAATAGCAATTCGGTAAAATTTACTATTAAGGATTCGCAAATTTAATTTTACCTACATATGGCCCAAAAACATTTTCAACCATTTAAGGACTGCAAAACAAGTGGCAGCTACCCTAGCTATCTGCAGCTTTATAGAGAGCTCATTATCACTAAGAAAACCCAGGTTGTTTACATTAGATATCGGAGTGGGAGGGGTCCCTAGCAATTCTGGCCAGTGTTTGGCACGGCAAAGGGAGCAGTTGTTGCCTAGAACTAGGACCTTGGTCTTGTCACTTATGTTTAACTGAGTTTTGATTCAACAAAGCTGTAATTTTCATCTTCAGTAAAGACAGGTCAGGTCTCTGTGACAAGGTGAAGAGGATCTGGGTATCATCGGCATATGAAAAAAGAGCGAGTCCACAACTCTCTATTAGGTTTTTCAAAGGGCCTACATATATGTTGAACAGTAAGATTCTTAGAATGGATCCCTGTGCGACACCAAAAGTCAAGGCTTGTGTTTGGGACCTCACGTTGGATGTCAAAAAATTGAAAAATGCGGTTCTTTAAGAAGGAGATAAACCACCCAAGGGCTGAATCTGGCATGCCTATTGATTCCAGCCAATGAACCAGGATAGAGTGGGACACTGTGTCAAAAGCATCACTCAAGTCCAGTAAGAGGAGCACGGCAGTGCCTTCCTCATCGAGGTATTGTCTGAGAAGTTCCATCATGCCCAAAAGAGTGGGGGTCAGTGCTGTACCCAGCCCTGAAACCCGATTGGGAAGGGTGGAAAGGATAGCGAGCGTCAACAAACTATAAGAGTTGGACGTTTAAATGCTTTTCCAGAACTTTAGAGAAAACAGATAGCAAGGAAATGGGGTGGAATTTAGAGAGACAGTCAGGATTCAAATTGGCTTTTTTTTTTTTTAAAAGAGGGAGGACAAGAGCATGCATGCCTCTCCAAGGAACCAGCCCCTCTTTCAGAAATGTATTCAAAACCTCCATAATTGTTAGTAGGACAGGCGGGTCCAACAGGCAAAGCTCATCTGGGGGAAGAGAGTCCAGTGGAGAGCCAGATTTAATTGAACGCAAGGTACCAATAAAGGATGAGAGGTCTGGAGGAGACCGTTCAATGCCTACAACCATTGGGAGTTGTACAGTGTCTTTTATCTATGTTCTTTGTATATATATTCAACATTGGTGCACTGAGTCATCTGCACTATGATCACTTTATTTGCCGATTGCTACACTTGATTGAGTCAAAACATTGCAAGAAGTAATTCTGTGCTCTTTTTTTTGGTTTTCTTTGTAATTAATTTTGGTCAGATGAATAAGTCTGAGTAACTCCCAGTTCCTTCTAAAACAAGTAAGAAGGTACCACTTTTGAATGAGTCCCCTGGCACAATTGTTACATACCTAACCTGGTCCACGTGAGCAGACAGCATTGTCCTCGTAATAGTGGTCATTTCAAAAGTATTGACAGGAACCACTGTTGTTGCGGTTCCCGGCAATGCTTTTTTAAGTTTGACGCACAGTTCCATCAACATGACAGAGCCATCCATCAAAGTTTTTTCCTTCCTTCAAAAAGAAAATCTCAAAGCAGAATATTCTTTATGAAAATAAAAATCAATACAATCCTATATTTTGGCTAGAGCTCTATGCTTTAGTAAAACGTCTCTTGGGTTTAATAATGTACTTGCGCTTTGGCTTTGACTTATCTTACTTTTGAAGTTGTAGTCTTCATCTTTTTTTTTTTTTTTTTTTTTTTTACAGGTGTGGACTTGGTATGACGTTGTTGGGAATGAGACAAATGCGGAAAACGTTCTGGACTAGTTGTGCCAAGACAGAAAAGAAGGCTGGAATGATCTCTGTTTAAGCTGACATGCACACACTAGTTTCTATTTCACCTAGAACACAGCGCCTCCTCCATGCAAGCAATTTGTTACTGCAACCATTAGTGGCATAACTCCACTTGCCCTGGTTGTAAAACACGTGGCAGAGCTTCCTGGATGCAGATGTTCATGACACTATGAGAAGCTGGAGAGAAAAAGCAAATTAGCCTCTTGGAAGTTCAGGCAGGTAAAATGAAACTTTCTAAATATTACTTTTCTTTAATATTTATAAAAAATCTGACTTCAGCACTCAATTGGATTTTTAAACACTATTTAAAATAGTTGCTTAATTATTTTTCTTGCTAGGCCCATTCTTGATATAGAATTTTTGTATTTAAGATTGTTTCCCTCGGTTATTTTATGGCCCAGCAAGCTTTTCTACAGTGAAAATGGGAAACGTCCTTTTAGACAAAACCGCAATCACGCTGTGTCTTCACAGCGCTGGCAATAGAATGTACACATCTTTAGCACGCATTCATTCAACACGCAAGTCATTACAACAACTTGCTTTAGGCAGGCGCCTTGGTGGAATGGTGTTGGACTTAAAGTCCAACACCATCCCTACTGTTGAGCAGACTGGAGTTGGAATAGTAAATAAAACTATTACAAAATCTAGTGCCCCTAATGAAAGTCATTATAACGACTTGCGTGCTAAACGATTGCGTACTAAAACATGTTTGGTCTAATGACGGCGTTCAGAAGGCATGCGTGATAAACGCATGCGGTACACCATCATACATTCCAGTTAAAATAGCTTTTGGGTGCTAGGTACTCTATGCACATTTTAACATTCAATTTCTATACGTCCTCATTTTAAAGACAATGCACTTTGTCTTTTGGGCTTCAAGGCCTACATCGGACTGGCTTATATTCACATTTAAAAGGAAGGTATTGGCCTGTCCAAAGGGGTTACTTTGGCAAGAAGAATTTCAGTTTTTACACTGCCACAGCTCTATGCTCTTCACACAGGTGCAGGCAGGTTCTCCAAGCCAATCATCCTCCTGCTGTCCGATCTCTGTGGCAGCAGGAGGCATCATTCACAGCCTTATCAAACCTCTAGGGCATCACAGAGTTCCACAGCACGAAACATGTTCACCAAACAAACATAGCTCACTATGTTAGTAAAGAAAGTCATATTGTGGGCCTCGTCTATGTAAAAATTAAGACACAATAATAATTTATCCACATAATTGGTCAGCTGTATATTGTTTTCATTGACAGATAATTCTTGTATTTTGAAACCTGCAGAACAGATATAGCACTCGTAGGCATGTCCCACCTTCTTTGCTACTATTGAAAACAATGACACATTCTTGACTGGATAGAAATGTCACTACTTTTCTTTTAAAACTGGCCACTGGTAGTCTGATACTCTGGTTCTTATACCTGCCAGTGAGTAACTAGGATTGACTGCACTGGCCGAATGTGCACTATCCCTTTTTTAGGTCTCGCACCTGCGAACCGATCGCGAAGCGATCGTCGCTGCAGACTCTATTGCAATCGTTTTTGCTTTCAAGGAGGTACAGGGAACGACAAGAGATGTGCATGCGCCGCCTGCCGTAATACGATCAGGTCGCGCCTGCATTCAACATCTCCTGTCTCTCTCAGCACGGGCGTTATCGTGCCCTCCCTCCTAAAGAGCCTCACCGCCTCCGTCGCACCTCTTCGATTAGTTAGTGGTCCCCCGGGAGACGCTGGGAGCGCCTGTTTCTCTCCCCCCCGCCTTTAAACACTCACCGCCTGAAAGGGGGGGCTCCTCTGACGGCGGCAGGACGTCTGTGGCTCTCGGGGTGGGGGCAGGCACCGACAATGTGCCTCGCGCCCCCTCCGCTGTCCAACAATGCTTGCTGGTTCTTCTGCCGGGGCTCCCTCCAGTACATGGGAGCCCCGCAAAGCTGTGTCTCCTTTCGGCTGGCAGCTCCGGGCTCTCCAAACTCCACGGGAGCCCCGGGCCGCGGGAGGACGTCGCTTCTTTCGGGTGGGCGCTGGCCAATCACAGCGCGGCGTCGGCTGTCACTTCACGTAAGCCTCGCTGCCGTGCTCCCTCCCCCCGCTCCTCTGTGGTGCACGCGCACCACTAGTTTTGTTTTGTTATATCTTGATAGGCTGGTGTAGGTCTTTAACAAGCACACGTGGATGAAAAAAAGTGATTGAGTTTTTAATTCTGCTCAGGTGCGTGGCACGTGGTCACACTTTAATCTAAGCTTCTCCCGTTTCATTTTACGCGGCCTCCAAGAAACTGCAGAATGGTTTGTTTATCTCCAGAGAGTTGTTTCTCCGAGATCATTTAGTTATTTTCTTGTTTAATAATCGGCCTTTCACCTGAGTCGAGTCAGATTTTTGTTGCTGATATTTTGTGCTGGGCCACAGCGCCGCAGGGACTTGAGGCGCTGGTTGGTCGGTAAGGGTTTGTGCTTCACTAAAGGAGGCTTGTCCTATGAGGTATATTTGCAGGGGCCTCATGACGCATTGTTTGTGGCAAGGACTGCGCCCCCAGCCTTTTTAACATTTCGCATTTTCTTAGGCCGGTTCACTTATGTTCATATTTTAGCACCCTCATGTTTATTAAACTATTTTAAAAACTTTGGATATTCGGGTGGTGTTTCAACTCACTTAGCTCTTCTACTAACTTGATGGCACTTTTTTGTTTAATCTGTACTTGCAAACTAAGATTTATTAGCCAGCCACTTGTGTAGACCACTGCGACTTTATAGGATTTTTACCCACCAGTAATGAGTGTTCTGGTACTTGTAGTTTCTCATTCAAGGTTCTAATCATGAGTTAACAATGGCATTTTTTTAAATTTATGTGCCTTTAGTCAAACCTGGCTTAAGCTTTCGTACGTGCTATGGGGCTCTTTATCAGGTAAACCTGCACAGCCTGGATAGCTACCAAGTCAGATCTCGGCGAAGGTGTTCTAAATGAGACAGGGCCATTGGGTTGCTGTTGGAATTTATAGTCCCTGTTAGGGCATGAAACCTGCCCTGGAGAATACCATTAGCAGCCCCGTGTTCCACTGACAGCTATATGCAATGGGTGGGTTTGACTATAGCCAGGTACTGAATGTCAAGGTGAATTCTCCTTTCCATCCTTTTTAAGTCTCGTGGCGTTAACCGCGCGAAAGCGCGCTCTCGCCAGAGACCTATTGTGAGCGACTCAGCTTTCCAGGAGACAAGAGATGGCCACGCGCATCTTCCAAAAGGAGATCGGAGTGGGCCGCGCGCGCGAGAACGCGCACGCTGTGGCCATCTCCTGTCTCCTTGGAAGCTCCAACACACACACAGCCACACATCCCCCTGCTTTCACACACGCATGCGCACACACAGAGACACACACACACAAGCGCACATACACGCACGCACACATACAGAGACACCCCCCTGCCGCCGCACACATACACACACGCGCGCACACACACACACGAGCGCACCGAGACCTCCCCCCCGCCGCCCCCCTTACAACTAAGGCCCACTTACCGCCACTCCGGACTTCTGCAGCCTCCAAGTGGTGATGACGTTGCGCCTGACTGAAATATGTTCCTTGGGCTCCCTACGCGCATATGAGCATGCGCAAATTATTAGTTCAGCCGCTCTGCTGCTCTGGCTTTCTGGGTGTCTGTGTTGACGTCATTCCCGTGGGCCACGCCCCCGGTCCCCGCGCTCCCGGCTCTGCCCCCGGTGCCTGCGCAAGGGTGCTGGCTGTTCCCCGTTGTTCGAGCCGCCACCATAGCATCAATAACATATGTATCCGTAGACAGGTTAGTGTTGAGGTGAGTCCCAGTCATTCCTACTAGATGTGAACATGTGAAGACACTGCCTTCACCCCACTCACTTCCGTGCATACACCTTGCACACATCAGCAGAGAATATAGAGGCTCACGTGCGTGAGGTGCATAATTCAGAGCTGTGTGAATAATAACAGCTGTGAGCCCTTGCCTGAGGTGCATCATCAGAGCTGTGTGAATAATAACTGCGCCAGCCCCGTGCGTGAGGTGCATAATCAGAGCTGTGTGAATAATAACAGCTGTGATCCAGTGCGTGAGGTGCATCATCAGAGCTGTGTGAATAACAACAGCTGTGAGCCCGTGCCTGAGGTGCATCATCAGAGCTGTGTGAATAATAACTGCGTCAGCCCAGTGCGTGAGGTGCATCAGAGCTGTGTGAATAATAACAGCTGTGAGCCCGTGCGTGAGGTGCATCATCAGAGCTGTGTGAATAATAACTGTGTCAGCCGTGCCTGAGGTACATCATCAGAGCTGTGTGAATAATAACAGCTGTGAGCCCCGTGCTGAGGTACATCATCAGAGCTGTGTGAATAATAACTGCGTCAGCCCCGTGCCTGAGGTGCATCATCAGAGCTGTGTGAATAATAACTGCCGGCAGCCCCATGCTGAGGTGCATCATCAGAATAATAACAGCTGTGAGCAACAGCATACTCTTGCACACACTCTCACTGCTCACCAATTCAAAGTTTGCTAAAAATTTTATGCAACGCATTGTCATACACAATGCCAATAACTCAAACTTTAATGCTGCGAGACCTATTGCATTGTAAATGCTTGTTATTATTAGAGTATAAAATTGTACATTTATGAATATTTTTAGCAACACCGATTGTGGGACCTCTTCTGTACAGATGGTGACAGTTGGGCTCAAACAATAGGTCGAAATGTCAATTTTGCCTCAGCAGACTTAACTTTATGACTTTTCCCTTTTTAGGACAAGCCTACCAGACAGCCAAGCTGTCTGGCTGCAAGAAACCTATTGTTGCCTAGGACTTACAGTGGGCTTGAAGCCCGGCCACAACTTACCATTGGTGGATTTTTCGTCACTCTTGTTTGCCTGCATCTTATTCAATGACATCCCTTGTCCATCTTGTGTTTGTTAGTTCCCTGAAGCATAGCTTTTTAGTTCTGTTCTTTAATCTACTCACTTATGGGAAAAAAAAAATTTTCTTTTTGCTTACACACTCCACAACAACGCATGCATTTTCCAGCTATAATACTTGTTTGCTTCTCTCATCCCCACTCCCACTCCACATTGCTCTCTCACAATCGCTTTTCTGCTTGCACTATTCTCACTTATCCTTGTGCATCTCTACTCCTACCCCATGCTCTGTGTTGCTAGCTCTCTCCTGTGTCCTTCTGAATTCTCTCCCGCTTATGCTCCCCCGCCCTCCACATGCTGTTTTTTCCTTCTCTCCTTTTGTCTCTCCACCCAATACGTGGGTTATCTTTTTTTTTTTAGTTGGCACTTTCGCACTAAAAAAATATTTATATATGTCAATCCAATTGGTGACAGCCACATTGAAAGGGTAAATACTGGTGCCTGCGACAATCCCCTGCAGATCTCCATGCTTTTTGATGTATATACGCATCACTGGAATGACACAACAACAATCGCACCTTTTTGGGGGGTAGGGGGAGCAATAGTGCACCGCGTTGAAAAGCTGTATAGCACTGCCAAGTACAATTGGCAAAGCCAATAGGTCCCAAAGATGAGACCTATTGGCTTTGCCAATGCTTGCTCTTCATTCAACAAACTTTGTCCAGAACAATGGTATATATATTAACAGATCAGCCTGAGATGCTTTTATGGTCTCGTGTGTATTCCAATATAGATGTGATTGTGCGAAATGTGGTACGCTACTACATCTATACTGGATGCACTTCCTTTTCTTCACCTTTATCAAAGTTAATACTATTCCATACCCAATGGATTATTTGTCCAGAAACATTCAAACAATCTCTTTAACTGTATTTTGTGATTCGCATATACCAACATTTCTTTTGAGATTTAAATACCAATTTGTTTCCAAACTTTTTATTTCCCCAACCTTATCCATGCTGCCCAGTATTTCACCCAGAACACAAGGTGTTATCTGCCCTTGGAGTTTAAAACAAAAAAGAGTTTGTAGCACTTCTCACCGGGCCCTGCCTCAGGCCAATACTACGTGCACCATTTTGCTTTGCAACTAGTTAAGCTCTAAGAGGGGATAGGGTCCTGAATTGCTTCAAAGAGTTAAAGGAGCCCGAGTAAAATGCCAACTTTGATGCAGCCTAACCACAAGATGTGAAGGTGTTACAATAAACAGCCCCTCTAAAGTACGAATGACATTTTAGCCTGAACAGTTGATGGATTTCCTCAGCCATCGGAGAGGTAGGATTGTCTAGAGAAAGGGCACATGGCCAGGAGGTCGAGACCTTTAATATTATTGATTGGCGTTTTTTGATTTTTAAGTCAGAGACCTTTCCCAATGAAGCTACTTCTCCTAGTATTGACAGACAGACAGCTAATTCTCCTGAGGCGGAAGCCGGGAGTAGGTTTGCACGATCTTTTTAATAATTTGAGTGTCACCAATTACCTGTTTTTAATCCTTCCTGCACTCCTCTCCTGTACCCTGTTCAGGGCTCACACGCTCTGGAACAAAACCGCACAGCGGATTTAAGAGCTGTTTGCAGTACAAACCGCAAAACCCAGTGCCGCCATTCCTGCCGCGGACACAGGCCACGCCCCTTTTTCGAGAGGCCACGCCCCCCGCCGGCCGTCACTACTAAAGGACGCTGACTACAAGTGCCAGACAGACAGCTAATTCTCCTGAGGCGGAAGCTGGGAGTAGAACCCGGGACATGTATCGGGTCTAGAGATTCATCAGTCCTACAAGTACCGACTTGCACCCACCTGGGTGATCCACTGAAGAACTGCAAGTACCAGAGTCCCGAGGGGCGATCCGGAGGAGGGGCTAGCGGCGTGCGCTCCATTTATGACGAAACAGAAGCCGGGAGTAGGTTTGCGCGATCTTTTTAATAATTTGAGTGTCACTAATTACCTGTTTTTAATCCTTCCTGCACTCATCTCCTGTACCCTGTTCAGGGCTCACACACTCTGGAACAAAACCGCACAGCGGATTTAAGAGCTGTTTGCAGTACAAACCGCAAAACCCAGTGCCGCCATTCCTGCCGCGGACACAGGCCACGCCCCTTTTTCGAGAGGCCACGCCCCCCGCCGGCCGTCACTACTAAAGGACGCTGACTACAAGTGCCAGACAGACAGCTAATTCTCCTGAGGCGGAAGCTGGGAGTAGAACCCGGGACATGTATCGGGTCTAGAGATTCATCAGTCCTACAAGTACCGACTTGCACCCACCTGGGTGATCCACTGAAGAACTGCAAGTACCAGAGTCCCGAGGGGCGATCCGGAGGAGGGGCTAGCGGTGTGCACTCCATTTATGACGAAACAGAAGCCGGGAGTAGGTTTGCGCGATCTTTTTAATAATTTGAGTGTCACTAATTACCTGTTTTTAATCCTTCCTGCACTCATCTCCTGTACCCTGTTCAGGGCTCACACACTCTGGAACAAAACCGACTTGCACCCACCTGGGTGATCCACTGAAGAACTGCAAGTACCAGAGTCCCGATTTGCTGGGCCCAGATGAAAAGATATTGCAATTCTCCGATTTGATGGCAAAATTCAATATTGTTAGACAGAGCTTCTTTAAGTATTTGCAGATCAGGAGCTTCCTCAATAGGAAAAAAGGAGGCGAGGCAGGATTTGTAAAGAATAATATTATGGAAGCCATAGAACAAGGAGGGATGTGTTCTATTCGTCATTTTTATGCTAATTTGGTAGAATTGAAGCAGGACGATATTGAAAAATATGGAAATAAATGGGCTGGGAAATTAGGGTTTCAGAGCCAATTTTTCTTGGACTCATTGGAACTAGGTTGCTCTGTTTTCTGTTCTGCCTCGCTCCAATCCCAACACTACAAAACTTTATATCAACTCTACCATACACCGGATCGTATTGCACAGTGGGGTGGTATTACAGGGACTACTTGTCCTCGCTGCAATACTCCGGCAGCGGATAGTATTCACATTTTTGCGTTATGTCCTCAATTAAGAGCACTGTTGAAAGGTATCGAAGAATTTATGGATCGTACGCTTGGATTGAATGTGATTTTAACACCAACTGTAATTATGTTAGGGGTTAGGGGGTTTGATGGTGAATATTGTGAATTTTTATTTGTAGCCATGGCGGTGTATAGATTGTTGATTGCCAGAGCCTGGCTGGATATACTACCTCCAGTAACACAACAATGGATTGCTTTGTTATTGGGGACGTTCAATCTTGAAAAGGGCATTTATGCTAGGAAAGGTAAAAGGGCAAGGAGGCTGGGAAGGCAAATATGGGAACCAGTTCATCGATGGAAAGAAAGGTTAAATGAAAGCCATAATTGATTTAATGCTACATAGAATTTTTTGTTTCTAGTATCTGTTTAATATATGTATTAATATATGTATTTATATTTTGTGTATTCTGTGCTATATGTGTGCCCAAAAAATTCTTAATAAAAATATTTTTAAAAAAACAAAAAAAACCAGTGCCGCCATTCCTGCCGCGGACACAGGTCACGCCCCTTTTTCGAGAGGCCACGCCCCCGCCGGCCTTCACTACTAAAGGACGCTGACTACAAGCGCCATACAGACAGCTAATTCTCCTGAGGCGGAAGCCAGGAGTAGGTTTGCACGATCTTTTTAATAATTTGAGTGTCACTAATTACCTGTTTTTAATCCTTCCTGCACTCACCTCCTGTACCCTGTTCAGGGCTCACACGCTCTGGAACAAAATCGCACAGCGGATTTAAGCGCGGTTTGCAGTACAAACCGCAAAACCCAGTGCCGCCATTCCCAGCCGCTGACACAGGCCACGCCCCTTTTTCGAGAGGCCACGCCCCCCGCTGGGATCTCCCTCCCCGTATAAAAATGTGTATCTTCCGGTCGTGCAGCGGGCGAGCGCAGCGGGCGCGCTGTTTGCGCGCCTAAGGCAAGCCCGTCTGCGCCCGTCCGCGCCCAACCGGGCCCCGGGGCGAGGCATGCTGCCCAGCTCTGCCTTTGCTCTCGCTCTACCCTTCTATCCTACAACAACGGACATGGTCACATATCGAGAGTCACCCATACTAAAGCTAACAATTTAGGGATCCTGGTGGACTGCACATGCCCTGGTGAATTGCTTTCCACACCGTACAATGCCCGTCTCTTCCGGCCCAAGCCTACACCCCAACCTCACTCCCTGACATTCTTCTACTTAAATACCCGCTCTCTTGTCAAACATCAACAGGATATCATAAACACACTAAACAATACGATTCCTCTCCCACACCCTGACATTAACTCTGCCGAGTCCAACCTAGCGGGCTGGCTCCAAAATGCTAGCGACATTCACGCACCCTTCAAAGATATTAAACTGGCCCGGCGAGCTGACGCTCCGCGTTGGTTCTCCCAAGACATAAAAGCAAAAAAACTAGCTCTGCGCCAACTTGAGCGAAAGTGGCGCCGCTGCTATTCCCCTGACCTAAAATCTGAGTTCATCACGGCCAGGAAAGTATATATGAAGGCCATTTTGGTTGCTAAATCTGCCTATTTTTCCTCCCGTATCCTAAACTCTACCGACAAACCCAAGGACACCTTCTCAATCTTAAATGAGCTGACTGATTTAGACAGCGTACGCCCTAAGGTGGCTCCAACCCAGACCTTCTGCGATGCCCTCAATACTTACTTCATTGATAAAATTGTGGACATCAAAGCGAGCATCCCCAGTCCCTCTAGCGTTACCCCCTCTGCTCACCATTTCCCCACCATCGAGGTTACACTAAACAGGTTTCCTTCCATGACCTCTGAGCAATTCTTAGCGTTATTGACAAGAGTCAAGTCCGGGGCACCCTCTGATAAATGCCCCCCCTACATTCTCAAAGACTGTCTGTCCTCTGTCCCTACGCCGGCCCTTACCTTACTGAACACTTCTCTCACTTCCGGCCTAGTACCCTGTGCTTTTAAGGAGGCAACAGTCATCCCACTTTTGAAGAAACCTGGGGCGGACCCCTCCTGCATGGCAAACTACCGGCCAATTTCCTTGCTCCCTTTTTTGGCTAAAGTCTTAGAAGCCCATGTCGCGAAACATCTGTCCAACTTTTTGGAGAGCTCAAACTGTCTAGATTCCCACCAGGCAGGTTTTTGCCCTGCCCACTCAACTGAGGTAGTGGTAGTCACGGTCCTTGACTCGCTCCGTGACTGCGCTGACAGACACTCCCCTCAGGCCCTCGAGCTCCTAGATCTGTCGGCCGCTTTTGACACGGTCGACCATGACATACTGATCGACCGTGTCAACCAGGCTGACATCAGGGGCCTAGCGGCAGACTGGCTTAAGTCCTTTTTCGAGAATCGTTCCCAGTCGGTCTGTCTTGGTACCCTGGTTGCCCCTAAACGATCCATCACCTGTGGAGTTCCTCAGGGCTCATCACTATCACCCCACCTGTTTAACATCTACATTCTCCCGTTAATCCAGGCCTTAAGAGACATGCAGGTGTCTGTATTTAATTACGCAGATGACCTGCAACTGCTCTTTACGATCGACAACTCCACATTCTCTATTTCTCATTTCCAGTCTACCATGCGGTTCATCCAAACCTGGATGAACCAAAATCACTTAAAATTTTAAACCCTGGAAAAACCGAGCTGGTGCTTACAGGGGACAGTGTCAAATTCTGGGGCCCTCACTACTGGCCATCCGATATGGGCAAAGCCCCTACCCCTACCCCTGCCGCAAAGACACTTGGAGTGACCCTGAACAGCGACCTCTCCTTAAAAACTCAAGTTGGTCAAGTGGTCTCCAAGTGTTTCTTCCAGCTCAGGAAAATCCGGAAGGTGCGACGTTTCTTCACTCCTGCAGCCATGTACAGGTGGTGATTACCACGGTTTTGTCCCACCTGGATTATGCAAATTCCATATACCTAGGCCTTCCCTTTTATCTCATAAAGCGCCTCCAGATGGTCCAGCATTACGCAGCCAGGTTAATCACTGCGCAACCCAGATGGCACTCAGCCTCTCCTCTGCTTAGGGACCTCCACTGGCTCCCCCTGGCCCAACGCTGCTCTTTTAAAACTGGTTGCATGATCTTTAAATCTCTCCATTGCAAAAGCCCTAAATTCATAGACAATCTCCTCACCAGGTACACCCCCTCCCGCAATCTGCGCTCTGCGCACCAAGCCTTCCTCCAGACACCTGCCTTCAAACGCAAACGCACTGGTGGCTGCAGATTTGCGGTTCTTGCATCTCGCCTTTGGAACACCTTCCCCTATGAGATCAGATCATGCCAAGACCTTTTGTCTTTTAGGAAAGCCTTAAAAACATGGCTTTTTAAACAAGCGTATCACTGATCGCCTTCCCCTCCCGCCTTCAGGATTCGTTCTCTGTCTACTCGAGCGCCAGGAAACCAACCGGTGGCAGTGCGCTCAATAAATACTTTTTAACATTAACATTGTCCTTAAGGACATCTTAAAATTCACCGGAAGAGCAGGATAAATCAACATGTTTTTATTTTTCCTTCCCAAAGAACATTCCCCTCATTTATGGACATTCCAAAATTCGGACTAAGAGCTTTACCTCAAGAGCAAAAAAGCAGTGGAGAGAAAGTACAACCTTGCATCATGCCTCTTTTGAACATGAATGTTGTTGATACTAATCACATTTACTCGGATCTGTGCTCTGGGTGATTTATATTTCGCCATGACTGGCCCCCTCATTCTCTGACCCATGCCCACCATCCCCAATACCACTCTCAGAATATCGTCCTATTTAAATGGAAAGGGCATCACATTTTCCAATCTGTTCATGTATTTTGGCCTGTATTTAGGAGCAATTTCATGGGTAGTCCCTGGCTTGGGGATCAGTAAGATATCAGCTTCAAGCATAGAAAGAATGGTCCTGGTCTCTTTCACACAATGTATTTGTAAGGCTAGGTGAACATCTCCCGCTTGACCCTTTCCCTGCTCAACAACATACTATCTGATCTCTTATTGCATTATGTATGCTCTCAACAGACTTGCTAAATGTGTACCGACTTGTCCTGTTTTTCATAGAAGTCTTTCCTCAGTGTCAAAAGAAACAACTCAGCATCGTTCTTTCAGAGAATGTTCAGCTGCCTCCTTACTGTCACAAGGCAGCAGCGAACCAAGAAGGTGCTGCCTGTCAGCTCGCTCTAACTCCTTAAATTCTTTAATTCACTTATGTTTTGAGAACCTCATCTTCTGCGTTTGCCTAGTCATCACTTCTAAAGCCAATCCATGCAAGAGTTAAAAGAATTCTAATGTATCACTGATGAGGCATGAGAGTCTAAATTGACAGTACTGCTGTTGTCATTTCTATTCTATGCATGGCTGATGCAATCCCCAGGGAAGTCTGGGTGCTGCATCTCTACCCTTGCTGCACAATATCAAGATATGAGTGCGATCTGAGATGGAGATGTCAGTTTTGTTTATCTTGCCGAGTAGTGCTCTTGTCATGAATATGTAGTCTAGGAAGGAGTAGGTGCAATTTAGCTCAAAAGCTCACGTCACTCCCAAAATCTCCTTCCTGTACTTCATGCCACGCCAGGTTCATCACCATCTGAAGATCTTAAATAATAAAAACAAAAAACCTGGGCAAGCAAGTCCCAAGCGGTATCTTTGGCTGAGGGGAGCTCAACATCCTTCAACAAAGACTAGTGAAGCCTGTCTTCAAGCGATATTGACATGGATATTATTTGTTAAGCAAGTGAATCCCTGAAGGCGTCTTGGTGCTAGCATCTGCTAGGTGTGAAACTGTGACAAATGTGTAACAGAATAACCTCAGCACCCTATCACCTTAGTGGAGGACTAGAAACATGAACCAAAGAGTGGTGACTGTGCGACTTACTGCTTATATTCCCCTCACCTCATTGGAGTGGCTTTGTCCTCTTGATCTACTACCCAAGCTTTAAGTTCTGTAATACTAAGCAATAACAATATGAGAGGGTTTTTATAAACTTGTCTCAAGGTTGCTACACCAAATGACCATATTGTCCTAGAAGGTTCAGCAGTGTTTGTGACCCTGGGCCCTCTCTTCTTGGACACCCTGTCCTGCTGGCTTTCCAGCGGTGTTAATCTCAGTCGTCCTTCCATATGTTTGTCATGTTCTGCAGGTGGAACCTAAGGGCTGCTCGCATTATCACAGCTTTTTCGGGGGTAAAGTATGTGCATGCCTTTTTTTAAAGTCAGGGTTGTTTTTTCTCGGCATCTCCAGTGAATTGAAGCTGTGTTGAGATTATTCAGCGGTATCATGATTGTTTCACGATTTATTCATTAGCCAGCAGGCGGTGCTCCCTTTTTTGCTACAGAGTAGGCACCGAAAGCTCTTGAAAGAGAAGACAGCATTACGGTCTGTAATCTAACATTTTTGCATTTTGCACACTGAATATTGCAATATTGCACTGGAGAAGCGCACAGTCTCACAGACTGTTTTTTAAATGATAGTATAATTTAATTCATACAAAATATGACTGTTTCATCAATCTTTGTGGCTAAATGGGGGATAGTTGAGCATCTGGACCGCCACTCTTCCTGATTATTGAAATACGGTAAACTACTAAAAGGAGATGGTGATGAGACCAGAAGTCAACCAGAATACCAGTGCCGATTCTCATGACACCAAACAGCAGGGAACTTTATGTGCAGCACCAGCCAGAGGGTGGACAAACAAAATATAAACAACAAGAAATTGTTTAGACGATGCCATAGATTGACTGCAATCTGAAAAGGGGAATAAGGCAGGTGAAAAACAGGAAAGGTGATGGAACGCACAGTCAGGTGGACGAGCTAAGCTTGAGTAGAGAGCCAAAATAACTAAAAATAATTGCCAGGCAAGAAGCCATGAGTGTAGTGAGGGAAATATGCTCTAATACAACTGACCTGGAAGTTGAATCCTAAGCTAGGAAATTCCCACTTCCATGGAGATTGATGGTTAGAGGTCTAGTGGTTCTCGGATGCCACTACCCAGAGTTTCCAGTGCCTTGCTTGTATAAACCATCTGATCTGTTGCTCGGATTCTGAGATACTGAGGTTTATTACCATTCCAAAGAGATCTTACATTGTGCGAATGACTCGCTGAGCCTTTCTAACTTGCTTCTGGACTGAAACCGTGACAAAAGTTCTGACACAACCCAGAGTGATGAAACATTAATTCTAAACATTCCCAAAGACACTAATGTGTATTTCAGTTTTCATATACATTGAAATTGGCCAAATTCATTACTCTGGTTAGCAAGGGTGATCATGGCATTTGGTTTTCTGGAATGTGGACTGGCCATAAAAAAGTAAAGGCTTTTGTGTGATCATCTGCTGGTTTAGGACTGCTTTCTTCGGGGTTCAGGGCTGTTCCCCAGAGGTAGTGAATTGGCATACCTAACAGTAAACTTATTGCTAAAGTGTAATTGTGAAGTACAGGTGTGCCACTGCAGAAAAACAACTAAAATTGGTCAATGTTTGCAAATGTTCAGTCGTCAGCTCCCAGCATGCTAGGGACATTACCTTATCATGAACATTTGTCACTGTAAGGAAACAGGCCTTTAGCAGGTTTCCACCCATTTATTGTCAACATTTGGACTACTAGCTACTGGTTTTTCGAGTGTGCACGGATGCCTGCTAACCAGACCCCAGGGCAAGTATTCTGACCCAGTACAAAAGATATGTCTAATTGTATGTCCTCAATTGGCAAGCACTGCCTAACTTGTAAGTCACTAGTATATGGTACCCAGAGTATCAAGGGCATGTAAGGCAGAGTGTCCACCCTGGACTGTAGCACTGTTTGTTCCACCCAGAGTGTGACAAAAGATAAAATGGCTATCAGCCTGCCACTGCCAACTGGAAGGGCAGTGTTTATGCTGCTAGTTCGACTTTTCCATTACCATAATGATTAAGCCAGCACTTCCTTTGATAATATATGTAAGTCTCCCCTAAGGAAGGCCTATCGAACCCTATGGCAAGGAGCTGTTTATTGTTAAGCAAGAAATATAGGTTTATAACTATTCTAGCTGCAAAACCTTTAACGTGGTCATCTTGCTGAGAAAAAGTTAGTAGCCTTATTGGCTAACACAGGGTAACCGGCTGGCATCCCAGCCTGCCTAACTTCTGAATGGACATCTAGTATAATGGGGTGACCCAGTGCCCTTCAGAATATGGGTGTACAAGATGTGGAAATTGTTGGTTCTGTTGGGTACAGAATTGATTCTAGGTTTACTGAATAACAATACTCAAACTTTCAGTAATAATTAATAAAAAGCGACAAGAAGAAAAGTCAAATAGGATGAATCAAAGAAACAAAAACAAAAACACCAAAATTAAATCAATCAAGGTCTGTATTTAAGGAATGACATGAACAGGCAGCCAAAGTTCATGAACATACAATTTGTTCCAACGGCGCAAGTGATGAGGTGAAAAAAGGCGCGAAAAAACTGCTGAATGTGAACAAGATATATACAGTGCTGTATGAAATGCTGAAACTGGTCATTCAAAAGACATCCATCCCTTGGTACATAAAGCTCTGCGCCGCTTGGGGTTTTAAATTTCCGTTTCATGTGGGGCTGAGAAAGTAGGGTCAAGATTATCACGAGCACGTCGATGTTTCGACCCAATGGGGTGAGTGATTTACTGATAGGCACGACGGGTCTTCCTCAAGACAAGGTGATACAAGGGACAGCCAAAATGTATGAAACAAAGGTCTTCAAGGAGTGGTCCGCCATGGGTTGAATTCACAATGACTGTGGTAAGGTCCTGGATGGTGATGAATCATATCAATCGGTTATTTCTCGAGCCATGCTGGAGAGTTACAGAATGGCGCTGCCCCATTGATGCAATTCAACACCATCTAGGACCTTACCTCAGTCATGCCCTGGTGGATCAACCAATTGTCTGGTAAAAATATGTATACAGACCAGACTTTCTCTTGTTTACATGATTTATTATTCATAGTGTACCACTGTTTTTTTACAATACGAGTCGAAATTAATGTCACTATTAAAGTTAAGCAACTTTTTGAAAGTTCCCACTCTGTGCCCCAGCTGGTCCATTGGCTTTGCACAGGCCATGGCCAACAGAAAGCTTTCTGTCCGCCTCAGGAGACGTGTGAATGACTCCTGGGGTTAGGAATAAAGGCAGCCACAGCAGAGTGAGGTGTGACCTCCTCTCCCAGGAAGGCAGCTTCAGGTGTTAGCCCAAAGGCAAGCTTTAAAGGGGAATCTGCCTTTGAAAAGCCGCCAGTGTCAACCCTCCCGGGCAGGGTGCCTTTTGCTCATGTAGACAAGTTGGAGACATGGCCATAGAGGGAAAATCCGTCCCTAAAATTGGTTTTCCCATGGGTGTGTATCTTAGGTAGCCACACCTCTGGGTGGGCTACCAAGCTCCTCACATTTGAGGGAAGCTCCAGACATTTTGGGAGTGGCATGAATACTGCACTCTGGGATTGCCAGACATCACTGGAACTTTGTCACAACAGAGATGGGAACCTACTAGCCCACTGGCTAGTGACAGCGTTGTCCCCTCAGGGCACTTCCCGGGATAGAATGGTTACCATTGCACCCTGAAGCAAAAGTTTGGAAAGTTTTTGATGACGAATGCTTGTTTGTGGTTGGATTTAAAGGTATTTAATATTTTTTAAATCCATAGCTCCGGAACCCTCCGATGCATTTTGATGATCAAGGACTCTTAAAATTCATAAAATGATGCTCTAATTTTAGAAATTGGTGTTGGGGGGGGGGGGTTTCTTGTTGCGTAACTTCCTTATTCCGTTGTTTGGTGCTGTTGAATGGTTTACACTAAGTTCCTTTGTTAAGCCTTGCTGTTTCAAGTAACAGCTACCCAGGATTGAGCTTAAGGTTTGCAGACAAGCCTTACTGAACCCAAGACAGTTTTTGCAAGTGTACGCCATGATAAGGCCCCACATCCATATCATACAATACACCCAAATCCTCCCAGTCGCCATTTCTATTGCAGCCTTCCATTGAGTTGACTCCCCAGATGTTTCAAGCCATCCTCAGTTGTAGCAGTAGCAGATTCACCACTACGTTTAAAACAGAGAACTTTTGACCCTGAAGGTGCCAATGCCAAAACTACAGTTTATCTCTGACAGTAGCAAGTCGATGATTCAGTGGGGCATGAAATAGGCCAGTCGTACTGCTGAAGGCACCAACATGAATCTGATATTTGTGGTAAATTCTCTAATACTGCCAGCCTCACAATCAGGTAGTAGATTTCTGTGCCTACAATGATTGAGACTATTTGGCTTGTACTTGCGTTACAGATAATACTCTGTTAAATAGTGACAGTAATACTATTTCACAACTATATAAAAGTAAAAATTGTTAACATGAAGAAGTTTCTGAATTCCCAAACTAATGCATAGAAGAGGGAGATGTAAGAGATAGGCATGATTGCATGCACACACACACACACACACACACGCTTGACACGAAATGCATGTATTACACAGCATGCGGGTAAGCAGAGCACAATCCCTGAGGAGCTCTACTGGTGCTATTTCATCTCAATCAGCTTTTGACAAAGTAGGCCAGGCAATCATATGAACTTAACTAGAAACTTGGGGCCAGATGCATCAAGCATTTTTCTCCTGGCAAACGGGTCGATTCGCAGTATCGGCCAGTTTATGATCGCAAAATATGCTTTTGCGATGCATCAAACCCAATTTGGAGTTTTGGTAACCTGTCACCAAATCGCAAACTTATTTTGCGATTTGCTATTTGGGAGGGGCGTGTTTAGGGCGTCCCTTCCAAATAGCGAATCCTAACGGTATGCATGAATGTTGTGTGACCGTGAATGCGGTCGCAAAACATTGCGTTTAACCACCTACTTCAAGTAGGTGGTAACCCATTCGCAAATGGGAAAGGGTCCGAAGGGACCCCTTCCCCTTTGTGAATGTTGGTAAGGCATTTTAAGAGTTGTCAGTGGTTCCATGGAGCACTGTCTGGTCTTGAAAAGTGAAAAGAAAACTTTTAACTTTTCTTTTTCTAAAGCATCTCGTTTTGCTTTAAGGAAAAGGGGCTGCTTTACAAAAATAAAAGATTGCTTTATTTAAAAGCAATCAGAGACATGGTGGTCTGCTGATCTCAGCAGGCCACCATCCCTGTAATTTTTGCGATTCCTAGGGTGGGGTCGCAAATTGCGACCTACCTCATTAATATTCATGAGGTAGGTCATTGAAACCCCTTAGGAATCACAGAAAGCGTACTACACGCTTTCATGCATGCTGTTTTGAGATTGCCTAACTGCGAATCGCAAAGATTCTCAATTAGGGAATCGCAGAATATTTTTTGATACATCTGGACCTTGATGTGTTAGAAGTGTGGGGCACTGAGTGAGGGTTATTAAAAAGTGTGGGGCACTGAGTGAGGGTTATTAAAATGTCCAGTCAGCGTACCTTCTCAGGCCCGAAAGATACAACATTGATGTCTAGGCTTCTGATTGCTAATTCACAACATAACAATATCGGGGTGTATTTTAGCCCCACTTATTATTTCAACTCTAATAAGCTGAGCCCCTACAAGCCTGCTCAAATAACAGTCATTCGCTCTAGAATTGCGAATCACTGACAGAATATCGAGGAGCTAAATATCGACCTACAAAAATATCGGTGACAAAATATCGAATTCCTATCTACAAACAGGCAAGTACAAAAATATCTAATCTTAAATATCATTGTAAATAATATAGTTTGCTAAAATATCGACTTTTTTAAATGTCTTAAAGTAACGTAAAATTAAGAAATAAATATAATTAAGTAAAACATAGTTTAATAACCTTAAAATTACTAAATAATAAATGTAACTTTAAAAAATAAACATGTATTTTTATTACATATATTAACTTAATATTAAAAAACAATACATTTTTTAACAATTAAATGTTAAAAACTGAATTTTAAATATAATTACATATATATAAACCTATAATATAAATATAAAAATAAAGTATATATATAATATAGAATTATAAATAATATGTTACACTACATTAAATATAACAATACTGAAAAGATTGCATAATGTAAGAGATAAAATTACTAATTCCACACCAACAAGTGGTACAGTAAGGAACGTGTTGGATAGCGGGAGAGTAAAAATTACTATTCCCACTCCAGTGAGTGCAACAGTAGGGAAGTGTTGGATAACGGGTAGTTAAAAAATACTATTCCCACTCCAGTGAGTGCAACAGTAGGGAAAGTGTTGGATAGCGGGAGGGTAAAAATTACTAATCCCACTCCAGTGAGTGCAACAGTAATGAAAGTGTCGGATAGCATAGGGGAATAATTAATTATACACACTCCTGCAATTTAATTAACATTAATAAACAATGCATAATTAAAAAAAAAATTTACATCCCACCATTTAACCCTACAAACATTACCTATCATGTAACATATTATTAAATTAACTTAAATAATTAACTAATTACAAATATAATTAACAATCAAATCTCAATTAATTCACACAATTAACACTATAAACTAACTTAAAAAAATTATAATTTAACAAATAATAAAAATTACATTGAATATAAATTACTTCCTACTCTACTCCCCTATCAACCCTCAACCTACCGATAACAAAGTACACAATTAACATATTTACAAATTAGTTATTATTAATATCTAATTAATTACTAATTAATAAAAACAATTAACATAATTTGCAATTAATTGTTACTTGTTAATAATCAGTTTATAATTAATTAGTAAGAAGTTAATTAACTTAATTAATATAAATGATTAAATATTAAATTAGTAAGTAATAAAATAATAAATTAATACATTTTAAATAAATTACTTCCCACCCTATTCCCCTATAAACCCACAACCCGCTACAACTTAAATTACGTAAAAAATATTTAACATATAATTAATTAATTCTAAATAAATGCTAAAAATATATATTATAATTAAATTACTTCCTACCCTATTCCCCTACAAACCCACAACCCGCTACGGAGTTACACAAAAATTAATTAACAAAAAAATTCATTACTTTTACAAAATTCAAACATACATTTCAAAAATAATACAAACTTTTAACACATATACTAACCCTTAAACATAAAAAAAAAAAAAATTCAATCGATATTACTAACTTCGATATTGTGGAAATCGATATTTCTTACCTGCATTTCGATATTCTGCAGCACTATATTTTTGCAATACGATATTCTGTCCATTCTATATATAATTTTTTTTATTTTTTTTTTAAATCGATATTCTGTCTAGTCAATATTTTTTTCGATATTATGACTAATTACCTAGAATTACAAGGCATAATTACCTTATTTGCTTTAGATGGGCGATTTCACATTGAAGGATTATACGCACAACAACCTACTACAACCAGGGCACAAGTCCTATAAAAAGAAGTGTGGGGACTGACCAAGTAAGCCAATATACAAATGACCTCATGACGTCACGACGTATACGACTATCTGGGTCAAAGATGGCCCCATCCTGTTTTATTCAGTCTTTAGAAGTGTTCTTTCAAAAGACCTGGATGCGTCCTCTCTGTAGGCAAGTTGTGGATGAATAAAACTCATCTCCCTTTCACTAAAATGCTGCATGCACTACTGACGTCTGTGGGCCCCAACTTCTTGGCAGGGGGGACGGCGTCCATCCTGTGAAAAGAGTGGGGGGACGCCGTGTACCTGTGTGTACCGCCGACTCGGCCCCCGACTACAACTCTGCGACAAGCAAGTGGAATAAGAATTCTCAAAACAACATTGCAATTAACATTCTGGTTGCAAATAGTGCATACTATCTTTTCGCAATGTGACATATGGGTCGGATCACAAGATGCCCTATCTCAGAAGGTCATAAACTATCTGCGTAATGAATATTAATTAGGTAGGTCAGCATTTGCGAACCCCTGGGACGAGCTACCAACGGAAGGATGGTGGCATACAGGGAACTGCAAGTCTCTATCCATGTCGCATTCTAAGGCAGGAAATGTCTGCCTCCTGGCCCACCCCGCAAAAGCCGCCCTATGCGACCCCCAAAGTGGAAGCTGTTACTCTTTCATGCATTCTGTGATTCAGATTAAACACAACATCCCCTCATGTGTTTCAACAGCGGTTTAGTACATGGTCAACATTGTCTGTGGTCGCAAACCCTGCTACTCTGCGAATTTAAAGATTAGTAACCAGAAATGGTTTCGTACATCTGGCCCCAAGGTAAACAAACTGCATATTAACAGAGCTCTCAAGTATCCCAGCTCCATGCATGAGCTAGTTTTTGTAATTCTGGTACCTGTAGTCCTGTTTTAAACATGGATTAAAATGGGCTAAAAATGAAAAGCCAGGACTGTATATAAATGCATGGGATTGGCTAACCTGAGAGCTCTGTATTAGTATGCTAGATAAACGTTTATTGATTTTAGGATCGAGACAATGCATAAGAAGAGCGAACGTGTTTTGCTAATTATAGAGGTGTAGCTATTACTGTCACAATCAAGGCTGATAAACTGAATTTTGACTTGTCACTACATCCCACTGATTTTTCTTGTCAACTTTGAGCCTGTTAAAACCTTTACATTTTAATTAAAGCACAGCCCAATATGGTTTGAAGTTAATTTGGTAGTTAACAAAGGCAAAATTGAGAAAGGGAAAAGCAAAAGAGTAAATGTACATGCATAAAAGAACGCAATTTGCCTTACATCCGTCAGGATGTATCACCAGCGCTATGCAGCAAGACATTGGATCGGAGAATTTGTTATGGCACAGGCTAAAGGAATCAGGTTAAAATAAATGGTTTGATTAATCCATCGCTTTTCTGTTTAAAAAAATGTGAGATAACGTTTAGATGTATATTTTAGATTACCTACTTTACAGAAATATTAGAATAAGTATTTTAAGATAACTACCTGTCCGCTACTTACACGGACCATCCGTAAATTCAGCCCAACGTCTGCTTTCAATATGTGATCTTTTTTTACGGACCATTTGCCGGTGATGTCTTTCAGCACTTCCGGGTCTTCAGTACTTCCGCATGACAACCAATCCTCTGGCTGAATATATTCTGTCAATGGGAGGATCTTGAAATGAGTAAATTGGTTTAGGATTGGAGATTCGTCAGCACCTCAGCCAATACGAGTACGCTGCACCAAATTCCGAAGTATTAATTTGCTCTCTGGACTCTGCACGTGTCTCTGTGGAATGTAAACACTACCCCAGTTGTACAGCGTATTTTTTAGGGACTTTTGTTTCGGATGACCTAAACGAGGACTCCGCACGGCTCTCTGTGGAATCTAAACACTACCCCAGTTGTCCCACGTTTTTTGACGGGATTTTGGTTTCGTACGACCTAAAACGAGTTTGTCAGGGATTTGTCGATTTAATTTGAGCCCTGCGGTGATAGCCGGGCTTGGCCCAGCCTTTGGAAGGTGCAGAATAGCTATGTAGGGCGGAAAACAGCAACAACAACCTCCAGTTTGAAACAGGGTTGGATGTTATGTTGGTAGGTTATGTGTGTATTTTTTTTATATATATTGGAAGAGGATATGGCCTTCCCTCCAGAGCTGCCAACTTTGGAAATGGGGAAGCTGGTTCAATTTTCGGCGTTGGCTCAACATTCCGTGATTTTGGACAAGTCACATACTTTACCCATGCCAAAAACAAACAAGCATTTGCAATGCAATAGGTCTCGCATTAGGAAAGTTTGAGCTATTGGTATTGTAAATCACAAATTTTGTATTTATGTGTTGGTTTTGAAAATAGCTAAATTAATAGCTTTGTCATTTACAATTCCAATAGTTTTAACTTTCGCAAATGTGACACCTATAGCATTTGAAATGCAATATGTGTTTGTAGAGTCGCCGCTCTAGTTGTTTCACGTCGCGTGATAACGTGACGTGAGGCGGCGGCCATTTTGGATAGCACGCGTTTTGGAGCGCGATCAGTCGGGTGCCGCAGCTGTGTGAAGCAACACGCTCGGCGCTCTGTGTGTTAATTAATAAATAAATACTTTCTGCACCTACCTGCAAAGAGCCTCTGTCCTCTTGTATAAACCACATCGTTACAATGGCGACGAGGAGTGCTTGAATCCACAAGGACCCACGAGGTGAAGCAGGCAGAAAAAAAAAGAGGTAGAAAGAAAAACGGACGGCGACCATCCCTCCTGGCACTCTCATACAGCTCAGCGGCTGACCTGTGAGCAGCACCACTGGAGAGCAGGAGGCACGCAGGGGAGCACACAGAGCGCGGCAGAAGCAGTGGAACCCAGCAAACAGCCATCAGACCGCGATCTGAGGTACAGAGGCCACTACCACCCCCTGCCAAGGATAAAGGCAGCAGAGGAGCCAAGTCTCACAGGAGCACCCAGCCGAACAGTAGCGCTGGCGAATCCAGGTGCCTTTGAGAGTGGTGAAGTGGGAGACGATCGAACCCTGACATGTGAGGGTGAGGAGGACAGTGCAACAGGCAGCCCGAAGATCCAGAACGCCGAACCAAACAGGCGAGCAACCATGTGCGCCCAATCATCCTCGGCGACGGCACCGGTCCCATTCCTACCAAAGCCAGGTGAGCCCCTGATGAAGTGGGAAGACTGGAAGGAATACATAACGAACTACATAGAAGTCCTGGAGGACGAGAATGAAGAGACTTTCACCAGCATCAGGAAAAGGAGAATTTTGCTACACAATTTGGGCCCGGAGGGTATCAGAGTATTCAAAAACCTGGTACCCAAGGAGAGACAAGCAGGGGAAGACGATGTATACGCGCACGCCTTGGAAGAACTTGATGAACATTACCGACCTGCAGTGTGTGTCGATAGATCGTTATAATTTCCAACAGCGGAAGCAGGAGCAGGGGGAGTCTATCGACGAGTATGTGGCGGCATTGAAAAAGCTGGCGTCCACGTGCCAGTTTGGTGGGCTCCGCGATGACTTCATCAGAGACCAAATAGTAATGCATACGACGATGAAGTCGGTTCAGGACAAGCTATGGTCAGGTGGCGCCACCACGTTGAATGAAGCGATCGCAATGGTGAAAAAGGCAGAGTTGGCACGACGATGCGCGGACGCGGTGAAAAGAGAAATGGCGGCGAAGCCCATGGTCAACAGAATAGAGGATGAAGAGCCTAAGGGCGGGAACAGGAACACAGGCCCGATTTACAAGGGACCCAACAAGTGGCAAGGAAAACCAGGACCGCCAGGGAGGCAGATGAAAGGCAGTAAGACATCGTGCTACCGATGTGGTAGTTGGGCCCACGAGGCGAATGATAAAAGGTGTCCAGCATTCCGGGCCAAATGCATGTTTTGCGGAGTGATGGGACATTACGAAAAAGTGTGTCGAAGCAGATGGCCCGCAACACAGTGAAATTTGTCTACATAGACCAGGAGGAAGGGGAAGGAAGATGCCACGTGGAAGAGGATGAAGTGTTGTGCATCGAGGAACAGGTACTGAGTGTAGGCCCCAGGAGATCGAATAAACCAGGGCTGGACATGTTGATAGGGGGTGTAACGATAAGCATCATGGCGGACTCAGGCTCACCATACACGTTGGTTCAGAGAACAGTATGGACAGAGAAGTTCATGCCCCAGCTAGGTCCACACCTGGAACCACCGGACATCAGACCGGTCACGTACCTGGAAGATCGCATCCCCATCGAAGGCTATCGATTACTAACATTTGAGTTCAGAGGGCGCAGTGCAGAGTGCAAACTATATGTGACGGAGAAAGGCCATCGGTATTGGGTTGGATGGACCAAGGAGACTTGGGCATCAAGCTGGACCCTGGTGGAGCAGAGCAGGTGCTATTGACGGAACCTGAACCGTGGCCAGACATGGCGAAATGGAGAAGAGACTTTCCCAAAGTATTCGGTGGAAGAGTCGGGAGACTAGAGAGGTTTGCGCATAAGATCATCCTCAAAGCGGATGCCAAACCAGTGGCACATAAAGCAAGGAATGTACCGATAGCCGTGAGGGAGGCGGTACAGAAGGAGCTGCGCGACTTGGAAGGAAACGGAATTATTGAACCAGTCACATGTGCAGAGTGGCTGGCCCCCCTGGTGGTGGTGATGAAACCGAACGGCAAGGTCCGGCTGTGCGTGGACCTGCGCGAACTTAACATGAACATAGTGGTGGAGAAGTTCCCGCTGCCCCGAATAGAGGAAATGCTGGCAAAGACCAAAGGGAAGAAATGGTATTCCACCATAGACATGACGTCGGCGTACCACCAGGTAGCGTTGCACCCAGAGAGCAGGAGGCTGACATTATTCATCACCCCCTTCGGATGCTACCAATTCTGTAGGATGCCCTTCGGGTTGGCATCGGCAGCGGCGGTCTTCCAAAAGCTGATGCACCGTCTCTTTAAGGACATGGAAGGGGTCCAGTACTTCCAAGCTGACATCTTGGTCATGGGGAGTGACCAACGGGACCACAACGCGAAGTTGGCCAAAGTACTGAGGGTGCTGGAGAACAAGGGGCTGACTGCTGAGTGGGAGAAATGCCACCTAGGCATGGCATCCGTCACCTACCTGGGGCACGAAATCAGTGAACTAGGAATCACGCACAAGAAGGAGAATGTAAGAGCGATATGCGATGCACCACCACCCGCTAGCCAGGAGGAAGTCAGGTCCTTCTTAGGAATGGCAGAGTACTATATCAAATCCATACAGCACTTTGCTTCCAAAACCCACCACATGCGGTTGTTGACCAGAGAGAAGACGACGTTTGATTGGACAGAAGAAACGCAGAGGGAATTTGAAGACGTCAAGAGAGAGGTAACACAAGCCATACCCCTCCAAAGATATGACCCACAAGGGACTACGGTAGTGACAACTGATGCCAGTGACAAAGGACTTGGCGCAGTCCTCATGCAAGACAGGGGTGGAGGAACAATGGAGACCCTTAGTTTTGCGTCCAGGACCCTGACAGACACTGAAAAAAAGTTCAGTGTTATCGAAAAGGAGATGCTGGCAGTGGTTTGGGCCTTGGGGAGATTTCGCCAGTTCCTATGGGGTACAAGATTCCAACTAAGAACAGACCACAAGCCAATAGTACGGGTCCTTACATCCAGTGGGCATGCTAATGCCACCCCGAGGATAGCAAAAATGACTCTCAAGCTACTGGAGTATCGGTATGATGTAATGTACATCCCGGGTAGCAGAAATAAAGTTGCTGACTATCTCAGCAGGGCAGCAGCCATGGAGTCAGCAAGAGAAGAGAAGGAAGAAGAGGATGAAATGGTGGCACTGATGGAAGATCCGGAGAAGGTGATAAGTAACCTAGAATGAAAGGACGCATATCAGACAGACAAGAACATCCAGGAGGTGAAGGGGTACATCACAGGAGGATGGCCAGAAAAGAAACACCTGAGTGGAGACATGAGGAAATATTTCGAGGTGAGAGAAGAGCTCTCACTCGGGGACAAGGGAGTCTTCATGTAACTCGGGGACAAAGTAGTACCACCAGAAGGACTCATCCTTAGACTACTAACTATACTACATGAAGGCCATTTAGGAATTGGGAAGACCAAATTAAGAGCCAAACAAGGTTATTGGTGGCCAGGCATGGATACGCAAACAGAGAGACATGTAAGGGAGTGTAACCAATGTCTGCAGGCGGATAAGACCATGACACCATTGAGGTCGTCCATAGGAAAGTTCAACACACCGAGGAACCCATGGGAAGAACTTTCCATCGACATATTGGGTCCCATCTTGGACGAGCAAGGAACCCCTAAGTATTTATGCGCCCTGGTGGACAAATATTCCAAGTGGCCAGAAATACTTATCAATGAAGAAATGGACATGGACACTATATTAAAATTTCTCACAGCCACCTTCCTCAGGGAAGGTATTCCCAAATCCATATTAAGTGACAATGGACCACAATTTACTTCTGACAAATGGTTGAAATACATGGGGAGAAAAGGAATCTGTTCCAAACACACTTCCATATACCATCCCGCAGGGAATGGATAAGTTGAACGCTTCAATAGTGTCTTAATGGGCTCCATCCAAGCAGCCATCATGATGGGGAAGGACTGGGAGAAGGAACTGTTGCACATGATCTGGGCGTATCGCATCACCCCCACGGGGACGGGGTACAGCCCTTTCCAGATTCTAAGAGGCAGAGACCCATTCATCAAGGACAATAAGGCGTGGAAAGAGAAGACGGTGACCAGCAAGTGGTCTCCAGCGGTTGTACAAGCTAATCTGGAAAGGGCCCAGAGGATATATTCGGAACACTACAATAAGAGAAGGAATGTTAAAGACTTGCAGTTGGAAGAAGGAGAATGGGTAAGAGTCAAACTGGCCACAGTTCAACAGAAAGGGGAAAGTAAATACAGCAGACCTTTACAGGTCAAAGAGGTTCTTGGCTGAGCAGCCAGGCTGAGTGACGGCAAGGTATGGTCCCAGGAGCGCATGGCTCAATGTAACAAAATTGTACAATGGGCTCCAGAGGCACGGGAACCCGACGAGATGGACCAATGTACATTGGGAACCAATACAGACACTCAAGAAGGAGAAATCTGCATTTGTCCGCTTTGAAGTGAGTAAAACAACTACTGGGTTATTGTTATACTCGGCGAAATGGTAAATAGTCGCGCTCTGCTTAAATTGCTTTGCATGTTCATGGGACCTTAGCTTTCCTTAATTAACGCATTTCCCTTTGGCATACAATCACCTTAAGCAATGCGGGTGTCCCGTGACCTTTTTAATCGCTTTTTTAATCACTGTTGCCACTACAAGACGGGCGCGAATTTGTAAAGACACGCGATCCGCCATTAGCCTTGAGTACCCTATGCGACCCTGCAAGGCTTATTGCTTCCCTCAACCGAAATATCGCTTCGGCACACACTCGCCACTAACAACGTGGGTGTCTCGAGAGTCCCTAAAACGTTGACATAACAAGACGGGAATGTACATCGAAATAGACACGTACCATTACCTGATCCCTAACAGATTTTAGACAATTAGCTATAAAAAATAAAAAAAGAAGCCACACACAACTTTATTGGCTTCTTGTTTATTATGTTTTTAAACGATTAGCGTAAATTTGACACACTTTACCTTAGGCAAGTCTCTTTGCAGTAATCACATACTTCATAAAACGGGTCATCTCGTCCTTGGAGATCTCTCCATGTACGTGAAATTTAAAGGATATTTTTTCATTTTCACAGCTATTCAATGTCATTTCTATTTCTTTTTTAACATGCTTAAACCACATGCACTCTCTGATGTGCTCGATAAGTACAAACGCTGATCTCTACCAATGGGGAATGAGGACATGTGGGGTAACCCCATCAACAGACGATTGCTAGGGCACTTAGGCCCAAATATATAAATAAACATATAACAAAATATAAGCCCTAACACATGAATACCTGTTCAACCTGCACCCTATATATCCCTTAACCATATGCATGATCCTCAAAGATGCTCAATGTGATGAACTGCATGCACTGTTTGAACTGTTATGTTATAACATCAGGCCACAAACAATTTGTATATATATTTTTTATCAGAATTTACAGAAGAACTTTGCTCCTTGAGTATTGAAACTCTTGTCTTTTGGTTTCTGTCAATTTGGAATCAGTAATAATATATGCTTGATATGTGGAAATAGGTATGACCGTAACATATTGTCTATTATGCTCTTAATTTTTGTCTTGTTTCACTCTATTACCTTGGTTTGGGATTCCTGCACACTCTATGTGCCACTAGAGAATATCAAATGCTCGGTCGATCTGAGGCACTGGTGAGAGCGCACTTTTTTGGACTGTTCTTAAAATTGCTTCTTTTTAGATCCCATTTAAATTTCTTGCACTTTTTTTCGTTTTGGACCTTCTATAAGTATAAGTGAATCTGTGACCACGCCTCTTGTGGTATGATACACCTTTGTTTCACGATCCATACAATGCATAACGTACAAGAGAGCTCTGATGCCGAGACATCATAAAATACGTCAATCACTTTTCACTCTAGGTGATTTCTTTCTTTCTTTCCTTGGGGTCAACTGCTATCTCGCTTCATCCTAAAAATAACTCATCTATCTTTCCTTACAGCCTTGAGAAAGCCCCGGCGCAACTCGCCAATAGGGGGTGAAACACGTGTTGGCTGTCCATTTTATTTTTTGTAAGGCGTTTATTAGTATTCAATAGAGCAGTACATATAGCGAAACCGACAACCCTGCGGGCCGGCTGCAACATTGCGATGTATCGGGAGAGTAAGGGAGCATAGAGGAAGGTGTACCGTTCCTTCGAGTGTAACCTCAGTGAGTGAGTCTTTAATTACATCTTTCGTATCACGTGTGCTCATTATTCAGTTATACCTGCAAATGACGTCTTGTTTTATCTTTTCTTTATAAGTAAACATTTTAACTCTGCAAACAAAACAGATCTCATCGGTGTGTCCCAATCTTTGGCTGTGCCATCGCGTATCTTTCCGGCATTCACAACACTGAAACCCATAGATCGGAACGTCAGACCTTGGTGGCGCGTCAATGGGGTAGGGGTTAGCAGTGCATGTGTTCAGTCTGTCTTTGTCGTGGTGTACGACAGCCGTTCAGAGCGGTAGGGCCCCACGGGCTGTCGATGGAGTGTGTGATGTGCCTTACGGATAAATGGTATAGCCATGCTGTGTATTCGGGAGACGCCACCTGCGTCCGGTCCCATGGCCGGACATGTGTCCAGGTACACCTTTCGGGTGTGGCGTGTAAGGAAGACATGGCTATATTTGGGAGACAAGAGTCCGAAACAATGAACATAGGGATGTGTGTGGGATGGGGAGCAGGAGGGGAGAGTGTACTTGCGGGAGCGATGCCACGGAAAGGGACCAGGAGGATATTTCAATCTGTCGTGGGTTAGTGATCCTTCGTGTGGGTGGCCGTCCGGGTCCACAGCCAGCGTGTCGGACGTGTGGTGCAGCCGCTGCTCAGGGCGTCCGGGGGGGAGGCAGGCTTCCTACAGGCCGCAAGCGCCACGTCTCCAGCGCTCCCTGCGGGCGAGTGTCGTGAGGGGGGATACAACCTGCGTCCTTGTCTGCGCCACAGTTACCCCAGCAGTGCTATCCCATTTGTGGCGGTCTCTATGTGAGCCCTCTGGCCGTGCCCTCCCCCTGGAGGGATCTCAGGATGTCGTCCCAGAGTTGTGCTATCGGGAACTGCCTTAAGCCCGCTATCTCCTCCCGGTGTAGTGCCGTGCTTTCTGCTCTAGCCCAGTTGGTAAAGGATGCATACCAGTATTTGGGGATTGGCGGTTCTCTCCGTTTCCAGTGTTTGGTAAGCAGCCGTTTGGCTGTGATAAGGCCTAGATCCCAGAACCTGGCTTGCGTCTTATTGAGTTTGGTTCTTTTGTATAGCCCAAGAATACAAGCCTCCCATGTGTGTGGCAGCCCTGGGCCCGTGCTACGCGTCAGGAGAGATGTCACCTCCCCCCAGTATGTGGTTAGAGAGGGGCAGTTCCAGAGCATGTGTAAGATGTCCGCGCCTAGCAGGTCGCATCTGGGACAGGTGGCAGTGTTGATCATGAAGTATCTGTTGATTCTGTCTGGTGATAAATATGCCTGGTGCAGTATGTATAACTGAATGGTCCGGAAGCGGGAGTTGCGCGGGATATTCACGGGGCTGGCCAGAACCAGGTTCCATTCCTTATCCGTCCAATCCCTCCCTCGGTGGGCCGCCCATTTGTCCCGAATCGATTGTGTGGGTCTTTGCGTGTGCATGAGGAGGGCCTGCGCCAGCCAGCGAATGATGTGGGAGCCGTTGCCCATGACGTGTAGGTATTGCATTAGGTGGTGTATCGGCGGCTCTTCCTGAATATCTCCCCAGGACTCCGTGTATGCCCGCAGCATAGACCCGTGGAGCAGGAATTGCCCCGCCGGCAGACCCGTGCCCTCCGACAGTTCCGCAAATGGGAGCATGGCTCCATCCCCATAGAGGTCGCCCATGGTCTCCACCCCAGCCGCAGTCCAGCTCTCCAGAATGCGTGGTGTCACCGTTCCACCCCTCCGGGGGGTGCCCATCAGGGGGAGTGCAGGGGCATATGGCCTGACTTCCCGGGTCAGTTTCAGGCTACGGATGAAACATTTACGGGCCACAGCCACGTGCAGGGGTAGAGGGCGGGGTCCCTTAGTCAGGGGATGAAACAAGGCGCATACTTGCGTGTGGGTCCATTGGTAGCTATCGGTAGCCGTGTCGTCGAGGTGCGAGCCGCTAAGCCAGTGTGTCACCCATTGCAGCTGCGCCGCCAGGTAATACAGCTCCATATTAGGGACTGCCAGCCCTCCCTCAGCAGTCGGGGAGTACAGTTTCGCCAGGGCCACGCGGGGGCGACCGGTGTTCCAAATCAGGCTACGGAGCATTGATTCCAGGTCACGGAATATCTTTGTGGGGACATACAGTGGGATGTTTGCAAAATGATATAGTAGCCTGGGCAGAGCTATCATTTTGGATAGTGCAATCCTGCTGGGCACATTCAGTGGCAGAGTCTTCCAGAAGGCCATCTGGGCTCGCAACGAGGAGATAGCGCGCACCAGGTTGCCCTCCAGTATGTTTTGCGTGTCTCTGTATATATACATTCCGAGGTACTTAAAGGTGGTAGGATACCATGTGAGTCGGGCGCCTCCGAGGTACACATCACATTCCTGCAGGTCCGGACTGAACGAATACATTCCGGACTTTGTCCAGTTGACCTTAAGACCCGATACTTCTTCGAATGTCTGGAAAATGTCTGACAGTGCACCCGGTACTGCGGTAGGGTCCCGTACATACAGCAGCAGGTCATCTGCGTAAAGCGAAACTATATGTACCCCGTCAGCTAGCGGGATCCCCCATCCTGCTCCCCTGTCCCACAACAGCGCTACCAGGGGCTCAATGGCCAGAGAGAAGAGAAGGGGTGGCAGGGGACAGCCCTGTCGGGTGCCTCTACGCACCCGCACCGCCTCCGAGAGCAGCCTGCCCGTCCGCACTCGCACACTGGGCCGCTGGTAAAGTAGTCCGACCATGTCCGCGAAGGCATCGCCCACGCCAAATCTGGACAGCACCACCCCCAGATAGGGCCACTCTACGGAGTCAAAAGCCTTCTCAAGGTCTAAGACTAGACACCCCGATCTCGGCCAATGCAACTTGGCGGCTTCCTGAACTCGGAAGAGGCGGCGTATGTTACGGGAAGTGCTCCTTGCTGGCATAAAACCATTCTGGTCATCATGGACTAGGTTTGAGACCTCCGAGGCTAAGCGTCGGGCCAACAAGGAGGTGAAAATTTTATAGTCAGTGTTCAACATGGCTAATGGCCTGTAGGACCCCATGCATGTTTCTTCCCTGCCGGGTTTCAAAAGCGAAACCAGATTGGCTTCATTAAGCGTGTCCGGGAGCGCCGAGTCCTCGATTGCGGCGTTAGAAACCTTGAGCAACTCCGAGATCAGTGTGTCTGAACACGGTTTAAAAAATTCGGCAGGTAAGCCATCCGGGCCAGGGGATTTGCCATTGGATAGGGCGAAAATGGCCTCGCGCATTTCCTCCTGGGTGAATGGTGCCCCTAGGTCCCCCTGCTGCGCGTCCGTAAGGGAAGGCAGTTGTATATCTGCAAGGTAATCTGTTATGGACGCCGAGGAGACCCTCAGCTGGGACCTGTATAGGGCCTGGTAGTGACGCACAAAGGCTTGGTGTATCTTACTCTGTGTGTACACTACCTCACCCTCAGCTGTTCGGATGGCGGACACCGGCTCTGTGCGGTTCTCTTGCCTGACTAGCCGGGCCAGCAGCCCCCCGGGCTTGTCGCTGTGTTGGTGTACGTGCGCCGAGTGAGCCGCATAATTAATGTGTCTCAGTCGTTCCAGTAATGTCATGTGTTCCGCTCGGGCCTCGTTTAATTGGTCGCCCGTCCCTGCCACCGCTTCCTGCTCCCAGTGGAGCAAGTCTGCCTCCACCCTGCGCAGATCAGCTTCTAGTGCTTTCTGCATGTTCCCCTGCGTGCCCAGACAGTGTCCCTGTATCACCACCTTGAAGGCGTCCCATTCGACCTGTGGGGAGGACGCTGTGCCGGAATTGTCTGTGAAGTATTGTGCTACGCAAGCCTGCAGGGAGTCTCGAAAGGGGGCATCCAGCAGTAGGGCAGGTTGTAAACGCCATGTGGGGATGGGCGGATGTGGGCGTTCCCAAGCCATTTGCAGCGTGTGTGGATTATGATCCGAGTGTGTTCTGCCGAGGTATTGAGAATCTGTGATGTGTGGCAGCAGTTCTCATGACACCATGTACCTGTCGAGGCGGACATGTAACGCGTGCGCCCCTGAGTAATAAGAGTATATTTTGGTGTTAGGGTTGTGTGCGCGCCATGCATCTTTTAAATCCCACTGTGCCGCCCACTGTGTGAGTGCTCTCGTGGCTCCTAGAGATGTTGCATCTGGCCTGGGTGGGGCCGAGCGGTCCAGCATGGGAACCAGCACTGTATTGTAATCCCCCCCCAGTATCCAGGGGACACCATGCCAGGGCGCCAGCTTCTCCGAAATGCGCGCCAGAAAGCCCCCCAGGTCCGTGTTCGGAGAGTAAACGGACGCCAGAACTACTGGTTGCCCATCCATGCGGCCTTTTACCAACACGTACCTCACCTCCGGGTCCGTGAGGACATCTGTCATTGTGAAGGGGTGCCCGGCTTCACCCACAGTAGCGCCCCACGGGCAAACGAGGAGTACTCCGTGGCATACAGTTGCCCCCTCCATCTACGACGCAGCGCGGCCACCTTCGCCCCGCTTAAGTGTGTTTCCTGCAGGAGAGCAATGTGCACCCGTTGCCTTTTCAAGTAGGAATATATTTGATAACGGCGCGCTGGTGTGTGCATGCCTCTAATACTAAAGGTGCATATCGTTATCGCAGACATTCTAGCAGTGTGAACTCCCCCCCACCATATCCACGAACAGCAGCCCAACGAAGGTCCATTGCATCCCCTTTTCCAGCTCTCCCACAACCACCTCCCTCAGTACACTCTGCAATGTTCAGGAAGACATTAAGGAGGGGAAAAACAAAGAACAACAATAACCAGCTGTGGGTGAACCCCACTAAAATACCAAAAGGGCAGTGGCGAAACGGGCCACCGTCCATACTCTCGATCGAGAGGGACAACCTTTCAAGTCTAGGGGGTAACGTGCGCTAAGCACAGTCTTGGCAGTTCAGATGATCAGTCAATGAAGGAGATCAAGATCCTTCCCTGAGCCATATGGGATAGGCAACTGGCAGCCAATATCAGTGTTCCGGAACGTGGCGCTATTCGGCCCATGGGAGGCCACGCTCCAGCCGGCCCTGGCAGGGGAAGGGTATAAGGAGGGGTGGTGCGTTTCCCGGGCCCCTGGCAAGAGTGGCTCCCCATCGACCGTGGCCTGCGGTCAGAGGTGGTATAGGAGGAGTACGGGCCAAAAGACAACCCCACCGCCACCACACCCTGTTTTCATCGGCACCATTGGGGCAGTACTCACTGTTCCAGCTGTCCACTGTCCATTTGGCAGGCAGGGGGGGAGAAGATTTCCCCGGCAGCATCGGCCATCAGCCGCGCCTCAGCGTCCAGTCGGCTCCTGCCACCATCCCCCCCGCCATGGCAGATACCTCACAGATGACTCATACGGAGTCAATGAAACAGGTCAGCAGTTTGCGGTGTGATGTCCGGTAGGTCCACCGAGATCTGAGAGTTCGGAATCCCATATACAGCTTCATCATCATCGCTAGGGACTGTCTGTTGGCCGTCATCCAGGGCCGCTTCCTGGGAAGGCGAATTACTCAACTGGGAGACTCTCCGGAGTGCATCCTGTTGTTCCTGAAGCATTTGGTCCATCGGAGGAGAGTGTCGTGACCCCTCCTCCGGGCGCTGGGGCTGCTGTGCTCTGTTTCTGCGGCGGCGCCGTGGCCCGCGTGATCGCGGCCTCGCCTCACCGCCCCGTGCCTGTCTGGGTGCCGTGTCTGTGCCCTCGTCCAGCCACTCACTGACCTCCTCGGGGGTGTTGAAGAAGTAGGTCTTGTCTCCTGCCACCACTCTCAGTTTTGCTGGGAAGAGCAGGGAATATTTAAGGCCTGCGGTGCAGAGTCGCCGCTTCACCTCCATGAAGTTGTGTCTTTGACGTTGCACTTGGACAGTGTAGTCCGGGAAGAACATTATTGTTGCGTTGTCTATTCGGATTTCGCCGAGGCGCCTGGTTTCCCGCAGCACCGTGTCCCGGTCCCTATAATTCAGTATCTTGAAGAGCAGCGGCCTCGGATTAGCGCCGGTGGTGTGGGGCCTCGTAGGCACTCGGTGTGCCCGCTCCACTACAAAGTAGGGCGATAGCGTGCCTTCGGGTAACAGGTTCCTGAGCCAGTCTTCAACATGCTGGGCAGGGTGGTTCCCTTCCCATTTTTCCGGGACCCCCACGAGCCTGATGTTGTTGCGTCTCGCCCTCCCTTCCGCGTCCTCGGCCCGGTCCTCCAGGAACTCCACCCTGTTCAGGAGATCTTGCACTTGCCTGTCCGTCTGGGTGACCTTGGGTTCGATCTCCTTCACCGCACCCTCCAGAGTCTTGGTCCGATCGGACAGTTTCCTGTGATCATCCCTTAGGTGGGTCAGGTCCACGGCGACACTGTCTATTTTGGACTCCAAGGAAGTTCTGGTCAGTTGGAGCGACTGTTCCATGCGCTCCATAGCTGCTAGCACGCTGTCCAGCCTCGCAGTCACTTGGTCGGCGGCCATTTTGTTTAGCAACTTGTCCGTTTTACACTTCGGCGGGGCACCTCCAGTCCCGGTGCGGGTCCGCACCCCTCCGGACATGGGCAAGATCGCCCGGCCAGCAGCTCCACCTGGGTCACTCCAGCAGCACCTCCGGGATCACTCCACCTCCAGGCGGGGGGTCCGTCGGCCAGCAGCCGCTTCTCCGGACGGGGCTGTCGCTATTATGGCGGGGGGAGGTCCGTCAGGCGGGTCCTCGCCTTCTCCCAACGTGTTTTCACCACACTGTCCCAGGTGCAGCGGGGGCCCAGGGGGGCCAGGGCGGCGCGTGGGTCCACAGGGTCCGAGTTCTGTGGGCAGGAGGGCAAGACAGATCTGGCCGCCAGGTCCAGGCCCAGGTCGCGGCCCCTCGTGTGCCCCCCCTGCCCCTCAGGCAGCCGCTATCCCCGCGGGGGGCCCGCAGGCGAGTCCGTTGTGGAGCGTGCTGTTGTGGGCCTCACAGGAAGGCGGCCAGGCTGTTGCAGATTGTGGTGTGGCGGTCAAGAGGAGGGGCCGGGCAGCTTCTCCACAAGCAGCGGGTGCGCAACGCAAGCCCCAGGTGGCTTCTCTGCGCGGTTCCCGCTATGCAGGCAGGCGCGGGAGGGACTCACCGGATGGCTCCGGTTTCATCGCAGCATCCTGGAGAGGAGCCCCGTCAGCCGGGTCCGCCATCTCACCAGCGTCCCGCCAGTGGTGTCCTCTGTGTCGTGCCCGCTCCGGGCGCACCGTCAGGAAGCCAAGCGAGTTAGCGCCACACACGGGGTACCGGGTGTGCGGGGGCCGCGATGTGAGGGCCGGGTGTCCGCTCCTCTCTCAGCCCGGGCCCCCCGCAGGTGTCCAGCAACAAGGTGAGGCAAATTCGGGGCCGCCGGAGGGTGTTCTCAGCTTGGCGGCAGTCGGCCAGGGGGCTGCAGTCGGTGGGGCGGGGATCGCCGGCCGGGGCCTGTGTGCTGGGCCCGAGCCGCGCCCTTTCTTGATTTCCCCGCCAGCCGGGAAGCAGCAGGTCCCTCAGGAGGGCCGTAGGATAGGCCGGTGCCGACCTCATTGGAGCTCCGAGTTTACCTTCTCACAACCCCTTCGAGCACTGTAATCTTAACATTTGTGTTTCTCTCTGTCTTATGATGTCTGCCCTGCCACCATTTACTTCGGACACTCACACACCCTCACCCCCACACCTCCTCACCCTCACACACCCTCACACCCTCTCACCCTCACACACCCTCACACACCCTCACACACCCTCACACACCCTCACACCCTCTCACACCCTCTCACCCTTATACCCTCACCTTCAACCACCCTCAAACACCCTCACGCCCCCTCACCCTCACCCCCCTCACCCTCACACATCCTCACTAACCCTCACCCCCTCACCCTCACAACTCTCTCACCCACCCTCACCCTCACACACCCTCACACCCCCCACCCTCACACACCCTCACCCTCACATCCCCTCACCTTCCCTCACACCCTCACACACCCTCACCATCACACCGCCTCACCCTCACACCTCACACCCCTCACCCTCACACACACCCTCACCCTCACTCACCCTCTCACCCATCCTCACCCACCCTCACACCCCTCACACACCCTCACACACACCCTCACACCCCCTCACCCCCTCACCCTCACACACCCTCACACCCCCTCACCCTCACACACCCTGACACCCCCTCACCTTCACACACCCTCACACACCCTCACCCCCTCACCCTCACCCTCACACACCCTCACTCACCCTCACACCCCCTCACCCTCACACCCCCTCACACCCCCTCACACTCCCTCACCCAGCCTCACCCTCACACACCCGCACTCACACTCACACACCCTCACCAGCATAGCATAACAAAACATACCATAGCATAACAAAACACGGCATAGCATAGCACAACAAAAAAAGCATAGGATAGCAAAACATAGCATAACAAAACAAAGCATAGGATAGCAAAACAAAACATAGCATAACAAAACAAAACATAGCATAGCAAAACACAGCAAAGCATAGCATAGCATAAAAACACAACAAACATAGCATAGCATAACAAAACAAAGCATACCATAACATAACAAAGCATAGCAAAACAAAACATAGCATAGTATAACAAAACATAGCATAACAAAACACAACAAAACAAAACATAGTATAACATAACAAAACATAGCATAACAAAACAGCAAAACACAACAAAACATAGCACAGCATAACAAAACACAACAAAACATAGCATACATAACATAGCATAGCAAAACATAGCATTGCATAACAAAACACAACAAAACATAGCATAGCATAACAAAACACAACATAGCATAGCATAACAAAACAAAGCTTAGCATAGCATAACAAAACATAGCATAACAAAGCGTAGCATAGCATAACAAAACATAGCATAACAAAACATAGCATAGCAAAACAAAGCATAGCATAATAAAACACAACAAAACATAGCATAGCATAACAAAACATAGCATAGCATAACAAAGCATAGCATAGCAAAACACAACAAAACATAGCATAGCATAACAAAACACAACAAAACATAGCATAGCATAACAAAACAAAGCACAGGATAGCAAAACTAAACATAGCATAGCATAACAAAACAAAGCCTAGGATAGCAAAACAAAACATAGCATAGAATAACAAAACATAGCATAACATAACAAAACATAGCATAACAAAAGACAACAACACATAGCATAACAAAACATAGCAAAACACAACAAAACATAGCATAGCTTAACAAAACACAGCAAAACATAGCATAGCAAAACAAAACATATAATAGCATAGCAAAACATAGCATAGCATACCAAATGCAACAAAACATAGCATAACAAAACATAGCATAGCAAAATAAAGCATAGCATAATAAAACACAACAAAACATAGCATATCATAACAAAACATAGCATAGCATAACAAAGCATAGCATAGCAAAACACAGCATAACAAAACATAGCATAGCATAACAAAACACAGCATAGCATAGCATAACAAATCAAAGCATAGGATAACAAATCATAGCATAGCATAACAAAACAAAACATAAGATAGCAAAACAAAACATAGCATAGCATACAGCATCACTCAGCACCACCACGGCATCACTCAGGGGCTCCACAACATCACTATGCACTACCACAGCATCACTGAACGCCACAGCATCACTCGTTCGCCATCACAACATCACTCAGCGCCACCACAACATCAATCTGTGCAACCATTCAACAACAACTGGTTCAAATATGTTCTTTCAATGTTTCAAGCTTTATTACAAATGTAACAAAAAGATGTTAATATTTCACTTCTGTTCTTGGATTTTCGACACAATAAAATACACTGAACATAATCTTCACAAAAGTTATTTACAAAAGTTTAAGCTATTGCCATTATAAATTACAATAACTTATTTAAGTATTAATTATTAAAAAGAATTAAAAGCCATTGTTATTTGTAATATCAATACATGCAAGTCACGTAAATACAACACATATTGCATTACAAATGCTATAGGTCTCACATTTGCGAAGGTTATAACTATTGGCATTGTAAATGACAAAACTATTAATTTAGCTATTTTCAGAAACAAAACATGAATAAAAAAATTGTCATTTACAATACCAATAGCTCAAACTTTCCTAATGCGAGACCTATTGCAGTGCCCTCACTCTATCTATCGCCCTCTATCTATCTATCGCCCTCAGTCTATTTATCTATCGCCCTCACTCTCTATCTATCTATCTATCTATCTATCTATCTATCTATCTATCTATCTATCTATCTATCTATCTATCTATCTATCTATCTATCTATCTATCGCCCTCACTCTATCTATCTATCGCCCTCACTCTATCTATCTATCGCCCTCACTCTATCGCCCTCACTCTATCTATCGCCCTCACTCTATCAATCTATCACCCTCACTCTATCTATCTATCGCCCTCACTCTATCTATCTATCGCCCTCACTCTATCTATCTATCTATTGCCCTCATTCTATCTATCGCCCTCACTCTATCTATCTGTCGCCCTCACTCTATCTATCTATCTATTGCCCTCCCTCTATCTATCTATCGCCCTCACTCTATCTATCTATCTATTGCCCTCACTCTATCTATCTATTGCCCTCACTCTATCTATCTATTGCCCTCACTCTATCTATCTATTGCCCTCACTCTATCTATCTATCGCCCTCACTCTATCTATCTATCTATGTATCTATCTGCCTCACTCTATCTATCTATCTATCTATCTATCGCTCTCACTCTATCTATCTATTGCCCTCACTCTATCTATCTATCTACATCTTTCTATCGCCCTCACTATATCTATCTTTCTATCGCCCTCACTATATCTATCTTTCTATCGCCCTCACTATATCTATCTTTCTATCGCCCTCACTATATCTATCTTTCTATTGCCCTCACCATATCTATCTTTCTATCGCCCTCACTATATCTATCTTTCTATCGCCCTCACTATATCTATCTTTCTATCGCCCTCACTATATCTATCTTTCTATCGCCCTCACTCTATCTATCTATCTATCGCCCTCACTCTATCTATCTATCTATCTATCTATCTTTCTATCGCCCTCACTCTATCTATCTATCTATCTATCTATCTATCTATCTATCTATCTATCTATCTATCTATCCATCCATCCATCCATCCATCCATCCATCCATCCATCCATCCATCCATCCATCCATCCATCCATCCATCCATCCATCCATCCATCCATCTATCTATCTATCTATCTATCTATCTATCTATCTATCTATGTCAAGTCAAGTCAAGTCATAACATTTATATAGCGCACTACATACCCAGAGGGTTTCAAGGCGCTTAGGAAGGGGAGGTGGATTATTTGTCAAATATCCACGTTTTAAGCTGCTTTCTGAACGCTAGGTGATTCTGGGTGAGGCGAAGGTAAGCGGGGAGTGAGTTCCATGTTTTGGCAGCCAGGTATGAGAAGGATCTGCCCCCCATAGTGGTCTTGTTGATGCGAGGAACAGTGGCGAAGGCTTGGCTGGAAGAGCGAAGTTGGCGGGAGGGGGTGTAGAAGGATAGTCGGGAGTTGAGGCAATCTGGTCCGATGTCGTAGAGTGATTTGTGTGCGTGGGTAAGCAGTCGGAAAGTGATCCTCTTATTGACTGGTAGCCAGTGGAGGTCTCTAAGGTAACCAGAGATGTGTTCGTTGCGTGGGATGTCTAATATGAGCCTGGCTGAGGCGTTTTGGATTCGTTGTAGTTTCTTCTGGAGTTTAGCGGTGGTACCTGCGTAGAGGGTGTTTCCGTAGTCCAGTCGGCTCGTGACTAGAGCGTGGGTGACTGTTTTCCTTGTTTCGGTGGGGATCCAGCGAAATGTTTTTCTGAGCATGCGAAGAATGTTGAAGCAGGAAGAGGATACGGCGCTGACTTGTCTGTTCATTGAGAGTGAAGAATCCATGATGACGCCAAGGTTCCGTGCGTGGTCTGTCGGGATGGGTGCTTTTCCGAGGGCTTTCGGCCACCAGGAGTCGTCCCATGCGGAGGGGGATTTACCTAAGATGAGGACTTCTGTTTTGTCTGAGTTCAGTTTCAGACGGCTTTGTTTCATCCATTCGGCGACTTCTTTCATTCCTTCGTGTAGGTTGGTTTTAGCTGTGCTGGGGTCCTTGTTGAGAGATAGGATAAGTTGAGTGTCATCCGCGTAAGAGATGATGTTGAGGTTGTGCTGGCGGGCGATGGCCGCGAGGGGGCTCATGTATACGTTGAAGAGGGTGGGACTGAGTGAGGATCCCTGTGGTACGCCGCAGATGATTTCAGAGGCCTCGGATTTGAATGGTGGGAGGCGGACTCTCTGGGTTCTTCCGGTGAGGAACGAGGTGATCCATTCCAGTGCCTTTCCTTGGATTCCGATGTTTTTGAGGCGTTGTAGAAGGGTGCTGTGGCAGACTGTGTCGAATGCTGCAGAGAGGTCGAGGAGGATGAGGGCGACGGTGTCTCCATTGTCCAGTAGAGTTCGAATGTCGTCTGTTGCTGCGATGAGGGCGGTCTCAGTGCTGTGTTTGGCTCGGAAACCAGATTGTGATGGGTCAAGTGATTTGTTGGCTTCGAGGAAGGCGGCGAGCTATCTATCTATCTATCTATCTATCTATCTATCTATCTATCTATCTATCTATCTATCTAGCTATCTATCTATCTATATATCTATCTATCGCCCACACTCTGTCTATCTATCTATCTATCTATCTATCTATCTATCTATCTATCTATCTATCTATCTATCTATCTATCTATATCTATCGCCCTCACTCTATCTATCTATCGCCCTCTATCTAACGCCCTCTATCTATCGCTTTCACTCTTACTATCGCCCTCACTCTATCTATCTATCTATCGCCCTCACTCTATCTATCAATCTATCAATCTATCTATCTATCTATCTATCTATCTATCTATCTATCTATCTATCTATCTATCTATCTATCTATCAATCTATCTATCGTACTCACCCTCATCCTCTCGCAGCTCCCCTTCTTCCACACTAATGTCATCCCCAACTACATGTACATCACTATCCACATAACCCCTTCCGGCCGGCGGCGCCAACTGTACTCTGCCAGACACATTAAAAACAACGTGTGTGTCGCTCCTCTTCCGCCGTTGCTCCCCAAGCCGTAATGGCCCTGTGGGTGTAGGGGTCGGTGAGCCCGCCTCGGCCTTCGTCTGCCGGCCTCAACGGGATCCCCCGCCGGTGCCGGGCACGCCGTGGGAGGCTCTGCCCTCCCTTCACCTTGGAGCTGATGGGCCGTCCCTAGCCCTGCCAAGTCTGGAGCCCTGCGCCGCATCTCCTCCTGCAAAAGAAATGGCCGGACTGGTGTGCCGGGTCTCTCTCCCAGTACAACGCCCGCTCCTCCTTGCCGCCACTCTGACCAACATGCGTCTGACCCCCCACGCCCTCCCAACCGCACCACTATCCTCCTCCCACCCCTCCTCCTCTTCATCGTTGCTCCACGCTAGCCCCCTGACCTCTGCCCCACTGTCATCCGACGTAGCCCCCCCTCACCCCAGCCACCCCTGCCCAGCTCACCCCCCCTTGCTTCCCCCAACCCCTCCCCTCCCCCCTCTCTGGGGACCCCAACACACCGCTCCCCCGCTGCGCCCCACCCGGCCCATCTCCCGAGCCTCCCTGATCCCCTCCGCCCACGAGTCAAAAACGTCCAGGCCATCCCAGTCCCTGACACTACGTCCAACAGGAGCAGAGGGACCAGACCCCCTAAACCTCCTGCCCCCCCTCTCCTGTGACCCGCCTGCCCCTGCTCCTACCATCCCACTTGCCTGCATCCCCTCATCTGCCCACCCAAGGACCACCCCCTCCATAGCCCTTCCCATCCACCTATGGCCCTGGGCACCTTCCCCTGACTCACACCCTCCCACCACATGCCTGATCTGCCCCCCTGCGCCTTGTGAGCACCCCCTAACCGACAGAGAGCTCACTGGGGAGGGGCTCCTATCCTTCCCCTTATTTCCTGCCTCCCTTGCCGTCTTCCCCTCCCCCCGAGACCCACCGCAGCCCCCTCCTTCCCAATTACGGGCCCCCCCCGCCTTCCAGACTCCGTCCGAGAGCTCCCCCACAATACACTTCCCTCACGCGCTCGGGGAGGAGAGACGCTCCCCACACCTCCCCGACGCCAATTACCACTTGTTGGCCCCTGCGGCGTTCCGGCGCTCACAAGCGTCGCAGAACCACCCGGCACTCGGGGAGGCGAGCCGCTCCTCCCACCTTCCCGGCGCTCCAGAGAAGACATCGGCCCGAACCGCCCCCGCTCCCCAGAGCCTCACCCGCCGCCTCCGCCTCGAACCCAAACCCGACACCTGGTACCACCGCGACCGCCCCCGATGCAGCGGGCGGTCAGCGCGATCTTGCGACGGTTCCGGGGAGACGCCCACGGCGCTCCACCACTGCGATTTCCTCCTGAGGGCCCCTACACCCCATACAACAACAATTAATACCTGGGGGTCTGAGAACAAGTAAGTGAGTCAGACAAATAGGATCACTATACCAAGACTATACAAAACAACACCAGTGAGAGAAAGTTGGTTGACCACTATAAAGTGCGGTTATTATTTAAAACCCGCACCCACACCTGCCTTTTAATCTTAGGGATTGGGGGATATTAATAAAATTCTTTTTCTACCCAGTTCACCTAATTTTACTATTACCCCTCACTTTTCACTTTTACCACCGTACACTGCTTTTTCATTAGCCACTAACATTCTTTTCTGTACTTCCCGCATACCACATTCCGGTCACGGTAACAACTTACTGGCGGTTACGTCTCCTGGGTAAGGAGAACCCAAATGATGACAATGAGGGCGGTACAGTGTGGCTTCTGATGGGAACTATTTTTCTCCATATACTCTTGAGCCTCGACTAGGCCTGTAGTTACCAACTTTCTCTCACTGGTGTTGTTTTGTATAGTCTTGGTATAGTGATCCGATTTGTCTGACTCACTTACTTGTTCTCAGACCCCCAGGTATTAATTGTTGTTGTATATTGTGTTCGGGGTACATATCTGGTCGGTCGGTAAACTTGCCCTTAGACCCTTCTCAATTGTTTGTTGGATGTGCCCCTACACCCCATGCCAACCGATCCCGCTTCCAGGGCCGCGCCCCTGGCATCCGCGCGTCCCTGCCCCCTCACCTGCACACGGGCACTCTTGCGGGGCGAAGAGCAGGCCAAAACGGCCACCGCCACACCCGCTGATGCGCTCCTCACAGGGCGTGATAAGTCCATCAGCCTGCCTCACTGAGCAGGCGGATGGCTTCTAGCACGTGGAAGCCTCAGAAGACATCAACAATCACTGCAAAAGCACCACCACAAAAAGTCCCAGGCCTGACAAAACATGCCTAACCTACAGCGCTCCCAGCCACCAGGTCACCAGAACCTAAAATGGTGGCTGGGCCAGCGCTGGGCTCCCTCATATAGCCTTGGGCTACTTTCTGAAGTTGGGCTGCCTTTGGGCTACATCCCAAATCAGCCCAAAGCCACAAAATGGCTGCTACCGTCTCGCTCCCCTCCCCCTCCCAATCTGCCCGGGGGGCAGACCTTGCGGTGCTCGGCTGCCCCCAAACCCCGCTTGTCAGCATTTAGGCACAAGACTAATTCCACTATTCCGGAATCCTGAATGGATATTCATAGTGCTATTTGAATATGCTACATGAGCTGTAACTGACAGTGGAAGTGCAGAGGTAACAGCAGAGCGTTAGGTGTATCAAAGCCAAACTGAAGCAACCAGCCATAATGGTCACCCAAACTAAAGTGGCCTGTGGGAAAGCTTGTTACCAGTTAACACGAGCCACTGGTCATTCTGTCGTACGCATCACACCCCAGGGCTGGGCTCAGCCTAATCGGCAGATTAAAAGAGAGTTTGGGCAGCCAGAGTGCCATGGGCCCTAATGTGAGCAAAGAAAATGGCACCTCATCCCCTCGTTGGTAGTTTTAAAAAAACGGCTATAATAGGGTGTGCCGGAGGCCCCGGTGACACTGCACATGCTTTACCATTTACAGCTCAAGCGTCAGTCCAGCACAGTGTGCAAGAGTCCTCTTTATTGTGAAGGTTGCGTATACCGAGTCATGCAGCCTGGACACGAGGGACTCCTGCGAGGCCTCCACCCAATAGAACTAAGGCCAGCCTCAATTTAAACAAGCATTTATAATGCAATGGTCTCGGCATTATTAAAGGTAGAGCTATTGGCATTGCTCATGACATTTTTTTTAAAATCATAAATAAATGGCATTGTCATTTAAATTGTCAATAGCTTAATCGTTAAATAAATGGCATTGTCATTTACAATGCCAATAGCTTAATCGCTCGCAAATGCATGGTGTATTGAATTTACACCCACACAGAGCCACACACACAAAGCCACCCACACACACATACACACACAGAGCCACACACACACACACAGAGCCACACACACACAGAGACACACACAGAGCCACACACACACAGACAGACACACACACCCAGACAGAGCCACACACACACACACACACAGCCACACACACACACAGACAGAGCCACGCACACACACACACACACACACACACACAGACAGAGCCACGCACACACACACACAGACAGAGCCACGCACACACACACAGACAGAGCCACACACACACACACAGACAGAGCCACACACACACACAGACAGAGCCATGCACACACACACAGACAGAGCCAGGCACACACACAGACAGAGCCACGCACACACACACAGACAGGGCCACGAAAAACTGAGCCAGTCTAGCTTTTCCCATTCAATTCAGTCAGTTGTAGGACTCCTTTAGCTCTGTAAAAACAATCAGAAGGGGAAGAGCTGCCTGCACCTTAGCGTGGGGCACCTGCAAGGCCAGACTAGCGCGCTTTAGACTGCAAACAACAATAGACACTCTGGGCTCGAGTTTTTTTTACAGAGTTGTTTATGTGTTTACTATTGCATGGATGGATGGATGGATATGCAACATTACATTTGAGCAATTCGTATATGTTATTTATAAATATGTTTTAATTGACTAGACTATACTAGAATGGACATGATGGGGTTAATAAAAGAAGGAAAACGATTAAATTGTGTAAAAAACCGTAACAAGTAACAACCTAGGAGTTTTTGCAAGCGACTCACTAAGTCCAGCCATCTGTCTACAGAGGTGTTTGCCAATATTATGACGTGCGGGACACTGACATGGGGCAGCCAGTTGCATTCATCGATAGTTTGTGGATGTTGTGCCGGGCAAGCTTGTCACATTCTTTGCAAACCCCCTGAATTCCATATAGAATACGCTGGCCACTCGCCAGTGGCAACACAACGACGGTACAGCTCCTCCAGTTGGAAATAAGGAGGGAGGCGGATAGAGAGGGAAGTGCCTACTAGCAAAACACGGGGAGAAGGGTTAGCTGATTCTTTCCAGTCTCTCCTCCATAAAACAGATATCCTTGGGGTGTGTTTCCATGTAAGACAGTAAATCGGGAACTTCGCTGCAGATGGACCAAGGCACAGGCATGAGAAAACTGAATCCTGCCTTTCACTGCGCCTTTGCGTCTTAGTCCAAAGAAAGCAGTTCCTGTACCGTGCAGTGAACACAGAGGCTCTGAGTGCTGTGGATGTTGCGAAAGGCTGACTTTTAATCAGCAGCTCATGATTCCAATTACAGCCTATCTTGGATACTCTTTAAGGCAGGTTCACGCTGTCCTTATCCCTCCGTCTGCGCTCTAAACAACGGGGAAAGCGTTACATGCTGTAATTAAGAATATTACAGTGATAATGATCGGCTGTGTGAAGTGGTTTACCGTGTGCACTGCAGATTAAAGCCCACCAGGAACTGTGCCAGCAGCAGGCGCCCTATGACCTGCCGCCCGTCCGTCCCGGCTCCCAGAGCGGACTCCGGCTGTCATAAACACGCAGCAACATTCAGAGGCGCTAAGCGCCGTGACGCAAGTGAATCAGGACTGACAGCAAGCCAGGGACTGCAACGTGACTGGATGAATATCACTCCCACCCATCGCAAAACCGCCCTCCCTCAAACCCCCACACCGAAAGACAACCCCAGAGACAACTGGTATGGCGGGCCAGGCTAGACTTGGAGAGCGCAAGCCAAGTCTAAGCTCAGAGCGAAGTTCCAGCTAGATCACACTTGGCTGTGCCAACCAAGTCCCTCTCCCGTTAAAGGGATAACCCGGGTACCACGCGTTTCTGTGAGGAAAACAACCGAAACACAACGAGAAATGAGAGTGGGTGGAAGCAGTGAGAGTGTGCGGCTGACGCAGAAGTTAATAAAAGTGCCAACTACTCGTAGCACGCTTGGAGGTATAGTATTCTCAAATGCATAGTATCCATCCATGAGGTCCGCGCCCTGCTGCACGTACCACATCTGACGTATTAGAGCAAAAACAAACAGCAATCGCACCGAAAAAAAGTGTTTCCATTTAGAAGACTCCAACAACTGATCACATGCCCACTGACAGCCCGTGACTCTGAGGGCAACCCCATCCATCGCAGGCATGGTCTCTCCTCCCTCGCAATTTTGCACGAATTCCACACCAGGAGTGGTTGAATCCCAAAGAGGACTAGGTGCTGAGGCGGGGCCCCAGTACCTTACCTCCTTCAGCTCCTTGGCCACGTCCTTCAAGTCGCCCAGCACCAGCTCCAGGTCTTCCACAATGGTTTTGATCTGCTCCTTCACCTTGGTCTTGGAGGCTTGCTCCTCTGCTGGTGAAGAAGGGGTACCCTTGGACGTGGCTGACATCCTCGGGATCCAGGTCATCAGCGAAGCCTCGGACACGGGTGGCGCTCTGCCCCGCTGCTCTGCGCCCGGCTGGCGCTGCCCCTGGCCTGCATGGTGCCGGGCTCTGCCCGCTGCGCGCTGCCATGCACAGCTCCGCTCGCAGGCTGCGCTGGTGCCCGGGCTGCAGGCGGGCGGACACTGCGCCTGCGTCACTTGAAGCTGCTGGAGCGGGGTGCAGATAAGAGCGGGAAGCAGGGGACGGCGGAGGTAGAAGGGCAGAACGTCTCGCAGCATCGGGCAGTCACACTAATCCCCCGGCAGAAAACAACCGGTTGCAAAAGTCAACAGGCGGCGAGCACTCCTCATCCATGCTGCACAGTCAAGACAAGAAAAAAACGAGCAGCAAAATGGTGTCCGCAAAGCCCCGTCTCATTCGGATTCGGGAGCGTATTTTTGGCGTTCTGAGTGACGGATGACATCACAGTCGAAAGAACGCAAAAAAACACGCCCCCGAATCCGAAAGAGACGAGGCTTTAAAGGAGTGAAGACCCTCTCCTCCAATGGCTGGCCTCCGTTGAGGAAGCCAGCCAATGGAGGAGAGAGGCGGGTTCAAACCCCTATACTCCAAAACATTAAATCTCCTCCCGGAGACTGCGCAAGCGCAGCCTTCGGTCCTCAACCTAAAAACTGCACCCGCCTTCGAACCAGGAAATTGCACCTATGACAGACAGGGAGTAGGAAGAGGAGTGTTCCAGTAAATCTGGGCAACAAAGGTGCACAATACAAGGTGTTTTTTCTTCTACTTTATGTTACCTATACAAAAATACAGCCTTTTAATTGCGCCACTTCTGCTGTAATAGTGTCAACTTTTTTTTAACCTTAGCAATTCCAAGCAAAACGTCTGATGATTTGAAGGCACTCAATCAGCCAACGAGAGAGCTCTCGCAGCAATGATCAACAATCACAGCCACAAATCGAAGAGAAACGGTGATGTGGATCTGGTCTTCGTGTAGTCGGTGTAATGTAAGATCTTGCCCTCACAGCATTAATAGAAAATGCAGCCCAATTCGCTGTAGCGAGTTATATAAAATGGGGTGACCCATGGAACCATTGGACCCGGGTATGAATATGGTACATAAAGAAAGAGCGCAAACAGGAGATTTACCTGTGCACACCCTCCTAAATACTAAGTACACGGTATATACAACTGCTTAAATTAGCATGCGTGCTGTTTGGTGGAAAGGCAGCCAGCCTAATTGAAAGAACAACATCTAGTGGGGAAACCACGAGTATACCAAACGTACAGCTGAATGTAAAGTATGTCAATATAATCACAAGAAACTATCACTTGTTTGAACCACTGTTAAACAATAAACAATTCACTTTTAAAGCCTGCATTGATTCAATTTATGTATTCATTTTCATTTTCAGCAAATACATAAAACATTTGATAAGCTACAAGACTTATTCTTGTACTATAGAGAAATCATCATGGTACTGTTGTTGCGAAAAAACTAAATAAACATTGCTTCAAATCAATCATAGATGCATTATGTTAATTACACAACCAAAAATGAATAAGATGAAAAAAGCCCAATGCATTTCGGGTAGATCCCTTCTTCAGGGGCGCTGTAGGAAAGAATGGAAATGAAACAAAAATTCAACAATAAACAATGTAGCCAGAATTCATATATGCATACTCTTACTGCAAGCATGATATTTACAAGGTGCATGCTCTTTCAGCGTCCAGAAAGCGTGGTACAGTGTTAAGAATAAATGCCTTATGTGTTTATCTCAAGGTCAACCAGATAAGTAAAAGTGAAAAAACAGAAAAGGGGTGCTTCCAGAAAAAGCCACCACCAAGTATGTCCAAATGAAAAGGTGACGAGGTACTCATAACCTGTGCTTATATATTTCATGCAAGTGCCTCGACCGTAGATCTAAAGTCACTAAACTACCACCAACAACTTCCTTGCTGAGGTAGACTTACTGCAGAATTCAGTTGTGTATGAGCTAATGTTCCTAAGAAGCCTCGGAGAAAGTATGTGCCACTTGACTCTATATGTACAAAAAATGAAGATAATCAATTGTTAAAGCCACTAAACTCACAAGACTTTAGACACCAGTCAATGTTTACTACTGGATAACCGTCAAAAAAACTTATGGAGAAGGCGACTGTGATGGCGGATGCGGCTTAGTAGAGCTCCGTCCCGCCGCTTCACTTCTCCGCCAATTATCCTGTCTTCCCCCCCCCCGCCTGTGCCCATCCCGCGGCAGTGAGGGGCGGCGGAAGGTGTCCGACCGGCGTGGCGTGAATCTTGGCCACGTCGGAGCCCTAGATCGGGCGCGGTCGGCCCCGGA